>NC_044980.1:110827863-111467825 GCF_008728515.1 Papio anubis
AGCTGCATCCATGTCCCTACAAAGGACACAAACTCATCCTTTTTTATGGCTGCATAGTATTACTTGGTGTATGTGTGCCACATTTTCTTAATCCAGTCTATCATTGATGGGCATTTGGGTTGGTTCCAAGCCTGCTATTGTGAATAGTGCGCAATAAACATACGTGTGCATATGTCCTTATAGCAGCATGATTTATATTTTTTAAATTACACTTTAAGTTCTAGGGTACATGTGCACAACATACAAATTTGTTACATATGTATACATGTGCCAGGTTGGTGTGCTGCAACCATTAACTCGTCATTTACATTAAGTATATCTTCTAATGCTATCCGTTCCCTGTCCCCCACCCCACAATAGGCCCCGGTGTGTGATGTTCCCTACCCTGTGTCAAAGTGATCTCATTATTCAATTTCCACCTATGAGTGAGAACATGCGGTGTTTAGTTTTCTATTCTTGCAATAGTTTGCTGAGAATGATGGTTTCCAGCTGCATCCATGTCCCTACAAAGGACACAAACTCATCCTTTTTTATGGCTGCATAGTATTCCATGGTGTATATGTGCCACATTTTCTTGATCCAATCTGTCACTGATGGACATTTGGGTTGATTCCAAGTCTTTGCTATTGTGAATAGTGCTGCAATAAACACGTATGTTTATTGCATTCATTTGATCTTAAATTGCTGTTACTCTTTCTTCCAGTTGATCCAGTTGGTTACTGAAGCTTGTGCATTTGTCATGTAGTTCTCGTGTTATGGTTTTTATCTCTATGAGTTCTTTTAAGGTCTTCTCTGCATTGATTATTCTAGTTATCCATTCATCCATTCTTTTTTCAAGGTTTTTAGTTTCAGGGTTTCACCATGTTGGCCAGGCTGGTGAACTCCTCTACCTCAGTCTCCCAAAGTGCTGAGATCACAGGCATGAGCCACCACACACAACCTGATGGTTCTATTAATTGGTAAGTTAAATGGAGTTTTAGATTGTTTTAAACAATTGTTCTTTAAAATGCTCATAAGAGGAGAACAGCTTCAGATTTTAGAGATGGCACACTATTGGTGGGAATGTAAATTAGTAGGGACACCATGGAAAACAGTATAGTGTTTCCTCAAAAACCTAAAATTAGACTGTGATATCATTCAGTAATTCCACTGTTCAGTATATATCCAAAAGAAAGGAAATCGGTATATTGAAGAAACATCTGCACTCCCATGTTTATTGCAGCACTATTCACAATAGCCAAGATATGGAATCAACCTAAGTGTCTATGAACAGATGAATGGATCTTTAAAATGTGGTATATATACCCAATGGAATAGCATTCAGTCATAATAAAAGAATGAAATCTTGTCATTTGCAGCAATATGAATGAAACTGGAGGACATTATGTTAAGTGAAATAAGCAAGGCACAAAAAGGCAAATGTTGCATGTTCTCACTAATACATGGGCACTAAAACAAAATTGATATCATGGAAGTAGAGAATAAAATGACGTTTAGCAGATTGGGCAGGATAGTGGGAAGGAGGAATAAAAAGGAGTTGATTAATGTGTAGAAATACAGTTAGAAAGAATAAGTACTAGTGTTTGATAGCATAACAGAGTGATTGTAGTTAAGAATAATTTATTGTATATTTCAAAATAATGAGAAGATTTGGAATGTTTCCAACACAAATGACAAATGTTTGAGGCAGTGTATACCCCAATTGATTTGTTCATTACACGTTGTATCCTTATATCAAAATATCACTTGTATCCTGTAAATATACACAACACACACACACTCTCTCTCTATATATATATATAAAATATATATGGATATATATGGAAATATATATATAATATATATGGAAACATATATGGAAACATATACATATATATTTCAGCACATGGTTAGTAAGATTTAGATATCATCAGCACCACCACCAGCAGCATCATCATCACATCATTATCTATAAGAAACAGTGGAGCAGAATATTAAATATATATATACGTATCTGTATTTCATGTTTCCTATATTATATATAGGAATATATATTCATATATTTCTATATATATATAGAAACACTTCAGTGATGGTAAAATATGAGGCTCTTTTGGCTGAGTCCTCACACTGAAGACACCGTGAATGAGACCAGCACTATGGAATTCTACAACCACATTTTATGTACTTTGCTTGCAAAGTATCCAATCCAGTCACACTTCATATCCTTCAGTTAGTTTCAACATGGCCAGACGTTAAATTTTCAGAACACATCTGGGAGAAAGAAAAAACACAACTTTATCCTGAAGGGATCCCTACCTGTAATATCCTCCCTCAGATGAAAATTGCATAATTATACCAACTTAATATTCATGGGACTTTGTTGCAAAGTGATAACAAAATTTGTGTATTTGTGTGTGTGTGCATAGATATATTATTAGGACTCAAAAGTATCATTAAATAGAAGCAAAAATAGGGATAATTAAGATATGAAAAAGGTACATACACATAAATTATGAAAATGTATTCATGTTTATATGTTTTCTTATTCTATTTCAAACTTTCTTCAATTATGGGAATATGCAAAGATAGCTACACTCAAGATTTTACTCTTTTGTCAGTATTAATAATTATAACCTCCAGGTATATATTTTTATTTAATGTATAAATTTTTATTAAGTGATATAAGAATTAAAGAGAGTTAGAAATTTTAATATAGTACCTTTGTTTTTTAGAGTTAACATTTTATTGAAATACAGTAAGTATTTAGAAGATGCCACAAATCACAGTTATTACAACTCAAAGATTTTTAACAAAGTGAACATAACCATATAAAGAGCTCCTGAGATAGGACATGGAATCTCACAAGTCCCTCCCATATCCCATCCTGCTCACATGCCTCACACCCCAGTGGTCTTCCAGTTCCAGAGGGAGCTGCTGTCCTGACTTCAGCGCTATGCATCAGTTCTTTTCTCTTTTTGAAGTCCATACACATTGAAGTACTAGCTTGTGCTCCTTTTTGCCTGGCTTATATTTTTTAACATTATGATTGTGAGAGTCAACCAAGTTGTTGCTTGTAGTAATGATCTGTTAGTTCACTTTGATGCTGCTTTTTTTTTCTTTTTGCATTTCAACATATGAATGAGTACATCACAAATTACTTAGTCTGTTGGTAACAGACTTTGGTTGTTTCCATTTTTTTGCAATTGTTAATGCTGTTATGAGTGTTTTACATGCCTTTTTGTGTACATATATATATACACCAAGTATCTATCTATCTATACATACATACATTCTTGTTGGGTATATTCCAAGAGTGAAATTGTTGTATCATATGATAGACATGTATTGAATATGACACACTTCTTACAAATGTCTAGTATATGAACATTTTTTTTTTTTTTTTTAGTGGTGAAAGCTGTTTTAGGAAGAAAAATATCCGTGAGATTTTATAGCATTTTACTCATATAACTGTGGATTTGTGGTAAATTTCCTCATGGAAAACATAGCTTTTTCCATTGTCTTAGCTATCACTTTCTCCAGAAAGTAAATTGACTTAAACAAAAACTACATAGTAAATTAAGTATGTATTTTCCTATGTGAGAGATTGATAAATGATTCTGACACATAATGCAGTGCCTGATACACAGTAAGCATTCACTAAAAGTATGTGGTTTGCCAAGGAAGATACACAGATGGCAAATAAGCATGTGAGATGAAGTACAACACCATATATCATCAGAGAATTTCACATTTAAACAACAATGAGACACCACTGCACACTTAGTAGAATGGCTGGAGTTCAAAACAGTGACAACATCAAATGCTGGCAAGAAGGTGCAGCAGTAGGAACTCTGATTCATTGCCGATGAGGATGAAAAATGATGCAGCTACTTTGGAAGACATGTTGGCAGTTTCTTACAGACTAAATATATTTGTATCATATATTCCAGCAGTCATGCTCTTTGGTGTTTACTCAAACGAATGGAAAACTTATGTTTATACAAAAACCTAAACATGAATGTTTATGGCGTGTTTATTAGTAATTGCCAAAACTTGGAAACAACCAAGATGTCCTTCAATAGACGAATAAGTAAACAAATTATGGTATTTTCATACAATGGAATATTATACAATGATTTTAGGAAATAAACTATCAAGCTATCTAAAGATATGGCAGCATCTTAAAAAGCACAATGCTAAAGAAAGAAGACAATATAAGGAAGTACATACTTTATGGTTCTAATCATACTATGTTCTGGAAAAGACAAAACTGTGGAAATGGTAAAAGCATCAGTGCTTTCCAGAGGTTCAGTAGAAGTGAAGGAGGGGCAAATAGGTGAAGAACAAGAAATATTTCAGGCAGTGAAACTATTCTGTATGATACAGTAACAATGGATACATGTCATTAAACATTTGCTAAAACTGATAGAACTGCCCAACACAAAGAGTGAACCCTAATGTAAACTCTGGACTTTAGTTAATCATAAAGTATCACTATCAGTTCATCAATTGTGACGAGTGTACCATACCCAATACAATATGTAATGGTAGGAAAAGCTGTACGTGGATTGGGAGAGGAAGTATGTGAGAACTCTCTGTACTTGACAATCAATTTTTCTGTAAACTAAAATTGCTATAAATAATGAAGTCTACTAATTTTTTAACAAGGTGTTCCTAGCGAAAGCCTGACCACATTTTCCTCAACTCCTAATGTTGTCCATTCAGGTGGAGTATCAAAGTACTAAACCCAGAGCCAGGACAAGGTAGAAGTAACCCTTTTGATTTTTGTATACAACATTGTATCAGTCAACTATTCCAATAATCCACTTTTTTTATATTATTATTATAGGTTAAGTTCTAGGGTACATGTGCACAACGTGCAGGTTTATTACATACGTAATCACTTTTAATTGAAGAACACTCGAATTATTTTAAATGTATATTTTTTAAAAGACAGTAAATATTTGGAGGACAGTATTAGGGAATTCAGCAGATGAATTATGATGTTTGAATGAATGACAATTATCTTCTGGAGCTTAATCTTTTAAAAGCCCATTTATATGGAAAATGAATCATAATAAGATATTAAGCCCCAGGGAATATAATAGTTACCTTCTCTACCCTTTAGAGTGTTTTCTCACACTTTAGTGCTTTCCACCTTGAAAACTTGTCAGAAATGTTCCTCATATTTCAGAGACGGTACATTTAAAAAATTAAACTCCACACTCTTCCAAGATATCAGAAAGGTACACCCTGTTCAAATAGTCTCCCTGATGTATGGTTTTAGACTCTAAGTATATATTTGAATAAAAATCAGAATTAACTAATTAATGAATGGAAAGAAAAAACCTTTATAATGAGCCTGATGTTTTCTAGGCATCTGGCTCTCTATTTTTTCCTGCTCCCATCCCATTCTGAAAGAACTAACTTCCCATCAGTCTATATGTCAAAAACAGTGTCCTTTTCACCATGTAATCTCAAAAATGAGGGTTCATTAGTAAAAATCAAATAGAGTAGACAGATGAAAATGTGGATGGTAAGGTTTTAGAAACAGGAAGGAAAACATTTTTTATAGAATTTTGCTCTAGTAAGGAGCATAGAAGTGGGGCTACTGAAGAGGAATGCAATGTCTAAAGAGGACTGTTTGAGGTAAAATACCTAAGTATGCTGCTGAGAATGATACAGTAGAGATGGAAAATTGGATGGGAGAAATGGGGGCAGTTGGTGGAGAGAAGTCCTTGAGTAGGTGAGAGGGGAGTAGCAGGGTTGGCCTTCAATGTGAGCACGAACAATTTATCCAGAGTAAGAGAATTGCATAGAAACATTTGCAGGCAAGTGGTTAGAGGAAAGTATCAGTAAATTTCAAATGTTTTCTAATTGCATCTCTTTTTCTCAGGAAAAAAAAAAAAATGGGAAGAGGGATTAACAATTAAGTGATGCTGGTAGAACACTTGGAGCTGGAAATTTGCAAAGAGGAAAAAAGGTTAGAAAATCTGAGATAAGCCTGGTACAATAAATCGAGTGACAAAATATAGCAAGACATGTATCCTACTGTGCATGCTGTTTGAATTACAGAGTATAATCATAGCATCAAATAACTGTTTGGAATTCTAAGAAATAATAGTTTAAGTCATTATTTCTGAGAAATTGCTTATACAAATGACCAATGGCCAGAGCATTTATGACAATAAGTCTCTGACACATGGTTTCTGCAGCAACTAGCCCAGGAAGCCAAACTACCGTTTCTGCGGAATGGTCAGGGCTCGGTCAATGACTGCCAGCTTCCAACGCAGAACCAACCAGAGAAAGCCAAATATGCTCCTCGAACCTATCACATAAGATTCTCCACCTTAGTGAGCTTGCTTCCAGCATGCCCATTTCGATAACCTCCAATTGTAGTATACCCCAGCATGCCCATTTCGATAACCTCCAATTGTAGTATACCTGAAGCCTTCTAATTTTTTCACTATCATACTTTCCTATTCCCCCACCTGCCTTGTAGTCTCCAACAAATTCAAATAATGGTGCTATCCCCATGTTATAATAGGCTCTGAATAAATAATCTGTTTGTTCTCAATTGTGTGTCCTACATTTTTTCCACAGTAACTTTTATATTGTGTAAATATTGCCTTTCAAAAAACTATATACAGTATGTGTATCACTTCAGTAGAAAAGAAGTTAAACTACTCGGTATCCTTTAACAACAAAACTGGTGAGCTTATTGTTTCCGTTTTTCAATTACATGGAAGAGAACATAGCGTAGTGACAAGAGGATGTGGTGCAGAGGTGCCCCCAAAATGGGGCTTAGCCCAGGAGAGTTCTAGGCTTCACTAAGGAAAGAATCCAAAAGTGAGAGGAAAATGAAAGCAAGTTTATCAGAGCAATAGTTTATACCAAAATGGCTGCTCCATAGACAGAACAGGGCTAACCCATAGGCAGAGGAGCCTAGAGTAGCCATATACACCAAAATGACTACTCCATAGGCAAAGCAGGACTACCTCATGGGCAGAGCAGCTCAGCAAAGCAGCAAAGGCAGTTCTGAGAGGCAGCAGGAGCTTACAGCAACACTAGCAGTTCAGAGGAGGAGCAGCAGCAGCTGCAGCAGCCTCCCCTACTGTGAATTGCTGCCTGACTATATTTATACCTACTCTTAATTATATGCTAATTAAGGGGCAGGTCACTCAGAATTTTCTAGAAAAGGGGCGAGGGAGTTCCTAGAAGCATATAAGGTAACTTCTAGGTCATTGCTGTGGCATTTGTAGAACGTCATGGTGTCAGTGGGAGTATCTTTATACTAATGAGCAGTGAGGGCAACTAGAGATCACTTTCATCACCACCTACTGATGTAAAGAGGCTTTTCTGCTGCATTCTATTTTGATCAGCAGGGTCATTTTGGGTGCTTAGAAAAAGTGTTGATGGTCTTCTACCTCAGATGGGCTTTGGAACAGGCATATGTAGTCTCAAGTCTTTGTTTCTTCATGCGTCAGTTGAATCACTTTGGTAAAGTTATTTAATCTCTAACGCTAGAGGTTTCTGATGAGTAAAATGGGGTAATACCTGTTATCTCAGATGACTTTTTGAGAAGAGTATACAAAGCATACATAACTCATGGGACTTAACAGACTTATAAAATAAATTATTTTCCTCTTGCAATTCTCCTCCTTCCCCTTGACCCATTCAATTACATTGAAAATGTGTTTATGTAAAAATAGCTCCAAAATAACAAAAACTTTTTAAAAAGGCTTTGTTTTCTATTCCCAGTAGTCTGAAAACCACTGTGTCACTGGAGCAAATCTGAAAAGTAAAAAGGATTGTGTGTGTTTCACTAAGCCACCGTTATATGATTTGTTTTGCTCATAAAGGTTTACATGCTAGGAGATTTTTTCAGTGATTTCTTTTTAAGGGAGCAAAATTTCCTTCTTCAATCACCATGTTCAAAGTATCTTGTCAACTTTACTTCTGATAGTTCCAATATCTGCACGGCGCTGGGCACAAGATTGATGCCAGTGTGTTCTGGATTGAAATATGTATAGAGAGATGAATAATTGTACTTCCTCAATCTCCATATAGAATTTCAGAGCAGATTTCCAAACTCCTTTGAGAAAGAGTTCTATTTAATTCAAGGAAACAAGACAGTTACCAGTAGGTGTAATTCCAGGAATTGAATAATTGGCTGAGAAGAGATTTAGATAAGTAACTAATTATTAAGGACAAAATTTGTACATTAGTTCATCTAACTCTTCAATTGTTAAGATATGAAAGTTGCTATCCAGAAGTTGGAGAAACTCATTAATTTATATCTAACTTTCACAATTAGGTTAACTTTGTACTTACAGAAGCTATATTTTCAGCATCTAAAACTTTCATTTCACAAATCCAATTATACTTAATTAGATTTGTGAAAAGAAAAAACACAATTCTCATTTTTGTTCAATATATAAACTAAATTTCTATTCATTTTACATATCTTTCTAAATTTCGTTAATCTTTGTGGTAACTTATATTGTTATACTTATAAAATTGGTACTTTTTCAAATGATGCTGATACTGTTTATATAGTATCATTTATTTTTTTCCTACAAGTGGTATAGAATATAGAATGTTAGAAGCTTTTGTTGACACTAAAAGATAAACTTTTTTAATGAAAGGGATTCATTCAAATTTTATTTACAAAATATATTTTAGTAGGTTTTTACAAAATAAAGTTCTATGAACCATCAACTTTGGATATCAATTCATATCATTAATTAAATGATATTGAAATAATTAAAATCAGGTTTCTTTTTTAAAAATTATACTTTAAATTCTGGGGTACATGTGCAGAACAGGCAGGTTTTTAAATAGGTATACACGTGCCATGGTGGTTTGCTACACCCAACAACCCATCATCTACACTAGGTATTTCTCCTAATGCTATCCCTCCCCTAGGCCCCAACCCCCTGACAGGCCCCAGTGTGTGATACTCCCCTCCCTGTGTCCATGTGTTCTCATTGTTCAACTCTCACTTATGAGTGAGAATATGCAGTGTTTGTTTCTCTGTTCTTGTGTTAGTTTGCTGAGAATGATGGTTTCCAGCTTCATCCATGTCCCTGCAAAGAACATGAATCATCCTTTTTTACAGCTGCATAATATTCCATGGTGTATATGCGCCACATCTTCCTTATCCGGTATATCATTGATGGGGATTTGGGTGGGTTCCACGTCTTTGCTATTGTGAACAGTGCCACAATAAACATACATGTGCATGTGTCTTTATAGTAGGATGATTTATAATCCTTTGGGTATATACCCAGTAATGGGATTGCTGGGTCAAGTGATATTTCTAGTTCTAAATCCTTGAGGAATTGCCATACTGTCTTCCACAATGGTTGAACTAGTTTACACTCCCACCAACAGTGTGAAAGCATTTCTATTTCTCCACATCCTCTTTAGCATCTGTTGTTTCTTGACTTTTTAATGATTGCCATTCTAACAGGTGTGAGATGGTATCTCATTGTGGTTTTGATTTGCATTTCTCTAATGACCAGTGATGATGAGCATTTTTTCATATGTCTTTTGGCTGCATAAATGTCTTCTTTTGAGAAGTGTCTGTTCATATCCTTCACCCACTTTTTGATAAGGTTTTGTTTTGTTTTTTTTTTTGGTCTTGTAAATTTGTTCAAGTTCTTTATAGATTCTGGATATTAGCCCTTTGTCAGATAGAGAGATTGAAAACATTTTCTCCCATTCTGTAGGTTGCCTGTTTACTCTGATGATAGCTTCTTTTGCTGTGCAGAAGCTCTTTAGTTTTATTAGATTGCATATGTCAATTTTGGCTTCTGTTGCTGTTGCTTTTGGTGTTTTAGTCATGAAGTCTTTGCCCATGACTTTGTCCTGAATGGAATTGCGTAGTTATTGTTTTAGGGTTTTTATGGCTTTAGGTCTTATGTTTAAGTATTTAATCTATCTTGAGTTAATTTTTTGTAAAAGGTGTGAGGAAGGGGTCCAGTTTCAGTTTTCTGCATATGGCTAGCCAGTTTTCCCAACACCATTTATTAAATTGGGAATCCTTTCCCCATTGGTTGTTTTTGTCAGGTTTGTCAAAGATTAGATGGTTGATTTTTTTAAATAAATTACTATCAATATAATATATCAAAAATAATCATTGGCACAGAAAAATACAGAAATATTTTTTAGAAAATGTATAGTTAATTGGAGCTACCAATGATGCATATACAAAAAACCATAATATAATTTAAGCTAGGATTATTAGATGAAAGAAGTAACTAATAACCACATAAGGGATAGGAGGCCAACAATGGCATCAACTTCTGATAAACTAAGTGTAAATACAGAGAAATGTGAAGCTTCTTCTTGTTCACAAACTAACAAACCCCTCAAAATAATTTTCTTCATAGACTGTGAAGAGAACTAGCATACATTTTATAATTTTGATAAATTTTAGCTAGGTAATGCAAAACATCTGAAATAAAATTTTTATTGAAGTAGGAAAAGTTACTGATATAGCATAAAATGTCGTGATTCTATCTTTATGTAAGCTATGTGGAAAGCACCTTAGAATAGTGTTTTGTTGTGTTTGTTTTCCTTTTCCTTCTGCAAAGGCTGGAGACTGTTCAATAATGGACAAGCACCAACAGTAGGATTTAACAAGACACTCTGAAAGATGATCGAACTTCTACTGCAAACTTCAACCTTCTTAAAACAATGAGACAACGCATCAATCAGATGCCTTGTTTTGAGGAATCAAAACCTGTTGCTGTAAAGGTGCTGTGGCTTCCTCACCAAAACCTTTATTTATATCCTCCTTAAAACACATTTTCTAATTGAATAATCATTAACATGTAATCATTAATATCATATTTGAAAATAATACAGAGTCATTTCTGTTTCAGTGAAGCACTGATGGAATATTCTGAAGCTGAGGATAAATAATACAAGGTTCATTTGGTTAGAAAGATGTTCATTATTCTTCACTACCCTTGCCTTCTGGCTGATTGAAGATCAGGGCCTTGCTCCAGTGTTGGCTTTTGCCTCCTGCATTTAGGGAATACTCCTGTGTTGTAAAGTCAGAATCAAGTAAGATGATTCACTAATATTTGCAGATTTTCAGTTATTTTTCCAGTTCATTTGAATCACTCCATAAATGTTTTTAAAACAAATTTAACAAGGTAGTTTTGTGAGGTTGAACACTCTACCCTGAAGCATGTTGAATGGAGATAAAGACTGAAAAATACAGTGTGATTCACAGGCTGTATTGGGAAAATAAAGGTCCATTGATAAGTTTTTAAGGCGATAAATTGAGATGATTAATTTCAACACTCCATTCAATTGTTACTTAATTGGGCAATTTCAAAAATTTTCTTTAAAACTCAGTAAACTGCAAAGAGTTGAATTCTGTAATGAGCCAAAGCGATATTCATGAGAACTGTGCTATGTTTTTGTGCACAATCTGCATAATAACCAGTACCAGAGCCACTCAACTTCCCTCAACAGTCATGGCTTAATGAGATAGTTATCCACTCCTAACTCCAAATGTTTCTCTTTTTTTGGTTTTATTCAATATCAGTAAGCATCTGTCAGAAATGCTTACAATTATATAGAAGCACTGCCTTCGGTTTTTCTAACTGGTACCAAAGTGACTTTAGCTGGGCTTCTTGTTAGCTAGGAATTTGAGCTGCCTTCCAGCAGCATTTTTGGAATAAAGTACCAAAACCTGGGTGGCTAAAAACAACTGAAATTTATTCTCACAAGGTACTGGAGGCTAGAAGTCCAAAATCAAGGTGATGTTCTCTCTGAAGGACTGGTTTTAGGGGAGAATCTGTTCTATGCCTTTCTCTCAGCTTCTGGTCTTGCTGCAATTCTTGTCAGTTCTTGGCTTGTAGACGCAACACTCCAATCTCTGTCGCTGTCATCTCACAGAATTCTTCTTTGTCTCTTCACATCTTCTCTCTGTGTGTCTTTCTGTGTCTCGTCTTGTGACATCAGTCATATTGGATTAGCAGCCCTACTCCAGTATGACCTAATTTTAACTAATTGCATCTGCAGTGACCTTATGTCCAAATAGGTTATCATTCTGAGATGCTAGGAGTTAGGACTTCAACATGTCTTTTTTAGCGGAAGACAGGGAGGGAGACACATTCCATGCATAATGGAGAAGTTTTATGATGGAAATAGTACATGAAGTTCTTAGCTGCTCATTAGGCATTTAGTTCATGGTTATTTTAAGTTTCATATTGCTATATTAATATGTACTATATGTTTATTCTCTACTTCATTTTACAGAGGATTGGACACAGCTTGAACAAACACATAATGTAAGTGTGATTAAAGAAAACTTAAACAGAACTAAAAAATGTAAAATATAAGTAAAATTAAAACAAGCAGGAAAAGAAGACAGTTTAGGAAAGGAGAGTACATTCCTGAACAGAGAATGGACAATTAGAGATCATAGCTTAAATTATAGCTTTACTGTGTACTGGCTGTATGAACATGGGCAACTTCCCTTTCTCATCTATTATAACAATAATCTTACCTTTTATTTAACATAAAGCTTTTCATTCAGCTTAAAAAACAATGAGGTGATTTTGTTAAGTTGCTTTGCCCTCTGCCTGACAAAAGATGTGTGCCCTAAAAGATAGCACTGACTAATGTATTAACTTTGAAAAACATAAATATACCAATATTTTTACTGAAACAGGTTTCAAATTTGCCTTTAAGCTCCCTAGAAGCCAAAGCAAAAAGAGTTATATGATTAAATAAATAATCATCACATTCACATAAGAGAAAGGCCACTGATTCCTTAGAGAAAGCCAAACTTTGCATTTATAATTTCCCAGAGATATTTCTCATCTAACACATTCTATTGAGAATTCTGAATTATTAGTGAAAATGGTCCTAAGAAATGCGG
The DNA here is from genome assembly GCF_008728515.1 of Papio anubis. Lineage (NCBI taxonomy): Eukaryota > Metazoa > Chordata > Mammalia > Primates > Cercopithecidae > Papio > Papio anubis. Next base: position 110,840,753 of record NC_044980.1, read on the forward strand.
TGTTGAATATTTTTAGTGCATATGTCTTATAATATTCTCTGAGGAAATTTCAAGTACATAAAAAATTCAAATCCCTGAAGATGTAAGATAGTTTTACTAGGGTACATTGTATTTGATAGAAAGAATATACAGTTTTTATTCTTCTACAATGCTTAACTTTTTTGTGACTTAACTTTTTTTTATCAAGTCAACATACAATTTGAGTTTGAGATGAGATGAGAATTTGCATAATACTTATTATGTTGACCCAGTGGCAATACTCTTCAATTTATGTCATTTATTTTGCTCAACTAATATTTAAGTGCCCACTATACATCAACTTTACCGAGTGCCCAGGAATTGATAATAAATAAAAACAGATAAGAATTTCTGTCTTCATGTTGCTTTCTTTCCAGCATAAGGAGGCAGAGAACAAAGCCTGAAATAGTGTTCCTCCATCCACCACCTATTTTTCTATGTCTAGCAGCCCAGTCAGGCTAGTGTGTCATTTCAAAGCTTCTTAAACATCTGACGATGACTTTTTCTCTTTCATTAAAAATCAAAATTGTTAATTTTGTTTTCCTCATGACCTGAGAGAAAGTAGATTGTAGAAAGTGTCTGTTCTGTTGCTATGAGGTAGAGTTTTTATGGATATTGAGAAAGATGAGAAAATCATCTGTTACTCTCTCATACCCAGTTGAATTTTCACCATAACAGACTAGGATGCTAATCCAAATTACTCCCAACTACATACATCTATGCAACTATAAAATGAGAATACTATTTTAAAGAATTTTGAGACTATCTATGTGTATAAATATATTAGCAAAAGTTTTAAAGGTTTTAAATAAGTGGCAGCAACAATGTTGAACTTTATTTGAGCCTTGTATTCCCAGAAAACAATAATGGTTGAGAAATTTCTCCACCTTTTATTCTCTGAAATCTATCTTCCTTTTTTTTTTTTTTTTTTTTCCCTGAGAAATTACCAGAAAGGGCCACTTTATGCTTGCATATTCTAAGACCCACCTGTGCCCTTCCTTATGGCTCTTCTCTTTTGTAAAACCCCAATTTTCTGCCTTGAAAAAGTTTTCCTCATTAATAACAATTCTCCCTATTGTAATAGCCTGTGTAAAATCTCTTTAATTATCTCATGCATTATGTCTTTGACAGCAATTATAATTTTTCTACTTTCATAAAGTCAGCGCATACTTTTGCCCATGTAATTTAATTATGACATAGAATTAAACAGTTATGCAATGAATCAAGCCTTTAGGAATATTATTTCATAAAGACTTAAAGAATATGCTCTATTTTTCTTCTTGTATAATTATGTTGACTAAGAGCAATGAACATATCTTTTAAAAGTCTTACCGAAAATACACACAAATGAGAATAGATTAGTTATTTGCAGGGTTTTTTAAAAATCTGCTTTATGAGAAATATGTTTTTGGTGTGGTAAGAGCTTATTTATTGTATATTTAACCAACTATTGTGAAAGTCCTTAAAGTTTCATAAAAATGTGTTTCATTTTTTTCAGATAAAACTTTTGACCTGGAAAGTTCTTTTAACCCATCAGAGCAGTTAATCTTCTTTACCTAAGCCTGTGTCTATGCATAAATATTTTGCTAGACTCTATTTGGGTAAATTTAGGGAGCCAGAGAGTTGTAATCCTCTAAAGAAATATCGACATTTGTTTTCCATTTAACAGAAGAGTTCCTTTTTTTCCATGCGTTTTTAAAGGATTCTGCCCAATTTTAATATTAGAATATTCTGAAAACTGGAGATACAGATTTTTCATTCTGAGTCAAATTATCAGTTTCTGCAGGATCAAAAACGTGCATGCCAAAAGACCTCTGGGAATTTTTATTTAAGTATTCAGGTATAACTGGAAAGTATACATCCACGCGCACTGGGTAATTTAAAATTACCCATTTCCTCACAAGTTCTTGCTGCTGCTTTCAGATCCAGAGGCTGTCAGGATTTACAGGATACCTTATTAACTTAGAATAATTCAAATACCTTCTCTTTTTGTCCAAAAAGCAGGGAGAGAGTACATATGCAAATAGTTTAAGTGAACAAAATTATGACAGATATATTTACCTACCTAAGAAAATGTACAGTTTTAAAACTCTTTAGACGCAACTGTTTTTATGCAATACATTTGCAATGTAAACAATGGGGAGCTATATATATCCAGGCCAATGCTTTGATACATTTATCAAGGCCATTCTTAGCTATTCATTAAAGCAAAACAAAACAAGGGACATTCTGCCAGTCAATTGTCCAGTGCTGGCTGCCGCCTTCTCTTCACTGGGAAAAACAAACAACAGTAAAAAACCCCAGCATTTATTTGAGGACATTGTGTAGAGTAATAATATCATTGAGTACATGCTTTGAATTTCCTTTGGAACAAATTGATTAATTACTGCAACAAGTAAGCTTTGTGATTCCTATTACCAATTAACTGCTTTAAATAAGAAAACTTTTTTTTCAAATAAGATAAACTTACCCACAGCAGGAAAATCCGAAGGAAGATTATTTGATCCCAAATTTACATTTTTCTGACTCTAATTTTACTCATGTTCTTTGGTTATCAATGAGAAAATGGAAGAATTTCTTCCATTAGTTTGTCTTGTTCTTGAATTTCTTCCAGTTAGTCTTGTTCTACTGTCTTAGTTGGTACTATAGCAGTGGGTTGTTCAAATATAGTGCTTTCTAAAATGTGAAATACCGAAAATTAGTCTGGCAATATGCTGCTTGGAAGGAACATATGCTGCACCGTCTGGCAACATGTGGCATAGTCACATAGTGCAGAAACACTGCATACTCTATTTACTTCTTGGAGACCCACAATGCACTTTCTTATACTGAAGGTTCTGATAAGTCTTGCAATAAGTATGTTTAATATTATTTTAAAGTGTTTAATGTTTAACGGTGATCAAATAAATTTATGTAACTGTACATTAACATATTAAAGGGCTTCATATAACAAACTAGATATATTATCTGGCATGATGAACCTTATTATAAACATATGCAAGACAGTGGGTAGCCTCAGTAGCCTCACAGCCAGGCTTCACAAAGGAATGTTTTGTTCCCCATGGTATATAGTCATCTAAATGACCTTCTGGGTAGAAAAGCAATGCTAGGGTGATCTGTTCCTTCAGTATTTTCAGTAGTCATTATTATTCCTCTTCTCTAATGCCATTGTGGGAAGCCAGTAGGCCAGTTGTGGAAGCAATGGGAGCAGTAGAAGTAGTGAGATGATCACAGATTGAATCTTCTCCAAAGACACAGTTAATTGGATTTTTAATCATAAGTCAGTACAGGCAGCTCCTTTCCAAAATACCTCAGAGATTGCTGGCCAGGCTGGACAATTTTTTAAATCACAGATCAACGTGTTTTGTGCCATATGAGTTACTCCTCTGCCCACAGTTGACTGGGCCAATGATTAGCAGTTGACTGTAAGTCAGAGGCTTTATTTGTTATATGTTAAATTTTTGTATTTATAAGGGTCACTTTATGAATTATCTATTCTTTAAAATTGGATTAGATGTCTTTCTGTGTCACTCAAATGAATTAAGAAAAATCATGTATATTTTAACTATTTGACACAACTTGTGAAATAGTTCGATGAGGCTAGTATTAGTACCATAATTAGTACTTAGCTAAAATTCAGTAAATCATTCTAGTTTTAGTGTCAGAGATTCAAAGCCTACATGATTTAACACTCAAGCTAAAGCTTTTTTTGTATCTGTCTCCCTCTTTCTTATTTACTGTACATTCAAGGTAGACTCTAGATTGACTCTGCACCAATCCTCCATGATCCTTCTGTTCAGTCTTGCTTCATCAAGGAGAATTGTTGTGGAGTGCTGCAGATGTCCTTGTATCATCCTTATTATTTTCTCCACCTCTCAGAAGCAATTATATGAAAATCAGTGTTATATCTGCTGAACTTAGCCTAATGTACCTAAGCGGGGAATTGTTGTTAGGGAATATATTGACCTCTATTTTAGTTTTGTTGTAAAGTATATTCACTTGTTACATTTACCCAGATTCTGTTTCTGCCTTAAAATTGCCTTTATGTTGATATTGACTGATGCAGATCCCCTATTAGGAACAGAAAATGACTGTGTTTTCTTCCTTACTCACAATGGGAAATTACCACTCAGCCAAGAAAAACTAGGTCTATGCAAATTTGTTTTTGTCACATGTGAAATAAGATAACAGCATAAAGATAAATCCATTTGCTTACTATACTTCTTTTTTTTAAGGGAATTCTCCTTTCTCTTCCTCTGTATTACAAGCTTATGTTCTCATAACTGTTAAATTATATATGCATTAAGAGGGGTGGTTATGGCTTGGCGCGGTGGCTCACACCTGTAATCCCAGCACTTTGGGAGTCCTAGGTGGGTGGATTACCTGAGGTCAGGAGTTTGAGACCATCCTGACAAATATGGTGAAACCCTGTTTCCACTGAAAATACAAAAATTAGCCAGACGTCGTTGTGTGCACCTGTAATCCCAGCTACTCAGGAGACTGAGGCAGGAAAATCGCTTGAACCCAGGAGGCTGAGGTTGCAGTGAGCTGAGATCATGCCATTGCATTCCAGCCTGGGCAACAGAGGAAGACTCCGTCTCAAAAAGAAGAGTGGTTACATAGAAAGTCTCAGAGACGAAAACACTCTTAGCATTTCATGTAGTAGTTAATCCTCCCAAATTTTCTCACAAATGATTGGTTTTTAGTATGTGGTGAGGGAAAGGTGACACTCAGCACTATCACCAATGTTGTCTCATATTGTGATTCTTTCACACATTGATGTTGAAAGATGCCCAGTTTTCTTGATCCAGCCAATGTATTGCAAAGATAGTCTAGCACTTTGAATTTTCCAGTCCTTCTTACTGTGGAATACCACTATGGACAGCATAAGAAGATACTGTGCAAAACATTCAAAGGCCTGAAAAGCATTCAATCTTAGATAAATAAATAGATAAAAGGGTTATTCCTAGGAAAGGATGGCATAGCTCAACCTCTGAGGGATAACTGGTTGTAAAGAAATATTTTTGTATCCACTTAAAATATATTATTTTAGAAGAAGGCAAGAAGGAGTAAGGATTTGGTAGTTCTACTCTTGAGCCCCAGAATGTATTAGTTCATGGCTGATGTGCAGAATATTCTAACAAGATCTGTCAGCCTGTGGAGACGAGCCATTAGTGAGACTCCTCATTTATGCAGTACGTATTTGTGTCTTCTGGGTATCACCTCTCTTTATTCCACTTTTATCTAGCCTAAACATCTAATTTTTCTTAACAGATTTGATTCACTATTTGGCTTTCAGATACATTTACATCACCTACTATCATATCCTACGTTATTATGTCACAAAGAACAGACACAAGAAAAGCTGTCTTTCCATGTTCGCTCCTCTTTGACCTGTGGCATGGGCTCTACTTTCTCCCTTAAGATGTTCTGGATATTTTTTTCCCATGTCTTTTGCCTATTTGGAAGGGTAATCTAGAGGATCCATAGTAACCATTTTTTTTTTCTCTCCTGTGCTGTTTTCCTGTTTCTTCTTTAGCTGACTTTATTACTACCAAACACCTCATTTTTCAGTCTGGCTCTACTTTCTTTTGATGTCATAAACTTAGGGCTAAGCGGTTTTGTCAGATACTTGGTAAGCATTTTTATCTTTAAATTCTGCAGGACTTTCTTTGATTTTTAAATGTGTTCTTATGTTTCATTGGACTTTATTTTTACAGCAGTTTTAGGTTTGTAGAAAAATTTGCACAGAAATCCCAGAGACTTTCCATATACCTCTTCTCCCTCATCTCCTATCCATTAACATCTTGCATTAGTATTGAATATTTGCTACAATTGATGAACCTATCTTGATACAGTGTTATTAACTAAAGTTCACAGTTTATATTAGGATTTAATTTTTGCATTGAACAGTTCTATGGGTTTTGATAAATACATAATGCCATGTATCCACCATTACAGTATCATACACAATGTTTTCACTGCCCTAAAATTGCCCTGTTCTCTGCCTGTTCATCCCTCCTCCGTCCCCCTGAAAACCTGGCAGTTACTAACTTCTTTACTGTCTCTATAGATTTTCTTTTTTCAGAATGTCATATAGTAGAAATCATACAGTATGGGTCTTTTCCAGATCAGCTTCTTGCAGTTAGCAATATGTGTTTATAGCTCCTTCATGTCTTTTTGTAGCTTGGTAAGTGTTTCTTTTTTTTTTTTCTTTTTTTCTTTTTTTTTTTTTTTGTTTTGTCTTGTGATGGAGGCTTTTTTCTCTTTTTGCGATCTCGGCTCATTGCAACCAACCTCCGCCTCCCGGGTTCATGCCATTCTCCTGCCTCACCCTCCCAAGTAGCTGGGACTATAGGCACTCACCACCATGCCTGGCTATTTTTTTTGTATTTTTAGTAGAGACAGGGTTTTACCATGTTGGCCAGGCTGGTTTTGAACTCCTGACCTCAAATGATCTGCCCACCTTGGCCTCCCAAAGTGCTGGGATTACAGGAGTGAGCCACTGCGCTCAGCTGTAGCTTGATAAGTTTATTTTCTTATCACTGAATAATAAACTTTTGGTGGGTGTACCATTATATATTATTTATTTGTGTACTTTTGTCCGTTCCAGTTGGCCATTCCCATCTCTTAGAGTCCCTAATGTGTGCTCTTTTAGGCCTATTCTCCTAACATGTTTCTCACCATAAACATCCTTTTGTCTTTTCATCTGAATTTTAAGAGATGTCACAACTTCTCTTATAACTGAAGTATTTTTTTTCAATTTACCATTAATTTCCTCCATTGCAGATTTTCATCAGAAATAATGCTTTCATTGCCATGAATTATTTCAAGATCCCAATGATTTCATTCTATCTAGATGTCTCCCTCCTACATCAAGTAACTGTCGACTCTCATCCTTACTGCTTGAACAGCTTCCTAACTTGTCTCCCTTTATATTCCCTTAATCTTGGTGAATCTATTATCCATACATACATTTGCCAAAATGATATTCTAAATACAAATCTGGTTTTGTCATTTTCTGGCTTATAGCTCTTCAGTTCTTTCCCATTCTAATTTTGGATTTTTAAGATTGATATATTTGTACATATTTTAGGGGTACATGTCATATTTTGATACATGTGTATAATGTGTAATGATCAAATGAGGATAATTGGGATGTCCATCATCTCAAATATTTATCTTTTCTTTGGGGAACATTACAATTATTTTCTTCTGGCTATTTTGAAATATACAATAAAGTGTTGTTAACTATAATTTTCCTACTGAACTATTGAATACTAGAAGGAATTCCTTCCACCTAGCTGTGTTTGTGGGCCCATTAAACAGCTTCTCTTCATCTTTCCTAACTCTGTCCCCTTCCCAGCCCCTGGTAACCACCATTCCACTCTCTACCTTCATTAGAGTAGCTTTTCTAGATCCCAGATATGAATGAGAACATGCAAATTTTGTCTTTCCATGCCTGACTTATTTCACTTGACAGAGCAACCTCCAGTTCTATCCATGTTGCTGCAAATAACAAGATTTCATTCTTCTTTATGAATAAATAATTTCCCATTTTATTTCCCATATACTACATTTTATTTATCCATATATCCCTTTTTGGACACTTAGGTTGATTCTCTATCTTGGCTGTTGTGAATCGTGCTACAAAAAACATGAGAGTGCAGATATTTCTTTGACATACTGATTATACATATATATACACACACGCACATATATATATATGCTAGGTGTATCTATTTTACACATATACATACACAAATATACATACACACACACACACACACACACACACATACACACACACACATGCACGCACACTTAGCAGTAAGATTGCTGGATTGGATCATATGGTAGTTCTGTTTTTAGTTTTCTCAGGAGCCTCCATACTGGTTTCCATAATGGTTGTACTGCTTTACATCCTCACCCACATATATGGGCATTCCCATTTCTTCACATCCTGACCAGCATTTGTTATTGTCCTTCTGATAATAGTTACTCTAACTGGGGTGAGATCCTACTTCATTGTGGTTTTGATTTGTACTTCTCTGATTGGTAGTGATGTGGAGCACTTTTTCTTATACCTTTTAGCAATGTGTACGTTGATTTTTTTGAGAAATGCCTTTTCAGGTATTTTCCCATTTTTAAATCAGATTTTTTTTTATATCGAGTTGAGTTCTTTATACATTCTTATTTATTCCTTGTTGAATGGATAGTCTGCGAATATTTTCTTGCCATTCAACAGGTTATCTTTTTGTTTTTGCTGTGCAGACACTTTTTAGCCAGATGTAAATCCCATTTGTCTATTTTTGTTTTTGTTGCCTGATATTTTGAGGTGTTACCCAAGAAATCTTTGTCCAGATCAATGCTCTATAACATTTCTCCATTTTCATAGTTTCAGGTCTTACATTTAAGTCTTTAATCTATTTTGAGTTGATTTGTGTACATGGTGAATTATGAGAATCTAATTTCATTCTTCTGCATATGAATATCCAATTTTCCCAGCACCACTTATTAAAGAGACCATCCTTTTTCCAGTGTATGTTCTTGACAACTTTGTCAAAATGAAGGCTGTACATGTGTGGATTTTCGGGTCGTCTATTCTGTTCCATTAGTCTATTTTACATGTTCCTAGGATAAATATCAAAATCCTCAGCATCCTTCCTGGTCCCTGGATGAGCTAGCCATTGCTTCCCTCTCCAGTCTAATCATATCTTTCCTCCTCACTCTCTTCTCCTGATCTCCTGGACTCTTTCTTCTTTGAACATACCATTATTTTTTCTTATTTGTAATGCTTCCCATTTGACTTTTCCTCTCTTTTCTTCATGCTTTCCCCAAGTCTTGGCCTGGCTAATTCCAACTCATATTTTCCTTCTTAAGTGTCACTTGCTCAGAGAAGTCTTCCATGATTCCAAAAATTCTGTTGACCGCCTACTGTCATCTGTGCATCTGTTATGGAAGTGGTAGAGTTCACCTCCAGAATGTTACAACCACTTGCAATTAATTCTAATTAATTTTGACTAAGGGAATAGCTTACCATTTAATGCAAACACTGTTAAAGGCAGGAAGTGTGTTTTCATCATTTACAACAGTGTCTTCAGAGCTCAGCTCAGTGCCTCCAACAAAGCAGTTGAACAATAAAGACCTTTGAATGAGTGATTTTCCTCACCTCTTTCCCTTTTTGCATAGGGCTATTCTGGTTTCATAGATTCAATATCTCAAAATCTTGTTAAAATACAAATTAAACATTTGAAAATGTCTTTTTTATTATTTGCAGTACTCTATTTCAGAGGATGTATTTGGTCGGATTTCTTGGAACATATTATCTTTTTAAAGATATGTGATTTTTTTCCCCCTATTTACTGGAAAGTATTAATCTCACTGATAAGGATGAATAAATTGGAATAGAAATAAGGTTCCTTTGGGATTGGTGGGGATATCTATCCGAAATTACAGTAAATCTATTATTTTCTTTTCAACTTTCATCTGAATTGGAAACATTCACTATGTAAATTCAGAGATATGGCAGCCTGAGAGTAAAGAGAAAATGAAAGCTAGAATCGGAAAGTTTGCCTCTGCAAAGAAGAGTTTCTGCTTCATGTTTTCCCAAACCATCAGAAGCTCTGTTTTGGATCTGACACAGCTGCTCTTGTCAAAAGCCAGTCTCTGTGGGTTCCCTTTTATAATCAGAGCTGGAGGCTTGCAGCTCAGTGTGGCTTCAGCAAACGGAACCCATCCCATAAGGCTCAGTGAGTTTGAAGCAGGTCCCCTGATTGCCCCACAGCTGGCTTCACCTCTAAACTTACCCTGTTTATTAAAGATTGGACAAGGTTCCACCAGTATCTCCTTTGGTTATTTTTTATGCAGACTGTTCTTAGGCAAACGAAACACATCTGCTTTTTCTCTAATCTCATCTCATGTTCTCTAGATTTAGTTAAAATTTCTCATTGTTTATGACGTGGATCTAATTTCTCTTGTACGTGTTTCTCCTTAATTTGGATCTTTTCATGGACGTTTTAGAAGGAATTGCTCCCAAAGCAGCTAGTGTTCACTTGGTTTTTTTTGTTGTTGTTGTTGTTTCCCTTGCTCATATCCTTTTAAAATACGATTGGCTTATGTCAATCACAATAGCTTCAGTGTTTATGTATGTCACAGAATATGCAGAAGGGAGGTTGAGACACTTAGGTGCTGGGAGACTGGCAACCTCACTGTGCAGTCAGGAGGGATGAAGGCCTAAAAGAAGGGTGTTGGTGATAGAGGGAGTTAATCAATTGAGCTTCTCCAGTAGACTGGACCTTAAGTAGTCAGTGGTATCCTGTGTCTTGATTCCACTTCCTTTATTCCCAGACATCTGCTATGGTATATGTCTGTCTGTGGCATTTTCTCTTTGCCTAGGACTTTGCATTCTCTCTTTCCTAGGATAATTGACATTTTCTGTCCTCTGTCAATACAAATTTATTGGTTCACCTCTTCTGCACTCTGTTGGAAGTAGACCAATTATTGCAGTTTACCCAGAAACAAGCACACATCTTGAGCACTAGAGAAACATTTGTACATTAGTCATTTCCTTTTACAGATTGAATCTACTTTGTAGCTTACACATGTGATGCAGAAGCCATTTGATGACTGAGTTTGAGTGTTAACGGATTTCTCCAAAAGAACCTGATAAGCAGTATGATCATTTTCTTGATACTTCAAATAGTGGCAATTTGGAGCATTAGATCTTGCTTGTTTCTTCAGTTTGAAGGGAAAATTTAAGCAGCTTTATAGTTTTACTTTTATGTAAGTCAAACCAACATTGCTTTTGAATTATCATTTCTACTAAAATTCATACTTGTCTATAAGAAAGTGGAATGACCCTTATTTCAGATAAGTCAAATGAAAGATTAGCTTGCTTTTGAACAAAATATGTTGCCAAAATCTATAAATGTGTCTGGACTTGATTAAAATAACTTCATCTTTTTTTTTTTAAACTTTTTTTGTAATGGTAAATGCTAGATAAATTATTGTTGTTGTTATTGTTATTATTATTATTATTGGGATGGAGTCTCGCTCTGTTGCCCAGGCTGGAGTGCAGTGGCGCGATCTCGGCTCACTGCAACCTCTGCCACCCGCGTTCAAGCAATTCTCCTGCCTCAGCCTCCTGAGTAGCTGGGACTACAGGTGGCCACCACCACACCCAGCTAATTTTTTGTGTTTTTAGGGACGGGGTTTCACCATGTTAGCCAGGATGGTCTCGATCTCCTGACTTTGTGATCTGTCTGCCTCGGCCTCCCAAAGTGCTGGGATTACAGGTGTGAGCCAACGCACCCAGCTGGTAAATTATTGTGAATTATAACTGTGTGAGAATCTATTTTATGAAATATTTTACCAGAATAAAAGTACTAAATGTAACACTAATGGTTGCATTCGTTCACCTTTCTAAAAGGGAAAATAAATTAAAATTACTGACTAATACTTAAGGTAAATATTTTCATGTCTGATCTGACTATTTAACATGTGGGAATGAGCTGATGCGATTCTGAAAGGACGCACATAGTCTGTTTTTATATTATCAACTGAAGCTTAACAATTGTGACTACAAAGGAGAGGGAAGAGTCAATTGCCTTTTCCTCTTTATATTTTACTTTTCATTTGTGTCATAGACACTTGGATAATCTGGGAACACGAACTAGAGAATTTCTTTTCTATTTCCAGTGCGAAGAGGTTTCTTCATCTGTGAATATGTGAATTTGGAGAACTCTCACTAGGAGAGTACAGTCCAGTAAGTCTTAGGCCATTTCATGCCCAAACTACTAATTATTTAGTTGTTAATATGTGTCAGGCACTTTCCTGGATACCAAGTGATGATTAATTACCATTTCTTGGTTAACGTAACACTCATAACAACCTATGAGTTAGATGTTATTTTTATTCCCATTTCAGGAATGAGGAAGCTGAGGCATGGAGAGGTGAAGTGGCTTGCCCATAGTCACATAAGTAGTAAGCTGCAGAATGGGAATTAAAATCCTGACAGTGTGGCTTCAAGAATATAACAAACCATGGAATGTTTATATAATGTCATGAAATTTTTTTTATATACTTGATAGTTTATAATATCTTTTTTATGAGGAGAATAAAGGATTACCCTTATATGATTCAAATAAAAAATAAAATAGTTCTATAGGTGTCATCATTGTCAATCATCCTGACTGTAAGATGATCACTTAGAGAGAAACAGAGACTAGGTCCTGTCAGAAGTAATTAGTCACAAGACAATGGGCTTCTGGAATCTTTCCTTGGTCTTTTAAAACAGATCAACCTCAAGAGAAAGCCTGATCATCTGTTATGGACTGAATGTTTGTGCCCTCTCAGAATTCATGTTGTTCTTACTTCCAAGGTGATGATAATTGTAGGTGGAGTGTTTGTGAAGTAATTAGGTGTAAATTAGACATGAGGGTGGGGCCGCATGATGGGATTAGTGTCCTTGTAAGAAGACGACGAGAGACAAACTGCTCTCTCTCTCTGACATGTAAGGATACAGTGAAAAGATGGCTGTCTAGAAACCCTGAAGAGGGCCCTTCTGATCTCAGACTTCCAGTTTCCAGAACAATGAAAAATAAATGTCTGTCATAAACCACCTAATCTATGGTATTTTGTTATAGCATCTTGGAGTAATATACCATCAGTGGTTGAGAAATTAGTGTGGCTAGCAGTACCTAGATTCTTATTTAATATTGTCCTAAATGTAAAGTAAAGGAGTATTGATTAAAAAACAAAACAAACCCTGTGACTGATGCCTGTCCCGTAGAATTATGAAACTTTTACCCCTTGATCTATAAACTGGACCTTTAATAAGTCTGGGATTCTGTCATGGCAATTTTCCTGATATTTAGTTAAGAATTCCCCTGATCACATCGGTGACAGTGATGACACCAAAATATCATCAAAGTGTAAATTTTATACCCATTCTAATTTTTTGTTTGTTTGTTTCCCAACTAAGGCAAAGAAACAAACAAATAGCCAGCCTCAGACATCTGTGTCTATACCTAGGTATTTTTTCTCCTCACCGGGAATGCTTGTCTAGTAGCTTCTTTCTTGTTATGGCAGAAATAATTCCTGTGAAGTGGCAATGAACTCAGGTCACATACACAGTTGGACCAAATTTTACTCTTAATCAATTGTCTTAACCATGTTATGGTTTTTATCTAATTGTTTATTCGTGGGATGAGCTAATACCTTGCAGCCAAGCAAATTTTTATGGCTTTCTATATAATTTCTGAACAAACAAGGTATATAATGGAAATGAAAGTGCTGACCTTGTGCTTTCTGTAACGGCATGAGTGGACTCAGTATTACAAAGTGCACTTTTATTGCATCTTTCCATCAGGCCATTTATATGAAGCATGGATTGAGATGTAATTTAGAAGTGTGATATTAGGACTTGAACCCAGTGTGAAAATCATACAACAAATAGGCAAATGTAAATGATCCAGAAACAAAAAACAACTGACTCACCAAGGCCTCTGATAATTTAAACGTAGCTATTAGAGTCTTTCCGAGTGTGTTCTAAATCAGGCTTTGAATAAATACTTTTTTTTACACTTAGATCCAAATCACTTTAGACTTAAAATATTAGGATAGTTGAGACTAGGTTCTTTTCTCCTTGAATTAAAAAAAAATCTGAAGTAATTGTAAATTTGTTTTTAAAAAATAGAGTCCCATTTTTCTGTGTATGCTTGTAGGGTAAATATTTCATAGGGACTGAAATTTAAGAAACAATATTATTGATTCTATTTATCCTTTCTATAATTTAACCTGAATAATTTGTCCTTCATTTCAAGAAAAAGAAAAATAGGAAAGTAAAAGAAGTTAACTAGGAAGTAAAAGAAGCAAGAATAAATGAATAAGGCCATTTCTTTCTTTGTCATTATTTACTAAATATTGCCAAAGTGGTTACAGCAGACTATTGGGTGGCTGATGAGGACGGTTGATTCTAAAATCCTACATGTTGATAAATTCAGCAAATCTAATTGGATCAGTCTTCTAAAGGAAAGGAAGGAGGAGAGTTAGTAGCTGTTTATTTCATCTTATTTAAAGTGTCTGCTCTTTCGTCACCTTCTTCCTTTTCTCTTCTCTTTCCCAATCCTACCATTCCTCAGCCTCACTCAATACAAAAATGAGAATTAGTCACGAAGATAAGAGTAGTCTGAAAATATCTGAAGTATTTATTTAATTAAATTAAAGAATGGATAAGCGCAAGAAAGAGAATAATAAGCTGAACTGGGGAAAATTGGTTTGCAGCTGTCTAACGGACCTTATTGTGTTAATTCGGTGTTTGTGGGCATTAGTTTATACTAGAATTTTAAGAATTCAAAGAAGTACAATTTTTTGATTGTTATTCCTCCTATTTGAACACTTCTTTCACCTAAAGTTTCTTCTCCCCTGTCTCATGAGCTTTCAAGTGATTTTTTTTTTTTTTTTTTTTTTTTTGCTGCTTTTAGGTCATTTGAATTATTCCATTCTATATAAGTTTATATACTTCCCATTATGTTTTCTTTTCTTCCTCCTCTACCCAATCAAAATTTCGAAGAAATGGTGATAACTCAGTTAGCTGCAGCTCTGATTAATATAATTCACACTAAATCTTATGATCTTATGATAAGTAAGATTGTAAATTCACACTAAATCTTATAATAAATAAGAACCAAGTTCTCAGAAGGCTTTTTTGCATTTCAAAAATAAATATTGTCTTTCCGAATGATTCTGGAAATGGAAAAATATTTCAGTAGAGTGCTTTTGCATTCTTGGTCTATGCTAGCCACCATCTTATTTGCATACTCTCAGATATTTCATTTAGTCATTATCTTTAGCATAGGTGGAATAATGAAAGAGCATGGACATTGGAATTGAGACCCAGCCTCAAATACCAGCTCCACCACCAATTAGCTCAGTGGCCTTGAACAAGTTAGAAAACATTAATAAGCTTTTGAGCCCTCTACGAGAAATTTGTAACAGCTCACTCCTGAGAATGATATGGGATAGTGTATATAAAGCACCTAGAAAAATACCTTGCACCTTGCAGGCACTTGATAACTATGGTATCTATTGAGTAAATGATTTTTATTTAATAGAATCACAAAATACTTAGGTAGGAACATGCTCAAGACGTAACTGAATTCATCTTCCTTATTTACAGATGAGGAAGCTGGGACTCAGAAAAGTCAAGTGTCTTACTAAAGGCAAATAAATAATTAGAAATGGAGTGAGAATCTATGTCTAATTTGTGGTTTAATTATTTTTCTTTATATTATTTTATACAACTGCCCCTCCAAGCCCTGTGCCATTCTTAATTTTGCTGGCTTTTTACTGTGCCAGTTCACCCATACACTAAGATAAATCACCATTTTCTTTGTCATTATTTTTTTGTCTGGAGGAGAAATATTCTTTTGCCTTTTTCTTATTTCATAATTGTGGTCTATGAAAGTAACTGGCCTATTTTTCACAGGGTACTTTCTTCCCCCTTCTGTATTTTTTTCTAACAATAGTAGTTTTATAACCTCTACTTTAGATCTGCCACATTTGATTCATTTTCTGAAATATTAATTTTCCCTCAGACAATTGGTTCTTCGTTCTGCTGCCTGTAATATCTTCTAACAGGAGATTCAGTTGAAATGATCCTCCTCTTTAACAATATTATATTTTCTAGATTTTTTCTAGTTCAGGATTTAATACTTACATATACATTTCATGGTAATGTGAAATGATTTCCATTGTGCCTTAAAATGATTTTAAAACACATTACAGCTTTAATTCCTTCTCACAGAAAGACACTACTTCCAAATTTTTCCACCTCACTGAAAAACAGGGGTGGCAGTGGGGGATCTGTGGGAGAGGTGAGGAGTTTACATTGTCTTGCAGAAAGGAAATACTTAGGTCAAAACTGTCAGATGCAACAATACTCAGTTTCTGGATTTCTGCTTCTCTAATTATCCAACCTATGTTTTTCTCAAGAGTTCTGCTAAATGTCTACGCTGCTAGACAAAAATCCCATCTAATTTATGTAAATAGTTCTGCTAAATGTCTACACTGCTAGACAAAAATCCTGTATAATGTATGTAGTTACTGAAATTTGTATAAATTATGAAATTTTTAAAAAATCTATAAAATGTATATTTTGGTTTGTAATTTTACAAAATAAAACTTCAGAGATACTGAAGCCCCACACAATCTTTTTTTTTTCCTCTCAGAGCAAACATTAACCTGGAGTTTGCCCTTATTAGTTTAATTCATGTTTTTACAAAGGAAATGCATACAAATATACATATAAACCATAAATAGCACTGCTATGTATTTTAGATAAATCATAATATCCTATTGTAGGTGTCTTTTTTGTAAGTTTTTCTTTTCAACATATTATGTTTGAATTATGTATTAAAAGTGGATTTCCACTTCACAAATTTTAACTGCTAAAAAGGGTTTCATTTTGTGACTATGATGACTATGCCAGAGTTTATCAGATTCCATATTTGGGCTAAAATCAGTCATGCAGTGTGAACATTTCTAGACATGCTTTTTTTTGCACTTATGGAAGAGCATCTTTAGGGTGACTACCTAAAAAAATTATATTTGATTTCACGGTGGCTTACACTTGCACCATCATATAAAAAAATTTCCATTTTATGTATCTCCTTGATAAGTGTGTGGTGCTAGTTTTTTATTTTAATTTGCTGTTTAAAAAAATAATAATTTAAAAGTTGACATCAGTTTTTTTAAATCTTAGATATAGAAGGTGTTTTCAAGCCTAGAAGCAATAACACCCCAAAATAATGAGAGCATCTACCTCCTAGATCTTCGTTTCCAAATAAAATTCCTTACTCAAAGTAACCAGAGTGCCTAGGAAAAGTGACTGATTCTAGGAATGGTTCAGGGAAAATTTAAGATGGGCCAGGAATGTCTTATTGTTCCAGAAATTACTCAAGAAAGAAAAAGAAAAAAGTGCACAGGAGCCAGTTTAATGAGACTTCCATTAACCAAATCTGTAAAACTTTAAGCATCAAAAATGAATAACTATGAAGCAAAAAACTTCTTTGAAAAGATTAACAAAATCGATTAGCCTCTAGCTGAACTAGCTAACATAGAAAAGAGAGATGACACAAATGACCATATCGGAAATGAAAGATAAGATATCACTTACATGATCACATGTACATTAAAAGGATAATAAAGGAAGACTATAAACAACTCTATGCCCACAAATTTCATAACTTACATGAAATGAACCAATTCCTTGAAAGGCACAATATGCCAAAACTCACACAAGAAGAAATAGACCCTCTGAACAAGTCTATATCTATTAAAAAACTTGAATCAATAATAAATAGCCTTTCAAAACAGAAAGGAACATGCCCAATTGGTTCACTGGTGAATTCTACCAAAAAGTAAGAAAAAAAATATACTAGTACTCTACAATCTCTTCCAGAAGACAGAAACAGGCATAATACTTCCTAACTTATTCTATGAGACCAGAATTACCCTAAGATAAAAACAGACAAAGTCATTACAGCAAAATAAAACTTACAGACCAATATTTCTCATGAACATAGATGCAGAAATGCTTAACAAAATATTAGCAAATTGAATCCAACAATGTAGAAAAAAAATTATACACTACAGCTAAGTGGAATTTGTCCCAAGTATGCATTCAAGGCTGGCTCACATTCAAAAACCAATTAATATAATCCATAGTATCAACAAGCTAAAGAAGAAAAACCACACAATCATATCGATGCATACAGAAAAAAAAATTGAAAAAAATAATTGAACACCTATTCATAAAGAAAACAGAAACTAAGAATAGAGGGGAATATTCGCAACTAGATAAAGAGTATCTACAAAAATCCTACAACTGACATTATACTTCATGGTGACAAACTCAAAACTTTCTCATAATAGGAAAAAGAGAAGGATGTCTCCTCTCATCACTGCTTTTGAACATCATACTGGAATTCTAATGCAATAAGAAAAAGGAAATAACAGATGTACTAATTGTAAAAGAAGTAAAACTGCTTGTTCACAGATAGCATGACTGTCTATGTAGAAAATATGAAAGAATTGACAAAAACTCCTGGAAC
Source organism: Papio anubis (assembly GCF_008728515.1). Taxonomy (NCBI): domain Eukaryota; kingdom Metazoa; phylum Chordata; class Mammalia; order Primates; family Cercopithecidae; genus Papio; species Papio anubis. Next base: position 110,858,887 of record NC_044980.1, read on the forward strand.
TAATACATGATTATAAGAAGATGATACATTACAGGATACAAGGTTAACATACAAAAGTCAAACACTTTCCTATTTACTAGCAATAAACAAGTGGAATTTGAAATTAAGAACACAATGCCATTTACACTTAGCAACCCCCAAAATGAAATGCTTAGGTATAAATATATCAAATTATTTATAATAACTATTTGAGGAAAACTACAAAATTGTGACTAAAATAACTAATAAATTGAAAAATAGTTCATGTTCATAGATGGAAATACTCCATATTGTTAAGACGTCATTCTTTCTGACTTGGTCTATGAATTCAATTCTGTTCCAAGAAAATCCCAGAAAGTTATTTTGTACATATCAACAGACCGATTATAAAGTTTATAAGGAGAGGCAAAAGACCCAAAATAGCCAACACAGTATAAAAGAAGAATGAAGTTGAAGGTCTGACTGTATTTGATTTCAAGACTTACTGTTAAAGTCATAGTAATCAAGACAGTGTGGTATTGGCAAGAGAATAGACAAATGGATCAATGGAATGGGATGGATATTCCGGAAATAGATCCACATAATTAAAGTCAGCCAATCACTGACAAAGTAATAAAGCAATTACAACAGAGTAAAACTAGACTTGTCAACAAATGCTGCTAGAATAACTATACATACACATGCAAAAAAATTAATTTAGACACGGGTCTTACACCTTTCCCAAAAATTAACTCAAAATGGATCATGGACCTAAATGTAAAATGCAAACTGTGGAAGTCATGGAAGATAACATAGAAAATCTAGATGACTTTAATTTGGTAATGACTTTTTAGATATGACAACAAAGGTATGATCATGAAAAAAATAAACTGATCTTCATTAAAATTAAAAATTTCTCCTCTGTGATACTGTGAGGAAAATGCAAAAAAAAAAAAAAAAAAAAGTCATATACCAGAAGAAAATATTTGCAGTCAAGCCATGAAAGGTACTGGAGGAAACTTAAATGCATATAATTAAGTGAAAAAGGCCAATCTGAAAAGGTGACAAACCATATGCTATCAACTATATGATATTCTGGAAAAGGCGATACTAAAAATATCAGTGGTTGCCAGGATTTAGAAGGGACGGTGAGATAAACAGAGCACAGAAGATTTTTGTTTGTTTTCCTCAACAGTTCAGTGATACATGTGCAGGATGTGTAGGTTTGTTACACAGGTAAATATGTACCACAGTGGTTTGTTGCACAGATAATCCCATCACCTAGGTATTAAGCCCAGCATCCATTAGCTATTCTTCCTGATGCTCTCCCTCCCCCAAACCCTCCCAACAGGCCCCAATCTGTGTTGTTTGCCTCAACATGTACATGTCTTCTAATCGTTCAGCTCCCACTTATAAGTGAGAACATGTGGTGTCTGGTTTTCCGTTCTTATGTTAGTTTGCTGAGGATGATGGCTTCCAGCTCCATCCATGTCCTTGCAAAGGACATGATCTTCCTTTTTATGGCTGCATGGTATTCCATGGTGTATATGTACCACATTTTCTTTATCCAGTTAATTATTGATGGAAATTTAGTTTATTCCCTGTCTTTGCTACTGTAAATAGTGCTACAGTGAACATAGACATGCATGTATCTTTATAATAGAATGATTTATATTCCTTTGAGTATATACCCAATAATGGGATTGCTGGGTCAAATGGTATTCCTGCCTTTGAGGAATCACTACACTGTCTTCCATAATGGTTGAACTAATTTATACTCCCATCATCAGTGGGAAAGCATTCCTTTTTCTCTGCAACCTTGCCAGCATCCATTGTATTTTTACTTTTTAATAGTAGCCATTCTGACTGGCATGAAATGGTATCTCATTGTGGTTTTGATTTGCATTTCTCTAGTGATCAGTGATGTTGAGCTTTTTTTTCATATGTTTGTTGGCAGCATGTATGTATTATTTTAAGAGGTGTCAGTTCATGTCCTTTGTCTACTTTTTAATGGAGTTGTTTTTTTCTTGTAAATTTGTTTAAGTTCCTACTTGTAGACTCTGGATATTAGACTTTGTCAGATGGATAGATTGAAACAAATTTCTTCCCATTCTGCAGGTTGTCTGGTTCACCGTGATGATAGTTTCTTTTGTTGCACAGCTCTTCAATTTAATTAGATCCCATTTGTCAATTTTTGCTTTTGTTGTAATTGCTTTTGATGTTTTTGTCGTGATATCATTTAGATTTTCTTCTATATTTTTCATAGTTTTGGGTATTACATTTAAGTCTTTAATCCATCCTGAGTTAATTTTTATAGATGATGTAGGGAAGGGATCCAGTTTCAATTTTCTGCATATGGCTAGCCAGTTCTCCTAGCAACTATTAAATAGGGAATCCTTTCCCCATTGCTTGTTTGTGTCAGGTTTGTCAAAGATCAGATGATTGTAGGTGTGGTTTTGTTTCTAAGTACTCTATTCTGTTCCATTGGTCTCTATGTCTGTTCTTTTACCAGTACCATACAGTTTGGGTTACTGTAGCCTTGTAGTATAGTTTGAAGTCAGGTAGTGTGATGCTTCCAACTGTGTTCTGTTTGCTTAGGATTGTCTTGGCTATTCGGGCTCTTTTGTTTGTTCCATGTGAATTTTAAAATAGTTTTCTCTAATTCTGAGCACTGACTTTGAGGGCAGTGAAATTACCCTGTATGACACTGTAATGGTAGATACGTGTTATTACAAATTTTTTGAAAACCATGTAACATGCAACACCAAGAGTGAACCGTAATGGAAAACTATGGACTCTGGGTAATAATGATGGATGTATCAGTGCAGGTTCTTCAGTTCTAACAAATGTATCACTTTGGCAGTGGAGGGATGTTGATAATGGGAAGGCTATGAATACATGGAGGAGGAAATCTCTGCACTTTCCACTCCGTTTTGCTGTGACTCCAAGAGTGTTCTATCAAAAAAAGAGAAAAAGAAAAGAAAAAGCAAATCTATCTAAAAATCTAATTTTGCAACTGTAAAAAATGAGAATGGCCACAATGCATTATAATATATTGGGAAAATAATCTATACTAATACCAAAAAACAAATGACAAAAGTATAATAAAGTTAGAAAAAAATTATAGTTATAAAACCACCATTTTGCAAAAATCATATTAAAAATTGACATGGATAAATATTATTGATGTAAAACCTAGGGGTTAAAGTTTATTGGCAAATAAGAGATTTACATATGTTCAAATTGTTTTCCCATCAATTACTCACTAATTATGAGATGATTAAAAGGTACTTTTATAGCAATAAAATTTAGAAGAAACTGCCTTAACTAAGTGATCAAGATTAACATAACCATGTGTGGAACAAACTGACATGAAGTACCTCCTGATATCATACACTAGAGAAGATACTATGTCACATATGTAATATTTCTGCAAAAAACTCAAAAGCATAATTATAAAGAAGCAACAAGAAAAACCCAAATTGAGAGAAATACTGCAAAACATTATGCCTGTACTCTTAATACACCAAGGTCATAAAACACAAAAGGGAGGAAATGTTACATATCAAAGGAGAGAAAAGACATAATATGACTAAATGTAAACCTCTGCATTGGATCCTGGTTCAGAGGGCAACATTGCTATAAAGGACACTTGGAAGACAATTAGTGAAATAGGAATGCAAACTATATTACATAATAGTTGCTGCAGCTTTCGGTCAATATCTTTTTGTGAACTCATTTGAAGCTGTCTTTTATTCCTAGTTTACTTAGAATTCATTTTTATTGTTATGAATGGTTTTAAAATTTATCAATCATTTTTTTCCTTCTGTAAATATTGGAATGATAGTATTGTACTTTTCTTTCATCTGTTAATGTGATGAATTTCCTTAATATTTGTTTCAAAAATAATAAAATATATTTGGATATTTGGAATAAATTCTTCTTAGTCTTGAAGAACGTATTATATATATTCTGAAATTATATTGAAAATACGTCATTTAAGACTTTTGAATTTATATTTATAAATAAAATCAGCCAATGCTTTTATGGGCTTAAATTTTTCCTATCTTATTTATTAACAATAATTTATTAGTCCATATATTTAGTTTTTTCTATGTTGTGGATCTTTGATTTTTGAAGACTTAGTAGAAGTCACTTGTAAAATTATATGGGCCTGGTAATTTTTTAAAAAGTTATTGTCATGCAAATATTTAAAGTTTATAAAAGTTATTTGGAGTAGGAATTATATGAGGATTGCAGGTATTATTATTCTCATTTCTATAGTTGAAAAAATTAAGGTATAAAAATCGGAAGCCTTTTCTTATGTTCCTGTGACATTTACATAGAAAACCAGAAACAAAATCAGTCTTCTCACCAAATCAACAACTTCTTTTTCTTCCTCCCTACAACACTGAATCTGTGGAAGCACACCTAAAGTAGAAGCTAAAGCCATTGGGGTTGATGTTATTCTGTTTTCAAGGCCCGGCATGAGTATTCTGTCAACACTAAGGCCACAAGTGACCAAAGTGTTAGCAAGTGATGCCCTTTGGTAGATGATCTCCAAGAAGCATAATTTTGCAAATATGTAAATGCAAGGAACATTTGAAACCTTGTGGAATGCCCAGTTAATCTTTGAATCACCATGCAGAGTTTCTACATTGTTTTCTCCAGGGAAAAGTAGTAATGTCCTAGAAACCAGACGGATTTTTATTCTTACATCTGTTGCTTTTCCAAGGTCTTCATTTGATTTTATAGTACTCTCGATAGGGACTATGAGGTGGTTGACTGTATTACAGGCAGACTCTAGAGTTTCACTCACTCCTGCCACTTCACAAAAACTCTCTTGAGAGCACAAATGCAAATATTCTCACTTCAACAGGCAGAGTTTAATCTGCAGCCCTGGTGTGTGGATTCTCCATCATAGAGCATGATTCACTAAATCTGTCTTTTGCTATGACTCTAGGGAAACCATCACTTGTCATTCTGCCCAGTAGAGCATGTTGTAGCACCTGCTTTATATTGTACCTTGCCACAAAGTACCCTCTCTGGTAGAACATCAAACAGCCAAGTATTCCCATTTATCCAATACTGGGGGGAGTTCGGAGGGATTATACGGTGAATTGAGCCAAGCTTCAGCTGTGCCAGTAAGGCATTAACTGTGACTACTTTTCTCCTTTTCTTATCACTGAAGAAAAAATAATAGAATGAAATATAATAAACAGACACTAAACTTTCCAATTTTAAAGGACATTTTCATCCACTGAGAAAATTGAGTTAGGTAAGGTAAATCATAAGGTAAACTTTCACCTAAGAGACAATTTTGCACAAATAATTTTTTAATTCGATTATTTTTAAATTTTCATTTTATTTTAAATTTCCAAGATTTTTGGACTTTATTTTTTAATTTTATTTTCAGAAGCATATCTGGCATTTTTTATAAAGCAAAAATATCTGAAATACCTATATTTTCATATATTTTTGACCGTTTAATATTTGTGATAATGCTATGAAAAATGTATTGTCATTTCTAATATATAAATTAAGAATTTTAAATTAGGAAAGTTTAAATATATGCCAAAGGTCATTACAAAGCTAGAGACTTGCCTTTAGTTTGTAGCAGAAACTGTTAGTTATCTGTCCCAAATCAATTCCCCACTATACACCATTTCTTTCTGGGAGTAGACCTCAGATGTACTCTTTTGCCTCTTGTCCCCGGTGCTAGTTACTATGTGCTAAGGGAAAGCAATCCTATATTCATCTGATGGATAATTTGAATTACCTACGTCTATCACAAGCACTCGGCCCTCCTGCTCGTTTGTTTTAGTATTGAACATATGGCTGAAATGTGGTCTATGCCATACTAAGAAAGATCTGCTAGGGAGGGATTCTGACAAGTGTCCTTACTCTTAGAGGGAAACTCAAGGAAGAAGAATACTCTTCTTTTCTGTTTATAAATAGTAGTCTCGGCCGGGCGCGGTGGCTCAAGCCTGTAATCCCAGCACTTTGGGAGGCCGAGACGGGCAGATCACGAGGTCAGGAGATTGAGACCATCCTGGTTAACACGGTGAAACCCCGTCTCTACTAAAAAATACAAAAAACTAGCCGGGCGAGGTGGCGGGCACCTGTAGTCCCAGCTGCTCGGGAGGCTGAGGCAGGAGAATGGCGTGAACCCGGGAGGCGGAGCTTGCAGTGAGCTGAGATCCGGCCACTGCACTCCAGCCTGGGCGACGGAGCGAGACTCCGTCTGAAATAAATAAATAAATAAATAAATAAATAAATAAATAGTAGTCTCTGCATGTGATAACTGCTATGGAAGCCATTTTGTATCCTGGAGGAGAACCAGCTTGAGAATAATACCAATTCTCTGAGGATGGCAGAGCCGAACATATAAAGTATTTATGCCTATGAGAGCATCATTAAGTTGCTGAATTGATGAATTTTGGGGATAATCCACTTTAGGCCTTCTTGCTTTTAGGAAAAATATATTTAACTCTGTTGAAGCCCCCAGAGTCATCCTAACTGACGCAGAATTCAGAATGTGTAACTCGAAAGCCAATAATTCTTCATAGAAATACCACAACAGGTAACCTCCACAAGTAACCTTTTTTTTTTTTTTTTTTTTTTTTTTTTTTTTTTTTTTTTTGATATGGAGTCTCGCTCTGTTGCCCAGGCTGGAATTCAGTGGCACAATCTTGGCTCACTGCAAGCTCTGCCTCCCAGGTTCACGCCATTCTCCTGCCTCAGCCTCCCCAGTAGCTGGGACTACAGGCGTCCGCCACCACACGTGGCTTATTTTTTGTATTTTTAGTAGAGATGGGGTTTCACTGTGTTAGCCAGGATGGTCTCGATCTCTTGACCTTGTGATCCACCCGCCTTGGCCTTCCAAAATGCTGGGATTACAAGTGTGAGCCACTGCACCTGGCCACAAGTAACCATTTTTAACAGAATATAGCTGTCAATTAGAATTAACATTATTTTTTAGAACAGAGTTTACTAATTCAACCTAAACGAGTGGGGTAGGTTTTTGGAAGCCCAAAAAACAATAAAGGATAAGAAAGTTAACCTCTAGAAGGATACTGCTCAGACCTTCTGGCTTTTACAGATCATCTGGTCTTTCAACAGAAGGTTCTAAATCTAGAATTTTTAAGGTACAGTATTTTGATTTTCAAATTTTGGCCACAAATTTATTTTTTTTTAATAAGTCAATCAAAGAATGAGCATGAGCTATATTTGGTCATTGAGCTCTGTAATTCTGCAACCTCTACCTTTGAAGATTATAGCTCTTATTATAGCTATAATTTCATTGTATAATACATGAAATAAAGTGTATGCTTTTTACACTAACCTTCAGAGATAAATCCATCAATGCTGAAAATGTGTTTCTTTATCACTACTTGAACTCCAGCAGAAACTACACATATTCGATCCAGGGCAAGCTGCATGATTTCTTTCCAAGAGGGTGTTTTGTCTTGAAAAATTATTGCATCTTCAGAAATTTCAAGTTTGGGTTTTCAAGAAAAATAGTGTTTTCTGTAAAAAGTTTGCTTTGATGACTCCAAAATGTTCCAGATAATTTTTTAAAGGTTTGGGACTGTGGATAGCTTATCATAAGATTTTGAAATTCACCTAATGCCAGATTGAAATGTCACAGGCTTACTCAAGTCTTTAAGGGATAGCCAGAGCTTAAGAATAAATGAACTCAGGAAATGGCTTCAGAATTTTATGATTTTAATTTGATATATCTTAGCCTGGAAGTATCCTACTGTGAGAAATTATCTTCTCACTTTCTCTCTCTTTTTCTTTTGCTTTTTACCTGTATTTTTGCCAATTATTAAAATAATGCATGACCATTCCAGAACATTTGAAAAGTAGAATAAAAAACATACAAGATGAGAATGTACATTAATAAAATTCCCACCACTCTGAGAAAACTGTGAATACGTTGGCATAATTTCCTTCAATGTACTTATTTTTCTACATTTTTATCTTACCTATTTGGAATCATATAATCACTTTGTATCCTGTTTTCCCTTTTTAACGTAATTGAACGTAGACTGTAGGTCTGAATCTTGAAGCCGGCCTAATGTTTAATTATTTTTAGGTAACAATACATTTATTTCCTCTCTGCCTAGGAACCTTAGAATATTGTAAATTTACATTTACAATTCAAAAATTGTGCCAGAATATACCTTATGCTAACTTTGCCTGGAACTCAGTAAATGCATTTGATTTATAAAAATAATTATCTTCATCACTTCATGACATTTCTTTTAAATACTCTGCTTCTATCTCTATTGTTTTGGGTGCCTTTGATTCTTTAACTTAAGAATCAAATTCTTAAGTTAAATCTCAGTTGCCATTTCTCCTAGAGTTTTTGTTCTTTTTAATATTTTAGGGTTTTTGTTTGCCATTTGAGACATTTTGTTGAAAATATTCAAACTCTTGGTTCTCTCCCATATAATATATTTTATAGGCCCAGTTGTATTTCGTTTTATGGTTTATATATCATCATAAAGAAATATTACTTGGAGGAGTGTTTTCTGTTTTTTGGTTTTTTTTCCTGAGACGGAGTCTCGCTCTGTCGCCCAGGCTGGAGTGCAGTGGCCGGACCTCAGCTCACTGCAAGCTCCGCCTCCTGGGTTCACGCCATTCTCCTGCCTCAGCCTCCCGAGTAGCTGGGACTACAGGTGCCCAGCTAGTTTTTTATATATATATATCTTTTAGTAGAGACGGGGTTTCACCATGTTAGCCAGGATGGTCTCGATCTCCTGACCTCGTGATCCACCCGTCTCGGCCTCCCAAAGTGTTGGGATTATAGGCTTGAGCCACCGCGCCCGGCCAGAGGAGTGTTTTCTAAAGGGCAAAGTGAAGAGTGTGTCCTTAGGCCCCTCCCAGTCCCTATTACCAGCAAGAACAACCTTTGGGCACATGCCTGCTGCTGGTTTTCACCCTGCCTGCTTATCCACTTAGGACATTCTCAGGCAAGTAAGAGTTGTAGAGTGCAATGCAAAACTTTCCATCTTTGGCCTCTTCTTGCCATGTGCAGGCTGGAAGTTACCATGCTTGAACGACACATTGGGCGTTTCAGCACTTAGATTTACAGTTGATCATAGCAAGTTGATTGTATGCATTTCTCTTCATGCTCACATGAACAATTAAAACAAAATGAATAAATAAAGTTATAGACAGAAAAATTTTATATACAAGAAGGACTAAGAGACTTAGTCTTAGTCCTTGTTGTATAAGAAATACCAACCAGTTTTGGAAAGCTGTAAGACAGAAAGTAGAGTAGTAAGTAATGAGACTGGCAGAGGAGGCTGAAGTGTAAATACTCCCAGAAAGGGATGATAATAAAATAACTCTATGCATTAGCTCACTAGAAAGCCTCAGGGAACACTGAAGGGCCAGGGTGAGACTTGAAATAGAAAACTGTGGATAAATGTTAGAAGGGTAACTCCCAGCACCATAGCAACATAGCGCCATTCCTCCTGTAACCAGCCAGTGGGTTCTTCCTGCAGCACGAACAAAATCAATTCATGGCATTGAAGTGAAGAGGTGAATTGACATGGGGCCAGCCTTGCCACATGGGAGATGGAGTTCTTACTCAAATTAATCTCATAGAAAGCTTATAGGTTAGGGGTTTTTTAATTATTATAATTGAGACAGAGTCTCACTCCATCACTCAGGTTGGAGTGCAGTGGTGCGATCTCAGCTCACTGCGATCTCCGCTATGGGGGTTCAAATGATTCTCCTGCCTCAGCCTCTTGAGTAGATGGGACTACAGGTGTGCATCACCACACCCAGTTAATTTTTGTATTTTTAGTAGAGACAGGGTTTCACCATGTTGATCAGGCTGGCCTCGAACACCTGACCTCAAATGATCTGCCTGCCTTGCCCTCCCAAGGTGCTGGGATTACAGGTGTGAGTCACCATGGCTGGCCAAGGTTAGGGGTTTTTAAAGGTAGTTTGTGGGGAGTGGGGAGGGTGTCTAGGCAATGAGTGTTTGCTGCTGATTGGTTGGGTTGGAGATGAAATTATAAATTGAAGCTGTCCTCTTGAGCTGAGTCACTTCTGTGTGGGGCCACAGAAGGGACTGGTGGGTCCAGGGGGCCATGGGTGTTGGACATGCAAAAAAAAAAAAAAAAAAAAACCTGAAAAAGTATCCCAGAAGTCCAATCTCAGATTCTACAATAGTGATGTAAAAGTATCCCAGAAGTCCAATCTCAGATTCTACAATAGTGATGTTATCTGCAGGAATAACTGGGGAAGTTGCATATCTGTGACCTCCAGAATAAAAGCTGGCAATCATGTATGTATACACCTTAGCAGAATTCAGGTGCCTCTGTCCTCCTTGTCTGGTGGTCTCTCATTAGCATTACAAAGGCAGTTGAATTTGGGGTAAGGGATATTATTTAAATTATAAACTAAATGTCTCCCAGAATTAGCTTTGCCCAGGAATAATTAAGGACAGCTTCAAGGCTGAAGGCAAGAGGGGTTGACTAGATCAGACCTCCCACACTGCCAAAGTTTTCTCACTGATACAGTTTTTGCAAAGGCAGTTTCATTTCTAGCCTGTGCAGGAGACCAGTCTCTTCACTGGAGCAATTAAACAGGGAGATTTCCTGACTGTGGAGCAGCAGTTACAGAGGAGGGTGTGATGAAGGGCAAGACTGACACTCGGAGATAATGTGGGAAACGTTCTTTATAAATCTTGATGTCCCACATTTCTTCGTCTGTCCATGCTCAGAAAGCGGATAATTAGGCAGTTGGAAGATTCCTCTTTAAAGCTATGACCAAGATGATGGCCTTAACGCTTCTCTCAACCGACTAAGCTTTAACAGTCCTCTTCCTAACTATACTCCTTATCTCCCATTTCTTAGCACATTTACTTTCAAAAACTTTCCATCGTAAATTCTTTCTCTGCCCTGTCGAATTGTAAATCTTCCGCAATCCAGGAATATCTTTCTCAAGGGCCTATAGGAGCCATCTCTTTGAAACATGATCATTTGTAAAGATAGTTCCCCTGTATTTGAGTCTCTGTGGGAGTGTGGGAGCCTAACTTCCCAAGATGCCAGTTAGCAACCAGAGGCGGCCCAGTCACATAGGCCAGCCTTCTCCCGATGTCCTCCAGTGCTTTTCCGCTAACTCGCCTCAGTGCTTAAGAACTCTCCCACCTTTTGTTTCAGAGTGTTACTGTAGGTAGTCAGGCAGACATGAGAAGGGCAGGAGAGGGGCCCCACCCACTACCCAGGAAGGAGTGTCAGACAACCATCAGGTGACGGTCGACTGGTTATTAGAATTGTCTCTCTAAAATAATAATTGGTTGCAGCTGGTGCCAGGGAACGGCCGTCTCCCAATAGATAGAAAACTGAAACTGCTGGTCAGCAGCTTCCCCGGATAAGATCTCAGGAGTTGGGTGAGTGGGCTCAAACATGCACACTAAGAGGCAAAAGGGTGGAGTTTAACTGGTATATGACTTTCCTCTGGGAACACACAACTGATAAGGGAAAGATGCTTCAAGTGAGCATGTGTACAACTTCAGTAAACACACTGTGCATGTGTCCCCCTCCCAAATGCTGGCAGGCTACTGCACACAAGGACAGCCCACCCCAAGGGAAGAATCAGGGGAGAAGGGATGAAGCCCTCTGGAAGTATGCCAATGTATAAAACCCCAAATCAAAGGTGAAACTATGCATTTGAACTGTCAACTTGCCTACTTGGTCCTTTTCCAAATTACTTTCAGTCCTGCTCTAAAGCTTTTTTTTTTCTTTTTCTTTTTTCTTTTCTTTTTTTTTTTTTGAAACGGAGTCACGCTCTGTCGCCCAGGCTGGAGTGCAGTGGTGCGATCTCAGCTCACTGCAAGCTCTGCCATTCTCCTGCCTCAGTCTCCCAAGTAGCTGGGACTACAGGCACCCGCCACCGCGCTCAGCTCTTTTTTTTTTTTTTTTTTTTGTATTTTTAGTAGAGACGGAGTTTCACTGTGTTAGCCAGGATGGTCTCGATCTCCTGACCTCGTGATCCACTCACCTCGGCCTCCCAAAGTGCTGGGATTACAGGTGTGAGTCACTGCGCCCGGCCTAAAACTTTTTAATAAACTTTCGCTCTTGATCCAAAACTTGCCTCGCTCTCTCTGCCTTATGTCCTTCAGTTGAATTATTTCTTCTGAGGAGGCAAGAATTGAGGTTGCTGCATACCCATACGGATTCGCCACTAACAAGAGGAGTTTAGTTCCATCTCCTCCCTCTACTGCAAGTCTTGAGTGAAGTCTTCCTTACTTCTTCACTTCATCCAAGATAGTTGATGCAGCTTCGTTGTATAGGGTAAATACCCAGGGTTTGTCGTCTCGCGCCAAGAAAATTTAGGACACAGACACACATGAGAAGTTCAGGAGCAGAGGTTTAATAGAAGAAAGAGAAAGAAGAACAACTGTCTCTCTCTAGTGAGAGAGGGGCTACCAAAAGGAAAGACCAGCCAGTGGCAGAGTCCACTGGATTTTATAGGCAGGCTTAAGGAGGCAGTGTCTGATATATGTTGGACCCACACATTGGTTCAGTCAGGTGTGACATTTACATAGCTCACAGGAAAGGCTGGCCACCACCCTAATCTTATTAAGCAAATGGGCTTTCCACTTGACCTGTGACATCTTGTCTGTTCCTTACTGTACACATGGCTGACAAAAAGAAGAGAAGATGGAGCTACCATTTTGAATATGCCTAGGTAGTATTTTTCTGCTGACCTTCACCTGTGCAAGCTTCCAGCTTGCTTGTCTATGTCTGCAGCTCAATTTTACAGGCTGCTTTTTGTTAGAAAATGATTTGAGGGCTGCTTTTCATTAAAAAGGAAAACCTTACTGAGGACTTCAGTACCCTCATTATCTGCCTAAGTAATTTCTTCTTAACTCCTATATTATAGTTTTCCTTTGAGAGTTCAAACGTCTCCAAGAAAAGACCTGCAGATGCGGAAATGTGTGAAGTAATAACTGTTTCATTTTCATACTGCAAGGAGGTCCATTTGTGGCAAAACCCGATCACATACACATAGCTTTTCATGCATCACTGTTACAGAAGAACTGGCAGTCAGGCTCATCAGCCATTTGTTGAAAGCTTTCATTCAGAATTCAGAAGAAAAGCCCAACAGATCATTGAACTAAGTGGGAGGTGTGGGTGGGGAGGGAGAGAGAGAATGAATACTGTATAACAAGGTAAGTCAGAAGAGTTATGAAATGAGAGTGTTATCATTTATATTGTTCTGGAAAAGGTTAGGATATTGATTATAGTGTACTAGTAAGCATGATAAGATGTCCAGGGTTTAAACTAAAAGAACAAAAATACAATGGTAACTTTACAAAAGGTGTGAGACAATAAATGAAAGATGATCACAAAAGAGAAAGAATGCAACCACTATCCTGCAAAATGAAAAGGGAGAGAATGGAGGAATAAAAGAAACAGAATAAATAGGAGCAAGGAAAATGGTAAAAAATTAAAGTCTAGGAGAACCATTATGTACAATAAATATAAACTTGCCAATTAAGAGATTGAGAGACTGTACTTTTAAAAAATATTGAATTTGTGCTATTTACTAGAGACATACCTAAAATATAAAGTCACAGGAAAGTCAAAAGGACAGAAAAAGATGTGCTAGGTAAATACTAGCCAAAAGAAAGGTGACACATCTTTTCTTTCCTATGTCCTCTTTATATGCCACTGGCTCAAGTTTATTGGTAGTGCTGCTAAAATATTCTATATCTTGTCAATTTTAATTTTGATTCCATTACTGAAAGAAGTATGTTAAGTTTCCCATTATGAAGCTTATTTTATTAATATTTTCTTTAAATGTTGTCAAGTTTTTTTGTGTCATGCATTTTGAGGCTACATTATTAAGGACCTGGACATTTAGAAATACTATTCCTTAGTAAGTTTTACCTTCTTGTCAAAATGTAGTTAGTCCAATTATTTTTAATAAAGTTTGTTTTCATTAAGTTTGTTTGATATAATATTCATATAGCCACCTTGGCTTTATTTTGCTTAGTATTTTCTTGATCTGTCTTTATTTTCCAGTTGTTTCTATCATCTTTCTTTTGACTCTAAACTCTACAGTTCTACTTATATGTGTCTAAGAATGTAGTTCTTATTATTTATCCCACAATATGTCAGGCTCTCTGAATTTGAGAATTTGAGAAGTTCTCAGAAGTTCTTTTTGGATATTACTTCTCTCTTTCTCTGTTCTCTTCTGGAAACATAGTTGTATTTTCAGTCTGATTCTTTGCTCTTATATTTCAGCTTCTCTTGTTCTCCATCTCTTTGTCTTTCTAGGCTCTTTTCCGATGATTTTAATGAGGTTAAACACATTCTTATATTTTGGGTTCTAACTTACATATTTTTTTTAAATTGATATGATTTGGATCTGTGCCCCCACTCAGATATCATGTTGAAGGTCATAATCACCAGTGCTGGAGGTAAGACCTGGTGGGCAGTGACTGGATTATGGCGGAAGAGTTCTCATGAATCATTTAGCACCATCCCCTAGGTTCTGTTCTCATATGTGAGTGAGTGAGTTCTTGTGATATTTGGTGGTTTAAAGTGTGTACCATCTCCCCCTCTCTCTCTTTCTCCTGCTTCAGCCATGTAAGACATGACTACTTCCCCTTTGCCTTTGGTGAAGTAAGTTTCTCGAGGCCTCCCCAGAAGCCAATGCCACTCTGCTGCCTGTGCAGCCTGCAGAGCCATGAGCCAATTAAACCTCTTTTCTTTATAACGTACCCAGTCTCAGGTAATTCCTTAAAGCAGTATGAGAACAGACTAATACGCCATATTAAGGACATATTTAATGTTTGATATTTAGTAACTCAATTTTCTAAAATTATTTTCAGCATTTTTTTCTCCTATAGATTCTCATTAATGGTGGCTAGTTTTATTATGTGTTTTTAAGAATCAAATTATATTTTTAGAATTGGGGAAATCCTATGAGGCCCAAGCTGTTTTGTTAATTATTTTTATTTCTTTATTTGTTTATTTATTTTTGCGTTTTTTGACAGGAACTCTAGACTGTAACTAAACTGTGACCCCTCTTAAGCTCTTTACTTTGGACTTCCTGGATCTTTCCAATACTGTACATTTGAATCCCTAATGGTGAGAAGATCAACTTTTATTATTTTTTTCTGGAGAAGGCATATAACCCATCCATATTTGAGGTCAGACAGTTAAATGTCCTTTTGTATTTATTTATTTATTTACTTATTTGTTTTTCTGAGACTGGGTCTTGCTCTGTCACCCAACCTGGAGTGCAGTGGTGCGATCTCAGCCTACTGCAACCTCTACCTCCTTAGTTCAAGAGATTCTCCTGCCTCATCCTCCCATGTAGCTGGGATTACAGGTGTGCAACATCACATCCAGCCAATTTTGGTATTTTTAGTAGAGACGGGGTTTCACCATGTTGGCCAGGCTGGTCTCGAACTACTGACCTCAAGTGATCCATCCACCTTGGCCTCCCAAAATGCTAGGATTATAGGCATGAGCCACCATGCCAGCTCTACTTGTTTTTCTTTTAAACTTGCAGTTGAGATCTTTTTTTCCAGGACACCTTCACTGAAGGTAGCTCTTTAAGGCAGCAGGATTCACAATGGTGGAGACTGGCAACATGCTATAGTACAGCTCTAATTTACCTTCACTTTGTCTCTCAGTGCCAGGTCCCCAGAAATATTTTCGAGCTCTTGAGGGGCTCTTTTCCGCATTCAAAGGAATATTTGATATTTTATCCCAATATTTCTTGATGTTTGGTAATAGGAGATTTTTTGGAATATTTAGTCTGTTGTTATAAATAGAGGTCAGTCTAATAATTTTTTATATTGAAAGCCTAATGTTTAAAAATGTATAATGACAGGCACTGAAATATGTTAAAATGAAAACATAGTAGAACAAAGTTGAAAGTTTTATTTAGATCCTTCTTAGTGTTGTTTTCTAAAGATTTTTCTCTTTCTTGTGCATTGTATTTTTAAGTAGAAATAATTTCAAGGTTGAAGAAACAAATTGAAAAAAAAATTAGACAGAAGATCTACATAGATTTCTTTCTATTTCAAATAGTTAAAGAGGCTGTGGAAATACATCTGAGGGCCTGAGGTTGACCATAGAGAAGGTAATAAGACAAGATACTCTGGCCTCAAAAGAAAAAAAAATAATTCTAAGTACTGCAAGTGAAGAAAAGCTTAACTTTTTTGTGTTTGACCCTTGGAGACCCTTTTCTGTTACTATGACATTCTAGAGCCCACTCTGCCCTTTCTTCCTGCATTGGTTCCAGATAATGAAATGCTTCTGGTAACTAATCTATCAACAATAAGAAAACCATCTATTTTAAATGATAGACACTTCTTGTTCTTTATTATTAAGTCAGTTTATCTAGTCTCTAAACTTATTTTTTTCTAATAGCCCAGATTTCAGTTATTTACATATTTTTATTAGTATGCCTGCCAAACCCAAAATTGGGTAAGGCACTGATGTTTTTCATTTGTATAGTGCATCTTGTTTGTGTGTTGAGGTTTGATACTACATGCAAGATAAGAACATAATTACAAGATAATTTAAAAGAAACTGGCGGTACATTTTTCTCTCTTCCTCCTCCTCTCTGCACTCCCTCTAACCCCTCTGTATGTTAAGACAAGAAAAATGGTGCTTCTCCAGGAAATACCAGGAAGAAGCTATAATGAGAAAGAGTTCGGCAGAAGCAAAACTGAATATATCTCTAACCATTGTTAAGTCTTTAAAATTTGCTGCCAAACCAAACCTAATGGTTTAGATAGACCAACTACTATATCCCCGACATTTCTACATTCCTTGCATCCATAGCCATTGCCATGTATCTTTGGAGTTCATCCCATCAAGACTCTGAATATGTTCACACGTCCCTGGTTTTGTATTTGGTTCTGTGACTTGGTTTTGTGGTGTGACATGTGAAAGATATTCAATCAGAACATTGTTAGTAGTACCCTGGAATTATACTATCAAGAATGCCAAGCATGAGAAGTTTTTGTTAAAGCATTCTAACTGGGGAAGAAGGGCAAGCTTTTTATGGGGGCTTTAACGTGAGGGAACAAATCAAAGTTCAATGAAGCTTACTTAACAGGAAGGGCTAGACCAAAGTATGATTAATTTTGGAAATGGGAATAGAAAAATTGATCTCATGAATTAGCAGCCTGGATTTTAAATAACTTCCTATTTACTTTTTCACAGGCAAAAGTTAGGGTCATGGTTAGCCATTTAACATAGTGTACCACTTAGTCATATGCATATATTTAATTTAGAAGATATTTTTTGTTACTCTAGATATTACCATTCTCTGCCTCTTGGACAGATCTTTGTTTGATGGGTAACTGGCATAACTCACACTTTTCTTGTCCAAACAGTAAAACTCCTTCTATTGGATTTATTTTAATGTAAAAACATTTTAAATATAAAATTTATTGAAATTCTTTAAAACCAGGGACTATATGAGTCCAATAAGAATATTTTGATTTGAATTAAAATTCAAGTAATTTATTTCACTGAATCCAATCTAATTATTGGTATGTGCAAATTTTACCTATATGAAAAAATTTGGAAAGATATTTGAAAAATGGAATAAAAGACATATATCTGATGTATCTGATAAAATACTTTAGGAAGTATTTTCAGATTAAAGATGTATATATAACACCTGAAATTATAAAACTACTAAAAGAAAACATAGGAAAAATACCCCAGGACATTGATCTAGGCAAAGATTTTATGGCTAAGACCTGGAAAACATGAATAATAAAAATATAAAGAGACAAATGGGAGTATATTAAGGTAAAAAACTCTGTATAGCAAAGGAAGCAATCAACAGAGTGAGTATACATCCTATTGAATGAGTGAAAACATTTGCAAACTATTCATCTGACAAGGGACTAATACCTAGAACATGTAAGGAACTCAATACTAAATCAAATAATTCCATTAAAAAGTGAGCCAAGGGCATGAACGGACATTTCTCAAAGGAAGACATACAGATGGCCAAGAGGTATATGAAAAAACGCTTAACATCACTAATCAGGGAAATGCAAATCAAAACCACAATGAGATATCATCTTTCCCCAGTTAGAATAGCTATTCTTAAAAAGTCAAAAAATAACAGATGTTGGTGAGGATGTGGAGAAAAGGAAACTCACACGTTATTAGTAGGAATGTGAATTAGACCAGTCACTATGAAAAACTATAGAGATTTTCCAAAAAGTTAAAAATAGAACCACCATAGGATCCAGCAATTCCACTGCTAGATATGTATCCAAAGGAAAATAAATTTGCATACCAAAGGAATACCTGTACTTGAATGTTTATTACAGCACCATTCACGAGAATCAAGATATGTAATCAACCTAAGTATCCACCAAAGGATGAGTGAATGAAGAAAATGTGGTGCACATAAACAATGGAATACTATTTGGCCATATAAAGGAATGAAATCTTGTCATATGCAGCAACATGGATGAAACTGGAAGTCATTATGTTAAGCAAAATAAGCCAGACACAGAAAGAAAAATATTGCATGTTCTCATTTGTATGTGAGAGAGAAAAAACTTTTACCTCATAAAGGTATAGAGTAGAATGACAGTTACTAGGGGCTTGAAAGGATGAGTAGGTGGTGGGGCGGGGGGAGGTAGGATAATGAGTACCAACATACACATTAGATAAAAGATATAAGTTCTGTGATTCAACAGCAGAGTAGAGTGACTGTAGTTAACAATGTATTGTATAGTTCAAAGTAGCTAGAAGATAGGACTCAAATTGTTTCCAACACATAGAAATGATAAATACTCAAGGTGATGAATACCTCAGGTACTCTGTCTTGATCATTATACATTCTGTGCATGTAACAAAAATCACATGTACCCCATACATATGTAAAATATTATGTGTTTATAAAAATACACATTAGTTTTCAGTATTCCCAGTGCAGCCTTAAATCAATTATTTACTGAAGATTTCCAGTATATTTAGAATGTATAACACACATCTATTTTCTGCCCTCAAGGACTACAATCAAAGTGGGTGGAGTGGAACTGACTGTAGATGCTGTGGGAATGCCAAGAGGGAGACTTAACTGTGGGCTACAGTAGTCTCAGAATATTTCATTTTTTTGGTCACACATATTTTCATGTGTATAGGAATGTATCACCTTCTTCCCTAATGCAAATACTAATGTCTTCCTATTTTCTCCTTGTCCTTTGCTCATCTTAAATAAGTAGATTTCAGCTAGAGGCATTATCAGTGGGCAACTGATGATAATAAAACATGTATCCTAGAATATCAAATATCCCCCATTTTTATGGAATAATTCACATTGGTGTTTATAATAAAAATATAAAGAGACCAATGGGACTATATTAAACTAAACAACTCTGTACAGCAAAGGAAACAATCAACAGAGTAAGGATACATCCTGTTGAATGAGAGAAAATATTTGAGAACTATTCATCTGACAAGGGACTAATACCTAGAATATGTGAGGAACTCAGTGCTAAAACAAAGGGGAACTGGATACTACAAAGAAGCTGACAGAACACCTGTCAGTGAGTGGGGCTCATGGCCCAGAAAAAAGTGGATACATTTTCCTGCAGTTCTAACTTAATGCTTTTAAACTGATTGAAGTACAGATGATAGAAACCCAGAATTATGATCTTTACTGATCCAACAGTGACTATTTAAAATATGCTGTTTACCTTTTGTTTTGGTAACAGAGATAAAGAAAAGACAACAACATGGTCTCCCTAGGGCTCTACATAAAGAGTTAATTTTTCAATCCTTTGATTTATTCATGGTTTCATTTCATTTGCACATGGACTGATGGCTTCAGCTTTCCACAAAAAAAAAAAAAAAAAAAAAAAAGATACGGGGACCTAAAACTCTCTACTAAGTCTTAAAAGTGCTTTTACTTCTATGGTATTGAAAGCAAAAATGAAATTTGAATCATGAGGTTATCCAATATATAAAATAAAAATAGATATTTAAAAATAAAATGTTTTTTTCTAATTTTTTCTTCATATTTAGTTGAACAAAAGTAGACATTCTGAATTATATACTTAAAAATGTCAATCTTATGGCATATATACATTAGCTCCACTATACATACTATCTCCCAAAATGTGTCCACAAAAGACTTAACATGAAGTATGTGTCTTTTGACTTAGAACATTTGGGCTTCTGGTCTTACTCTGGTCTTACCCCATGCTGGAGTTATAATATTCCATTATAACGTGACACAGTTTGAGTTCTATCAACCCTTTTATCTTTAAGTCAGGAAATCATCTTGCAATGTATTAACATACCAAATGTCTAAATAGTTTTATGCAATGCACTTAGAAAATTGACTTATTTTTAAGAGCAAGCCACCTAGATTTATAATAGACCAATTGACTGAATGCTAACCATCTCTCCTTAAAAATCATAATGGGCAGCTCGTTAATAATGTTTTAAAGAAAACAAAACATAAATTGGGAGAACGTCCAGGATAGAGTGTACTCAAAAGGTTCATCTTTCATTGTCATAGGGAAGGAAAATCTTGTAAACCTTTATGCTTTGAGTTGCATGTCGCTATATATATGTGTGTGTTTGTGTATATATGTGTGTGTGTATATATGTGTGTATATATGTGTATATATGTATATATATATAAATATGTTTTAAAATATAAAACATATATATAAAATATATATTAAGATTGGCTTTTGTAAGTATGTAACTCAGAATGTCTACTTTTGTTCCTGAATAACAAACTTAATTTGAAGAAAAAAACATTTTGGATAACCATTTCCTTTTTACTAACAAAAGGTAAAGAGCAGATTTTAAATAGCCACTGTTAGATTGGTAAAGATCATAATTCTGGCTTTGAATCATCTGCACCTCAATCAATTTATAAACATCAGTTATTTGATTCCTATCAAATAAGATTCTTATCAAATGTTTTATTATGAATTACTCTCTTTACCTCTAGTAATGTTTTCTTTTTTTGCCTTGAAATCTGTTTTATCTGTTGTTAATATAGCTTTACTAGGTTCTTTTGGTTAGTGTATGTTTTTACTATTCTCTTACTTTCAAACATTCTGTCTTAGATGTGGCTCTTGAAATAAGCATACAGTTATATTTCAGTTTTTAAACTTATTTACAAATATTCATCTTTTAAATAAAACATTGTCTCCATTTACATTTATTGCACTTAATAAAATATTACAACTTAAATTTACTCTCTTGTTCTGGGATTTATATATTCATATTTTTTAATGTTTCATTTTCTCTACTTATCTTTTTTGGATTGATTATGATGTTTTAGCTATAAATTTTTTAAAAAACATTTTATTTTGTCAGACACATGTATTCATGTAACTACCACTACAGTGAAGATACAGAATTATTCCACCACTACAAAGTATTGTTACACTTTGTGTTACCTTTTATAGTCATAGTCAATCTCTCCTTTCCCATCATCCTTATGACTGGCAACCATTAATCTGTTCTCCGTAAAATTTTGTAATTTTAAAAATGTTTTATAAACTGAATTTCATTTTATCTGTAATGTTTGTGAAGGTATCTCTGTATTAGTTTGCTAGGGTTGCCATAAAAAATAATGGGTAGCTTAAATAACCAAAACTTCCTTTCTCACAGTTCTAGAGGCTGGAAGTCCAAGATCAAGGTGCTATCAGGGTTGGTTTCGGCGGTGGCCTGTCTTCCTGGCTTGTAGACAGCTGTCTTCTTGCAGTGTCCTCACATGGCCTCTTTATGTGAAGGTACGATGGTGGGTGGAGAGAGTTTTGTTATTTCTTGGCTCTCAAGGTCCCTACCTGGTCTGCCTTTTCTCTCCACCTTTCAATGTCGTCTTCTGTTCATTTTATATATAATGTCCAGGGATCTTAGCTATACATAGAGGAATAAAGATAACTGTGTTTACTGCATTAATTATGTTGAATCATTTCATTGCTTTTTTGGCTGGTTTAGAAGTTTTTATTTAGTTACATGGTTAAACTATAGATATTAGGTTAATCAATACTTTTATCCTCTTTCTTGGAAATACAATGACCTTTGAATAGTTTGATTCCACTTATGTATCTACTCCCAACTTATCCTCATATATTTTAATTTTATACTCAAAAACCCCTCAAGTTGTTATTTTTAATGTTTCATATAATGATGTTTAATTGTTTCCACCTTTTTATCACTTCATTTTATTCATTCCTCTTGCATATCATATTCTCCATCTGGGTTTATATTTTCTTTTGCTTCATGTACGTTGTAAATAATTTCTAGCATGGGTTTATGAGTAGCAAGCACTTTTAGTTTCTGTTTGTCGGAAAAAAATACATTTTATTGGCATCCTTAAAAGATGATATTACTGAGTAGAAATAGTTATTTTCTTTCAATATATTGAATATATTATTATGTTGTTTTTTGTCTTTTTATTTTGGGAGGTTTTCTTTGCTTCCATTTATGCTCCTGTAAAACTTATCTGTCATTTTTCTCTGATTGTTTTGAAATGTGGTGTTTGTCTTTGGCATTCTACAGTTTACTAATGATGAGTCCATGTGTAGATAAAATTGTTTTTATTTATTCAGCTTGAGATTCATTGATATTTTGTATATGTGGGGATAGGGATATTTTATTATTTATGGAATAGTCAGCTATTATTCCAATGCCCCATTCCTATTTTCCCCTCTCTTTTCTTTCTGGAACTCTGTTTTAGTTTATATCAGTACTTTTAAGTATATTCTTCATGCCTTTTATATGCTCCTATATTTTCCTTTTTATATTTCTCTATACTTTCAGCTCACAAATTCTCTGTCTATATATATATATCTGTGACTATATCTCTTGGTCTATCTGTATGACTGCTAAATTTATCCAATGAGTTTTTTATTTTGATAATTATATTTCTCACTCCTTAAAGTTGCATTTTTATTACTAGATTTATATTTTATAATTTCTTTAATATGTTAAGTTTGTTTTACTTCCTTAAATAGAGCAAGCATAATATTGTATAGGTTTTATCTGAAAAATGACAATATTTGAAAACTTTAGGGGTATGTTTCTCTTGTTGTATTTGCCATGCTGCCATGTTTAGTTGTCTTTGTGTCAGGTTATCATATGTGAAAATATATTCACTAAATAGTTGAAGTACCTTCCTCTAGAGAGAATTGCTGTTTGCATCTGTTATGTAGATCAGGGTATTACTAATTCAAGAGCACCAAATTCCAAGTTTAAGTCTTAAAACTACATATTGACTATTAATTTCTAGTATCACACTATGAGATTTTAGCCTTTTGGGGTCTCAGATTATTGGGTTAAATTTCCCTTATTAGGCTTTACTTTTATGGGTATCGGGTTTAATTTTTATTCTTCTTGCCGGCAAAGATTTTAACACACAAGTTTGAATTTGTTAGTATAGGCAAATGCCATCTGGGTAAAAACAGCATTAATACTTGGTTACAGCTGGTATTTTACATTTTCTGTTAGTTTTATCCTAGTGATTTCTTATTATCTTTTTATATTACCTTGCTTTTAAGAAAATGTTGGAAATATTTCATCTGGTGGTTTAAATTACTTTTGGTAAAGGAGAGGTGGTCTGAATAGCTTAGAATGCCATTACCAGAAAGCAGACCCTTTTACCCTGTCTCAGATATCAGCAAATTTCTAAAGTTTATAACATTAGAAGCATCATTTTATGTATTTAGGAAAACTGAACATAATCAGCCTAGGACTTTAAAAGATGAATTAAGTCTTACAACTGATCTTCTTACTTGATGCTTCATGGACTTCATAGCTCTTAGTAACATCCATTTCCAGCTCTTTTGAGGAGATAGACAGACAGATAGATGTGTGTGTGTGTGTGTGTGTGTGTGTGTGTGTGTGTGTGTGTGTGTGTATAGTTATAGATATCACTTGGATAATAGTAAATGTCTTTTTCCTTTTTTATGCAATGAAAGCAGGTCCTAGAACTACTTTCAGGAAATATTGCTGACATCTTACATATATGATAGTGAGGTTAGATGTGGGTGAATTAAATTGGGATGCTTACAGCTAAACATTATCCCAGGAAAAAAAGGAAACACGTATTACAGTGCAGGAGAAGCACAGCATCAACTGGAATATTTATAACCTCACTCTATGTTCTCAACATCAGAGAAAGATATCACAAATTTCTAATTTGAAAGGAAATACCAAATTCTTAGGGTGGCAGAGGTTTAGAGAATTTGCCTGAATTTTGTATCACAATGATTTTAACAAAAATAGGTAGAAAAGCTGCATAAGTCTGGCTTAAGAGTAGCTCGCGAGGAGCAGTGCCTGGTAAATGTGGTTCCAAAACTTCCAGCAGGCCATCAGTCATGACGGGAACAGAAATATTCAGGGATAAGAGAGAAGAAGAAACCGTCTCAGTGTGGGCCCAAGGGTAGAGTGGAGACATATTTATCCAGAACTTCACAGGCCAGACACCATACTGGGTGCCACGGGTATAGCAGCAGCTGAAATATTTTTCACTTGTATAAATTTCCAATCCAACGTAGAAGATGACATGAAACAAGATAGTAACTAAATAATTAAGTGTAAAGATGCTACAAAGGAAACACATTTCTTTGTAGGAATTTGGAGGGTTAACTAGATAGCCTTGACCTATTTTTGTTCTACAAAAATTCGTGTTATTTCAATTCTTTTTATCTTTGGTTCCCAAGAATGTCAAATATTCTAAAGACTCCCATTTTTTATCCCTTTCTAAATATGTAAAGATACATGAAATGGTTGTATGTATATTCACTCTGGAAAGCAGCATGGCATCTGACCTTTTGGCTAATGTCACTAAAATAAATTCTTGATCCATTTCCCTGCGGCACAACATATGTGAACACACAGCAAACTTTCACTCAGCCTGGAAAATTCACAATCCAACTTATGAAAGTAGTACTTGTTTTCTACTAACGTGTCTAACCAAATTATATAGTCTACTCCAGATACAACTCACTTAGGCTTGTTAGAATGTTTCTGTTAGAATCCATTTGTGTTATTTGTGGCAGAAATTTCATGCCATGATGTACTGTGGAAAGAAATAAAAATGACTGAGAGCAAACATATTTTTTCCCCTGTCAAATTACCTGAATTTCAAAATAGTTCCACAACACTACAGTGTGATCTATTCCCTTTTGTTAGCTGATCAGACTGAACCCGAAAGCCTCCAGTATAATCAACTTCTTTCTTATATACCAGCAATTTTGTTATAAACGGCTTGTTGACTGAGGCATAAAAGACCCAGGGTTAAAAAATGATCCATGAGCCGGGCGCGGTGGCTCACGCCTGGTCAGGAGATCGAGACCATGGTGAAACCCCGTCTCTACTAAAAATAGAAAAAATTAGCCGGGCGCAGTGGCGGGCACCTGTAGTCCCAGCTACTCGGGAGGCTGAGACAGGAGAATGGCGTGAACCCGGGAGGCGGAGCTTGCAGTGAGCCGAGATTGCGCCACTGCACTCCAGCCTGGGCGACAGAGCAAGACTCCGTCTAAAAAAAAAAAAAAAAAAAAAAAAAAATGATCCATGATCTTACTGTTATGAGAACCCAAAATGTATTTTCTAAATTCTGAAAGTCAGTGGCATTGCTGGGCAGTGTTGCTTTAGTCAAATAAAGTGACTTATCTCTTGGAAATCAACTATACCCAAAGATTTGCTTCCTCCAAAACCTTCTAATTCACAGCCAGGCAACAAGTAATCTTCAGGAAAATCCAAGAAGTCAGTTTTTCTATATGCCTGCTTCATATGGATAACTTCCTATGGATGACTTCAATTTTCTTGCTGATAACTCTTATATCCAAAAATGCTGATAACACATGTACATGTCTAGATAATACCCACAAGGTCACATACATATTAAAAACAAATTCTTCAGCACCACCTGTAATTAACTGGTCACGTGTAGCTGAATGTTCGTCAATCTAGGGATGTTTGTTCCTGTGTTCGTTGCAGTGACAGAAAGGGGAAGAAAACCCCACAATCACCTCGGTTTAGTTTTTTTTCTAAATGCTAATAGAATTCTGAGCAAGATTTAAGATTTTGAAAAATATCAGTAATGAAAAAATAAAACTACTAGAAAAGTGACTTCTAGACAAGAGTAATTCATACTTGTATGTCACAATTAGCTGTTAACTCTTTAGCCCCACTGCACACTCAAAACATCAAAACAATATGTCCTTCTGACTTCCTGGGTAGGGGTGCGCTTCAGTTGAACAGTTGGAAGCAATTTTACTTTGACTGTTAAGCAAAGGCATTGAACTTGATGCAGAAAACTAGAATTGGCAGAAAAATCAAGATGAGCAGAAGCGTGGCAGGTGCCAGTGCCTCCCCACTGTCACTTCAGGCACCTATGGGGATTCTAAGTAACCAAGGGGAACTTGCAGAGGGCCTATGGGAGAGCAACTGCATACACCCTGTTGTATTGCTTGTCAAACTACCAAAGGGAGAAATTACATCATTTTTCATTAGGGAGCGTACATATATATCCCAGGAATGCAGTAAAAATAACCTTAGAATTGCAGTAAAAATAACCTTAGCATATCAATGCTGAGCAAGACATAAAAATACTGCCATATGCCATATATTCGTTAGCATATAAAAGGGCCACACAAAATGAAAATTTTGGAGTATATTTGGGAATGTTCACTAGA
Organism: Papio anubis; assembly: GCF_008728515.1. Taxonomy (NCBI): domain Eukaryota; kingdom Metazoa; phylum Chordata; class Mammalia; order Primates; family Cercopithecidae; genus Papio; species Papio anubis. Next base: position 110,885,546 of record NC_044980.1, read on the forward strand.
AATTTAAGTACACTTACTACTCTCTGCTATGCTATTTTAAGAAGATAGCACAAAATATATTTTACTCAAAGAATTGTACATTAGGCTATTTTGAAGTTCAGACACCAAGTATTCTTCATATATCAAATGTTATTTATCTATTTAATGACTTCTTGAGAATTAATTTATGTAAAAAGTAGCTCTTTGCATAATGAATTATAAATTTTAAAAGTTGTATGATAACATGAACATAGCTGTAGTACGATGAAATAGTATTGAATGACATGTGTCAGAGTTATATGCACGACATAATTATACTCACTCTTGCTAGTAAATAAAGATCATACAGAACTTCTCATGGGATGAGAAGTGTCTTCCAAAGAGGTCTTCTAATTTCACTATCCCATCAATCTCTCTACATGCATACAAATGTTACTAAACTACTCTGTGGAATAAAAACTGATATCATGCAGGGATTCAGTACCTGGCTTAAAAATGAAACTATGAATTAAAATCAGAAACCAGGCTTCCAAATGATTACTCAAGGCTCAGATTATGTAAAATTCCTCACTGTGTGTTTTGAGTATGTGATATTTAATATGCGCAACCTCTGTTTAAGACCTTCAGTTTAGAAAACTGCAATCATTTCATTTTAAAGCCCTCACAATATATAAAACTATATATACACACTGCATTTACTCTTTCAGACATGTTTATTCTTGGCTGATATGACCAAGAATCATGATCTCTCTTTTGTATTTTTTTTATTTTTTGAGACAGTCTCCCTCTGTCACTTAGGCTGGGGTACAATGGTGCGATCCTGGGTCACTGCAACCTCCACCTCCTAGGTTCAAGCAAGTTTCTTGCCTCAGCCTCCCTAGTAGCTGGGACTACAGGCATGCACCACCACTCCCGGCCAATTTTTGTGTTTTTAGTAGAGACTGAGTTTCATCATGTTGGCCAGGTTGGTCTCGAACTCCTATCCTCGAGTGATCCGCCCACTTTGGCTTCTCTGGGTTTACAGGCCTGAGTCACTGTGCCCAGCCCATGATCTTTTTAATTACTTTATGAATTTTGTTATTTTTATTATTTTAAAATTATTTATTGAGAAAATCACTGGCGCAGTGCAAAGACTTAGATTTTATTACATGTTACCATTCAGGTCTTAGTTTCCACATAGAGAAATAACTGTCCTAATCATTGAAGTTGTTGTTCAGAATTGAATATAAAATGTATTCAAAAGTATTTGGGGCACTATAAATTGTTGAATGGATATGGCCATTACTATATTTAGCATTTGATCTGTAAAACTGATGCTGTCACAAAATAAGTATTTTGTTTAGTTTTTCACATGAGGTTAATATAGACACATGTTCAAAATATTTTTAAATGAATACATTTCTCAGGTCTTTGCTCCAGATTAAGTTTCTCCAGCTGCTGTCCTTGTACTTGACCCTGATTTATCCAAATCCCTTCTCTTATATTTAAACTCTAGGAATTCTCCTATGTTAATGGTAAAGGGCAATGGCTTTGGAAAGCATTTTTTAACCTCTCCAGCTGGACTGCATAAATTGATTCAGTATGTATTTACTGAGAAGCTACATTGTGTTTGACTCTGTGGCCATGCTGTGTATTCTTTTTCTGACCTTCCTTAGCATGTTTTCCTTAGGAAACATGTCCTTTTTACCCCCAGCTATTTACTACAGCACATCTCATCTCTTACTTTAGTATACAAGCTCTTGAAAGCCAGACTATGTTTGATTTATGTTTCTATTTGCTGCAACATCTTTTTCAGTACTTCATAATGCATACTTAATAGAAAGTTCCTGAATGTATCAATGAATAAATTAATATATGAATGTAATTCTTAGCTTAATTTTCTCTGATATTCTTGCCTCCAAGCAGTGTTCTGTTTATTTTTACACATTCTCTGACATATTACAGTAATCCTCTTAAAATAAATATTAGCCTCATGCAATACAAAATGTGTCTTTACTATGGCACTTTTTATAATTAAAATAAGCTTGCTTTCTTTCTGACAACATTCCTTTGTTCCAGCAATACCATGTTCCAGGTTTTTCTTTTTTGGACTGCCCTTTAAATGCCAATAATTCTTAGGATTTTCTCTTTGGAATTTCTATTCTTTCTCCATAATTTTCTCTGAAAGGTTTCACCCATTTCCACAGTCATATTACATTTATTTGAGAATGAATTTCAAACCTCTAGTTCAAATTCAGATTCTTAAATCTTATATCTGCTTATCCAACTATATATGGTACAGGATCACTTAGCTAACCTAAGAACCCTGCTACTCAAGATGTCCAAATGTGAGCTTATCATCTCTGCCAATCCCTCCTTTCCAATTGCTCTTCCTTTTTAAAATATCTCCCAGGGAATGTCCAAACACACCCACCACTCACTCAAGATGGATATCTGGGTACTCTTTCCAACTCTGTCTTTTTTCCTTCCCATACCCGTAATGCTAATCTGCTTATCAATGTATCTCTGCAATCCATTTACCTCACTGTACTCTTAATATCTTTTTACTACTTAAAGCCATTATCTCCTTCAAAGTTCATTAATGTCTGCCAACTCTAATATTGTTTTTCTATATTACAGACCTTGCTTCCTTACCCGTTCACCACTCTAAATCTGAGGGAATTTTTCAAAAAAACAATGCTGTTCTCTCATAGCTACATCTGGAACTCTGCCTACTCCAGGCTCCACTCCCTCACCCCACCCACCCAGTAGCGATGGTGGACTATTTTCTCCCCATCTTTCAGATCCAAATCCCACATTACTCTTTCAGATCTAAACCCCAGAAAGTACTGTTAAGTACTTTCCGAGTACTTTCTAGGTACATTGGTTTCTTTCATCATAATGTTTGTAAATATAGCTCAATTTTTTAAAGCTACTTCCTGTCCATTATTACCCTTATTTATAAACTTTTCTAATCTTATTTCTGGCTTTTATACCTACTTCATGATTTTTTTTCCCTCTTAAAACACTTATTGGCACTTTGTGGTATTAACACTTCATTATATTCAGAGGTAAGTTTGCATAGTTATTTGCTCACTCATTGCTTGTGTATAGATATCTTATTTCCCATCTTTTTAAAACAGAGTTTTATATGAGCAAACTCTCATACATTGTCAATTATTTGTTTTGATTAGCATGAAATGTATTTTTTTATAATTTCAGGACTTTGCTATTTTCACATTTTATGAATAAAAGAGTATTCTTAAAATAATGATGGATATTCCAAGTGAAGAAAGGCCCTTATATTTCTGCTACAGAGTTTTCTTAGACATCAAGAATAAATTTTAATGCAGGGTAATTTTAACTTCTCAAGTTAATCCATTCTAGAATTTAGAATCTCGATTGTTGTACAATCTTATGCAATGAAGGAACCCTTGTTCATTTCCCTGAGACAAATTCATGATCATTTGCTTTACCTCTTGGCATTTTATAGTATGATCTTATGCTGTTATATAGATTCAGAATGATTCACACAAGTATGCATGGCTAAATATGACTTAAAGTGAACATTTGCGTGGTATTTCCTTTCATGGTTAGTTTAGGCCAAACCTTCTCTGTTGTCTTGAATAATTCAATGATCTTTTATTTTCTTCTTTCCAGAAGAAAAATGAGAGAAGTGATTCAAGCTGAGGTAGGCTAGGCATTTCCAATTGACAGCTGTAATCTTGTATAACTAAATCCATCAGAAATATCCTGTTACAGATAGAGTGCTGAATGTTTCGTTTCCTTTTTTGTAAAAAAGGCCAGTGTGTCCAATTCATAGTATCTTAGATCCCAAGGGAGGTTTGCAATGTTATTCTCCATCTAGTAATATGAATTAAGACTGTTTATTCAAACATAGTACAGGGGTCAACCTTTTTTGAATTCTTAGAAAACTTTATATGGACACAGAGTAGGAAAATGCCTATTTAACCAAAAGTGACTAGAACACATCTGTCAGGTTTACACATTTGGTGTGTTATATTTTCTAATATATGTGGATTTGGAACTATTTAGAGAGGTGAAGGAAAAGTAAAATATCTTCATCCTGGTTCAGTAACTGATTACTATGTAAAAGTAATGTAACTAATACATATACTTAGAATAAAAATCTTGTCTTAGTAAATTTCTGAATTGACTGTATTTTATAAGACATGATTAAGTCTAAAGAGTCGGATTGACAGATGATTTCCATTTTAAGCCAAGAAAGATGTATGAATTCTATAATAGCAAAGCCTTAAAACAAAAATACTCTCTTTAAAAAATATAAAATCAATCACAAGATCATGAAGAAAGTTTTCAAGTTTCTTTGTTATGTATACATGAAACACTCAAAGTCAAAACGCTATTTTAAACTCATAAGAAAAGTCAGGACAAAAGAAATACTGTTTTGAATCTCTACAGAGGGAATTCAGGAGGATCAAGATCACAAAAATAACTGAAGGCGGCATTGCTGAGATAAAATCAGCATTATGCTCTGTAAGGCAGCAGTGCCCTTGAAAACACAGCTTGGATTAGCTGTAACTATTGCAGGGTGAATAACATAATCTTGAAAAGAAGATATATGTATATATATTATAGACACTCTTATAGGAGTGCTGGTTATAATTAAGTGTTATCAATATATGAGGCCAAAAATGCAGTCCATGTAGAGCAATAGAGATATGCTTCTCAGAATCTGTCTCTTCATTTTTTTTTTTTTTTTAATAAGGATGACTAAGAAAGAGGAATTGGGAAAAAATAAATTTCTAAAACTTCTCCCAAACTAAGATTGTTATATCTGCTGTAATAAATCTGATAGCCCTTATAAAATTTTGGCATGTTAAAGTGGAAAAATATAAAATATTGTATTTTCTCCAAGCACATCTTTTATATTCCTCTTTATTTTTAAAACAAACTTTGAAAGTTTTATTTTGTGCTATACATTTCCCAATTACGTTTTTTCCAGTGCTCTAAATTAGTTGATGCTACCCTACATGGTCTGTATTTTTCTTTTTTATAGTACAGAAGATTAATAGCTAGAAATTAGAAGACTTACCATGTTCTAGACAAAATTCTAAGTACTCCATAGGCAGTTTGAGTCCAGAGCCCCCAGCCTTTAATACCGTGCTGTAAATGTCATTGCTTGTTTGGGATTTGTGGTTTCCCCCATTTTTTGATCCATATTCTGTACATATCATGAGGCTTGTTCAAGAGTGAAAGTCATTTGGTATGGGAGTGAACCTAGAGTTCAAAGAGTAATTTTTTTTTTTTTTTGGTCTGTTTCTTATTAAGTATATGGAAGTTCCCATGACCTGATTAACTGTTTTTTGTTTGTTTGTTTGTTTGTTTTCCACTTTGTGTAGGATAATTCAGGCGAGAGAAATAACCGCATTTGTTGCTAGTGCAAATTTTCAAAAAGTAAAGAGGTCAGAGAAGTGATCATTTCTAGCTCAAATGGTTTTGTATTTTAAAATAATGAACTGTCCAAAGACCTTTTTAGCATTTATACTTTATCACACTTTATGGAAGATAAAATGAACCATAAGTGGCATTTGAAAATGTTGTGAAACTTGAAGGTCTTGTTGTTATCAAGGTTATTCTTCCTCAAGCCACTTTCTATTTACTCTCAAGCAAGTCATGTCAAGCTCTGCTTTTTTATTTTTGTCACCATAATTTGGATCTTCCAGTGTCCTTCAATTTTTCAAATCTATCTATCTCTAAGTCCCATGCTTAATGCCCACTGCTTTGGGAAAGAGAACTTCTACAACTAAAGATCTTTTCATTTTTAATTAAGACCTCTTTCTCTGAATGTTTGTTACAACATTTGTTAATTGCTGTTTATTAAAACACGCCTGTCATCCCAGCACTTTGGGAGGCCGAGATGGGTGGATCACCTGAGATCAGGAGTTCGACACTAGCCTGGCCAACATGGTGAAACCCTGTCTCTACTAAAAATACAAAAGTTAGTTGGGCGTGGTGGCAGGTGCCTGTAACCCCAGCTACTCAGGAGGCTGAGGCAGGAGAATTACTTGAACCCAGGAGGCAGAGGCTGCAGTGAGCCTCAGTTGCACCACTGCACTCCAGCCTGGGCGACAAGAGTGAGACTTCGTCTCAAAAACAAACAAACAACAACAGCAACAAAAATTTACCAGGTATGTGTGTGTGTTGTGTGCATGTGATTCTGTATTGATTTCTACTTTCTTCTTCCTCATATTATATATTTTTTCTTCCACACCAAGGGTTGGGATATTGCTGGTAATCTATAGATGTTTTTAACTGATTGATTTATAAAGCAAGTAGAACTTGAGTTATCCATTTTACTGAATTATATTTCAGTGAGTCTAGATGAATCGTACCAAGGTCAAAGGAACTTACACTTTAAATTCAACATGGTCTTCAAATTCAACAAGAGCGTTGCTTTGACCTTTCCTTGTAATTGCCTGAAGACGTACTCAGGGATTATGCGGTTCACTCTGAGGCATTCTACCTTGGGGTCTCATAAATCATGAATCTTCAAGCTAAAGCACTACAAAAATAAAAGTTTGCCACTCTGTTTTTTTAAAGTACAGTGACTGAGTGATTCTGCCCCAGATTGGAGTGGGTAGGCTTCTGTAAGCCGTGTATATTAGGTCACCGGATGAGGAGGATGCAGGACCAAGACGAAACTAGATTATGGCAGTGGACCTAGCAGTAGGACGGGGATTAAGACCATGGCTACAGAAGCTGGTCCCTCAGAGACAGAGGAACAACCTGAGCAGTACTAAGCCTTGATCTGTAGACTGAAATAGTTAACTAATTCTGCAGCCATCAGGCAGGTGTAATGAAGCAGCTTGAAATTCAGTATTAGCTAACTAATCCAGGTCAATTGATTAACTAGGCAAGTGTGACAGAACCCCAGTGAGGACGAGTGGTAGGAAGGGGGGCCACTAGCTAGATTCTGGCAGGGTATATAAGTCCTAGCTTATGGTTCCTGAGGGGAGAGGGGGGAATGCAAACTAACCCCGTGTCTTAGCCAGGTATCTTCCCAGGAAGCAGAGCCAGAGACAAGCAGGTAATTTATTTTTGGAAAGTGACGTTTGGAGCAAGAGTGGAATAGAGCAAAGGAGGAAAAACCAATACAAGGATGTATATTCTGTTGGTCGCTGCTTTTGGCAATTGGGTCTTAATCCTGCAAACATCTTTGGAGGAGCCTCAGAATTGGCTCTTAGTGGTATGAAGAAGGGGATAATTTATCCATGGGCTTTAATTTGTAGTTCCAGGGCATTTCTACTGGACAGATTTCTACAACTTGGCTCTCCACTGACTCAGAGAAGTCCCAAGGCAATAACATAAAATACTTAGCACAGTTGTGGCAAAATACTATCACCTTATATTAGCATAGCTTAAGAGGATATGAGAGAGGTGTACGAGGTTTTTATTTATAAGGGAACTTAAAAGAATAAATAAAAGATCAATTTAAAGATTAAGCCAGTGTCAGGAATCAGTACAAAATAGAGAGATAGGAAAGAGAATAAAGATTTGGAGGATGGATGGAATGTGAGTGGTATGTAGAGTTCTAAAATGACATCCAAACTTCTCACTCCTTGTAGTATTGCTGTATAACTTAACCTCCTAGAGTGTAGACAAGACCTATGAACGTGACAGTCACTCCCTTGATGAGGTCATAGTACATGGCAAAGGTGAGGGATAGTCATCCAGTGATTGTAATGATGTTCTGTGATGTAAAGGGACTGCATCTTATGAGACTGGAGAGTTAGATTTCCCTGCAGGCTTTGAAGAAGTAAGTTATAAGAGGAACACGTGACTAGGATGACCAGGGCTAAGAGTGGCCAGTAAGAAAATGGGGGCTTCAGTCCTACAACTGCAAAGAACCAAATTCTGCCAACAATCTGAATGGACTTGGAAGAGGACCCCAGACTCCAGATGAGAACGCAGTCTGTCCACTGCCTTGATTTCAGCCTTGTGAAATCCTGACCAAGCAAAGACTCTAGCTACCCGGAGCCTGAAATACTGACCCATAGAAACTGTGAGCTAATAAATGGGTTTTCTTATACACTGCTGTATGTGGTAATTTGTTACACATCATTAGAAAAACAATACAACATGTAATGACTTTTTCAGCACTTTATTTTTGAGACATTGATTCAGGCTTAAACTGTCAGGAAAGCATGATAACATGAAGCAAATTAGAAATTAGCATCTGGAAACCCGTTCAGACATGATTAAGGAGGGAAGGCCATTCTGTGTGGTGACTAGAGCCCAGATTCTAGAATCAGACTTCCAGAGTTTGAATCCCGACTTTACCAATTAAAAAAAAAAAAAAAATTCTTTTGCCATGGGAAAATTAAATAATCTTTCTATTACACAGTTTTCTCATTTGGAAAATAGTAGCACCCACATCACAAGCATAAATCAGAATTAAATGAGATAAACAAATGAGTTAATAAATACGAATTAAATGAGATAAAGCACAAAGATATTTACAACAGTGTCTTTCAAACTATGAGTATCAATAAATTAGCCATTATTTAGGGAAAATTAAAAAAAAAAAAATCCCTTCAGATAGTCCAGGTAGGAAATGAAGGGGGAATGATGGTGGGGACAGAGAACGAAGTCGCAAAAGTAGAGACGATAGTTATTCTTAAAGGAAAGTTACAAACAAGAAATGTACATAACTAACATTGAGCATTGTTATGGATTGAATTGTGTCCCCTCACACATTCTTATGCTGAGGTCTTAACCTTCGCTATTTTAACTATACCTGTCTTATGTTGAGGTCTTCACCTTCACTATCTCCAAATGTGTTTGTATGTAAGATAGTATCTTTAAAGGGGTGGTTAAGTTAAACTAGGGGATCACAGCATGGACTCTAATCCAGTCTGACTGGTGTCCTTCTAAGAGGGACTCTGGGCACACAGAGACACCAGGGTGCATCTGCACAGAGGAAAGTCCCGATGAGGACAGAGAAAAAGCAGACATCTGCAAGCCAAGGGGATAGGCCTAAAAAAGTTTTAGGAGATGGCTGCCTTCTGCTGGCCCTGTTGACACCTTGATCTTGTGCTTCTAGTTTCTGAACTCTGAGAAAATAAATTTCTGTTGTTTAAGCTACTTTGTATATGTTATTTCATTATGACACCCAAACTGACTTATGCAAGGGTATACTGTTTGTTTCCTATTTTGCCTCCCCAGATCCACTCTTCACGTTCCTCCAACCTGTTCTGTCCAACAGGATGCTGTCCTGCCCTGCTTTAGTTCAGAATTTCTGGTGGGCACCAAGGGTCCCGCTTGCACTGGACTCCTATACCCTGTGTCTTTTTCTTGTCCCCTCAACAATGAGATTAGCAAAGGTCTTTTGCTTTTTTGAGCTTCTTGGTGCCTCAACCTTCCAGATTTGTTTCCTTAAAAGTCCATACCATCTGGGGTGAGTTCTGCTTCCTGTCAGGACCTGACTGAGGTGGGGGGAACTTAGAAAAATGGAGAAAGTGGTGAGTAGAGGATAGGAAGGTAAAGCATCATTTGGGAAAAACTGGTATAACCAAAGGGTATAATTGTCTCAAACTAGAAGAACTGAAGAGGCTGTCAGTAAGGAGTTTATCGGCTGATCTCATCAGCCCCGGGAGGCAATAGATTGAGAGGCAGCAAAAAGAGTTCACCTCCACTCCCCCATCCCACATTACTCCCTAGATTATCTCATAATAGCAAGGTTTTCAATTTCATCTATATAGTGAGAACTCATATGGGTGAGGGTTCATAGCAGCAAACAATAAAACATTTAGATACTTTAGGGAAAAATAATTATAGGTTATGTAGTAGTTACTCAAGGAATCTTCTGTGGGACCTGAGAACCAGGATTGCAGGTTGCCCAGATGCCCTAAACTACCCAGTTCATCCATTGAACACACTGCCCTGGCCATGTTTGTGCCTACAATGCCATCCTTGCAGCCATTCTGGGTCTCTCTCAGAGCCTCTAGAATATTGATGTCTACACTACTACCCTTGCCCGAGTAGACATCACTCAGCATTTGCCTTCTCTGTCAGGAGCCGTTGAGTAGTTTGGAATTCCCTTTATTCTTCCAGCAACCCATGCTCATTTTCCCTTTGAAGCCTTTATATCTAGAGTGATGATTAATTTTATGTGTTAGCTTGGTTGGGTCATGTGTGCCCAGATATTTGGCCAAATATCACTCTGTGTGGTTCTGCAAGGGTGTTTTTGGATGAGAGAAACATTTAAGTTGGGAAACTGGGTTAAACTGATTGTTCTCCATGTGAGTGGCCTTCATTCAGTCAGTTGAAGTCCTGAATAGTAAAAATAAAATGCTGAGCCTCCCCTGAGTAAAAGAATTCCTCCTGCCTGGCATCCTCTGGACTGGGACACTGACTTTTTTCCTACCTTCAGACTAGAACTGTAACATTAGTTCTTCCAAGGTGTTGAGACTGCCAGCCTATGGATTGGAGATACATGGTTGACGCTCCTGCTTCTCAGGCCTTTGGACTTGGATTGGAACTACACCATTAGCTCTGCAGGTCTCCAGCTTGTCAATTCACCCTTCAGAGCTTAGGACTTGCCAGCCTCCATAATCAGTGAATCAGTTTCTTATAGTAAATCTATTGTCTGTCTGTCTGTCTGTCTAATCTGTCTATCATCTATCCATCTATTCACATCCTATCAGCTCTATGTTGTAAAGGATCCTGACTAATACCTGTACCATTTCCTCTATCTAGATTGCCTTTTTCCTTTTCTTGGCCTGACTCACTCATTTAAATCCTTCAAGTCTTAGCTCAAATATTACTTCCACAAAGAATCTGTCCCTGAACACCTTAACTAATATTTACAGCTTACGCTATGACCCTCCATCCCTTTATTCTATATTTTTCAATAGAAGTTACCACTATCTGAAACCATATAACTTAATTATCTTTTAATTGTATTTTCTTTAGAACCTCATTAATATTTAAGCTCCATTAGATGAGTTAGAATCAATTAGATTAGGGTTCTTCTCCATCTTGCTCATTTATGTTTTCCTATCCCTGAGAATTGTGCCTGGCATAAATAGATGCCCCCAATATTTTTATGAATGAATAATTGAAGTACTCAAGAGGTCCAAAAGAGAAAATGTCTAACCCTGGTCAGCTGGCAAAGGATGAGAGAGAAGGTTTTTCTTGGTACCAACATTTGAATTAGATCTTGAAGAACAAGGAATTTTTCAGACAGGGATAGAAAGATATCAGGCAGAAAGCAACACTTGCACAGAAGTGATGAAAGGCTTGGAGTTAGCTGCATGATGAGTATCTCAGAATTGTAGGAGCAGAACAGCACATATGTGGTAGGAGTGGCACCCAAGAATCTAAAGGCAGGTGGCATTCAGATTGTCAAAGTTCACCAAATTCAGAGTTTATTTGCATGGCACTGGAAAAAAAAGTTGAAATTCTTTAAAACAGGCTGATATGTCAGACTTGTTTTAAAGCAGTGATTCTCTAAGTGTGGCCTGTGGCCCCTGGGGGTTCCTGAGACACACTTGGGAAACTGTGTCTTCACTTTGCCTGGCTTTATGTTATCTGGGGTAAAAATCTCTGATATGCATGGGTTTCAGTTAATAAGGTAACATACCAAGTGTGAGGACTATTTGTATATAGTAAATATTGACATGATGTAACCCACACGAAATTAGTTACAGTCCTCAATAATTTTTAAGAGCATGAAAGGGATACAGATACCAAATTTTGAGAACTGTTTAAAGAAAAATATCTGGAAGAGTAACAGATGAGCACAACCTGTTTGTAAGGAAAATAGACAGGAGGCTGCTGGGACACTTCCCTTCTCCACAGAATGAAAACAGAAGTGTTAACTGCTGCTATAGGGATAAAAGGGAAAGCTAGGATTTGAGAGACTTTGAGAACGCTGAATTCATAGAAATTTATTGTTAGTGTCTGAGTTCACTGTATATATTTTTTGATCCAGGGTCTCACTATATGGCTGAAGCTGGTCTTGAACTCTTGGTCTCAAGTAATCCTCCTGCCTCAGTCTCCCAAGTAGCTGGGATTACAGGCATGGGCTACTGCACCCAGTATGTCTGAGTTTTTTAAGCTGGGCTCTTAGGTGGATGATTGTCAACTCAGAAAACTCTTTCTCTCTCTCTCTCTATATACACACACACACACACACACACACACACACACACGTATATACACACACACATATACATATATATACACACACACACACACACTTTTTTTTTTTACTTCCTTCTTACAAGGTTTTCAACATATTGAGCCTAACATTATTGTAATACAGCTACTAAACTTGCTAAGGCCTCTCTTGAATGAATATTGGATTACAACACCAACTCATCTGGAAGACTCTATTGCTGTGTGTGCCCAAGATTTTTAATCTGGTACTAATTTGAACAATTTGTATCTTTCCCCATTTTACTGGATAATTTTATGGATGTGATTATTTGTACAAAGTTTTTTTTAAAACATAACTGTATGATTTTAAAAATATTAGAACAGTGTCTGTAAGCATATTTTGAAAGGAAAAGTTAAATTTATTGTGTGACATGAGCCAGAGAGTAATGGATCTATGGTGTTATCTTTTCCCCCAACAAAGAAAACCAGTGTTTTTGATCTACAATCTTCAGTCTCAGCCACAGTCTGTTGCAATTGTCAGAGTATTTGTCCCAGAAGACCCCGCTCCCACGCTTCCTCTGGCCATCTGGAACAGCCTTTCTATACCTAATTGACTCCATGATTCTTTCTTGCCTATTTCAGAGCTTCCTGTTTCTGCTTTTCTATTTCTGACCTCTCACCTTCCTTTTAATAAAATAATCACACTCCTTCTCCTCTTTTCAAATGCTTAGTCATTTTTCCACTTTAATGTGGCTATTTCTAACCTTCTCAACCCTGTTCCTAGTAATAGCTTGATATGTCACCTATGAAATACTTCCTCATCAGAATCTTATGGTTTTATGTGAATTCATGGTCACTGAGTTAAACTCAGTTATAAATGATGACATGAAAAAGTAGCAATGTTACCATTTTTATAGGCCAATGTGCAAAGCATGAAGGACTAACCCTACTTTGTAATTTTAATGCACTATATAGTTTACAAGGCATGTTTATCACCAGTATCTTACTTGGAACTCTCAATAGCTCTATACAGAAGGCAAGGCAGGTATTAAAATGCTAATACTATTTCCTTCTTCATAAAAGTAAGTAAAAAATATTCTAGGGTACTTAAGGTCATATTTTTCACAGTCTCTAAGGCTCAAGACATAAGAGTCCCAATTCAGTGCTATATTCTCTAATTCATGTCACTCTCAAGAGTCTTAGAAATTGTTTACAATGGGGTGGATAAAACTATTATTTACTGTTTAGTGATATATAAGGGGCTTTTCCTTACCATTGCTAAAATGTATTATTGTTCAAAAAGCTCAGTCATTTGAATTTCTTCTTCTCATCACCCTGGTTAGGTGACCAGTCCTAAGTGGTGATCTTCTAGTAGCTTCTAAGCACTTAATTCCAGAAGGTGAGACAGATCCTAGAACCAGACATACCAAATACTTGGAAATAGCTCAAAGAAAAATGATACAAGGAATGGTAAAATGTATGCAGGAGGAAAGACTAAAGGAGCTTGTGTATTTAATTCAATAAATAATAAGGAGCATAAGAAGAATATTATATTTGAAAGGTGCAAATATCGTATTTAAGCTCATAGTTTGTAGAAATAGTGTAAGTAATAAGCAAAAGTATATTTTGGTTGAGAACATAGAATTATCAAAAAATACTATTCTAAGAGAAAGTGAATGTATCACCATGAGTTATTTAAAATAAGCTAAAAAAAAGAATTGGTTTGAATCATGAATAACACCCAAATTGGTGCATCCTTCTGTCAGTTTCCTGGAAAGTATATTTGATGAAACATTGCTTTACTGACATTTGCCTTTCTGTTCTGAACCCTTGAGACTACTGGATACTCCGAAAAGGTACCTGGCCCACTCCTTTCTCTTGCTAACATCTGCTACATGAAGTTATATTAATCAAAGTTTAATTAGTGGGAAATCATATGAACTGTAAGTCAGCAAATGTTAGCAAAGTCCCAATGTAAGGGGAATCTCTCTTCTTTTCCTATGAATTCTTGGGCCTTTATTTTGGAACCATGTCATATCCTAGAACAAAATGTTGTCTGTGGAATTATTAAGATATTTTGAAAACATCTACTCATTAAGAATTTTAAATGAAATGAAAGAAATAGTTTTTCTATCTTGAATAAAGTTCAAGTTTTTATATTTTGTCTATGTGTTACTACCTTATTTTCTCTTCAGCTTTACTTTTGGTAGCCATAAATTGATGTTTGATTTTCTTTCTTATCCTATTCTTTCCAGATACTCAGTTAACCTCTGTTTCAGATTACATCAGGGCTTTCTTTTGTCCCTTGTAGTGACAAACCATAGTCTGCATGAATCATAACCCATGTGGCATATGAAACTAATTTTGATTGGAATGGGAGAATGATGGGATGACTTTGGGTTTCTATGTTTACTTTTTTCCCAACAGTTTTGTGTTGTATTTGCTGTATAAATGTATTTCTGTTTTATTCCAAATTGGTTGTACTTGGTCACAGAATAATTTCATTTTGAATTTATAGGGTGTTTATTAAGTGCTATGCACATTTTAGGCACTGGAAAGAAATCAGATTCATTCCCTCCCCCGCTTCCTCCATAATAGGTCATAGTCTTCCAGTTGAGAGAGCTCCTCTCACATCAGGTTATAATTATTTATGTGTCTGAGCTAACGGTAAGTATAGTAAGCTGTAGGAAGTTATGGAATGGGACAATTAACCCCCAGAACAAATAAGTCTTCCTTGGGGAGAGTACATTGTTTCAGTAATAGTTTCAATTTCTATAGCAATTTTTTTTTTTTTTTTTTTTTTTTTTTGAGATGGAATCTCATTGTGTCACCTAGGCTAGAGTGCAGCAGCACAATCTTGGCTCACTGCAACCTCCGCCTCCCAAGTTCAAGCAATTCTCCTGCCTCAGCCTCCTGAGTAGCTGGGACTACAGGCACATGCCACCACGCCCAGCTAATTTTTGTATTTTTTGTATTTTAGTAGAGAGGGGATTTCACCATATTGGTCAGGCTGGTCTTGAACTCATGACCTTATGATCTGCCTGCCTCAGCCTTCCAAAGTGGTAGGATTACAGGCATGAGCCACTGCACCCGGCCAACCATTTCTTATTGACAAGATATATTCTCACTTAACTATTTTAAAAATGTTTGTGGCATAGAGATTATTCATTGCTATCTGCCTTTCAGAAAGCAAACCTATAACACAATTTATGTGATTAGTTTAAGATCACATAGAGGATAAGGCAAAGAGATTTTAGTCTAGATTTCCTGCTATGGGTAATTTTTCCTCTTGCTTCATTTTTAGAAACCATTCTCTCTTGGCTTTTTCAGAGTCTATATAACTATCATAGTTAAAGATAATACTGTGTCTCTGTGTAATTCATCTAAATAAAAACAAGTAAAATAGTATACATTTTGGACTCATACTTTTACCAGGGAGGCTACGTACAAGTTCTTTTTTAGCATTACTAGTAGGTACATTCTAAAGATTATGCCACTTTCATTTTTTTACTTATTTAGTTTGGACTCCCTTTAAAATGGTAATCCACTTTTCTTTATGTGCACCTTGATACCGACCTCAAACAAAAAAGTGTTCTGTCCTGCAGTTCAACATATCCTCTCTGGAGTCACTAGTGAATAGGCACCGTTTTTAAATTTTTCCGTTCTGAGTAAACATGTAACCCTGAAGGCAGCCTAAAGAGTGGTTTGCTTTTGGTAGAGAATTAAGACAAATAGAGAAGCTGGTCATTACTGCTATATGCCTTGCTAGAAAAAAAAATATCAATCATTTTCCGAGTGTGTGAGTAAAACAAATATGGTTGAGACAAGTGTATTTGGTATGTGTTTCTGCAAATCTTTAATTCCTGTGATGCTTTATAATGTCTCTGCTGGAGGAATAGGGCCCAAACGGTTGAGAGCTGTAACTGATTGAGCAGGAGGAAGTCTTCACTCCAAGCTTTGTAAATTCATGTTTTCAAAATTGGAGACCTGCTTTTTAATATTCCTTTTTAGGTGGCATTTTCATGTCTGAATTCTTGCTCATAATGCTCAAAGATTGCACCCTTTGGAATATTCCATTTTTCACCTTGGAACCTGTCATCCTAAACTGTCCCTGAACAGTTGAGTTCAATGTCACCCATACCCTAGAAAAGAGACTAAATAGCATTTTAACACAAGTGCTAAGCATCTGTGGCAGAATCAGGTATTTTTCAGTGGCTGACAGAATGATGCAGCTATAGAACGTCTCAGTGAAACAGATTTGGTAGAACAGTTTCAATTATGTACCCAAAGAAAGATTTTGGGCCAAATGCAGCCTCATCAAATGTAGCTCAGTGAGTCTGAAACCAGGTGTAAATGTAGTGGAACCAGGAATTGCAGACCATGTAATTTGAAAATGTTCATCATCCAATATACTATGAAGATTATAGACAGGGGCCAGCCTTGTTAAATAAGTCACCCTCCAAAAATCTCAGTTTTGGATAAACACAAAGAACAAATTATCACTGTTGTGCTTTGCTTAAAAAATAAAATTAACATGCACAATATGGCCATGAAATAGAGTTATTATGACAAAATTTCATTATTTTTCATAATGTAATCAGCTGAAAAGATATAAATAAAACAGAAAATACTTTTTCTTATTTCTTTCCCTATTGTAACCTCAATTTAAAATTATTTCCTCCTATATCAAAAGATGCCTTTTCTTCAGTCATATATTTATGTAACAGACATTTGTGAGTGCCTAATAGCTGCCTGTTTTCTATAGACGATATACCAGCGCAAACATGTTGATGATGGTGAGAACGACCTATGTCAGTAGATGGTTGCCTTTTTTCGTTGGTAATGAAATGAGCTGAGTCAACTTAGTAAGTCATAAAATAGCAAAGGATGTGAAAGATAGATATACCTCATCGGAGTCTGCTATTACCATAAATATCAGCTAATATCACCTTGTTCATCAGAGGAAAGTTCTTCAGAGGTGGTTTTTTTGCCTTCTATATATGTGTCTATTGTTGTGCTTTATTTTCAACACAGAAGCTAATTTTAAAATTTTCAGGCTTCAATGAGCAGATTTATTTTTTTGCCTCATGAAATAACATCACCTCACAGAGCCAATGTTTGCTAGTGTTATCATGGTTTAAATGCACAGCTGTAAGAACTGAGACCAAGCTACGAAGGAGTAATTATTATTATTATTTTATCTTATTTTATTATTTTATTTATTTATTTTGAGACTGTGTTTCACTCTGTCGCCCAGGCTGGAACGCAGTGGCACAATCTCGGCTCACTGCAACCTCCGCCTCCAAGCAATTCTCCTGCCTCAGCTTACCGAGTAGCTGGAATTGAAGGCGTCTGCCACTATACCCAGCTAATTTTATGTATTTTTAGTAGAGATGGGGTTCCACCATGTTGGCCAGGCTGGTCTCGAACTCCTAAGACAATGAGAAAAATATACACCTCTTCTCTCACCTCCCAAATCACAGGAAAACTGTCATAGGTGAAATTTTCCCATCGTCTGTTAGAAAAATAATCTTTTACAAAGGGAACCCCCAAAGTGTAACATGTCTTAGCACTGATGGAGAGAAGGGTGGTCAGTACAACTGCTCACTGTTCGAGCTCACCAAAATATAGCCGGACAGTCTCGGGAAATAAACACCCTCTTATATCACTAGTGGAGGTGCAAAATGATTCAATGTTTATTAGAGAAAATTTGGTGGTATCTAACAAAACTATATATTTAGTTATCTTTTCACACAGTAATTCTGCTGTTAGGAATTTATCTTAAAGATGCAGCAGCAACAATGTAAACATATATATGCATGAGTATTTCATTGCCTAATTATTTCTAATTACAAAATATTGGAAGCTACTTAGGCATCCAAACATATGGATAAATATGAATAAGCATTGAATAAACTATGATACAATATATATACACAAGGGAACAATCTACAGGCAGAGAACAGCATAAAGATCTCTGTAAACAAATAAAATATGTTTTCCAGAGATATGAAGTAAAATAAAGTTTAAAAAGCTTACATATATGTTTTTTTGTGTGTGTGTGTGTGTGTGTGAGAAAGAAGAGAGTAAAGGAAAGACACAATCTGGTTATTTCAAAGAGAATCCCAGGAAGGATAAAACAAAAAATAAAAAAGTTAGGTGATGTGTCAAAGGAATATGGGGTGGAATTAGATGTCTCTGAGTGTATCTTTTTTATGTCTTTGAATTTGAAAGTCTCAAAATTCCAATCTTGAAAATTAAAAAATCAATAATGAAGGAAAAGAAGAAAACAAACAAACAAACAAAACCTGACAAATTTTAATCCTGGTTGTATTTCAAGTGAAAGCTATAACTAAGCTGAAGGGAGAAAGAATGCATGAGAAGAAGATAGATAGAATCATCCAGTATTTATATGCAGAAAAGTGAAAATTATAGAGACAGAAAGTAGAATGGTGATTTCCCGGAGCTGGGTGTGACAGAGGATTGGGGAATTAGTGTATAATGTGCATAGAATTTCAGTTTGGGAAAATGAACAATTCTAGAGATGGTGATTATACAATATTGTGAATATACTTAACACTACTGAACTGTACACATAAAAATGGTTAATATTATATATTTTATGTTACATGTCTTTTACCAAAAATAAAAACAAAACTTATGCTATGAGAAGAAAGGAAGAGGAAGGAAGGAAGGAAGGACAGGAAAGCAGGGAGGAAGGAAGGGAGGATAAGAAGGAAGAAAGGAAGACGGAAAAACAGATAAATGAATCAATCAAAATGATTCATAATTTTATAGTATTAGACTATATGACTTCAATCTTGGGCAGGGTAGGGTGTGATGAGAACTGCTAATGAATCTTGACTCTTTTTGGTATTCTTGTTTATTTATTGCAGTGACATAGGAAAAACAACTATTAACTATTTTGCATCTATTATTGAATTGAACAAATGAGTGAATATGTTGATTTTGTTGACAACCAGGATTTTCATTATGGAGGAAGGCACATTCAAATACAGAATGGGGAAAGCTATCCCTGTGAGTAGAAATTAAAGTATTGGCATGAACTTGTATTTGCTAAAATATATATTTTATGTGCATAATGCATATTTATGTGCACATGCAGATATATATGTATGCATATATTTAGTGTATATGTTATATATGCATGTATGCATATATTTCCTAGTCATCCCTCTGAGATAGCCAAGAAGTAAACATGCCTGCTGGCAGTGAGCATACCTGGTGCTGAGGTCTTGGGTTCTAGTTGTATTCCCCACTAAAACAAATGAGGACCCCTCAGAGAAATGGCTTACTTTATAGCTGGCACAAAGCAGGTGCAAGATGAGCCTAGAATATCGTGCGATACTACAACAAAAGCTAATGCTAAAAATATATTTTTTTAAAGATCAAGGAGTAACACAAAAACATAGGCGCAAGCTTAAATGGCCTCTAACTGGCCAAATCTAGGACCATTTATATGCCAAAATAAATCATTAAGTACAGTAATAGATTTTAAACCATTGAAAAATAGGAATTCATCCCCATATGAATAAGATGAATACACATGTACATAAATAGAGAAGAATGGAAGGTTCTTACTTACAGTAGAATGTAAGCACTGACTGATACAGAGGAACATCATTATTTTATAATCATCAGGATAAAGATTACATCAGACGAATTATCAATGGTTGCTGTCTAGGAAAATTTTGATAATGAGAAGGATATTTTCATGATCTTTAAATATCTCCTCACAGGTTGCTTATTAGTTGCAAGGGAAAGAAACAATAATTATTGAGTGAATAAATCTGGTAACATTGAGTGGGTGATCAAAATTAACATAACAAGGAACAGATGGTCATGTATGACACTAGACTAAGGCCCTGCAAAGGACACAACTTCATCTATAATATTTTGGCTAAGAATGCATAACCTTAATTTACTCATGAAAATAAAATGAAAAACTTACCAAAAGAAGTTGTATTCTATGTCACTTCCATAAAAGAAAGTTTATTGAATTTTTAGGGTTCTTTATTCTGGATACAAGTCCTTGGTGACATATAAAAGGTACAATTATTTTCTTCCAGCTTTTGCCTTGTTGTCCATTCATGTAACAGTGTTTTCTAAAGAATAAAACTGATAATTATATCAAGTCAAAGTTTTTATTTTTTCACTCTTTTAATCTAAAACTTTTGTCTGTCCCAAAATCATTTTTGCTTTTTTTTAAATGTTGTAGTAGTACGTTTGAAATGTATTTACTTCTGTGGTGAATTTCAAGTTAATTTTTGGATAAGTTGGGAGGGTTAGGTTAAAGTTCATTCGGAGAAGAAATTGAGGACATTTGAGAATTAGACCACAGATCTTAAATTTCACAGTTCACTATGGAAAGATTTGAAGGCAAATAGTTGTTTGACTTGAATTTAAAAATATACAGAAATATGAAAGTCAGAATCCAGCAAGTGACCACTGGATGTCTTTTATTTCCTGTGTTTAATGGGTAAACTAGGAACTAAGGCACATTTGGTCCTGATGGTCTTTAACTGATGTTCACATGTGAGGCTATGAGCATTGAGATGTTCCGGAGTCAGTGTGTGATATCACAGATCACCTCTGCCATGCTGAAATCCTCTTCCCTAAGCCTCAGTCATTTCTTTCACTTTCTACTCAGAAGACGTCTAGAAATGGCTTGTTTCATTATTTTTGTCATTGTGCTAGATGAATACTATGTTTATTACCTTCCCTTCCCAGAGTCAGAATGCCCCAACTACTATGAAAGGTAGCAGTTTCTTACAGCCTTGCTGTAGATGTTCCATGAGTCCAAACAATGAGTTGCATGTGTTTTGAAGCTGTGGCTAACATGGCAAATATCCTCATGCCCTCCCTCCTTTCCCACAATGTTTTCCTTGGCCCCTAACTCCATATTCTCTGGAATTTCACTCTTCAATAAAAACTTAGCATGCCAGCTTCTGCTTCAGACTGCTTTCTAGAAAACTCAAGATAAATCAATAAAAGAAAGAGAGGAGCTCAATGAGAGAGGGAAGAGAGGAGTATGATCTCAAGAGGAAAAGGAGTTCTCTGAGACCCTTATTGAGTCATTTTTTAGTGAGGCCATCGATGAGCCTGGACTATGCCCTATTCAGCCAGTAGCAGCATGGAGGCTGGCTGATAACAAGTGGCACCTGGAGCATTTGAGCCCTGTGCATTCTAGTTGATCCACAGTGACAGGGAGTGGCACAAGGAGGAACATGCTAAGCTCTCTGATTCCTTTCGTCATGGTTGATAGACATATGGAAGCCCACAGAAAGGGTGGTAGCATTTGGAGCATCTAAGAGGACTATAGAGTCAAAATGCTTTTAGATAACCAAGGGAGACATGAAGAGATGTGTACATATCACGCATGAAATAAAAGCTCTACCCAAAGGAGTGACCAGCATATTTTGGCTACATTGGCCAGAGTTATCATTTGAATTCTTTGAAGAAGTCTATTTGCTGACATACTGAGTTTTGTAAAGGAGGACACTAAAGATATACAGTATATTTCTTAGAGTAGAAAAGTGTTTACAGATATGATAAATATATTAAATGCTAATAATTTCCCAATATATATGCTAAACATTTTACCAATATGTATTCAGCTTTTATTTTAGTTCATTAACTCTAGTAACAAAATGATGTCTAATGCTAGAAAAGTTAAGACAATTAGCTTTATGTTTCTGCAACTTCATTAAATACAGTAACATTATAATCAATTGCCTGCATTATTTTCCTATTGCTGCCAATGCATTTCTTCAAATAATAGTTTAAAGCAGCACCCATTTATTAGTTCACAGTTCTGTAGGTCACAAGTCTGAGCATGAGTTAGCTAAGTCAACTGCTTAGGGTCTCACAGGCTGAAATTAGAGTGTCAGCACATTTGTATTCCTTTTTCCCAGAGGTTCTGGGGGAAGAATCTACTTCAAAACTCATGGAGGTTTAATATGGTTTGGCTGTTGCCCCACCCAAATCTCAGCTTGAATTGTATCTCCCAGAATTCTCCCATGCTTTGGGAGGGGCCCAGGCCTGGAGGTAATTGAATCATGAGGGCTGGTCTTCCCCATGCTATTCCCATGAGAGTGAATAAGTCTTACAAGATCTGATGGGTTTATCAGGGGTTTCTGCTTTGCTTCCTCCTCATTTTCTCTTGCTGCCGCAATATAACAAATGCCTTTTGCCTCCCGCCATCATTCAGAGGCCTCGCTAGCTATGTGGAACTGTAAGTCCAATTAAACCTCTTTCTGTTCCCAGTTTCAGGTATGTCTTTATCAGCAGCATGAAAACAAACTAATACAGTAAATTGGTACCAGTAGAGTGGGGCATTGCTGAAAAGGTACCCAAAAATGTAAAACGACTTTGGAACTGGGTAACAGGCAGAGGCTGGAACCGTTTGTAGGGCTCAGAATAAGACAGGAAAATATGGGAAAGTTTGAACCGCCTAGAGACTTGTTCAATGGCTTTGACAAAAATGTTGATAGTGATATCAACAATAAGGTCCAGGCTGAGGCGGTCTCAGATGGAGATGAGAAACTTGTTGGGAACTGCATCAAAGGTGATTCTTGTTATGTTTTAGCAAAGAGACTGGCGGCATTTTGCCCCTGCCGTAGAGCTTTGTGGAACTTTGAACTTGAGAGAGATGATTTAGGGTATCTGGTGGAATAAATTTCTAAGCAGCAAAGTATTCAAAAGATGACTTGGGTGCTGTTAAAAGCATTCCATTTTAAATGGGAAACAGAACATAAAAGTTCAGGAAATTTGCAGCCTGACAATACAGTAGAAAAGAAAAACCCATTTTTTGAGGAGAAATTCAAGCTGGCTATAGAAATTTGCCATTTGCCTCCTGCCATGATTCTGAGGCTTCCCCAGCCATGTGGAACTGTAAGTCCAATTAAACCTTTTTCTTCCCAGTCTCAGGTATGTCTTTATCAGCAGCATGAAAATGGACTAATATGAGATTATTGGACGATCCAATAGTTTCTTAGGACTGAGAAACTGAGGTATAGAATTTCTTGCTTGCTGTTGATAGAGGATTGCTCTTAGGTCTTAGAGAGGGCTTACATTTTTGCTACATTCCTCCAGTCTCTGTCTTCAAAGCAGAAACATAAATTCTCCTCACATGGAATTTTTCTCATAATTTGTCCCTTTAAGGGCTCAACTGATTGGGTAATCTAATCATAATCATAATTCAGAAACAATCATAGGAATTAATCTCAATATATTTACAAGTCCTACCCACTCAAGATGGAGGGGATTATACAAATATATGAGTCATAGTGGGTGATGTTGGAATTTGGACTACTACACTGCATCACAGATGGAGAATATTAGAGCAAAAAATATTTTTGTCTTTAGAGAGAATGTGGAAGTACTTTTAGAGTTTTTCCTAATGCTTTAGGAGAATATTAGAAATGAATTATGGCTAAGAAGATTCCAGTACTATGGGTCACTCATAATGATAACCGCAACTCAATCAAACAGAAGACAAAGTAAAATATAACTTCAGTATATAGATGGCATTAGAAAAATGCGTAATAATTGTCACTTATGTTTTTTCTTTCCTTTTAATTATTCGTATCTCTTCCTCTACTATTTTTCTGAGACCAAGTCTAGTCGTTCTGCCTGTAATATGACACCCCTTCAAAAGGATTTGTCTTTTATTGAATCATCTGTGATTGACCTGGCAATAATTAACTAATCACTAAAATGAGTTAAGAAGGGCAAATAAAGATTTCTTCTATATGTCTGCCAAAAGAAATACATCTTAACAGAAGCCTTTGACAATTTTTTTCAGGCCACATCAATTTCTTACAATGATAATGGTGATGATGGAGCTGGTGGTATCTATTGAGATGGGAACCGATTTATTAAATAAACTGGGCTCAGAATGACATTGGAAAGAAGTAAAATAATAATTTTTAATGAGCTTTACAACTGCTATTTTTAATCAGCTCCATGGGCTTATACCGTTCCTCCCATTGTAAAATCTAAGACAATTTCTTTGACATCCTCAAATAATGTATTAATGGTCTCTTTTTTATTTTATTTTTTAATTGGCAAATAATAATTTTGCTTATTTGTGGGGTAAATAGTAATGTTTTGGTACATATAATGCATAGATCAGGTGAGACTAATTAGCGCATCCATCTCAAACATTTACCATTTCTTTGTGTTGGGAACATTCAATATCTTCCTCCTAGCTATTTGAAACTATATAACATATTTTTGTTAACTATAGTGATTCTACAGTGGTATAGAATATTAGAACTTATTCCTCCTATCTAGCTTTAATTTAGTGCCATTTAACAATGTTCTTATTACGCTTCTCTTTACCCCACCCTTCCCAGCCTCTAGTATCCTCTGTCCTACTTTTCACTTCTATGAGATCAACACTTTTTAGTTTTCACATAGGAGTGAATGGTCTTTATTTTTGAAAAAATATAAATAACAGTCTAGTACGATATTAAAATTCCAAACTATCATCCATCTTAAAACTTATCTCTTGAGTTTTCAGACAATTAATGGCTGGCTCTTGTTTCAGTTATTATTGCTACATAATAACTTCAAAACTGCAATGTCTAAAACAACCATTTGATTTTGCTCACTGCTTTATGGCTCAAGAATTTGGGAATGGCTCATCTGGGCAGTTTTCACTTAGATTTCTTCTCCAATTGTGGTCATATGCTGGTTGGTGCTGCAGTCATCAGAAGGCTCATCTGGGCTGGATGTCTCGGATGGCTCACTCACATGACTGGCTATTTGTTGAGTGCTCAGCTGTGGCTCTTGAAAAGCATGCTTACACGTGGCTGTTCCATGTGGCTTGACAAATGAGCAATTGTTTGAAGTTCAGGGCTCATTAAAAAACAAAAAAAAAAGTGTTCTAGAAGAAAGCTGGAAGTTACACTGCATGTATTATCTAGCCTGGAAAGTCATATACCTTCACTTCTGCCAAACTCTTTGAATAAAAGGGGTGATGAACCACTCAAATTCAAGGGAAAGGGAAAAAGATTCCACTTTTTAATTGTAGAAGAATATATAAAAATGCATGTCTACCAATGAAAGCTATCATAACCTGTTTATACAAGGTGGAAATCTTGTTCACTATAATTGCACACTTTGCTCTGATGTCAGTGGAAGGTCAGCTTGCTACCAATGCAGCTCTGTCTCTTCTTGCTAACCTTCTATACTCAGGCCCCACCCCAAGCTGGTAAACTACCCACAGCCTTTTACCTTTAGATCACAACAAATATTAGGTATCACCCTATACATCAAAAACATTTCAGGGGAAACAGGCAAATCCTCTAAGTACATTTCGTGGCTTTATGTGATGAAGAAGTGCTCCTTCTTTACATGTGCATATATATGTGTCTGGGTGGCCACTCACGTACACTAACAACTCTCCTTCAAGTCCTCAATAAGGACTCCATAGGACTTACTGAACTTTTATGTTGACCTTATTAAAATAAGCTTAAGTGGTGATGAGCTAAGTATCCCCAAACTTATTAGAATTATCTTTGAATGCTATAAAGTTAGTGTGACAATTAGCTGAAATATGCACAGCAGTATATGATGCATTACCATACCATGTTACAGATATACACTTCTAATTATACAGGTTTCTTGATTTTCACTTATCCAAAATCCTGAAAAATAAAATATTTGTTTCCACCTTTTAATGATGTAAAAGTTGTGCATCTTCTAAAGATACCCTTACCTCCAAATTGGGTAAATCTTAAAGTCTCCTGAAAAATAGTTTCAGTGTTTGATTAGTGAGGTTAGAAAGATTCCTGCGAGTGTCTGCAAGCAGAAGAGAAGGCTGTCAAGTATTCAAGTTTTCCAATGACAGGAGTCTTTTTGTAGCATCTCTTAATTGGAGCTTATATGTTCTTTCAAATTTGTTTGAAACTTTTTTAAAAATTTATTTATCGGTGTAAAAGTTGATTTTGTGTGCAGTCGTGTAGTATGACAAATGACCCATCATTATATTGGGGGCTTTATTTGAAATTAGATAAACTTGAAATTTTATATTATTTATTTATTTTCTGATTATTCAATATAGGCTCTGTACAGAGTATGAAAACAGAAAATAGCCAAATAGCACTTCACAGCATCAATCTGTACAGCTCCCTTGAGGTTCAGAACATACAGAGACTCCATTATTTATGCTGATGATCACATTAGTCACTTGATACATAAAGTCATCCATATTTTAGGGTAGTTGGCTTAGAAGAACTTGGCACTAATAAAGAAAAAAATTATATGCAAGAAACATTTTTCAAACTTTAATTTATCGAGAATATGTATCATTTAACATTCAAGAACTATGAAATGATTCCCAGAAAGGAATTACCAGCAAGCAACCTTAAAATACTTGCAAAGTAATAGAAAACACATCAAAGTTAAATGATGAAACTCCTTCCTCCAGGGCTCCTAAACTCATATTAATAATGTGAACATTGGACATATATGAATAAGTTTTAGTGTTGTTACTTGCAGTAAAGTTTGTATAAGAGAAATAGGTGTGATTCTGTCCTCCAGAAATTTGACTTTAGAGGATAACACACTATCGATAGCTCATAAAGCAAAATGCTTTTACTGACTGCCATAGGCCTCTGGAGAACTTTGCAGAATGTTGCTGTTATCATCCAGCAAGAAGATTTGAGAATCATCAGTTGTATTTTTTAAGTGCATGTCAGACAGGCCCACAACATTCTTGCATGGGAATTATTTCAGAGCTCCAATAGAATCCCAGTTGGGAGGGTCACTTGGAAGAAGTAAAGAAATCTGTAGTTGCTGCTTTTGTGAATTGAGTTTGTGACACTTTTATTAACCATGTCCCAACTTCACGGATTGCTTAAAAGAAAAATTTGGTTCAGTATCTATCCAAGTTGTAAATTTAACTAATGAGAGTTATAAACTGTTAGATATATTTTTAGTCATTTAAAATTAGTGCATTATGATCATCAGCCTGGGATAGCAATGGAAGTTTAAAAGTCAACTTCTTATGAATACATTTAAACTGAGTGGTGTGTGTGTGTTCAGGCACACACACACACGCATCTAAGCCCTAGGAGTGCATCTTTTATGTTTAATATTTTATCACAATATATTTTAGTCTTTTTCAAGACATGAGGGAAAAATCTTCATTTTTTATAATATTATTTGAATTGTCCTTTTCACTTGGCGTTCCTTCTTATCTGTATTCTTTAAGTGACATTTATATAGGAATAGTGCAATAGAGTGTGTCAGATACAAAATTTTAAGTATAAATCTCAAGTGTGCAAATATGTAATTGCCTTTATTTCTATAACTAAATTGACCATTGATCTGGTTTAATTATTTATGTTTGAAGTGGAAATTTAACCTTGCAAAGTCAAGTCAACTCGGTCAATTTTAGTTGAAAACCTAGTCCCTTTGGCTATAAATACATGATCAGGTTAAGGTTTTCTACTCATCCTCCTCTTCTCTCCCTGGGTGACATAAAAGTGCAGGCAGAGGTGAGGGGTGGGAATGCACATGTTTCATGTTATAATGGCAGAAATATACTTCCGCTGACTTCTGTTGAAAGAGGTATTTCTGCACATGATTTTGGTTGTATTCTGGCATCTATTTCTGGCATAGGTAGTTTCACTATGGACTCCAAAATCCAGAGCACAGATTTTTCTGTTCTTATCTTGTTTCTAGACTTACTTCACAGTCACACCTCCAGGAAACACTGGCTTATCAACAGAGTCCATTTTCTTCGATGTAAGATTGCTTAGATTCTTTAATATTCTAATGAGAAATATTAAATATACAGAACATATTTGTGACACACAGCTGTTTATTTAAGAGCGGTTTGTACTCAGTTTGCAGGAGCCAAAGTTGGCTAAAAGCACCCCGTTCTCCAAATGTTGAGAATCTGTGCTCTCATCTCTGATTACTGCTTTTGATCACAGAAGCACAGACAAAGAGGGAGGAACATTGTTGTTGCGCCTCCACCCATTGTTTCACTCCCACTCCGGCTGAAATGACTTTCTGGGCACTTAAAGGGCTGGCACACCTTTTTACTCCCAGTTTCAGTTATCTCTCTCTCTCCTTTTGGGAGCCAGACTTTAAAGACCAGGATATTCAAAAACAACTGCATATTAGAAAGTGACTGCACATACGGTTGGCTCAGAAGAGCTGAGAAGTTTAAGTTAACATCTCAGATTGATGCTTGGCACAGAGACAATCTACAATTGAAAAAAAAAAAAAAAAACACTAAACACAATAACAAAAACAAAAACCCTACAGACATGGGAAATCAAATTTCTAGAGATGCCACATTATTAGATTTAAATATCCAGTTTTCAACAATAACAACAAAATCACAAGATTAGGAAATCACAAAGAAATAGGAAAATATAGCCATTCAAAGGAAATAAAAATAAACTATTCCTTTAAAAGTTCTGATGGTAGATATTCTAGACAAAGGTTGTAAAACAGTTGTCTTATAGATGCTAAAAGAACTGAAGGAAGATGTAGGGAAAGTCAAGAAAATAATGTGTGAACCAAGCAGAATATCAATAGTTAGAAACCCTAAAAAGAAACCAAAAATAAATTGTGGAACTGAAAAGTACAGTAACTGAAAGTGTAATAACTAGAGGCATTCAAAGGAAGGTTTGAGCAGGGAGGAAAATATAATCAATGAAGATAGGACAATGGAAATTATGTCTGAGTGACAGAAATAAAAAAAAAAATTGAAAAAACATTATTAGAGTCTAAGGGGACATGTGAGACGCCAATCAATATATGCATTGGAGTCCCGGAAGAAGAAGAAATAGAGGAAAAAAGGGCATATTTGGAAAAATAATGGTTGAAAACTTCCCATATTTGATGAAAGACAAAAAGCATTCAAGAATATCAACAAATTATATGTAAGATGAACTCAGAGTCACATTAAAGCAAATTATAATCAAAGTTTTTTTTTTTTTTTTTTTTTTTTTTAAAAAAAAAGACAAAGAGGGTCCCTTGACAGCAGCAAGGGAAAAGTGACTTTGGTCAAGGTGTCCTCAATGAAATTATCAGCAGATTTATTATCAGAAACTTTGGATACTAGAAGGCAGGGAGTTAATATATTCAAAGCGCTAAAAGAAGAAAAAGAAAAAAACATCCATGCATCCTAAATTTAGCGAAGCTGTTCCTTAAAAGTGAAGGAGAAATAAAAACATTCTGAGTTACAAGCTGGGAGATATTATTACCACTAGACCTGCACTTTAAAAATATTCTTGGGAGTCCAACAAAGTGAAAGGAAATAATACTAGACAATAAGTCAAAGCCACATGAAGAAATAAATGTCTCAATAAAAGTAAACACATAGGCAATGATCAAAGCTAGTATTTTTGTAACAAAGGTTTGTAACACCACATATTTAAACATAATGTAAGATAGTAATGTATTTTAAAAGATTGATTTAATGTGGTGGAAACACAATGTTTAAATGTATAACGTTGTGAAATCAGAAGGGGTGGGAATGGAGCTGTAAAGAAGCAGAGTTTTCATATGTTTTTGAAGTTAAGCTGGTATAAATTAGAATATTATAACTTTAGTTATTAAATATAATTCCCATGGTAACCACTAAGAAAATAAGTATAAATATATACAAAAGGAAATTAAAAAGAAATGTAAATGTTTCATTAAAAAATCAACTAGATGTAAAGAAAAGACAGTAATGCAGAAAAATGAGGGCCAAGAAAGCTAATACATCACGAAACAGCAAAATGACAGAAGTAAGTCCCTCCTTATTAGTAATTACTTTCAATGTATATGGATTAAACTCTCCAATCAAAAGACAAAAATTTGTAAAATGAATTTTTAAAAAAATTAGCTTATATGTGGTCAATAAGAAACTCACTTGAGATCCAAAGATAAATACATTAAAGAAGAAAATATGTATATTTTTAATTTTGTTATTTTTATATTCCATAAAAATGACCTAAAGGAGCAGAGGTGGCTATACAAAATCAGACAAAATAGACTATAAATCAGAAAAGGTTGCAAGAAACAAAGATATATTAATAAAAGTTTCTGACCAGAAATGTTTCCAATATACCCAACATTTTGGGGGGTGTTTTATTTAGTTATTCTTAGTAGATGGGTTAGCCTGATAAAAGCTACTTCTTCATAGTTGGAAGATAGGTATATTATGGTAATTTTGTTATCTTTATTTCTTGGGAACATGCCCGATACCAGTACAATGTATCTTCCTACTGAAGAAGACATCTAGAGTGGTCTCTTTGCAGTAGTCCCCTTTACTATTTTTGAGGTGAGGGCCAGATCCCCTCCTCTTTCCCTCCTCAAAGTTCCCACAGCTTTCTCTCAAAGCTCTGCTCACAAAATCTCGCCTCTCCCACCCACACTTTTGGCTCTTGAGACTTTTAAATCCTGATGTTGGTGTTAGAGTCTATTGTTCTCAACCACTGGTCTATGCTCCAATTAACTTCAGAATGTAGCTTTCTTATCTTCATCTCCGATCAAAACTGAGAGCAACTGAGTCCTTTGAAAATATTCTAATGTATTTAACTTAAAATATCTATTAAATGTTTAATTTCATACCATCCAAAAAAGGTAATGACTCATGGCTCTATCTTATTCTATCTTAATCTAAATCTGCATAAAATTTCCCCTAAATATCTTCCTTTTTGACATCAAATACAAAACCAAAAGTTGAAGTCAGAAATTCCAGTTTCACTGAGTTATCCTAAACATTGCATAACTGATTGTAAGCTATGTATCCACATTTAATATAACCTTAAAAATCCTTTCCATTGACCTTAAGCTTTTGGTAAGCCTTGTTTCATTTTATAGTTTGGCCTTCAAAATTCTACTATCTGAGTTTTGAATTACTCGCATATATTTGTCTTTTTTTCTCATCATTTTTACCTGCATATCTTAAACCAAAATTTAAATGTTCTTGGATCCGCACTGGATTCTTTCACCACATTCTTACTTTCTTTTTTATTTAAATGTTTTATTGTATAATCAATACTGAAGTTCTGAAAGCCTTCAAATGTTAGAGAAAGCTTTTTTCTCCCACAATCTTATCGTATGTAGTAATACCTCCACCTTTTCTAAAATGTTTGATATCTAACTTCCTTCCTGTCATCTAGTACCTAGGGATATAAAAAGAGATACTAAAAATGATCTGTTACATTGACTTATATGTTTTCTTAGTTGGGAAATTACAATTTACTCAATGAGTTTTACTTTTGTTTACCTTAGTTTTATACTATACTAAAAATATTGCCTGATACAATAGAATAATATTTGGCAAAATATTTTATCTGCTGGGTAAGATGCAATTAAAATTTACATTGCATTCAATATACTCAGA
Source organism: Papio anubis (assembly GCF_008728515.1). NCBI lineage: Eukaryota > Metazoa > Chordata > Mammalia > Primates > Cercopithecidae > Papio > Papio anubis. The sequence goes on from NC_044980.1 coordinate 110,917,038, forward strand.
AGAACAGAATATTGATCGATATTTATAGAAGGACCAAGCACAAATGAGGTTTTTTTATTAACAGTTTTTCAGTATAATGTTCTATTTTGGTGCATATTCTTTACCAGCATATTCATTATCATAATTTGACTGTAAAGTTATGCGGTAAATTAAATGAAAATCTTTTTAAAATTTAATTTATCCTTGAGTAACTTTGTAAGCCTCAGAAAAGAAGTATGAATAAAGTCTGTTTTGCAATAAATCTTCATTATCCTTATATGTAAATCTCACTGCTTGGATTAGTCAGTACACTTAAGAGATTAATGATAATAAATAAGCGTCATACCTCACACATAGCTGATATATCCATTTCCAGATCCTTATGCATAGGCAGACATTATATGTCATATTCCTATAAACTTCTTGTTATAAATATCAGCACTGTAACGATAATGACCTTATCATACATTTCACAAATCAGAGAAGTTACTTGTAGGGAATATAAACCATTAGACATATTTTAAATGTGATGGTTGATTTATTTTTGGTATATACAAAAGTCTCTGTAGCTTTTCATACTGTCAAGAACCTGGAACTATTCAAGAAATATAAGTCTGTTGGCTCTGTGTGGTTAATGACACTAAGTCCAAAGGGGGGAATGAAACAGAAGGCCTCAGAGCTGAGTAAGACACATTTAAAGGTCTCATCCAATGCGAGATCTCAGTGGGATTTCAAGCAGTGTGTAATGTGGAAGGTCACAGACAAAAACTTTATAATAAACCTTTCTAGCCAGAAAGCAGTCTTCCATGCAATCTATCCCCAAAATGGCACACTAAATAAAAATAACTTGTCGCTAAGTTCATAAGTTCCAATATACTACTGGCATATAATTAGATATCCAAATATTTGGTCATTAATTATGATATGGGTACATTATTGTATCTAGCACTCCTTTGTCATCTCCAAATAGTGAAACAATAAAAGCAAGATGGATACACAATAACGGGACAAAGGTTAAATATAATCACAAAATGAATTCTCCATAAGAAAATATACTTTGTTTAGTTCAATGAAGAAAATAGTAGTTTCTTCATGTGGCCAGTGATCCTTATTGCTTTATTAATATATTCAAAAATGGTTAGTGGGCTTGTATCACATAAATAGCAAACTATGCCACCTGGATTAACCAGCAAAATTAAATCTTAAATTATTAGAGATGGTCTCTCCATGTTTATCCTTTTAGCCACCAGTTATCTCCTCTCCCTCAAGTCTGCCTTGTAGCTGAAAAGACATAAATAGGTGTGAGTTTAGTAGGTGTTTTATAAGAGAGGAGAAAATTTAAAAGTGTAGATAGCTATTAAAAAATCTTTAAATATTTGCATGCACTAAAGTGTATTGCTATGCATCAAATTTATGTTTGCTGTCTTTTAGTTATAGCCTTAATTGCTTCCTTTTTGTGTATCATCTCACATAAACTATTTTTTATGTATTAAATCAAAGAAGCTTTGTTCACACCCACTATAACTCACCTCACTTTCTGCTTTACCTGCATACAAATATTTAATACCATCTTTTGTATCTACACTTCTTACAATATCTTACTTTTGCGTAAAAATGAGAGCCAAGAAGGTAAGCTTAGTAGCAACACTGATGTAATTCTCAGGTTGAGTTTTATCTCTAAATGTTTTTCTTTAACATTAAGTGCAATAGAACCTATTAGCTTGCTCTGGATAAAAGTGTGAGACTGAGCTATAAGGATTGCAAATGAGGGTTAGGATTCACTTTTGGGAGTCCTTATTTTTTTGCAGGAAATCTAGAATCCTTCATGCTTACCTTAACAAAACCCCAGTTGCCACTGTCTCTGCTGACAACCTACATCATTTTCGCACCAATAAGACATAGGAAATAAAGGGCAATTAATGTTAAATTTATTTTACACGTGAAGTACCAATAATTGTTCCTTCACACCCTACTCTGATGCACTTCAGCCTGCAACTTTGAAGTGGAGTATTTCTAAAGCAACATCCCACAACAGTTGAACTCAAGGATGTTATTAATTCAAATGTTCTTCCAGGTTTGAGAACAGATACAGGCATCACTGTCCACCTTCCATCTGATGAGCCTTTCTGGCATTTTAATTACCTGAGTACTGGTTTTATCTAGCTAGAAGTTTATCTTAGTGTAGTGGCAGCAGCAGCAAAACAAGGTCACAGTCACAATATCACCAGGGAGATCCAGACACATCACTTTCAAAACACCTATAATAATTCTAGCACTTTGGGAGGCCAAGGCAGGCAGATCAATTGAGGTCAGGAGATTGAGACCATTCTGGTCAAAATGGTGAAACCCCATCTCTACTAAAAATACAAAAAGTAGCCAGGCAAGGTGGCATATCCCTGTAGTCCCAGCTACTCTGGAGGCTGAAGCAGGAGAATTGCTTGAACCCAGCAGGCAGAGGTTGCAGTGAGCTGCGATGGTGCCACTATACTCCAGCCTGGGTGACAGAGTGAGACTCTGTCTCAAAAACAAAACAAACAAACAATACCCATAATGGGACAACATTGAAGCTGTACCTTCTGCATAGCTATCTCTTTTCCTCTACTTACCCCTACTTCTCCGGGGTAATTCTGATTCTCCGTGTGTGTGTGTGTGTGTGTGTTTGTTTTCCCCAGTATCTGAGTCCATTACATACCCTGGTTCTCAGCTGGATGTCAATTAATCCCTAGTAACTAAGATGTTAGCCAATAAAGCTTTATATGTTCCCTCCTGCAGTTATTCACATATTAAGAGAGGAAATAATCCTGCCAATCTAGAAGGATTGAGTTTTCAAAAAGAAATTATGCCTATCTCTCCTCAATAGTTCCTAATCAGTGACTTCTAATTCCAGGTGCTCTCATCAAGTAATACAAACTAAAAACACAAACTGAAAAGTCTATATGTACTAACCAAACAGCTGTCTGACAATGTCTTAGAAACAGGGGGGTTAATCTAACATATCACAAAGTAATGCTAGAAAGGAGTTGGAAGAAACCAGTAAGCCTTTTACCAGAGCAGAGCTCTGTTTTATTCCAGATACCCACCAGCAGCTTATATAAAAGTCTAGAATCAGATTAAACATTTGCATAATTCTCTGTATCATGTAGTCAGCTATACCTCACATTTAATACTCATTATCATTATCACAGAGATAATATAATATTTTAATTAGAATTTTTAAATATACCTCAAAACCATATTGTAACTTACCAACAACAGAATAAAGGTAAACAGAGAAAAGAAAATTCTCCAACAACATTTTTGGGATCAGAAATACCACCCAAGGTCCAGAAGCCCCACTGTTTGTCAAAATTAAAAGATGATAAAAATATAAGTAGGTAATTTTTCAACTTCAGATAAAACTAGAACAAAAATTAAGCTGAATAATCAAACTCTGACTAGGTCAGAGTTTATTGCTTGGAGACTCTGATCTCCGAAACAAGGTAAGGCCAGTGAGAAATTCTTTCAAGGAGTTAATGAAATAAGATAAGGACTTTGTTCCTCCCGATTTACACATGTTCCTATTACTGTTACCTGAATCAAATGTCCTTCCTGAACTCAACCCTCTTAGTAAAAAGGACAGCAAAATCTACCTGGTAAAGTTACCGTGAAGATTATTGGCTCATTCCGTGTAAACATAGTTGAGTGCTTTATGTGCCTTTCTCAATATAAAATATGCATACTCATTTCAGAAAATAAAACCTCGCTACTCCTTGAAAACACTTCAGCATTTTTTCCCTAGTATTTTATCTTAGTATCACAATCTTAAATCCTGCTTTATTCACTAAACATGTTATCATGAGAGGCAAATGCTGCTAAACAGAAAGTGCAAAAAGCCTAAATCTCAGATCCTTTCATGGAATTGAACAGGATGCTAAACCTCTATGAGTCTCAATATTTTTACTTTGATGATGGGGATATTATTAGCTACTTCATAGATTCATTAAATGAGATAAAGAATGGAAAAAGCCTGGCACAAATTGGGTATATATAATTTATCAATAAATTATGTCCATTCCATCCTGAAAGCTAGTGAAATCAAGACAAGGGAACTAATAGGCAAAACCATCCATCAAATAGCTAGGAACTATCCTCAGGACTTCAGTGCTTTCAAAACTGTCAGGAAGGGGTGTGTGCACACGTGCGCATTGTGTGTGTGCATACACGTGCATGCGTGTGTGTGTACATGCCATGGTTATATGTAAATGTGCACATATACATGCTTTGATGTATATTATCTTAGGACCCTACCAGAGTGGAAGTCTCTTCTGGGGCAGGGACGGGGAGATGGATGCCTTCTGAAGGAGAAAACTGAGGCAGGCCGCTGATCACTATGCAGTCCTGCTAGACATCTCTGTCACTGTGAAAAAGGAGTCACCATTCATGATAGAATCTGCTAGGCCTTTTGCTCTTGTACAGTCTCTAAGTAGCAAGCATTCCCATCCTGCACTTTGGAGCTGCCACGCCAAAATGGCATGCTGAGATTTTGCTAGCACTGGACCAAAAGGGTTATTTTTGAGCTAGATGTGGCTCAGGGAATCTAAGGAGAGTACAAGGTAATAAAATCAAGACTTTACCAACAAAACTACCTCCTTATTCCCTGTCATTAAGATAGTTCTGCTTTACTCCACAGGCTATAAAGAGGATTTAGTTGAATAAGTCCTATTATTTATTACATCCACCATTTATAACAGAAATAGTTTCCACCCATCTGCTTTAGGAAAATGGACAAATTACTAGATCATCACTTATGGCCACAGAAACATCAGTTTCCTAGCCAATGGAACTCCACACTGCAGATAAAAAGATACAAGATGATAGAGACAGAAGGCGATAGAGCAAGGAATGGAACCTTCTGACTTTCTGGCATTGACTTTGAAAGTTATAGAAATATGGGAAACTTTTAGAGGCAGCAAAGTGGACTGCAAATGTGGACATGAAGGCTTCTAAGTACACCCACACAGAAATTTAACCTCAAAGAAAGACAACGATTTTTACCACAGTTCACTAACGGGTTAAATTTCCAGCTTTCATGTAAAGCCACTGAAAATAAAAGTAAATGCAGTCTTTTCAAATAACCACAACTATCTCTTTTGTTCTCATTCAATCAAATTCAAAATGAAACACAATGTCTGGATACATTTAAGTTTCTTGACAGTCAAATGCATTTGTAACGTTGGTAAAGGAAAAATTACATATTTTAATGCACTAATGCAAGAGAGACCTGTATCTCCTGACATCTTTGAAAGTATATATTTATAATTTTTCTTTCCAAAACTATGATTATCCAAACTTGTTTCTTAAGTTAAAAATAAAATAATTGCGTTTTAACAATCACAAACATTTTGAGTATTTTTGAAGAGTAATAGCCTTTAGTTGGTTTCTAACTTGACAACTCTATGAATATGAATAACATTTATATATAATATATGTGGATAATTTTAAACGTATTTAAATAGCCACCACTTTCTTTTCTAGTCTAGTTTCTCTTTAATTAAAGGCTGTAAAAATCCACAGGTACTTTTGTATAGCTGTTACTTCTGAGAAATCAAATAGTCTGGAGTTCCTAGTCACCTGGGGATCTGGAAGAAAACTCACTTTAACAAAGTACAGGTGCAGTTGCCTAAAAATCTGGAGTCTGACTTCTGGTACTACCACCTCTTATGAGCATTTGACTTGAAAAAGTGACGTAAGTCCATGAAACCTAGTACACACGTCTTCCTACATTAGATTACAGGCCAAGAACAGGGTGCTTTAAAAGAATTACAAATATACAAACTTTGTGGAGTTGTTTGGATTGAAAAAATTAGATGTTTTATAAATATGTAATAACAAAGTGGAATTCCGTTTATTCCATTCTCTGGCGATAATTGCCTTCGACAGTTCTATTTCTCTGCTCATCTTAGTGTATTATTATTTTTATTGTTGTTATTTTATTTTATTATTATTATTGTTTGAGATAGTGTCTCACTCTGTCACCCAGGCTGGAGTACAGTGGCGCAATCTTGACTCACTGCAACTTCTGTCTCCTGGGTTAAAGCGATTCTCCTGCCTCAGCCTCCCAAGTAGCTGGGATTACAGGCACATGCTACCACATCTGGCTACTTTTTTATTTTTAGTAGAGACAGGGTTTCACCATGTTGGCCATGCTGGTCTCGATCTCCTGACCTCAGGTGATCTGCCCGTGTCGGCCTCCCAAAGTGCTGGGATTATAGGCGTGAGCCACCATGCCCAGCTGTTCCATTTTATCTTAAGAAGTTTCCCTATCTAGTAGACTCTACTCTGAGAAATTCAAATATTATCTGATGCATAATTTCCTTTTTTCTTAGCAACAGTATAACAACAGTATCCCTTGCATAAAATGAGAGACACTTCTATTCATTGCAATTTCAAGTCATTCCAGTTCTTCCAAAGTTCAAGTTAATGCTATCCCCAAATAATTTAAACACGTATAATCCTTTGCCCTCTAGGAGTTAAGGAGCTTCTAAGCAGAACTTGCTTCCAGGGAATGCATTGTGATCAGAGAAACTTGCTCATTAGCCTGAAAAGAGAGTTAACATTTCAAAGTGTAAAGGCATTATAATTGTATTTTTGGTGTAGTAGAGAGCTCCTAATGAAAATTACAGAGATGCTACATTTGTTTAAAGATTTTAAAATACAAATGTATACTCTAGAAAATACCAAAAGGATTACACAACTTAGTCTCCTTTGCTCAGAAGCCACAAGTTATATTTTAACAATCACAATTCATGGAAGCCTGGAATTTTAAATATTATAAATAGATCTATTTGGAATGCTTGTTGAATCTGTGATATGTAATACGACATTTATAAACATATGTGTAAATATCCACAACTCTATATGTCGATAGCTGTTTAAAAATGGATGCTTTCATTCACTCATCCAAGCACATGTTGTAGCATGCTGACTATGTGCCAACAACTATAATAGTTTCTATAGGGAATAAAGAAGAAATGAAAGTTTCAAGGTGCAAGCACCCTCGCACACTGTTGTTGGTACTGCAAATTGGCATACTTTTTGCAGGGAAGATGGACATACTTTATTAAAATCTGAAATGTGAATAGTCTTTTATCCTGCACTGCCACTTCTGAGAGTTTCTCCGAAAGGAAAAAGTGTAGCTGTGTGCTTGTGCGTGCATGTGTGTGAATGCAGAAGTTGCAGTGAGCTGAGATTGAGCCACTGTACTCCAGCCTGGGCAACAGCGCAAGACTCCATCTCAAAAAACAAACAAACAAACAAAAGATAAAGTGGAACATAGTTTACAAAATAATTGGAGGTTTCTTAGTAAATATTTTTATGATTGTGATATTTTTGGAGTTATAATTTCACTTTAAGATTTCATAACTGGCACATATGAATCACTTCAAAGAATGAAATCCAGAACTTGAGTTCAGTATTCAACGAAAGCAACATAGTGATGTCAAATCTGTTAGTTCATTTGGGCAACACGGGCAAGATGGGAATGATTCAAAACCTAACAGCTAAGGTCACACTCAGCAAGAGAACAAGGTAAAGAAGTGGCTTAAATACAAGTAAATATTACAGAGGCAGAGGTCATGAAGATTCAGACTCAAGACAGACAAGTGACAGAAATGTGGCAGACAGATGGAAAAAGAACTAACATGCATTGATTTTTCAACATAAACCAGGCATGATGGCAACGTCTTTTCAAACAGCTCTTATTTCTCTTAATCCTTCCAACACCCTCTGACAGTCATTTATACTGATATTTATAGAAGAGGAATTGAAGCTCAGAGAACCTAAGTGGCTTTCCCAAGGGTTACTCAGTTAATAAAAGTTAGGGTTAAAGCAACAAAAAGTATATTCTTTGAACTGCACCATGCTACAGACCAGGGTGAAGACCCAAGTGAGAACAATCTGTCTTATAATAGGGAGAGAACCTGTCTTTTCAGTAAGTTTCTGAAACTCTTTCTCTGAGAGTGGGAAGTAAGAACTGGTGTCCTAATATGGGATTAAATTTAGTCCAGCAGTTTCTGTAAGCATCATTTTAGGACCACATCTGTAAATATTGCCTGGATCCTATTAAAATGCAGGTTTAAGAGTTTTAACAAACATCATACATGAATTTTAAGCACAGTAATACTTCAGAAATACTGAGTTAAAGGCTCAAAGTTAGTTGTAATCATATAAACCTTGATACCTAGCATATCCAGAGGAAACTGGTATTTAAAATTCAGAGGAAAGCTATCCAGTTTTGCAGTTTCTAAATATGATTAAAAATAATCATGAAATGAGGAGAGCAGAATTAATTCCATCCTTCGTGACAAATTAAGTCAGAGCAGAAAAAGAGAAATACATACTAGAAATCGATTTCAAGGATTATCAAATAACAAATGACAGAATTACTAAACACTAATAACAGAAGTGTCGGTTACACTAAAACATGTGAAAAGCATCTGAATGGCAAACTATCATATGTTGATAGTTCTAATGGGTTTTCAGACCTTTGAGGTAAGATGGGTTGTAAGTAGTTGGAAGAGTATTTTCTAAAGCAGCTGTTCACCTAGTATTTTCAGACATATTAGAATAAGGGCTCAGGTAATTAAAGTTCCACCTTTAATTTAATTGCCAATTACTCTAAGTGAATCTGGTAGATGCTGTATAGGAAAGCCAAGGAGTCCAAGGGTCCCAAAAACTTAATTATCAATTGGGAATTGTACATACAAGTTGTCTATGGGGGAAAAATGGGATTATTTCTAGAGCAATCACGTTTCGTACCTATGATGGATTCTACCAATGTCAAGAAGGAAAAAATGTTATTCAGGAAACACATTTCCTTTCCTTCATTCCACATGCCTTTCAGAAATACGATTTTATTTCTTATTTTTTGTTTTCACATTTCAAACACTACATCCACAATAATTTCCCAACTCACCTCAAATAATATCATGTTACAACTTCCAGGCATGGTATTCAAACATAAAGGGATTTGTCATCCATGAACACATGCGTTAAGTTCTAAAGTGACTCAGGAAAATTCAGTTAACATTTATTTTGTTTTATATAATCTCCTAGCGCTATTCAAATTATATCAGTCATCTGCGTTAATTCTCATCACAGTTCTCTCAGGTATGTTATCAATATATGCATTTTACAAAGAAGACCAAGACTCAGAAAAGAGGAAAGCTGCCCAAGTCACAGAGTCTGTAAGTAGTGGAGCCAGGATTTCATCCCAGGAAATCTGACTGTAGAGCCCAAACCTTAACCACAGTCCCATGCTAACAGCAATGACAAACACAAATGTGAATATATGTGGTATCCAAATCAGCACAAATGTCTCTAACATGGGGTACTTAATGCTTTTAAGAAAATAAATGCAAAGTGTTAAAAATACGCCTACTGCACGTGTTTTAAATAAAGGAGCTTTACACAGTTGAGTATGGATTTAATTTTGATTCTGTGTAGCTCAATTTCTAGTATCTATGACTTTAATAATGAGAATCAAAGTTCATACTGACAAAGCTGCATCTCTGAAATATTCTAAAGTTTCTTTACAAAAATGAAAAAAAAAATTAAAATGTCAGTATAGTCTGATTGTTATGCACTTTAATTATTTGAAAATTGACAATTTGTTAATAGTTTTGGAATAAGATAAACTAGGATCAAATCCAAGCTCAGTCATTAACTATTGCTGTGATCTTGGCCAAGAACTCATTGTTAGAACTCATTGTTGTAATTCTGTATGTTAAGAAGGTAGACTAATTATTACCCAAATGCCCTTCCTGGTCAGGCTACCTCAGAATCCTGTAGGAGACTTGCTAAAACTTCACATTCTTAGGACTTAGAACAAAATATGTTGAATCACAACCTCTGATGGTAGAGATTCACATTTTAAATAAGTCCTCCAGGTGAACATGTGAGCATTGAATTTTGAAAACTAATGGACTAGATGACTGAAATATTTCCAAGATACAATTTCCCAATTAAAATAAATTACAGCTTATTTTTTCAAATTTTAAAGGAAAGAGCTAAAAATTATATCAAAAATATCATGAACTATAAATAATACTCTATATGTTATTTTCTTCCCAATAGAGAAATTTTACTCATTGCCATTCTTTTTGCCTGTATTTATATTTTTCAGATTTTTTAGATGTATTATAGTACATAATAGTTGTATATTTTTCTGAAGTAACTGTGAATTTCTTTAATACACAGGTCTCACTCTATTGCCCAGGCTGGAGTGAAGTGGTACGATTACAGCTCACTGCAGCCTTGACCTCCCAGGCTCCAGTTATCCTCCTATCTCTCAGCCTCCTAAGTAGCTAGCACTACAGGCACACACTACCACACTTGGATATTTTTCTTTTCTTTTCTTTTCTTATTTTTTTTCTAAAAACAGGGTTTTGCCATGTTGCCCAGGCTGGACTTGTGGTGTTTTCATAAAGGCACACAATGTGTAATGATTAAATCCAGGTAACTGGGGTACCATCTCTATTAGGCTGTTCTTAAATTGCTATAGTGAAACATCTGAGACTGGATAATTTATAAAGAAATAGGATTAATAGCCTCACGGTTCTGCAGGTTTTACAGGAAGCCTGGTGCCAATAACTGCTTGGCTTCCACAAGGCCTCAGGAAGCTTAAAATTATAACAGAAGGTGAAGAGAGAGCAGGTACATCATATGGTGAAAGCAGGAGTAAGAGAGAGTGAGGGGGGTAAGTGCCACAGATTTTTAAATGACAAGATGTCACAAGAACTTACTATCATGAAGACAGCATCAAGCCATGGGGGATTTGCCCCAATGACCCAAACACCTTCCACCAGGCCCCATCTCTAGCACTGGGGATTATAATTCAACATGAGATCTGGGTGGTGACAAATATTGAAGCTATATCATTCTGCCCCTGGCCACTTCCAAATCTTATGTCCTTCTTGCATTACAAAATATAATTATACCTTCCCAACAGTCCCCTAAAGTCTTATTCCAGTGTTAACTCAAAAGTCCAAAGTCCAAAGTCTCATCTGGGACAAGGCAAGTCCCTTCTACCCATGAGCCTGTAAATTCAAAACCAAGTTATTCACTTCCAAGATTCAATGGGGTTATAGGCAATGGGTGAATATTACTATTCCAAAAGGGAGAAATCAGCCAAAAGAAAGGGGTTATAGACTAGGAGCAAGTTTGGAACCCAGTAGGGCAATCATTAAATCTGAAAACTGTAAAATGATCTCCCTTGACTTCATATCCTGTATCCAGGGCACATTGGTGCAAGAGGTGGGCCCCTGTGGCCTTAAGAAGCTTTACTCCTGTGTCTTTTCCACACTGAGATTGCAAGTTACTGATTGCTCTACCGTTCTAGGGTCTGAAAAGTAGGGGTTTAGTTCCCATCACTCCACTAGGCACTGCCCTAGGTGGAATTCTGTAGTGGAGACTCCAACTCCACATTTCCCCTTCACATTGCTCTAGTAGAGGTTCTCTGTGAGGGCTCCACCCCTGCAGCAGGCTTCTGCCTGGACACCCAGGCTTTCTCATACATCAAATGAAGTCTAGTCAGAGCCTTCAGTTTTGCACTCTGCATGCCTGCAGGCTAAACACCATGAGGAAGCTGCCAAGGCTTGCATTCTCCAAAGTGGCAACTCCAGTTGTACCCAGGCCCCTTTGAACAACAGCTAGAGATGGTGTGGCCCGATGTGGGGAGCAGTGTTCAGAGATTGCGCAGTGCAGCAGGCCCTAGGCCATGAAACCAGGCTTCTCTCATAGGCCTCTGGGCCTGTGATGGGAGGGGCCACTGAAAAGATCTCTGAAATGCCTTCAAAGCATTCCCCCACCACTGTCCTGCTCTTGTCTTAGCTATTAGTACTTGGTTCCCTTATAGTTATGCAAATATCTCTAGCAAGTGGTTGCTCCACAGCCTCCTTGAATTTTTCTCCCAAAAAAGAAAAAGCTTTCTTTTTCCTCAGAATCACATGTCCAGGCTGCAAAATTTCCACGCTGTTTTACTCCACTTCCCTTTTAAATATAAGTTCTAACTTTTGGTCATTTCTTTGCTGCCACATTTAAGCATATGCTGATAGAAGTGGCCAGGCCATATCTTGGATGCTTTGCTGCTTTGAAATTTCTTCCATCAAATTTTCTAGGTCATCACTCTCAAGTTCAAATTTCCACAGGTCTGTGGGGCATGGACACAATGCAGCCAAATTCTTTGCTAAGGTTTAAACATGGGTGACCTTTGATATAGCACCCAGTAAGTTACTCATTTCCATCTGAGATCTGAAGAACCTGGATTTCACTGTCCATATTCCTATCAGCATTTTGATTACAACCATTTAACCAGTCTGTAAGAAATTCCAAACTTTCCCTTACCTTTTTCTGAGCCTTCCAGACTTCCAGCCTCTGCCCATTACCCAGTTCCAAAGCTGCATCTACATTTTCAGATATCTTTTGAGCAATGCCTCACTCCTTGGTACTAGTTTTCTGTGTTAGGCCACTTTTTCATTGCTATTAAGAAATTCCAGAGACTGAGCAATTTATAAAGAAAAGACGTTTAACTGGTCTACAGTTCTGCAAACTTTACATGAAGCTTGGTGCTGATATCTGCTTGATTTCTGAGGAGGCCTCAGGGAGTTTACAATCATGGCAGAAGGCAAATGGGTAACAGGCATATCATGTGGCAAAAGAAGGAGAGACAGAGTGAAGGAAAGGTGCCACTCATTTCTAAATGACCAGATCTCACGAGAACTCACTCACTCACTATTATGAAGATAGTACCAAGCCATGAGGGATCTGCCTCCATGACCCAAACACCTCCCACCAGGCCCTACCTCCAGCACTGAAATTTATAATTAAACAAGAGATTTGAGTAGGGGCAAATATCTAAACTGTATCACAATCATCTTAAGCATTTATCATTTTTTTTGTATCAGGAATATTGCAATTTCACTTTTTTGTTATTTTAAAATACAAAATAAAATATTGTTAACTATAACCATCCTATTGCACTACTGAATACTATATCTTATTCATTCAAACTACATTTTTGTACCCATTACCCATCCCCATGTTATCCTCATCCCCCCATTATCCTTCCCAGCCTCTGGTAACCATCATTCTGCTTTCTATCTCCATGAGTTCTATTATTCTTTTGTTTTAGCTCCCATATGTGCATTAGAACCTATGATATCTACCTTTTTGTTCCTGGATCATTTCACTTGTAATGCTCTGCAGTTCCATCCATGTTGTTGCAAATGACAAGAACTTCTTTTTTATGGCTAAATAATACTCCATTGTGTATATGTACCATGTTTTCTTTACCCACATTTATTTTGAGTTGTTGGACAATTAGATTGATTTCATATCTTGGCTATAATAATAATGCAATAAACATGAAAATGCAGATGTCTCCTCAGTATATTGATTCCCTTACTTTTGAGCAAACACCCAGCTGTGGAATTTCTTGACCGTTTTTTCATTCTATTTTTAGCTTTTTGAGAAGCCTCCATAGCATTCTTCATAGTGGCTGTACCACCTAAATTCCCACCAACAGTGTGTAAGATTCCTCTTTATCCACATCCTTTCCAGCATTCATTATTGCCTGTTTTTTAGATAAAAACGATTTTAAGTTCTGATTTCCATTTCTCTGATGATTAATGTTATTGAACATTTTTCAGTATACCCGTTGGCTGTTTGTTTGTCTTTTGGGAAATGTCTATTAAGATATTTGGCCATATTAATTTTTTTAAGCTTTTTATTTTTAGAGATAGGATCTTACTCAGGTTGCAGTACAGTGATATCATTGTATCTCACTGTAACCTTGAACTCCTGGGCTCAAGTGATCCTCTCACCCTAGCCTCCCTAGTAGCATGGACACACCATCAGGCCCAGCTAATTTGCTTTATTTTTTAGAGATGGGGTCTTGTTATGCTTTCCAGGATGGAGGCCAATTTTTTAATTGAATTACATTTTTCCTATAGAGTTGTTTGAGCTCCTATATTCTTATAGCCTTATATATTTTAGCCTTATATATTCCTTGTCAGATGGGTAGTTTGCAAATATTTTCTCACTCTCTCTGGGCTGTCTCTTCACTTTGTTGATAGTTCCCTTTGCTGTGCAGAAACCTTTGGCTTAACGTGATCTCATTTGCCCCTTTTTGCTTTGGTTGACTATACATTAGAGGTCTAACTCAATAAATCTTTGCCCAGAACGATGTCCTAGAGTTTCCCTAAGGTTTTCTTCTAGTAGTGTCATAGTTTCAGGTCTTAGATTTAAGTCTTTAATCCATTTTGATATGATTTTTGTATATGATGAGAGATAGGAGTCTGGTTTCATTCTTCTGAAAATGGATACCCAATTTTTCCATTTATTGAAGAAGCTATCCTTTCCCTAATGTATGTTATTGACATCTTTGTCAAAAAATGAGTTGCCTGTAAATATGCAAATTTATTTCTGAGTTTTCTACTCTGTTCCATAAGTCTATGTGTCCGTTGTTATGCCAGCATCATGTTGGTTTGGTTACAATAGCTTTGTAGCATAATTTTAAGTTGAATAATGTGGTTCCTCTGGTTTTGTTCTTTTTGCTTAGCATGGCTTTGGGTGTTTAGGGTCTTTTGTGGTCCCATATCAATTTTAACATTATTTTGTCTATGTCTGTGAAGAATGTAATTTGTGTTTTGGTAGTAATTGCAATGAATCTGCAGATTGCTTTGAGCAATAAGAATATTTTAACAATATTGAGTCTTCCATTCCATGACTGCAATATCTTTCTATTTTTTTGTGTCCTCTTCAATTTCTTTCATCAGTGTTTTGTAGTTTCATTGTAGGGATCTTTCACATCTTTGGTTTAGTTTATTTCTAGGTATTCTATTTTGTTTGTAGCAAATATGAATGGAATTACTTTGTTGGTTTCTTTTTCAGATTGTTCACTCTTGTCATATAGAAATGCTACTGATTTTTGTATGTTGATTTTGGATCCTGAAACTTTACCAAATGTATAAGTTTTAATTGTATTCTGGTAGAGTCTTTAGGTTTTTTAAACATAAAATATGTATGCAAATAAGATAATTTGACCTCCTTTCCAATTTGGATGCCTTTATTTTTTTCCTTCTAATTGCTCTTGCTAGGAAATCCAGTACTATGTTGAACAAAAGTGGTGAAAGTGGGTATCCTTAGCTTGTTCCAGATCTTAAATATTTCATTTTTCTCTATAAAATATGATATAATAGCTGTGGGTTTTTCATATATGGCTTTTATTGCATTCCTTCTATACCCAGTTTATTGAGGTTTTTTTTTTTTTTAATAAAGCTATGTGGAATTGTATCAAATGCTTTGTTTTTAACATCAGTTGTAATAATAATAGGTTTTTTCTTTATTCTTTTGATATAAATGTATCACATTTATTGATTTGCATAAGTTTAACCATCTTTGCATCTCTGGGATTTATCCCACTTGATCATCATGAATGATCTTTTTAATGTGTTGTTGAAATCAGTTTACTAGTGCTTTGTGAGGAGTTTTACATCTATATTCATAAAAGATACTGGCCTGTGGTTTTCTTTTTACCTTGTGTTTTTATCTGGTTTTGGTACCAGGTTAATATTAACCATGTGGATTGAGTTTGGAAGTATTTCTTCAGCCTTGATTTTCCGAAACAGTTTGAGTAGGATTGGTATTAGTTCTATTTCAAATGTTTGGTAGAATTCAGCAGTGAAACCATCAGGTCCTGGACTTTTCTTTGACAGCAGACATTTTGTTTTTGCTTCACTGTCATTGTTATTGGTCTAGTCACATTGTGGATTTTTTTCATGGTTTAATCTTGGTAGGTTTTATATGTCTAGAAATGTATCCATTTCTTCTAGGTTTCCTGATTTATTGTCATATAGTTGCTCATAATAATCTCTAATAATTTTTTGAATTTCTGTGGTATCAGTTGTAACCGCTCCTTTTTATCTCTGATTTTATTTATTTTGATCTTTTCTTCAGTTAATCTGGCTAAAGTTTTGTAGATGTTGTTTATCTTTTCTGAAAGCCAACTTTTCATTTACTAATATTTTGTATTTTTTTTGGTTTGTAATTTTTTGGTTTCAATTTCATTTATTTTTGCTCTAATCTTTATTATTTCCTTCTGTTTTGGGGGTGTTTGAGTTGTTCTTGCTTTTCTAGTTCTTTAAGATGCATCTTTGGGTGTTTATTTTAAAATTTTCTACTTTTTTGATGTAGGTGTTAGTTACTATTTACTTCCCTAGTAGGATTTTTTTTTTTTTTTTCTCTATTACATCGGTTTTGGTATGTTGTGTTTCCATTTTCATTTGTTTCATGAAATTTAAAAATTTTCTTAATTTCTTCATTGACCTGATGGTTATTCAGGAGCATATTATTTAGTTTCCATGTGTTCGTGTTATTTCCAAAGTTCCTCTTGTTATAAATATTTAATTTTATACCATGTGGCCTGAAAAGATAATGTGATTTCAAATTGTTTGAGACTGATTTTGTGGCCTAATATATGGTCTATTCTAAAAAATGTTTCATGTGCTATAGAGAAGAATGTATTCTGCAGATATTTGCTGAAATTCTTTGCAAACATTTATTAGGCCTATTTGTTCTATAGTGCAGAGTAAGTTTGGTGTTTCTCTTTTGATTTTCTGTTTGGATAATTGGTCCAATGCTAAGTGGGGTTTGAAGTTCCTGGCTGTCACTGTATTGGTGTCTATCCTTCTCTTTAGCTCTAATAATATTTGCTCTATATATCTGGATGCTCCAATGTTGGGTGTATACATATTTACTGCTGTTTTATCCTCTTGCTGCATTGATCCTTTTAATATTATATAATAACCTTTTTTTTTTTACAGTTTTTGTCTTGAAATCTATTTTATCTAATGTAAGTATAGCTACTCCTCATTTTCTTTTTAGTTTTTTATTTTTACAGTTTTTGTCTTGAAATCTTTTTTGTCTAATGTAAGTACAGCTACTCCTACTCATTTTGTTTTCCATTTACATGAAACATCTTTTCAGTCCCTTTCTTTTCAGTCTATGTGTGTCTTTATAACTGAAGTTAGTTTCTTATATGCAGCTTGTAGTTGGGTTTTGTTTTTAAATCCATTCAGCCTTACTATGTGTTTTGGAGTCCATTTTCATCCAGAGTTATTATTGATAAGTAAGGATTTACTGCCACCATTTTTTTATTTGTGTTCTGGTTGTTTTGTTGATCCTCTTTTTCTTTCTTCTTTTCTGTTTTCCTCTGCATAAAGGTGTTTTTCTCTTGTATTTTAAAAAATTTCTTGCTTTTTATTTTCTGTGTACCTGTTATAGGATTGTTTTGTGGCTGCTATGAGGCTTGCAAGTAAAATCTTAAAACCACCTATGTTAAACTGATGACAAGTTAACTTTGATTACAAAGAAAAGACAAAAAGGCAAACTAGCAAAGAGAAAACTAAGAAAATTTTACTTTATATATTATTGCAAAATTATAAAACAAGAAGGAAATTTGAAAGCTGTTTGACCTTTTACTTTTAATTAAGACTACTTTTATCGGGTTTTAAGTACTACATTTGGAAGATTATTTTTTCCATTATTCTCTTTCTCCAATAATTCAGTTGACTCCAAAAATGATCATCAACAGATGCCCAGATAGTTTACAATCCCATATAAATACTAAATTCTGCTATTACAAGCTTAAGGGGATATTGCTTGAAAATTGCTCTATGTAAAAAAGTAATTTATTCTTACTGTAATTTATCCATTACAATTAAACAGTAAACTTAGAACACTAGAGCACCATAAGGTTTCTAGGCCGTGCCTAAATCAATTACAAGGAAAAAATTCTAAGATTCTCTTTTGTCTCACAGAAGTAATTCTTTCACTGTTTGGACTCTAACAACATAGGACGAATTACATTAGCTGAATATAAGCCAGAATGAAGTGAATTTCCATATATCATGTAGAAATAAAATTTCTAATAAAACTGCCTCAATATAGTTACCACTTGATATATAAATAGTGCTCAATAAATATTTGCTTAAATAATTAATTAACTTAAATTTCTTAGACTTACAACTTAACAAATAAGCAAATGGAACTCAATTAAAAAATGGACAAGGAACGTGAATAGACATTTTTCCAAAGAAGATACACAAGCACATGAAAAGATGTTCAATATCACTAGTCAGTAAGGAAATACAGATCAAAGCTACAATTGACACTACCTCACACCAATTAGAATAGCTTCTATCAAAAACGCAGAAAATAACAAGTGTTGGTGAGAATGTGGAGAAACTGGAACTCTTATGCACTGTTGGTAAGAATGTAAAATTATGCAGCCACTAATGGTAAATGGTATTACAGGTTCTCAAAAAATTAGAAGTATAAATACTACCTAATCTAGAAATTTCATTTCTGGATATGTCCGCAAAACAATTAAAGCAAGGACTCAAACTGATATTTGCACACCTATGTTCATAGCAACATTATTCACAATAGCCAAACCTAGAAGCAACCTAAGTGGCTATTAAAAGCTGAATGGATAATGGGCTTGGTGGTGCACACCTGTGGTCCCAGCTACTCGGGAGGCTGAGATGGAAGAATCACTTGAACCCGGGAGGCAGAGGTTGCAGTAAGCCAAGATCGTGCCACTGCACTCAAGCCTGGGTGACAGAGTGAGACTCTGTCTCAAAAGTTAAAAAGAAAAAAAAAAATGAATGAATAAGCAAAATGTGCTATATCCATACAATGGAATATTCAAATTTCACATTTAAAAAGGAAGAGAATTCTGATACATGCTACAACATAAATGAAACTTGAAGACATCATGTTATGTGAAATAAAGTAGTCACAAAAGACAAATACTCTGTAATTCTACTCATGTGAGGTACATAGGTAAATTCATAAAGACAGATAGTAAAATGATGGTTGCCAGGGGCTAGGGAGTCGAAGAGAATAGAAAGTTTTTGTTTAGTAGGTCGAGTTACATTTTTATAAGATGAAAATCGTTATGTGGATACATGGTAGATGGTGGTTATGGTAGCACAACAATGTGAATAAATTATGATTAATGGTCAAAATTAGAATTTTGGATCCTAAAGTTAACATATCAAACAAGGTGCCCTAGTTAGTTTAAAACTATCATGAACACCTTGAGCAAAGTAACTGTATGTTATATTTTTGTACCCTCAGCAGCTAAACTAGGACCCAAAATTCCATTGCTTAACGATTATTTAACTGATCTGCAAAATGAACATTTTCAGTGAAAGTTGGTTTTCCTTTACTCGTAAGATGGAAAAGTGAGTGGGGCTTGAGTTATATGAGCAGCATGACTTGAATTTTAACAAAACCTTTTAATAAATGACTAAAGGAGCTACAATCTATGGGCCAAATGCAGAAAAATCTGAAACGTATATGAGGAATCTCCACATAGAATAAAATTGTCTTTCCCAGGGAATAAAACAGAAGTGTCTATAAATGTAAAGTAAGATGATTAGATATCTGTCCAACGAGGATTTTTAAATCAAAATGGAAAACCATGACAAGTTTGACATCTATGCCTCTGATGATTTAAATAATCCATTTTAATCTGATTAGAATGACTTAGAAATGATTTTGCATAATATTTACAGAGGAAGGCAGGGTAAAGTAGCTTTTCTGAAAGCATAAAATTTTATGAAATATCTTTACTCTGCAAAGAATATAATTTAAATTATAAAAATATTATTTGATTTGAGCAATGTTATGTGGAATGAAAAAACATTAGATACAAAGTGGTGCCTTAATAAATGTAAAATTCTAAAATTGTAACTATTCTTTGAATTATGTATATTAAATTATATTTTATTTCAAAAGAATTCAATTACAATAAAACAATGAAACCCACTAAACACATAAAAATCCTGTTTTTCCATCTTATAATGTTATTGGCGACTCCATTTTAGGATATAGAGACCTGTCTGATATTCAAGTATATTCACCTTATTTACAAATACAATGATATCAAAGTGAAAAAGAACAAAACTGCTTTTATGGAGTGTAGGAGGAGGGAGATGATCAGGAAAAATAATGAGTACTAGGCTTAATATGATACATGGATGACGAAATAATCTTTACAACAAACCCCTGTAACACAAGTTTACCTAAAACAAACCTGCACATGTACCCTTGATCTTACAATAAAAGTTAAAAGAAATGAAAATAATTTAAAAAAAAAATTCAGAGAGAAAAAAGGAAAAAATTCTAGGATGTTAAAAAAATGAAGTAATTTTTTCTGCTTTACTTTTACCTAAAATACGAAAATAAATAAACTATTCATGAATTAAATACATTGCAGGAAAAAATGTGCAACACATAGAGTTGTACGAACACACAAGGGTTGTAGAGTTTGCTGTATGTTATTTTTCTTTTTTCTGACACATGCTGCCTTCTGTTTAAGGATCTGCATACAAAGCTTCCTAGGGAAAGCAATTCTCCTAGCGCCTATTGAAGTTGTGCGTTGCAATTTCATCACTTAAAATTCTCGGTTTTCTTCTGACTCTAAAAGGGAATTTTTTTTTGGAACCTAGAGGTCATAAATAATTAAAAGTCACTTCTCGTTCTCCAGACTAAATTCAGGTAGGAGAAAAGCTGGAAGTGACAGCCTGCCAACTGGTCCCCAGTCCTCACATGCACACTTTCCCTTCTGGCTCTGCTCTGTACCTGCAAATACTGGCCTCTCCTGGCATTTCTCAGGCTTCCCTGCCAGGTGACTTCCCATAGGTTTGGTCTATGACAAGTCTTGGCAGAAGATTAAAAGCTGGAGAAAGGGAGATAGGAATGTTCCTCTTTTCCTCTCTCTGCCTTGGGTTTTTTTTTTTTTTTTTCTTTCCCTTATCTAGCTATGTCTGAGTGAAGCAGAGTGAGAGAGTTCTTGGAAGAACATGAATTTTGTCCAAGATTCAAGAGCTAGATGTTAACTCAGACACTCATGCCAGCTTCTCTCCTAGAGGAGTCACAGTGCTGTCTGGAGTATCACATTTGACTTTTTCTTCTAAACTCTCATTTCACTAATCTAGTCTTAGAAGTAATTAAGCAGGTATAAAAAGAAGGTTTTAAAAAGAGTCAGGCGGGGCGCAGTGGCTCACGCCTGTAATCCTAGCACTTTGGGAGGCTGAGGTGGGTGGATTGCCTGAGCTCAGGAGTTTGAGACCAGCCTGGGCAACATGGTGAAACCCCATCTCTACTAAAATACAAAAAAAAAAAAAAAAAAAAATTATCCAGGCGTGATGGTGTGAACCTGTAATCCCAGCTACTCAGGAGGCTAAGATAGGAGAATCGCTTGAACCCCAGAGGCAGAGGTTGCAGTGAGCCGAGATTGTGCCACTGCACTCCAGCCTGGGCAACAGAGCAAGACTCTGTCTCAAAGGAAAAAAAAAAAAAAAAAAGTGAAAGAACAAAATATGCCTCTTGATCAATCATCTTAAATGTCAATGGTTTAAGAAAAATAAAGTCCATGATGTTTAGACCATTCAATAAACCAGTTAAAAATAAATATTTAAGTCAATCAGTTTGTAGACTTCACTAATGTTTGCACTGGAAGTCAAGAACTTAATTACTTAATTTGCCATGCCCCCCCCACCGCGCCCGCTGTATCTCTAATATCCGAAACCCAGCCTAACATAAAGTTGGCTCTCAATAAATGTTTGAATAAAGGATTAAATGAGCATTAAAGAAGGATCTAAAGAAAATTTCATACCAACAATAAAATTATACATTTAGCTTAGTTTTTCTTGTTTGTTTTTTACTCGTCTCTAGTGTTTATGATTATCATAAAATAATTGTAAAGGTGTAAATTTTTGTCAGCCATGAATTTTCTTTTATTCATCAAACAAGTTGGAGTCTCCATCTCTCACCCTGCCCTCATAAATATATGAGATATGTGTGTGTGTGTGTGTGTGTGTGTCTATGTCTTTGTGTGTGTGTGTGTGTATATATATATATATATATATATATATATTTTTTTTTGAGATGGAGTTTCATTCTTGTTGCCCAGACTGGAGTACAGTAGCATGATATCGGCTCACTGCAACCTCCGCCGCCTGGGTTCAAGCGAGTCTCCTGCCTCAGCCTACCCAGTAGCTGGGATTACAGGCTCCCGCCACTACACCCAGCTAATTTCTTTTTGTATTTAATAGAGGTGGGGTTTCAACATGTTGGCCAAGCTGGTCTCAAACTCCCAACCTCAGATGATCCACTTGCCTCAGCGCCCGAAAGTGCTGGGATTACAGGCATGAGCCACTGCGCCTGGCCATGTTTGAGATACATTCTAAATCAGTTGCCCATTTTTTTTTTTTTTTTTGGCTGACTCTTTAATGGAATAACCAGATATTTTGGTTTCATATCATCACAGCCAAGTGTGCAGTAATTTAAAAGATGATTTCAAATGATATTTACACTTAACAACATGCACCAACTTCACCATATGCTTTCTACCCTTGTCAACTTGTTTATGTGACATTTTATCTGCAGGCAACAACTTTGTTCCTCATGGCTAGAGTCACATACTGTGAAAACAAACAGAATGAGAGGGAGATAGAAACTGCTCAGTGAACTCACCTGTGCTTGACGCAGCCTCTCACATTGAGATTCTAGTGACTTCATTCTAGGGAAACTCACAACCAAAGAGGGTTCCTCAAAGTCCCTTTTCCTGAGCTCCGAACAGAGGGAATCTATACCGCAGTGGCAACTGACTGGTGAAAGTTCCCGCATGTTTGTGTGCACACAGCTCATGCCGCATACATGTTTGCTTTTGTCCCCTACAAGATGCTCCCTAAACCCTCTGCCAAAGTATCAACAGTAGTTACCTTTAGTGAGAGGGACTTGTGGAATAGAGGGGAAATTTTGATTTTGTTTTTTTGTTGTTGTTGTTGTTTTGCTTTATAACTTTCCATATTAATTATGTATTTTCCTTTCAAGAAATAAGATGACTTTAAGAGGAAACATTAAAAATTTCAATAGGCAAATGTCTCTCGAATGGGTTTGATCATAATTTCTAGTTCGAGATTTGCAGCTAGACTTTCCCACATGACTAGGAGCTTGATGTGGAGAAAAAGATTCAAAATGTATTTAAATACACCAGAAGCATTCATTATCCCTGTGTCCTCTCTTTCAGTGAGGAAGAAAAGGATAATCATCAATTAAAACAAAAAGTTAAGTTTTCACCACCTTAATCTAAGTTTTGGAGAGGAGGGACTATTATGTCCTTACAGTTTCTGTCCTTGTCCAGTCATTGTAGAAATGGCTTTTTTTTTTTTTTAGACGAAGTCTCAGTCTGTCACCCAG
This sequence comes from Papio anubis, assembly GCF_008728515.1. NCBI lineage: Eukaryota > Metazoa > Chordata > Mammalia > Primates > Cercopithecidae > Papio > Papio anubis. The sequence goes on from NC_044980.1 coordinate 110,940,327, forward strand.
ACTGAAGTGCAATGGCAAAATCTTGGCTCACCACAACCTCCCCCTCCTGGGTTCAAGCAATTCTCTGTCTTAGCCTCTCGAGTAGCTGGGATTACAGGTGCCTGCCACCACACCCAGCTCATTTTTGTATTTTTACTAGAGATGGGGTTTCACTATCTTGACCAGACTGGTGTTGAACTTCTGACCTTATGATCCACCCACCTCAGCCTCCCAAAGTGCTGGCGTTACAGGTGTGAGCCACACCTGTAATAGCTTTCTTAAGGTGACCTTAGAGAATGCAAAATGACAGCATTAACTGAATGTGTGCCTTGTTGCCATAGTCTGTCCCAGAGAATTGGTCATTGAACACATTAACTTAATGGATGATTTCACTGTAGCACCATCAATAAGATTGACCAAGAAAGCATTGAGTGCATCAGTTACTCAGTGTTTGGGCTTTCCAGGGACAAGTAACCCACATATCATTATAAAACATTCAGGTAAAAGCCAATATACTATTACATTAGAAACATATTTAAATTTAAATTGCAGCATAATATTAGGTTACACCAGGCAATAATATTTCCAAGGCACAGAGACTTCATGTCTGGCCACCAAAGAAAGAAAGTTTCATTACCAAGTGGCAATTGCTTAGAGATCCTTACAGCCCAGAAAGAATGTTGTCCCAGAATTCATGGTGTCAAGACCTGTCTTAGTGTGACTTGAGTTAGGTTACCTGAGAAACAGATTTTGATATGGGTACTTGCTGGCAGGAAGGTTGTTGGAGAGTAATTTGGGGAAAAACTTTAAGGAAGTAAGGGAAAAAGGCTTGGGGAGAGGAAGAAATTTAAGTGTGATTCGGCTTAAACAGAGACCACGGCCAGTTCTACAGGGACCTCTGGAATTGATATAGCCATTCAGAACCGTCCCAATCCTACGCAAGGTAGCCAGGCTTTAATACCTCTGCATCAACTGCTCATCAGATGCAGATGTAACACTGGACAAGGCAACTCTCTTTGGCTGAAGACAAGTCTTGATAAGGGACTCAGATGTGAGTCATCAGTAGCTGTCGTCCCTTAAAACTCTGAAAATAAGTGCCTTGGTCCCAAAGGATGGATAGGGTGGAATATTACAGCATCCTATACATAGGATATCTAAACTACTGGGCATGTACCTAGTGCTAACAAGTCTGTCTCATGTATCATTTGTCAACTTAAACTGTGTTGAATATAGTTTTAAATAACAGTTAAGGCCGGGAGTGGTGGCTTATGCCTGTAATCCCAGCACTTTGGGAGGCCAAGGTGGGCAGATCACAAGGTTAGGAGTTTGAGACCAGCCTGACCAACATGGTGAAATGCTGTCTCTACTAAAAATACAAAAATGATCCGGGTATGGTGGTGCACACCTGTAATCCCAGCTACTTAGGAGGCTGAGGCCGGAGAATCACCTGACTCCAGGAGGCAGAGGTTGCAGTGAGCTGAGATTGTGCCACTGCACTCCAGCCTGGGCAACAGAGCGAGACTCCATCTCAAAATAAATAAATAAATAAAAATAACAGTTGAAAGTCTATAAATTTTGTCTTCTTAGAATATTTGATTCTAGAAGTTGAAGACCATGTTTCTGAATGATAATAAAGTATTCCGCAAATATTAAGAGGATATGGTGTTGATAAGAAAGTATACAACATTTCCTACACTGTTCTCACTAAATTAAATGGTATTAAAAGTTTCAGAGTAATGGACTAGCATTGACAGCAATAACATTGTTATTTAGAAGTACTGATCATTACAATGAGCTGTGCTATTGTATGTAAACGTCTCTGTCATGTATCTGTCTAATCTATCTACTATCTACCTATAATTTTAATCAGATTCTAAGACATATCTGTGATCCCAAATAGTTGAGAATCAAGAGTTACAAAGATAAATATCACAGTCTCTTGCCTATGGTTCTTCCACCTCACTAAAGATACTGCTAATAAGGCCCCTTTCATGGCCACACACTGAAAATGAGCATAATTATTAATATATAAAAAGAGTCTTTGCTCAGAAATTATAGTCTGGGATTTCAAGGTGCTGACTTTCTCACTTACTGTAATAACATTAACAACTCTTTAATCTTCCTAGATTTCAGACCCTTTATGGGAAATGGGAATAAGAATCCCTGCCTCACAGGGCAATGGGAAAGCTTAACCAAACTCTGATATGTGCAGGGGCTTGTACTGTACTTAGCACAGAGGATGCAGACACTCAGTGTTAGCCAGTATTACAAATTATTGTTCTTATTGTCCCACTCCACCTCCACCAACACTTACTTCAAAGTCTGATGAGTTCTGAGGAGTAAGAGGCAATCACAGAAAGGAAAATGGTAGATGAAAATTGTTTAAGTCTCAGAGAGAAAGAGCACTGAAATACAAATTTCACACATGCTGAATATGATTTCTCAATGAAAAGATGTTACAATATCTTGTAACTGGTATGAAGTATATCAGGGACTAAAATTAGTGTCATATATTGACATAAAGTGTAATATATAAAAGGTGAAATATTTATATGATCTGAAGAGAAACCAGAGTATACTGATATTACATGTAATATGTATCACAATTAGAGTCAACTGATTATCAAGGGATCAAGTGGTGGTGAAAGCCTAAAAAAGTAGCTTCTGGGAAGAAGCGAAAAGAAAAATAATATGTTGATACTATACCAATATTAAAATCAACCATAAGTTAGATAGTAAACAAAATTGAAAATATAGTGAATTGATCATAACAGTGTCCCTTTCTTTGATCCAAGCCTTCAAAATAAAGACATTATTCCTTCAAGGGAACAGTTTTAAAGTCCTCCCACCGTCTTGTATATAGAAAGATATATTTATACTTACATTATGAGAAACCTAATACTTATAAATATTAAATTACTTAAAATTAACAATGTTTATTTTGTATGTTAAGGGTGTAGGACATCCCTCTTGGAATAGTTTAATTTCCACTTTTCAGCAACTGAATATTATATCTATTCCGGTTTGGAGATTGGCATGGAAGAGGATTGGAGAATGCACGTGTAAGATGAGGATCGAAATGAGAAAAGATAAAATTAATGTCTCATTTTCCTTTGAGGGACTAATTTTGATTATGTACAGTATTTTCTCTAGCACTGAATCAATTAGGACTCTTAATTGCAAGCAAAATAAACCAAATCTGACTGACTTAAAAAGAATTTAAAATGTGTTTAAAGTAATTTATATTTAAAAAAACAAAAATATTCTGGGGTAACTCACAGGCTTACGCTATCTAAGAAATCACATTCTAAGCAGCTAGAACCACATTCAAAACCACACACTATAGGACCAGTGTGGTGGGGACACGTCTGCTGCTACCTCTTGATGCCAGACACCAGGACACAGGCCTGCAGTGGCACCATTTCTTACACAGAATGCTACCTGCTTCTGGTGCCCCTATACCTCCACCCTCAGAACCTGGAATTGGTTTCCACATCCCACAGTACCCAAAACAAATTATCTCCCACCTCTGCCTTTTGTATTAATATAACAAGATGCAGATTCAACTTTCAGTTGTTGGAGCCTGCCTGCTCTGCATAAAATACTGAGGACCTGTGTTTCTGAGCTTCTATAGTGGGAAGTGGGCTCTACTTCCCACCATGACTTATATGGCAGAGTTTATCAAACTAAGAAAGTTATTCAGAGGCTGAAAAGCTAAAAAATGTGACAGATTTCTTTCTTCTTTTTTTTTCCTTTGAGACAGAGTCTTACTCTGTCTCCAGGCTGTAGTCTAGTGGCATGATCTCAGCTCACTGCAACCTCCTTCTCCTGGGTTCAAGTGATTCTTCTGCCTCAGCCTCCCTAGTAGCTGGGACTACAGGCAGGCACCACCACACTCAGCTAATTTTTGTATTCTTAGTAGAGATGGGGTTTCACCATGTTGGCCAGGATGGTCTTGATCTCTTGACCTTGTGATCCACCTGCCTTGGCCTCCCAAAGTGCTGTGATTACAGGCGTGAGCCACCGTGCCCGGCCAAAAATGTGACAGATTTCTACTATAAGACCCAAGAAAAAGTAATGCTTTGCAACAGCCCCCAACTTGTGGTATATGCTCTCATGACTTTCAAGTTAATTCTTTGTATCTCTTCAGCTTTTATATGCCCAAGTCTCACACAGATCACTTGGGTAATTAGTATTCTAATGAAATTATCTAGAGTGTATAGATAAATTTGGTTGCATTACATTTAAAATGCCTGGCCAAAGGTCACACACCAAAATACTAAAGAAGATCCAGATTCGGGGCACAGATATTGGGTTCTTTGAACTTAGTACTAAAGACATTGTGTCCTCTTTGTGTTTTCCAAGGATAACTATTCATTATTCATTCAAATTGAATTGTTCTAGTGAACGACATGAAAATTATCTTACTTGAGTTACACAGAGCAAACTGCAAAGCCAAATGGGACTTCTATTGAATATTATAATGGAATAGGTCCCAATGAAGCCCTTTTACTTGATAATGTTCATTGGTAACTCAATTCAAAAATTACCTTTAAAAGTTCAGCTGTGAGGCAAGGCATTCAAGTGAATTACTTGAGCATGACCTAAAGGATTTGTGCCAAAAACTAACTCATTATTTTTCAGTGCCGCTCTAAGTAATCGTCTTTGGCTACTTGATCTACATATATATATGCATGTATGTTATCTGATGTGAAAGCCCCAAAGAGTAGTTGAGAAACTAACACCTGATAGATTGGTAGAATCTCAGCCACAAGATGCAGAGGGATCAAATGCAACCAGACTGGATGGAGAAATTAGGCTTTATTAGGCTGTTGTCTGTTTTGAAATTTTCTGTTTCCCACCCTTGTCTTGGAGGATGCTTTGCTTGAAAACTAAAAATTGCATAGCTACAGTGGGCAGAGTAATTTTTAAATCTTAGAAAGAAAAACAAACACCTATTTTGCAGTTTCAAAGAACAGCTTTTACTTCCTCTTCATAATATACATGCTTATGGACTGCATGCAGTAGAAAGTTGGCTGCCTTTTATAGGCCAAAGAGTCCTTCAGAGAATTCAACCAGCTCACAGAGGAGGGCTTTCAGGTTAAGAGCAAAATATCCTTAAGACTAATGTGTGCAGTTTTGTCCATAGAGGTGTGTGTGTGTGCACGCACGCATGGTGTTTACTTCCATATGTATGTGCTCATATCTCCCTTGTGAACTTAGGGTATTGATAGAGAAAAAGTTGTGATGAGACAGGAGGGAATGAATGGGATTCAGATTTTGAATCCAGTTGACGTTTAAATCTAGTTTTCCATGCCACAGAAACTATGACAGTTATATGGAAGACAGACCACTCTACTCTTGACTTCCCATTTAATGATCAACTGAAAATTTAACAAGCTGCTAGCCACCCTTTAAGTGCTCACAGCAAGTTCTAAAAAGACTGATTTCCGTTCTAAAAAGGGTCTTTCTAATAAGTATACCTCCCCCTCCCACAGTAATTGAGTTGTGAGTTCCTGATTCCTGAAGCATTTTAGCAGAGGTTACATAGCAGTGGGTCCTACATCCTCCAAAAGGGACTCAGTCAATGAATTCATGATGGATAGTAGTCGCTGCCTATGCAAAATGCCTGCTAACTCTAAGACTCTGTAATTTTAAAATCCAGTTGTTACAACTAGAACTGTGGTCACACCAAATAGCTGCCAGATGAAACAGGTAATAAAGACAACCACCTATGACAGGATGGAGCCTGAAGAACTAACTCTCAGGATCAATACTCCAGTCACCAAGTGACACGTAGCAAAGACACCTGCCAGAAACTTGCTAACCTCTCCCAGTCAAGTCAACCTCCCTGACTTTAATGTTTGTCTATTTGGCAGCCCTCCTAATATAACTATTGCTGAACTTCTATTTAACTTCAACAACAGTATAATGTATTGCACTGGTATGAATTTAATTCTCTTGCTAAGGCAATTTTACAAAGGAGCACTATATTTTGAATTATCCTTATAAATACTGGCACTATTTAATAAGCTCAATGCAGCATTGCAAGTTTGCAAGTTCTATGGGATGGCTTGAGTGGAAATGTTATAAAATGAGATTTCAACATGTAAATCGTCAGAATTTGTATGTTGTATTATAAGAAGATCATCACTTTAAGTAAAACTGTAAAGTTCTTGTACATTCATTTCATTTTTGGCTCCGTTGGTTTTGTTTTTGTTTACATATGTGTGTGTGACTTTATCTCTTTTTTTTGCCACTGGATTTAGTAGGAATGAGGGAATAATGGGCGTTCCAGGTTCAGGGAACATTTGATCACACTAGGCAGCCAGTATTCAACTCTCTGTTTTGCCCCAGCAGCCATTTCTCTCTCAACTAGTAGCCAGAAATGAGAGCTCAAGTACAGGGAGGCCATCCATTCTGCCCTCAAACTTTTCCAGAACAGCTTTGATTGCTGCTCCCAAACCACGGGCTTCCCGGGAGTAGGAGTCTTTGAGCAACATTCAAAATCTTTCTAAATTTCATCTTTGAATCTTAATTTTTAACCTCTTACTGATGCTTCAGATATTTTTTCCTATTCATTAGGCAACATTTTCAAACTGCATTTCCCTGTAATTTGTACCTCATTTAACATTATCACTTGAAATTATTCTGGGATGTGGTTAGTTCCAGAGATTTCCCACAAAATAATGTTGCATGGCCTTGCTCAGTTAAGGACACAAGTTAACTTAAAACAGATAGGAATTCTAAGCAACATGATCTGTGGCACCATACATATGTAAAAATAAACAGATTCATATGTCTGAATTCTTCTAGTATCAGATTTTCTCTATCTTTGATAGAAATAAAATTTGTGAAACATTTTTTCATAAGCAGTTTCCAGAAGAAAAAAATGGTTCACTTCAGCTTCTGCTCTGAAGACAAATAGTTATCTTCAGTTTCTCCCCAGAAAGATGACTACAATTATAATTAGTTATTGGAAATTTGATGAACTTCTTGCAGGCTGTTCATAAAGAGTATCTGAAATTACCCAATCTTTTGCCATTTATACCTACTTCAGTACTGTGTTTCAAGTTGAAATTGCTGCACTGGGGGTTAAGCAGGCATCTAAGAGAAGTAAGACAACCTAAGTTATGTAAAGCAAATTTAATATAATTGATAATAGGCATTAGCCCTGGGGTCAGGGAAATCTTACAATTGGAAATAATTGAGAATATATGAGAGGAAATATATGAGAGGAAAGAACTTAGGCATAGTGCAACTTTATCCTTTCAGCCTTAGATTTTGGCATTTATAATAACTGGTAGAGAAATAGATTGGGGTGGAGGAGGGTGGAGTGGAGAAGGTACACTTTATTCATAGTCATAAAAATGGTCAATAGAAAGCAGCTCTCTAGGCTTTCTTGAAAATAAACTCTATTTAATGGAGGCATCACTTTGCGTCTTTCTTGGAGGACCCGCAGAGGTACATCTGCAGAATTGGTCACTTATTATCTGCCCTTTCCTTCTGTGAATGCTCCGGTTTCCATTGTGCCTGGTTCTTCTCATTGGCTGCCATGTCTGTATGGTATCACAGTCAATTATTATTATTATTATTATTTTTTAATTTATTTATTTATTTATTTTTTTTTTTTGAGACGGAGTCTCGCTCTGTCGCCCAGGCTGGAGTGCAGTGGCCGGATCTCAGCTCACTGCAAGCTCCACCTCCCGGGTTTACGCCATTCTCCTGCCTCAGCCTCCCGAGTAGCTGGGACTACAGGCGCCCGCCACCTCGCCCGGCTAAGTTTTCCTATTTTTTAGTAGAGACGGGGTTTCACCGTGTCAGCCAGGATGGTCTCGATCTCCTGACCTCGTGATCCACCCGTCTCAGCCTCCCAAAGTGCTGGGATTATAGGCTTGAGCCACCGCGCCCGGCCACAGTCAATTATTTTTTACTCCAACTTCAACTCTGCTTAATCACTACCACTTAATCCTTCTTTGTTTAAGTTCACATATATTTATCATAAAAATTAAATGGAAAAATTAGTGTAAACCACTGACTCCTGTGCCAGGATCAGAATAATGGATTAGGAAATGCTACCCTATCATTATCCTCATTAGTATCATCAGGAGCAGCAGCAGCAGCAGCAGCAGCCTTCTTCTTCCTTCTCCCTTTATAATATTGTTTATATTATGCTATGAAAAATATTAACAGTAGTTCTATCCATTAAGATACATAAATGCTTAAATGCAATTAGATTTATGTACCACTTTTTTTTCTGGGAGGACAACCAGGTCTTTTGGGGATAAGGGAGAAAGTAAAAATACTAACGGCATACTTTTGGAAAAAACATTTTTAATATATATACATATTTTTGAGTCAGAATCACTCTGTTGCCCAGGCTGAAATGCATGGTGCCATCTCAGCTCACTCTAACCTCCACCTCCCAGGTTTAAGAGATTCTTCTGCCTCAGCTTCCCAAGTAGCTGTGACTATAGTCATGTACCACCATGCTCAGCTAATTTTTGTATTTTTAGTAGAGACAGAGTTTCACTATGTTGGCCAGACTGGTCTTGAACTCCTGACCTCAAGTGATCTGCCCACCTTGGCCTCCCAAAGTGCTGGGATTACAGGCGTGAGCTACCACATCTGGCCATTATTTTGAAATATTTTTACAGAAATAAATAGAAAATATAATTGAGATATATTTTACAAACAGCAGTATTATAATATTAAAGTATCTTTACAGAAATAACCTTACTTTCATTATTTTTTCCTTTGATTTATCTCTCATATTTTCTTAATAGTCTTAACCAGTCATTGGCATCAGCAGTTCTTGTTTTCATACTCTTAACAAGAGTTCAAAGGCTAATTAAAAAATAGACACACATACAAGAGAAACAAATGGAATTCCAGATTAACAAACATACGAACTAAAGGAAAAATTTCCTACCATGTTACCAAGTAGATATCAGACTTGAGATATTTAATTGTGTTCCTTTCTATCTATCCACCAAGTTTGTTTTCAGTGAGGCTCTTGACACTACAGTGTTACTCCTGGACAACTCCAGACAAGGCTGTAAATCTGCTGAAGTTCCCCTTTGGCTGAAGTGTCTTCCAGTTTAATTGCCTCTTCTCTTTTGTTACTTCTTCTGAGTTTAACAGCCTCTTTAAACAGTCATCTCTGGAAGCATACAGCCATTTCTCTTTACAGAAAAGTTTTAAACCAACAAACTGGTTTTTGATTTCTGAATACTTTGAATTCAAACTCCAAAAGGGAGATTTTGATTGGTTTTGGCAATATCTAGTATAGACTGTGGCTATTGTATAGAACAGTTAACAGTAGACCACTGTATGAGCCACTGTTCAATTCAACAAGAAATGTAATAGATGGCATGGCCGTCTTGGGTCACATGCTCTCTTCCACCCAATCAGCTGCAACTCAATGGAGTGCTGATCTTAGTGACCATGGGTAAGAAACCATTCTGAAAGAAGCTGTGATTTGTTTGTCACTTACAAATATGAAGGAGGAATTTTAATAGCAGCTTTATTCATAATTGCTGAGACTGGGAAGCAACCAAAACATTAAATTTTTATCCACTAATGGGTTAATGGATAAAAAACTGTGGTACATTCATAAAATAGAATATAATTTAGTGATAAAGGAAATGAGTTGTTAAGCCACAAAAATGTATGAGGAAATCTTAATATTGCTGAATGAAAAAAGCCAATCTGCAAAGGTTATATACCATATGATTCTAACTATATAACATTCTGAAAAAGACAAAACTCTGGAGACAGTGAGAAGATCAGTGGTGGCTAGGAGTTCATGCGTATGGAGGGAGGGATGAATACATAGAGCAGAGGATATTTTCAGGGCAGTTAAACAATTATTCCATAAGATACTGTAATGGTAGATACATGCAATTACACATATGTCAAAAATTATAAAATGCACAACACAGCATGAACTGTAATGTAAACTATGAAATTTGTTAATAAAAATGTATCAATACTGGGTCACCAATTGCAATAAATGTACCACACTAATGCCAGATGTTAATATTAGGGACAACTAAAGTGTGGGAGGAAGGGGCATATGGGAACTGTCCATGCTTTCTGATCGATTTTTCTATAAACCTAAAATTGCTCTAAAAAATGAGTCTTTTTAATGAGGGAAGGGTACAGACACAAATATATGGTGAGCAAGAGGGAAATACAAAAAATCATAAAGTCTATAAAAAATGTCTCTAAAATACTGCTTTTTCTGTAGGTCCAAGTTTCTTAATAAAAAGTACTGAGTTATACATGTTATATTAGTTTTTTTTTTTTTTTTTTTTTTTTTTTAAACAATGCTGGTAAATCCAATTGAATTTCACCATTCCTCTGCTGGCAAATAAAAATCTGAAGTAATATTTTAAGGATACTGGCAGATTTGGAGTGAAAATTCTAGCAATATCAGAATTGCTGAAGCATTAAAATATGTTTGTTTGTTTGTTTTTAGTTAAAAATCAACAGAACAACCTTTTTATTTGAAAAATATAGTGAAATTAGCAATCAAGAACAATTTTCTAAAATGAAAACATCCAAACAGCATACTGTAAAGACATTCAGGGGAAAATAAAATAGGTATGTATATATTTTTTGTCAAGATTGAAATGAGGCACTGCTTCTGACCACAGTAGTAAAAAGAAACAAAACGTATCTTTAATTAAAAATTTTAAAAAGTACTGGCCACATTCAGACTAGAACTCAATCTCCTGTCTCAAAGTTCAGAGTTATTTCTACCACATCATGAGTGAAAAATAAGGCTGGAAAGGTGGTACAAGCTTATAAAAAGTAAGCCAGAGTACAAAAGCCTTAATTACACACAGAAAATAACATTTTGAACAAGGTTTTTATGAACCAAGAGAGGTCAGCGTAGATTAGAGTGAAGAACAAAAGTCAGTCTTGACAGGCACCTACTTGACACTATCATTAAAAAATCAGAACTTGAAATGAAAGGGGAAGGCACATAAAAAAGATCTTGAAATAGATACCAGTGTTTTTCACCCAGAAAGCGATCTGGGAGCTCATGAAAGACAGGAATCACAATTTCTCTGAAAATTGAAAAAAGTACTCTAGAGTTTATGCAGGGAATGCCTTTCAAAGTAAAGTTGGGTCAAGAGAAGTAATAACTTATAGGAAATGAGAAGTACTCAAAAGATATATTAAGAAAAATCTTTTATAAGAGAACATAAAAGAGACTTCCTTAGCCAACAGATAGAAGAAATAATATTTAGAAAGAACCATTTCCCACCATTTTATTACATAAAAGGATGGAATATCATGTAACTGTAGCCTAGCCACATGAAAATTATCACTCCAAAAGAAAGCCTGCATAGAAGGTACTCAGGATTGATAATCTTGTCATGGATGTAAGGGTGGGATGGGTATAATTATGCTTTACATAGCATAATATAAAATGAAAAAAAAATCAATTGCCTATGTATTGTCACTCTGCTATTTTGTGCCAATCACTCGAAATTGAAAATCAAGTTGAGTTTATTACTGACAGACAAAAAAGTATGGATAAGACTAAAACAGAATTCCAATGTTCACTTAGGATGTAGAAAGGCAGAAAAATATCACCGTTACCCTAGCAAGAAGGAAAAAAATAAGGCAAATCTACAAATCAACCTTTTAAAAACCCATTGAAACCAAAGGTTCACAAACCAACCCATAGCCTGAAATCTAAGGAAAGACAGGAAACTTCAAGGAGAAGGACTCAGCGCTGGCTTACCTAGGGCAGAGCTCAGGAAGGAGACAGGTTTGTCATTCAAGCAAGTAAGAAACTTTCAGCTAAAATCTTCAGCAAACTGCTAAAGACCAAGTGTGAGCCAGTGTGAGAGCATAGAACCCTAGCCACCACAGACACTAGGGGAGCTTACAAACACTTGCAAGCTCTTCTCCACAGACCTCACAGGATGCTCACAAAAAAGACTCGGGATGGAATGGGAGTGGAAACCTTCCTTGTGGTGCTGCCTGAAGGTAAGAAGTGAACGCTGCTGCAAAAAAAGCCATGAAGCCTAGCCTGGAACTTTCTTTCCTTAAGAGCAAAAGCCTTAAGCAACTAGGAAGGGCAGCAAAAACTGTTTCCCCTGGGACACGTGTGAAGACTCACTGGCTGAGAAAGAGGCAGGAAACTGACTTGGACCCAGACTTACTGAGGGGCAGGATCCCTGAGAAAGCTCCACTCCAAAGACCTGGTGATGCGGAGGCTACCTGAGACTGAGGATGAACCAGGACAACAGAGAACAACATCCCACCCTCTCAACCACAGGCCATGCAGAGTAAGAAGTATGAGGAGTGTACCCCTGGTTGAGTTTCTCTGTCTCTCAAAAACTCTGAGACAGACCCTATCTGAGGTGTAAGCTCACAGGCAAGTTAAGATGAGACTGCAGGTAACCTTAGCAACAACAAAATTCCAAGAGAGCTAATAAATAAATTTAAAAAGTTGCAAGATACATATTTAATATACAAAAATCACTTTTACTTCTATGCATTTGCAATGAACAACTGTAAATTGAAATCTTCAAAAGCATAATTTTCAGTGGCATCAAAAAGTTTGAAATAGGTATAAGTCAAAATTTGTACCAGAGCACATCTGTGCTGTAATCTACAAAATAATGATAAAGGAAATCACAGAAGACCTAAATAAATGGAGAACTGTGTTGTATTCATAGTTTGGAAAATTCAATATAAAGATGTCAGTTATTTCCACATTTACCTATAGATTCAATGCAAAACCAATCAAAATCCAAGTGGGATTTTTTTTTTTCTGTAGAAATTGAAAAACTTATTTTAAAATGTGTTGGGAAAGGAAAGAACTAATCTACAATAGCAAAACAAGTTTGAAAGAGAAGACCGATATTGGAGAGTACAAACTACATGATTTCCAGACTTTCTATGAAGAGATACTAATAAACTGTGCTTGTGAAAACACAGACATGTTCATCTAAGTGAACAAAGTAGTCTAGAAGAAAGCATAGGAGAAAATCATTGTGACCTTCTATTCAAGGCAACAATTTAAGATACCTAAAAGCATGAACCACATTTTCAAAAACTGGAAAATTGGACCCTATCAAAATTAAAAACTTTTGCTTTTCAATTAAAAAATTATGAAAAATAAGCCATGTGTTGGGAAAAATATTTGTAATATTTATATGTGATGAAAAACTTTTACCCAGAGTATCTAAAAAATTCTCAATACTCAAAAAAGCAAACAAATAACAATAAATGATAAAACAATTGAACAGGACTTCACCAAGACATAGTTAACAAATATGCATATGAAAATACGCTTAATACAAATACAAATTAAAATCACAATGAGATGCCTCTTTATACATATTAGAATGGCTAAAATAAAACACACTGACAATACCATGTTCTGGGGAGGATGGGAAACAACTGAAACAATGATGCCTTTCTGGGGAGACTTTAAAATACTATATTTACTTTGGAAAATAGTTCATCAATGACTTTTCAATTTAAACATACATTTATTACAAGACCCAGTGAACAGCCCATAGGTACTTACTGAGGTGAAATGAAAACTTATAATCATTTTTAACCTGGACATGGATGTTTTAGCAGTTTTATTCGTAAGTACCATAAAATGGAAGCAACTCACATGCCCTGCAATTTGTGAATAAAACAGTAGTTTATCCATAAAATGAACTCAACTTAGCAACCAAGAAGTGAACAAAGTATTGATTCTCACAACTTGGTTGAATCTCAAATACATTATGCTACATGAAAGAATCTAGACTCAAAGACTGTTTACTCTACAATTCTGTTTATGTGATGCTAAAAAATCAAACCTATAAGGACTGAAAACATAACCAGTTGTCAGGGTAGAGTGGAGAGCGTTTTTCTACAGAGGGGCACCAGGGGATTTTTTTTACAGGATGAAACTACTATATGTTGACTGTACTAGGGGTTTTATAATTGTATGTTTGTCAAACACTCATATAAATGTACACTAAAAAGGGTGAATTCTACTTTAGGTCAGTCTTACCACAGTTTTTAAAAAGAATTTATGGAATTGATTATAACCACTCTAGTGTGCTCTTTCAGATTTTCTCCATAGTTCCTCATCTTTATTAATCAGGAATTCAGAGAAAAGTTATCTAACAAGAAAATGATCACCATGAATATGACCAATACTAACTATTAGAAAAAAAAGTTGAGCACATTTTATATATAAAATATTGAGTCTATAAAGTAATGTATACCAACATAATATTGGTTTATCAGTATTACAGACAAGTGTAGCTGTCCGTGCTGATGCAGTTGTCTAGTATATCTGGCATGAGCTCTGAAATGAAGATGTCTAATATCAAGCCTGATGCTTACATAAAAACTTTTAGAGTAGGTACATACAGCTATGTTCTTGACTGGTGAAATAAACTTATCCTGAGAAAAATGTCTTCTTTCTCAGGTGATCATCTGTTGGTCAACTTGAATTTATAGTTTCTCTTTGGAATCTTCTTCCGACCCTGCAGTGCCTTCTTTTGATGGTCCTTGGTATGAACTCATCATTAATGTTGAAAATTCTATTTAATTTTTAGAAACAATCCAGTTATTTGAAGTATGGTAACTAATCACTGTTTTATGTTTTTCATTATGTAGCAAAACAAAGCAAAGAAAAAAAAAAAGAGTAAAGTGAAGTAAAGCAAATAAAATAAGTAGATGAGTCTTCTTAGTCATAAATTGAAGGCTACACCAAAAGAAGAGTTTCCCAAATATGAGCAAGGACAATGTAATTGAATAAGCATGTAACATACAAAATAAACTATTCTGAAAGTCAGCTTTTCTTGAATGTACATGTTTGGCCACTCTTGTTATTGTGTATCTAAACCTCTTCTATTATAATTTCTGGTTAAGAGTTCAGAGGAGGATTTTGTGAGTTTTGTTTTTAACAAAAGAAACCACCTCTGACTAATTCAGCTAGTGATCAACCATAACCCCAGATCCCTTACACTGTATTTGTCCATAGCCACTGATGCCCCATTTTTCATTGTGTGCAATCTCTGCCCAATTACCCACACTAATGGAGAAGAGCAGCGGTGCAGATAATCTCAAGCAGCAGATGATGCAAACACATTTCATTTTATTGTTTTGTTTTGGAATGCAGCATATGACTATTTTTACAGAAGGTGTACACGTTCCTATTTATAGCTGACTTAGGCTATGGTCAAAAGTGATGTGTCTGTTCTCACATTCACTGCTAGAGCAGTAGAAAAAGTCCTCCAGGAGCAAGCATGGCATTGAGGAGCAGCTGGCTAATAGCTGGTCAGTATTGAAACTGCATCAAGAATAGTTAAACATGATAATTGCTTTATGCAGTTTATTAAGTTTGGTTTCTGTGTGTCTGCCTTCAATACACTGACTACTTTACATTTTCCTTTATGTACATCATTTGCTGCAGCCAAACTGAAATATGCTTTCATTCATTCACTTTCTTTCATTCATTCATTTGTTTAATAAAAATATATTGAGCACTATCTGTCAATTATTATTACAGGCACCAAAGAGAAAAATAAAACAAAACCAAAATTCTAATCTTGCCCTGACACTTTTCTAAAATAATTCCCTCTGCCTGATATTCGCTCACCTTCTGTTCTGGGCACTCTGGGGGCATCTTTTTTTCCTTTTCAAACCCTGCTAATTTCCATTTGGAATCCAGACGCACTGGGAGACGTGGCTCCTCTAAGAGGTGTAGCTGTTAAGCATGTGACCCAGGCCAGTCAAACACAGTGAACCCCAGGACTTTCACAAGGAATCCCCAAACACTTGTGCTCTACTCTGCTCTGGATTCTGAAGGAATGTGGGTGTGAGCAAAGAAACTGCTGCAATGACAATATCACCATGAAAGGCGATTACTGATTTGTAGCCAGAGTTGATCCGCAATTAGCAAAGCTGAAAGAAAAAGTCCAGAAACATAGAGGTTTTCTGTCACTTACAAATAAAAATATCATAATAGATAAATTCACATGGCTTGGTAAAATGCTATTGGTATTAATACCTCAAGGGCCATCTTAAAAGTTTTCCCAATCCTTGAAATACATAATATACTGGGTATTCCATGTGAAAGGCACCCCTGGGCCCATAGACTAAAATCAGAATGTGAGCCCCTCCAACTGTACAATGTTATAAGTTTGACTTGAAACAAGAGGAGATTTGATTTTTCACCACTGAACTTTTCTGACATTTCGTATGAACCTCTCTTAGGCATTGTTTTAAGATTATTTCTATATTTATATTATTTCCCCTTCTACTCTTTAGTCCTTTAATTGAATCATCCCTGCTGAATTTCATTTGTTTTCTTTTCCAGCTTGACTCAGTAATTTTAAATTTTAATGTCAATTTCTCTGTCACTAGACTCTCCATCCAATATAATGTCATTAGAGAACCAAAATAGCTCATCATCTGTGGCATAATCCAAGATCAATACTTAAATAGAGGTTATAGTAAAACTCACAGTAAATTACATATCAGAGTTTAGTCATTTAAATATTTCATTTTCACTCTATGACTTCTTCAAGTAAATCTAAATGGAGAAGAATGATTAAGACTCTTCACATTTCTGAAATCAAGAAACCTGGGCCAAGTACATCACTTACTAGCGATGTGATTTTTAGCAAGTCACTTAACCTCTCTGAGCCTCATGTCACCCATTGACAACATGGAATACCCGAACTGCTCAGATTATTTTGTAAA
Source organism: Papio anubis (assembly GCF_008728515.1). Taxonomy (NCBI): domain Eukaryota; kingdom Metazoa; phylum Chordata; class Mammalia; order Primates; family Cercopithecidae; genus Papio; species Papio anubis. The sequence continues at coordinate 110,957,052 of NC_044980.1, forward strand.
CTGTAAAACATCTTATAATTTTAATTCTCTTACTTTTTTATCCAACAACATTTATCGAAAAATCTAAGTGCCCCGTCAATATGCAAGTCACCAGGGATATACAAATAAATGTTGTCAATAAATCCATTAAGGGAGAAAAACATGTAAAGAAAAATGAAAATCCACAGGGAGAGAGCATGGGAAATGTCTTCAGTTAGTATGAAACAGACTGCTAGCTATAGATCCATTTAGTAAAATTATGTTTCTTTTTATGAGGTAAACAGGTAGACCATATTTCTTAGCCTCACTTGCAGATAGGTGTGACAATAAAACTGAGTAATAGAAGATGGGAGGATACATAGAAGTAATATGTATACAATTTCTAGGCCAAATAAGTTAAAAAGTGTATATGCCCCCTCTGACCATCTTTTTCCTGTGAATTGCTAAATGCAAATCATAATGAAGCCATAGGGGGTGGAAGAACAGCCCTAATTTAGGGGGAACATGAATACCCGACTGACTGATGAAAGACAGGTGACTCCTGTTCTGGCATATGTGCTTCAAATAGTTATGTGAGGAAGAAAAGGATATTTATTGTGACTAAACCATTAAATGTTTGTGTCAACTTAATACTTAAGCATAACCTATCTTAACCAATAATCAATAACCCAGAATACCATGATCTTTTGTTGTTGTTGCTGTTGTTATTTTCTACTTAACTGGCAGTTCCTTCTTGGTCTCTGATGTAAATGACGAGTAGTTGGGTGCTGACGAGTTGATGGGTGCAGCACAGCAACATGGCACAAGTATACATATGTAACAAACCTGCACGTTATGCACATGTACCCTAGAACTTAAAGTATAATAATAATAAAAAAAAGAAAAAAAAATCCTTAATTCGTAAATTCAGAATGTCCCTGAATTGTCTTTGAATGTTTTTTTGTATCTATATCCGCTTCCTCAGTGATTGTAGGATTTAGCTTTTACTCTGAGTGAAAAAGAAAGTCATTTAATCACATAGATTTGAATATTGTTTACATGATGATAATTCTTAAATGTATATCTCTGACAACTTTTTCCCATGGAATGCATGAAGTTTAATAGATGTCAAGTATGCTTGACATCCCTGCTTGGATAACTCAGTCATCTCAAATTTAACATGCCCCAAACTGTGCACCTTATACTACTTCCCAAACCTCCTTCTCTCTGTGTTTTTCCATCTCAATTACTTATGCCAAAATGTCACCCTACATCTCAACTCTCAGCTATACGCTCAAAGCATATGCAGAATTTAACACTACTTATCAACTCCATTACTACCACCCTCAATAAACCATTGTCATTTTACAATGGATTACTGCAGTAGCCTACTAAGCAATCTTCTAACTTCATCCTTTGCTCTCTTACCATCTATTCCCAACAACAGCCAAACCCTCCTCTGCTTTCCTTGGAAAATGCTCCAGTGTCTTCCTTTCCACTCAAAAAAAAATTGGCAAAGTTGCAAATGCATATAGGATAGATAAACTACCTCTTTAACCTCATTTCTACAATTTTCCTTTCACTAAATGCTCCAGTTCTCCTGTCCTCTTGCAACTCTTCAAGAACTCCAGGTACCCTCAGACCCCAGGTAATTTAAACTTTGCACTTACTTTTCCTCATGCCTGACCTTCTTTTTTCCGGGATATCCTTATGACATGCTTCCTTACTTTCTTCAGATCTTTACTCGAAAGTCACCTCATTAGAGAGCTCTTCCCATGCCATCCTATTAAAAATTGCAACCCCAAAAAATTTTTATTGCTCTTTCCTGTTTAATTTTTCTCTTTGTCCCTTCTCCCTAGCTAACATTTTATTTTATTTATTTACTTTATTGTCTACCTCCTCCTCAAGAAATAGGAGGAGATGCATGTGAGATATATTTACAATGTAGAAATAATTGTATTTGGTAACTAATCCACTATGGAGATTAGGATACAGAAATGGGTTCAGAATAAGGGATTGGAATGACATCTGCCTTGTAAATGTTCTCACATTTCCTCAGTTACCTACTTTCTCTCTCCTTGGGTTGGTACTCCACCCAGGCTTAAATTCCTGAGTGACCACCAAGAGCCTAGATGATGCAACCTAGAAGTTAGCTCCTCCCAGTGTAAATACTAAGGAGTGGAAAATGGGAACCTGTGGAGTAAATCAAGCAGATAAAGTTACCCTTTATTCTCGTTTCTGTAGACCATTTCAAAGAATGGTTTCAACTTGCAGCACGGTCTGAGAAGTTCGGCATGCTCCGAAAGTACACCTTATGAAAGACCTTCGTGTCCTTTTATAGTTTATTGTAAAGCTGGAACCAATATGATAATGCATAATTTCACATGACATACATCTTTTCTTGCTTCAGATTCCTTTTGTCCTCTTCCTTACTATCTGGGTCTTGCATTTCTCATGTGAAGTGTTAGCACGTTAGTCCTTTTCTCAGGATATACTCTCTACAGCATCCAGGCTAACACACATAAAGTCTAATGTTTTAACTTGGAGTTTGGCTAAATGGTTATTCCATTCAGGTGTAGGGACACATTAATAAATTCTATATTGATATTGTAAGGCATAAAGTACTAAAGCAACATACAAGTAAATATTGTGTAGTCTGCAATAGAGATCAAGAGAGAAAGTCTGAATGAGAGGTAGAGATTTGTAAATACAAATATAAAGACTTTGGTGGAGTTTTGAGATTAGGGTAAGAAGAGAAAATGTCTATGAAATATAAACCTATGGAATATGAGCAGAGACCAAGAAAGAATTACCTGAAATACATAAAAATTAGTAAAAGAATGCTTTAATGAAAGTTAAGGGGGAGAGAGTTGTAAAAGGGATAAAGTGTATGAAAGTGTCAAATATAATGAGGACTACAGAGTGTCAGATTTTGCAATTAGTCTCTTATTGTTGATATTGTTGGGAGTTATTTCAGTGGAATGGAAGTGTCACGAAGCAAACTGTAGTAGGTTAAGCAGTGTCAGTGAGGTTACAAAGTAGAAAAGATGATAAATTCCTCTTATAAAAAAACAGTACTTGGAAGGGAAAGAGGTCACTGGCATTTTCACCTTGGAAAGAAATATCACTAAGAGCAGGCCTTTCTGAATGACAGAAAATGGCAGTGGCATTTAAAAATTATGCAAAGCTTATTAGAGGTATCCTCCTTCTAGAGTCACTCTAATATTAAAACCAGTGATTTTGGTAGCTAGAAGGCATTGCAAATCACATATAAGCGTTACATTGGAGTGATTGGATATGTTAATACTGTTGCAACAAAGTAATATGGAATTAACAATTCCCTTTTCCACCACAAGATAATACTCATCCTGGAAGACAGCCCCCCCCCATTGTGTGTGTGTGTGTGTGTGTGTGTGTGTGTGTGTGTGTATACATATATATTATAAGTGTGTGTGTGTGTATATACATATATATTATAAAATATACTAAGGAGTGGAAAATGTGAACCTGTTCACATAAAATATATATGTATATACACACACACACACATATAAATCTGTAGAAATTCTTTCACTATCACAGAGCAAAAAATAGGCTATTCTGGCTAAGATACAGTTTTTACAGATAATAGAGAAGAAGGAATCTCCTCAAATATCAAAACCATACACATGTGTACAATAACAAATGCAGGTCCAATGATAGTCATAACCATAAATGTACAGTTTATAAAAACTCAGTACTTAAAATCCAACCTATGAATAATTTATTCAAGAATATTAAAATTTTTCTATTCTTATTAAAAACACTCCAAGTCAAGGTGACAATTCTAAGTCTTGATTATTATTAAGTACAACAATGTAAGATTAAAAAAAAAAAAAGCTGATGACCTGAGTAAATAAATGATGAGAAAAAATCAGAAACAGAAATGCTTGAGACAAAGACTTTTAGCCACATGTGGTTGTGGTTTCACCAATACATTAACTAGGGAGAAATATTGGAATTCGTGGCTTAACCATGTTATAATTTGGTAGCTATATTAGTAGGAATATATGATCTGTAGATCTTCAGACATTTCTCTTTAATATCTAAATAAGAAAAGTGTAAGTCCCCATAAGAATTGACCACCGGAAATTCAACTTTATTGGATTTTCCTCTCCACATATTTCTGGGAATCCTCATGGAAATTACTAAACATTCCATAAATACAAGTGGGCTGACATTTGTCTGCTTAGTCTCCTGCCTCACTGCAGACATCTAGCCAGAGTTTCTCTGTTGATCACACACCAGTCCTCTCAGATTGCCCCCACTCCCTCTGCTCCACTTAACCTAAATTTAGATACAGGCTTCTCCCTAAATTTCAACCAGTCCAAATATGACCAGATTGCAACGTTTAAACTTTGCTAAGACTTCAAAATAAGGGAATTGAAACTCATAAAAGAAAATACATATAACTAGAAATAAGTTATGACCAGAATACATAAGGCAAGACACTTCTTGAATATCTTACTTGTAAACCCCTGGTTGGTTGGTTAATTCTGTAGGGATCACTTATATTCAAACCCTGGAATATAACTCAGCTTACTTCCCACCCTGGAGTCCAGATTCTCAACCACTCTAAGGCCCTCATAGGGTAAAGGCATTTATTTTCTAAAATTAGATTATTTAGATGCAATACAAATACATTTTTGCAACTTCATTTTATTGAAATTGCCAACTTATCTGATTCAATTTGCATAATAAAAAGGTCCATTAAGCTGTTTTTTCCTAAAACAAAGGAAATCTGCCCTCAAAGGTGGACTCAACCACATCTCCAGCCTCATTATTGTTATTTTTTAGATGGAAGGAATGAGGTTCAGCCTCAGCTATAATAGATTTTATGGCATGTATAAAAATTATTTTCTAACTTCTATCAAACAACAGAAGTCAATATATTGTACATTAGGATCAGGCAATGAAGCACAGTGATTCCTGAAAGATGGAAAACAAATGAGGTGGTCCCTATGACTGCAGCAGTTTGCTACCTGGAAAAAGTTTCCGAGGAGGAGAACATAAGGTAGAGTTCAATAGTCTCCCTGAATTAAAAAACATACTGGGCCGGGCGCGGTGGCTCAAGCCTGTAATCCCAGCACTTTGGGAGGCCGAGACGGGCGGATCACGAGGTCAGGAGATCGAAACCATCCTGGTGAACACGGTGAAACCCCGTCTCTACTAAAAAATACAAAAAAACTAGCCGGGCGAGGCGGCGGGCGCCTGTAGTCCCAGCTACTCGGGAGGCTGAGGCAGGAGAATGGCGTAAACCCGGGGGGCGGAGCTTGCAGTGAGCTGAGATCCGGCCACTGCACCCCAGCGGGGACAAAAGAACACGCCGCCAAAAAAAAAAAAAAAAAAAAAAAAAAAAAAAAAAATACTGGGAGCTCAGGGCATCCAAAGAGGCAGCTAGAGTTCACAAGGCACTACTAATTTAAATCCTTTAGTTTGGCATGTAAGGTTCTATATGATTTGATCCAATCATCTAACTCCAGTTTTATCCATTTGTGAATCTCCTCTGAAAGTCCATTTTCAGGCAATTCAAACCACTTGCAGTTCTCTGAACATGTCTTTCTTTGCCTTCCACTGTGAAAATGTTTCACACTGCCTCCCTCTGGAATAGCTTGGTGTTCCTCTGGTGAATACTTCATGACCAAATCATGACTCAAGCATTACTATCTCAATGAAGCCTTTCCTAAGATCTTGCCTCCACCCTTGGAAGCTGTGAGATAATAATTCTGTAAGATGACAATAAAAAAAACTGTAATATAACAATAAGTGCTAAGTCACTAGGTTTGTATGTGTTTGTTACAGCAGCAATAAGATGTGAATAAAATAGCCTGTGATCACTTCTCTCATGGTCGCTATTAATATAATACATTAATACATGAATGTATTTCTTTGTTTATGTCTCTTACTGCTAGTAGAATGGAAACTTTGTGAGCAACCATAATCAGGGCATATTAATCTCTAAGTTCTTATCCCTTAGCATAATACCTGGTATACCTGGTATATTAGTAGGCAACTAGTAAATATTTGTTGCCTGAATGGATGAATAAAAAAAAAAAATGGCTTGTCAGTATCTCTAATACCTAACCCATTTCCTTCAGTCCCTGAGCTCCTACCCTAGTTTCGGTGACTGAATGCCTAGAATAAATGAATCCTCCTTTTTAAATTTTTTAACTTGGAAATAAAGTTTAACCTTATCTTATTTATCACCAATGTGTCTTTGGACTATCACCCCAAGACTCCTTGTGAACTCTAGCTGCCTCCTTGGATGCCCTCAGCTCTCACTATGTTCTCTAATTCAGGGAGACTATTGAACTCTACCTATGTTCTCCTCCTTGCACCGCAACCTGGAAACGTTTTCCAGTTAATAAACTGCTGCAGTCATACAGACCACCTCATTTGTTTTCCATCTTTCAGGAATCACTATCCTTCATTGCCTGATGTACAATATATTGATTGATTTTTTTTTTATAGAAGTTATAAAATAAAGCCAGGTGCAGTGGCTCATGCCTGCAATTCCAGTACTTGGGGAGGCTTAAGTGAATGGATCACCTGAGGTCAGGAGTTTGAGACCAGCCTGGCCAACATGGTGAAACCCCATCTCTACTGAAAATTAGCCAGGTGTGGTGGTGCACACCTGTAGTTTCAGCTATTCGGGAGGTTGAGGCAGGAGAATCACATGGACCCAGGAGGCAGAGGTTGCAGTCAGCCAGGATTGTGCCACTGCACTCCTGTCTGGGGAACAAGAGTAAAACTTCATCTCAAAAAAAAAAAGTTAGAAAATAAATTTTATACATGTCATAAGGTCTATTCTAGCTGAGACAGAGAACCTCATTTCCTCCATCTAAATATTGAAGTTTAACCTTCTCTTGTTTATCACCAATGTGTGTTTGGACTATCACTCCAAGACAGGTCCAAATGGAAAGAAACTGAAGAATCGTAGAAGTATGTTAAAACAAAAACAAAACAAAAACAAAACAAAACAAAACAAACAAAAAAACAACTAAAGAAAAACTAAACAACACTGGTTTTGTTTCAGGACCAGAAGATGGGAGAGAAGCTGTAAATCTATGTGGAGTCCAGCCTGAGTAAATAGCTGCTAGTGCCAGAGAAAGGGAGCCCAGATATAATTTGGGAGCTGGACTGGGCAATATTCTTGAATTGTCTGTCCTTAGATATACACTTCTGCCACACATCCCCACTCTTAAAATTCAGTCCTCAGTCTCTGTTTGCATGCCCCAGGCCCACGGCCCACCCCAGTTGGTGGGAGCTACCGTCAGTGACTTGTTAGACATTACTCCCGTACCCAGGACCTTACAAGGAGTGATGTTTCCTGTCAACCCAATTTGGATATGAGTGCATTTTTCTGTGAAAATAGTATAATGTTTCCAATCAGGTTTAACATATAACAAAAGGATTATATCCATAATGTCTGTTGTGAGTAGAATGTATCTTTTTTACATTGGTATGTGAATTTTAAATGTTTTTCTAGGAAATGACTTTGGGTTCCCAGGAGACTATTTAAATATCATACTGCATATAGCTCAAATAGAGTCTTGATTTGTAAGCAAATAAACACTTCTATCATGCCAAGTAAACAACTTTGGGAAAGGCATATTTTTAGTTCATCAGAGATTCAAAATTTGTGCAGAACAAAACTGAAATCTGACTTTTATTTACAGCTGAAAAGTTTTCTAGTGGTTTTTAAACTAGAAAGTATAGGTCCTTACACTGTCTTTCCCTGGCAGTGACACCAAAGAGCCACCCTACTCTGAAGTGCACTCTGAAAAAGGGACAAAGTTTCATTCGCCAGGAGCAATAAGAAAACAGCTTCAATGATTTTTCTCCCCAAGCATCTCTTGTTGAGCATCAGCCTTTTTTCTCCCCTGTAATGCCAGACAAATTAAATGATCTGGGCTACTGCTTGTTATTGAACATCCAAAGGGATTAAATTTCAAATATTCAGCAATAGATTGATGCTGCTGGAAGAAACACTGGAAGCCAATAAACTGCTAGATTGAGTTTATGGCTCCATATGTAATGTCATCCGAAAGAGTATGCGACAGTTTGCAAAACAAGCAGGCTCTAGGCAGCATCAGCACTTGGCTCAGGCATTTACACAAGAATGACAAAACTAGGTTTTTATATCTGCAGTGCCTCTAACCCTATGATAGTTCTGTCACCATTTGGGCTTTTCTCCTATGGTGACCCAGCTAGCAAACTCAGAGCAAAGTGACCCAGCTGAGAAGTAAACATTCAGCTGCTCTTGGCTCAAGGAAACAAAGAAAATAAAATTGCATGACATTTGGAGTAAACATTATGGATTTGCTTAAACAAAATAAATCAGTCTGATTTCAAGACATTCAGTAGTTCTAATGCAATGGGAAAAAGGAAAACAGAAGGAGCCAGCAATCTCTGGTTTTCATCAGATTTTATGTATAGGTAGCTGGCATAGCCAAGCCATTTCCTTAAGAAGCTGTTCATTATCAACAAAAGAAAAGGAGATGGCACTATTTAAATACTTTTCCAAAGCAATTATCTATTTCATTGTAGTTTCAGAAATGAACTTTGTTTTCCCCATCCTATAATTGTAATTATTTCCTAACTCCTTGAGAGAAATTTACAGGGACAAACGGGGCTAATATCTTTCATTATGTTCCTTTTAAACTTTTCCACTTATGCCACTTACACTATAGATGACAGATTACCCTAGTTCCAATCTACTTTGCAATAATTAAAGCAAATAAAAATATCATTCAGCCTGATTTCCACATGGAACTTGTGTTAAAAAGTGTTTTATGGTCATAAAGAAGTCACTATACTGTTTATATGAACAGATTTCTAGCTACTGATCATGATTATTTTAACATTTTTTTAGGCTGGAGGCAGGCTGGATCTCTCAGGCTTCACTGCAAGTCTGGCCTCCCAGGTTTACGCCCATTCTCCTGCCTCTAGTTTCCCTATAGCTGGGACTACAGGCTACTTCCGCCTCCTGCCTGGCTTATTTTTTTTGTATTTTAGGTAGAGATGTGGGTTTCCACTGTATAGCCAGGATGGTCTCTGATCTCTGACCTCGATCCGCCTTCCTGCCCTGGCCTCCCTGCAAAGTGCTGGGATTACAGGCTTGGTTTTCATCATGGGCCTCACAAAAACCACTCTTTCATTTCTCCCTGGGATACTACCCAGCAAATAATAGTGTACTACTTCTAATAGCCTAGCCCTTGGTATTTCTCACACTATGGAGAATAGAACATAGTGCTTTGGGCAAGGTGATGCGGAAGGGAGAGCAAAATCAGAGTTGGGAACAAATGATGTTCTTTCTGAGGTTTTGTCCTATTCCTCTTCTCCTTCTTTTACTTTGGTACATAGCTATGAATGAAAAGGATTCCACTGAAAATGTTCTACGACAAGATCCAGGTGTTAGCAACATCATTAATTCTACCGAATCTCCTAACACTATATAGACATTATTGGCAAAAGTTAATTTCAACTGTTTTATCTTTTTCAGTCCTGATAATCATGCTATCTCATCTCCTCTCAGTATATGAATTCATTTCTTTAAATTACAAATAGCACATGCTTCTTTGGGTATATTTTAAATAAACAAAACTTTAAGTTGTCATCTTTCTTTTGAAAGTCTCTCTTCTCATTCAGACTTTTTCTTTCTCCCTTTCCAATTTTCTTTCCTCCCTTCCTTCCTGCTTTTCATAAATGTAACCTGAAGCTAATTTTACTTTATTTCTAAAGTTCTTACATTTTTGAACTAGGTCAAATTAGAAATAGATTATAAATAATTTCAGATTTGAAGAGCTAATAATATACATAGTATATGTCAAATAAAATAATTGTATAAAAAGGAAGGTGGCATACTTCTTAAGGAGCTTTAGTTACAAAACTGTTTTAGACATTTGCCTGATATGATTAATTTATAAGCTATATCATAACACTAAAATAAAGACTAAATTAAATTAATTGTTTCTGAAAGTAAGCTACTCACAGAATATGGAATGTAACAGGAGGCAGGTTTCTATTTGAAATCCATTTAATATTTCTGTTTCTACCAAGGCTTTATATTTTTCCTAATGTGCTGTCATCATTATTTTAGTTTTAGTGCTTATAACATTCCAATCCATAAGCACATTTTAAGTTAATTATTTTTAGTACAAAGCTATACTCTTGGAGAAATGTAACCTCACTTATTGTTCTACTCTGTGTGTACATTGCATAGTACCTGAAGGAGCAAGTACTAAACATTTTTCTCAGTCCACTCTGGCGAACAATGTGAGATCTTCTTTTGATATATTCATATTTGTGTGAATCCTACATTTTTATACTTATAAACAGAGTAAAGTTTCAAAATCTGCTTTGATTTTTTCCCCAAAATTGTAATTAACAAATAAAATGTAATACTTGGGTATAGAGGAAACGTTGACTTAGTTACGACCTAGCAGTATCACCTGGAACTTCTACAAAGCAATGAAAAATGTCAGGAGAATTCAATTCTAGTGCTGGATCTGCTCCATATCAGCTAGGTAACATGAAGAAAGTCACTTACCATTGTAGGTCCTAAGCCTCCTGAAATATTAAATAAGAAGATTTTAAAAGCTGGTTTCAAAATCCACTTTCAGCTCTCACAGATGCTAAGCCTTTTCTTTGTTTCTTTGCTTGATTTGATTTTATTCTTAAATCAACTTTATTAAAGCATACTTTATGGACAAAAATATACCAATTTTGAAGTGCACTGTTCAATGAACTTTGACAGTTTATACACACACAAATAACTAGCGATCTGAACAAAATATAAGACATTTCCAACTTCTCAGAAAGTGCCCTTGTGGCTGTTTTCAGTCAATCGTCCCCCTTCGCCCTGACTGCAGGCAACCCCTGATCTGCCTTTTGCCCATTCTTGAATAGCATGTATGTGGATTCAGACAGTATGCCCTCTTTTTTGTCTGGCTTCTTATACTCACCCAAATGCTTCTGCTGTGTAGACATATTTTTGCATATAGTAGCAATTATTAATTTTTTATTGATGGACTGTATTTCCTTTCATGGATTTATCATCTTTTGTTTACCTGATCATCTCCTAATGGGCATTTCTGTTATTTCTAGTCTCAGACATTTTGAAAAAAGTTGCTCTGAACATTCGTGTGCATATATATGTACTGTCCTTTGTGGACATATGTTATTTCTCTTAAATACCTATGAGTGGAATTTCTGGGTCATATGATAAATATATGCTTAACATTTAAACAAATTGCCAGTATTCCAAAACGTATGTACCATTTTGACTCCTAACTGCAATGTATAAGAGCTCCAGGTCTTTACCAGTACTGAATATTGACAATCATTTTTTATTTTAGGCATTCCAATGGATGTCTAGTAACTAGTCCTGGTTTTAGCTTATATTTCCCTTATCACTAGTGATAATAAACATCTTTTCTTCTGCTTATGGACCATAAATGTATCTTTTGTGAAGAGTGTATTCAAATCTGTTGCTCATTAAAAAAATTATATGGATTTCTGTTTACAATTGAGTTATAAGAGTTTTTTGCATATATTCTAGATATGTTTTTGGCTAATATGGATTTTCCAATACAACCATGTATTTTGAATATTTTCTCCAAGTCTGTGATTTGCCTTTTTCTTTTCTTATGTATGGCTTTTCAAGAGCAGAAGTTTTAATTTGATCATCTTTTTTCCTTAATAGCTAATGCTTTTTGTGTCCTAAGATATTTTTGTTTTCTCTAAGATTGTGAGGATTTTCTTCTAGGTTTTACTAAGAATTTTATAGTTTCAGATTTTGTGTTTAGGTAGACTATTTTATTTCTGTTTTTGGTACAGTATGTGGCAAAGGTCAAAGGTTGTTACTTTCCATCCTTTTATTCATCTGTTCCAGCACCATTTGTTGAAAAAAATATATATTTCTTTCCCCTTGAAGTATCTTAGCCCTGTTTTTGAAAACCTCTTAACTGTATATTTATAGGTCTATTTCTTGACTCCATAATCTATTCCATTATATGTCAAACCTTAGACCACTATCATACTGTCTTTATTATCATAGCTTTATGATACTAAAGATTTAATCAGTAGTATAAGTCCTCCACCTTGACTTTTCAAAACTATTTTGGCCATTAAAGGTTTTTAAATTTTATTTAAATGTTGTAATAAGTTTGTCAATTTCTAAAAATAAATACAATGTTATTTATGTTTGGGATTGTGTTGACTCTATAGGTTAATTTTGAGAGAACTGATAATAAGATTGAGGCTGCATCAAAAAACATAGCATATCCCTCCTTTTTAGGTTTTAGATGTCTTTCACCAATATTTTGTACTTTTCTGAGTACAGGTTTTGCATGTATCTTGTTAAACATATCCCAAAGCATATGTTGTTTTTGATATTATTATAAATGTATTTTTTCCCATTTGTCATTTGATAATAGAAATACTATCCACTTGTGTAACTAGAGATTTACTTATTCTGGACATTTCATATAAATGTGATCACACAATATATGGTCTTTTGTGACTGGCTTCTTAGGCTAATGCTTTCAAGTTTCATCCTTATAGTAGCATGTAACAATATTTATTGCTTCATATTGCTAAATTATATTACCCTGTAGGGATATGGCACATTGTATTTTTCCATTGATCAGCTATGTATTTGGATTGTTTCCACATTTGTACTATTATAAATGATGTTAGTCTAAGCATGTATAAGCTTTTGTGTGGACAAATGTTTTTATTTCTCTTGGATATATCCCTTCGAGTAGAATTGCTGGGTCATATGGGGTAACTGTGTGTTTAACCGACATACTGTTTCCGAAGGTGACTTTATAATTTAACATTCCCACCAGTAGTTTATGAAGGTTTCAATTTCTCCATATTCTCGCCAAAACGTTATCAACTGTCTGTTTTTATTTTAGTCATCCTAGTTGGTATGTAGTAGCATCTCATTGTGGATTTGATTTGTGTTTCCCTCATGGCTAGTTATATTGAGAATATATTCATGTGCCTACTGCCAAAAAAATCTATTCATATACTTTGTCCACTTTTAATTATTTCTTTTTCTTACTGAGTTATATGAGTTCATTATATATTTGGGGTACTAGACTCTTATCAGATTGAAAAATAATTCTTCTACTTTGAGGGTTGTCATTTCGTTCTCTTGATGGTGACCTTTGAAGCATCAGAATTTTTCATTTTGATTATGTTCAATTTACCTATTATTTTCTTTGGTTGCATGGGCTTTTAGTGTCGTATCTAAGAAACCATTACCTAATATAAGGTGATAAATATTTTTGCCTATGTTTTTTCTAAGAGCTCTAGAGTTTTAAATCTTATATTTAGGCCATTGATCCATTGTGAATTATTTTTTTGTATATAATATGAGGTAGGAGTCCAATTTCATTCTTTTGCACGTGAATATGCCATTGTTCCAGCATTGTTTGTTGAAAATTCTGTTCTTTCTCTATTGAGTTGTCTTGACATATTGTAAAGAACTTATTGATTACAAGTATGAGGCCTTATCTCTGAACTCTTAATTATATTCCACTGATTTACATGGTTATCCTTATGCTAGAACTGCACTGTCTTGATTGCTGTAGCTTAAAATAAGTTACTAACCTTTATGAATTTGCTAAATTTACTGAATTTACTTAATTGTTCTAGTAGCTTTTGTATATTTTAAAGAATATTTTACATTTATGATTATATCATCTTAAAATAAGCAATGTTTTACTTCCTTCTTTCCAAACTAGATGACTTTTATTTATTTTTCTTGCCTGGCTAGAATCCGTGGTACAATGTGAGGTGAAAGTGATGAGGTCGGTAAGATATTTGACAAATCCCATATGGTTTGGCAACCACTCCATATACTAAACAAGATAGTGAATAGATCAAAGTAAGCGAAAAAATTCATGAAGATACTGCTAGATGTCAAGAAACTAATTTGACAGTCAACTTCTCTGCATGCTTATGAAGCATAATTCTAAAAAAGTCAGTCTTGAATATACTTGTCTTCTACTGCTGTATCATATGAGGAGCTATACTCCAAAATTTTGCAGTGTAGTTTCCCATAGAATCAGGGTCATGAACAAATGATTGTGTCGCCACAACAACACAAAACAGTCTCTGTAACTCCTGGTGATGGTACAGTGCAGCATTCAAGATTGGTCTCTGGAATGAAGCCACTTGATATTAAGTTCCATCTATCCCTCTTGCAAGCTGTACAACATTGAACAAGTTATTTAACTTCTTGTTTTATCAGTTTACTTATCTATACAATTGGGATAGTCGTATATCACCCGCCTGAGAGCATTATTTTGAATGTTTAATGAGATAGTGCACATAAAGTACTTAACACATTGCTTGGTATATTCAATACATTATAGTTGTAATTTTACTTTGACTCAGGTACCCCTGAAACAAAGCATTAATTATTTCGTGTGTTAATAGAATTACTATGTTCACTAATTGAGTGAAACCTAACCAGAAAATGTTTCCATTGTTCCAAACTTTTGTATGAGTACATCCTAAAATGATGGTATGTTAATTTTTACTACTGAAATCCCTACAATAAAAACAATAGAAATATCCACAAGGGGGTCTCGCTGCATTACGATACATTGCAAATTATCCATTGGTCATATCCTATCATGTGTACATCCTTCAAATTGTGCTTTATCAATTTGGTGTGATCCATTAATTTATTCCATGTATGTACTATAAACCAAGAGGAAAATAATGGCTTCATTCTAAAAAGAGTTCCTTAAAGTCCTAAGGCTTCATATGCGTCTTAGTTGTGGGGTGTTTTTCTCTCTCACTTTTTTTGGTTTTATTTATATTTCAGTTTCCAGCAGCTACAAAACTGTATTCAAAATATTCAGAGTGTTAAATATTCTACAAAGACCAGATGTTTACCCAACTGCAGTTTTTAAAATTAAGCTACTGGATTGCAGGGTTTCAAAGGAAACAAAAGACAGGGAATAGGGGTTGTTGGATGAGCACACATGAAGGTGAAAGAATTTGTTTCTATTTTAAGAAAATTGTTAAATAGTTCAAAATACTCTCATATATAAATCTTAAAATGTGTCCATATATTATATGTCTAAGGTTAATGGACAAAATAAGATTGTCAATAACTTTGTACATTAGTCCAGCTATACTTTTCCAAATATACCCCAATTATGTGTTAAAAAATATCTTTCCTGTCTAAATAATAAACATATTTTTTCATAAAAATGTCATGAGGAAAATTTTTAATGAAGAAACAATACACATCAAATAACAAATAAAATTATAAAGTCATAAAGACTAAGATAAAATTTTTACATAGGAAAATTTAAACCCGAATGGACTTGGGATATGACTGAGTCATGTAGCATATAACTGAGATAAATATTAAATCTCAGCCATCAGTTTTCTAATACAGATTTCATTTCAACCTTAATTATATCTATTCTCTTGGTACCATCATTATAAAAATTCAAGGAGAAAAATATTTAAGAATAACTTGTCATTCATGAAAGAGTTTCAGTCCCTTTGGAATGTATCATGGTTCAATATGACTAGCATGATGATTCCTATTCATCACTTTGCTGGGTAAAATACTCTAGCCTTTTCCCCTCTCATCTCCACCTCATTAAGAAAACCGTGAAGCCATATTTTTTCTCTTTTTTCCCACTCTTACTAGAGTAACTATTAATACTGATATGCTAAAACATAATTTCTATGTCTTTAGAATATAGCACATTAGGAAATAGGTTAGTAAGGGTAGTTTTTGTCCAAAGCTAAAGAAATATAATTTTTGGTTCTGTGTGTGTGTGTGTGTGTGTGTGTGTGTGTATTGAGAAGCAGAGAGAAAGAGGATAGAGCAGTGAGTTAGTACACAAACATTACTGGTACACAATTAAATGCTTCATTTTCATTTCCAAACAATAAATTCAAAAGTGTGAAATAACAAAGAGTAACTGACTGTCACAAACTCAGTGAGGAAGGCTTTATTTAGAGAGAACAGCATGATACAGATGTGGCCATGCCATTCTTATTCACATTTGCTAGAACCAGCTCCCTCATTCCATCACCTGAAGGACCCAAACTTATGCACAGTTGATCATGGACATTCCTGCAGTCCGTGGAGAGTAGAAATTATTGTAGTTTATGCGCAGCCTGCATCACCTAGATGCCTGGCAACCTCTCATATTTCTCCTTTCTCCTATCTATTCTACCCAGCTTCCCTACTCCAAAGCTTCCGGCTTTTTACTGTACGCAGCCCCACGTCATCAAGTCAACAAGTCCTGATAATGTTGCTGACCCAGATAGTTGAGTCAGCAAGTCTCATTTATCCCGGATACTCACACTGTTCATAGTGAATCACGAGGAATCATCTTTCTTCTTTCTTGCATAAAAGACTAGCTTTCAGTATTGCCTGAACTGGTTCCTCCACCAACTAATGATAAGTAAGGAAGAGTGAATAAAGTAAGTCCCCTCCTGCCCCTGTCATGAGGTTGAGAAAGAACAAAGGAACTGCAAGATATTCAAAGACTGAGAACTTCCATACTGTCATACAGACAATCAGAACCTAACTTGTGCAAAATTGGTCACTGAAAATAGAGCAAGCAGAAGTTGCACAGAGCAACTCTTTGTAGTCAGGAAGCATATTTTCTGAAGTTTTCTTTTTATCACAAGGAAGTATAAGTCTATATTCAAAGCTATCTGCCATTTTACTTTGGCATTTGTAAATCTAGTATTCCCTATAGTGTAAATAGCAAGAAACCCTATAGTAATTCTCAAAATAAATAAGAAATAGATTATTATATACCATCAATTATATACTTTTTATCAGAATAGGAACTGATTTTAAAAGATATTGTAAAAATTGCATAGAATACTATATGAATGTATGTAATTTATATATAATGGGAAGGCATTTAATTACTACCTCTACAATAAGTCTTACCTCTTATTTCCCACTTTTTAACTGTAATACTCAATTTATGCCTGTATGCCAACATTTTCCTGTATCCCAAGATAAATATTTTGTCTTATAAATAACTTCCAAGTCTAACTTTTCTCTACTGACTTCATTAATTAGATATAACCCTCATATGATTAATCAGTATTTTCAGGTGTAGCAAGTATTGGATAACTCTTCAAGGTTTCAGAACAACTTCCTACCAAAAGCCCTCAAAACAGTTTTCATTTATAAATTTCTCTCAAGAATACTTACCACTGGTTCTCTTCTACTTAGAAAACCTCATGGGAAGGCCCAATTTGCCTTTCCATTTTTTAAATTTTTTTCCTAGGCTTCTTGTTTCACCTCATGATCAAAAACATAATTTCTAAACGTAGATAATGTTATTTCTTCACTGTAAGACCTCTTAAATAATAGATAATTAATTTCAATCCTTTCTCAATGAAGCCTGAAGACTTTCTAAAAAAGCACTTATCTCTTGCTAAGGTTAACCACACAATTTGAACAGAAAAGCCTTTTGTTTTTCATCCACAAGAAAATGTTTGATGCAAAGAAAGATTTGCTGGTTTTTGAATGAATATGATTAATAATAGATTCAATCATAGGACTGCATCAAAGATTCAGGTAGAGAAAATGGGAATGAAATTGATAGAAAAGATGCTTAGATGATGCAAATTAGGCTAAAGAATAATATAAAAGGATTAGCAATCAGCAAGTCAGTTTTTAATTAAAAATAAAAATTCATGAGATCCTGTGCAAGCATTAAAGTACAGAAAGCTAATATTTGTTCATAAAACCATCTCAATGGAAGTTGAAAGCAGAATATTAAACTATTAGATGACTTATGAGATGGAGCAAAGAAGTTCATTCAATTCCTTAATAAATGGAAATAGAAAAATATACTCTGAAAGGAAAAAATATGCAGTAAACGCCTTATTAAAGATACATTGAGCACTGAAATACAAGATTAACAAATACACTTTGTGGGATGATTTTCATTAGAATAATAGACTTTTTGTTTGTAGATTTTATGCTTATAAAGATATGATTTTTTCTTCTTCACTCCCTACAGTTCCCTAGTCATTAAGCCCAGCTGGTCTTTCTCCATAACTTTAAAATATGTCTCCTTTTCATTCTACAGGCAGTATCCTAATGCAGACTCTGTCATTTCCTATCTGAATTCTGATTGTGATCTCCTAGCTGATCTTTCTGCTTTTAATTTTTTCTCCATGTAATTCTTTTTATCTCCCACTTCCAGAGTAAAACCTCTTTGGTAATGCAGTTGCCCTTTTCTAAAACCCTTTAGTGAATCTTTGAATCCTGCTAAATAAGTTATGAAAATTTAGCTTAGTGCTAAAGGCCTTTGGCGAACTGATCACAGCAAACCTTGTCTCTACTTTTCTCTAATTCCCTGTGCTATAGCAGAGCTGAGCGACCTATCAGGACCTGCACACATTTCACGTTCTCAGACTTCTTGGTTTTGTTCCAGTAATTTCCTCACCATGAAATGCCTTTCCTTCCTTCCTTCCTTCCTTCCTTCCTTCCTTCCTTCCTTCCTTCCTTCGTTCCTTCCTTTACTTCTTTCTTTCTTTTTTTATTTTTTATTTTTGACAGTCTCACTCTGTCACCCAGGCTGGAGTGTAGTCATGCAATCTTGGCTCACTGCAACCTCTGACCCTTGGACTCAAGCGATCCTCATGCCTCAGCCTCTGGAGTATCTGGGATTACAGGTGCGTGTCACCACGCCCGCATAATTTTTGTATTTGTAGTAGAGATGGAGTTTAGTTATGTTGGTCAGGCTGTTCTCAAACTCCTGGCCCCTAGTGATCCACCAACCTTGGCTTCCCAAAGTGCTGGGATAATAGGCATGAACCACTGCACCCAGCCTTTGGAATGCTATTTTTATTTCGTTTGTCTTGATCTGAATTCTACTCATATTTTACAGCCTTCTCAGCTGAAATGTCATTTCTTCCATTTTTTTCATATTCTGAAATTGAAAAATATCTTTGCCTTTAAACTACAAGCTTCATTTTGGCGTAAGTAAAAAATCATAAATCATACTTGACCAAGTGCCTTGTATTTTCCCAGTCCTGGCACTTTATCTATTTGTTTCATCTACTGTTTTTAGATGTCCAAAGCACCAAGCCTAGGACTGTCACATACAAGTGACACACTGAACCATTGTTGAACAAATGAGTTATGTACAAAAATTCAGTGGTAACTTAGTGATGAGCCATGCTTTGCATGCGTGTAACCATAGTTGTTGACCTTACAAACTAATTACAACAAGTATTATTTTACAGTCTCCACATGTTACTTAATGAGAAATTTACCAAACATGTATATCAAATGATTAGCATAGTGCCCAGTACATATTAAGTGTTCAAAAATGTCAGTTGTTGTTATTAGTATTAATAGTACTTCTATTAGTAGTATTCATAAAATAGGTTGTGTGTTAGAGCTTATGTTTTGCTTTTCTGAATCGGTTTTTCATGTTTTCACTCAATGGAGTTAAAATGTATTTCCATAAAAAAGTAAAAAGAAAAATATGACAAAATTAGTAGAATGGATTAATGCTAGGATGCTGATAAGACATAGAAATTAGAAGTCCAGCTTCCTAACATAAAAAGGAATTCATTTTTCTTCATCTTTCCTAACGTAAGGGTGTCATGTCTGGCAACCTGTGAACTACTTGATGGCTTAAACTAAAAATTCAGCAATACCCTGCATTCACTCTGCAATACTTCTCTTTACCTTTTCTAACTTTCAAGGTGTTTGACCTTGTTTCTACACTTACAGACTGACATTTTCTGATCTGGCAACTGTACTTGATGAGGATAGTTAAAAAATTCCTCTTGTACCAAAATAGAGATGAGCTCTTTGGAAAGCCTTTCTTCTTATTTATATTTTGCAAAACAAAATTTTCCTGATCTAAAGTGTAGCTTTTCTCTGGATAGGCTGGTCATTCCCTGAGCTCAAAAATCCCATGAGTGAAAATGTTGTAACATCCATAAAGAAAAACTTATTTCTCTGAAAGTTAACTGCTATAAACTATAGAATAAACAGCTGGGGAAGACCAAGATGTCAGCACTCCAGGAACAGTATAGCCTTAGAAGGAAGCAGGGTGATAGACGATGATGAACCAGCTTTACTTACATTGGAGCCTGGCTGAAAGAAATTAAGTAGCAGTTATCTGGCCTAATGTCTTTGAACAGGCCCTTCATATGGATTATGTCCTTCATGGAACATTGTAAAATGTTGTATTTCTTCAGTTCTTTTGTTTTGCAATATTCTGATCAGCTCACACTCCAAAAAGGACATATATTATCCTACAAAAAATTTGGATAAAAGGATGAGTCCCCTTAAGATGTATGTAAGGATGCAGCAATAAGCAAGACCCTGGGGACAGGGTGTCTCTAACACAGGGAATTTACATCTAAATTGTCTACTTGAAGCAGTAGTTAAGGCAGAGCTGATAATATTTACCCAGTTTAGCTTTATTTGCTCTCAAATATTTATTTTCAGGTTCTGAATAATCTGATATCTTTGAACAATGAGGTTATCTTGTCGAGTGAGTGGGCAACTGGGTAAGGAACATTTCAGTCAAGGAATACAGAAAAATAAATAAATAACAGCAACCTATGTGCCAAGGCTCTACCAAAGAACATGATTTTAAAGAAAATGTCATATATGTTCAATTTTGGGAAAGTTCTTTTTGTGTGTCTGTGTGCCACTTGTGTAGTACATTGGAGAAATTAGAAAGCATATTATAGACTGAATATTTGTATACCCACAAAGTATATATGTTGAAATCTAAATTTCCAATGTGATGGTGTTAGGAAGTGGGACCTTTGGGATGTAAGTATATCATAGGCTGAAATCCTCAAGAATGAGATTAGTGTTCTTATAAGGAGATAAAGTTTTTTGTCTCTGCTACATGATAACACAGTCCAAAATATATAAGGAAATTACTGCAACTAAACAGTAAAATAACAAATAACCCAATTAAAAAATAGGCAAAGGACCTGAATAGACATTTCTCCAAAGAAGATATACAAATGGCCATAGATATACAACAAGTACTCAACATCACTAATCAGGGAAATAAAAATTGAAACCAAAATGAAATATCTCTTTACACCTATTAGTATGCGTATTATCAAAAAGTCAAGAGATAATACATGCTGGTGAGGGTGTGTAGAAAAAAGAACTCTTGTAGACAGTTTGTGGGAATATAAATTAGTACAGCCATTATGAAAAACAGGATCGCGGTTCCTCAAAAAATGGAAAATAGAACTACCATATGATCTAGCAGTCCCCCTTCTGTGTATATACCCAAAGAAAATAAGATCAGCAGCTCATAGAGATATCTGCATTCCCATGTTCACTGAAGCCTTATTCACAATAGCCAAGATTTGGATCCAACCTAAGTATGTCCATTGACACACAATTATATATGTACATACAATGGAATATCATTGAGTCCTAAGAAAGAAAGAAATCCTATTATTTGTGACAACATAGATAAACCTGGAAGACATTATACTAAGTCAAATTAAGCTAGACACAGAAAAAAAATAATAATGCATGATCTCTTTTACATGTGGAAACTGAGAAAAGAAAGAAAACCCAAATATATAGAAACAGACCGTAGAATCGTAGTTAACCAAGGGGGTGGGGGTAGGAGGGATAGTGAAGAGGATTTGATATAGGTCAAAGGGTACAAAGTTTTATGTATGTAGGATGAATAAGTCTAATGTTTGAAAATACAGCATGAGGACTACAGTTAATATTGTACTGCATATTGAAAAATTAGTAAGAGAGTAGATTTTTGTGGTCTTAACCACACACAAAAAGAAAAAGCTAACTCTGTAAAATGAAGGATATGTTCATTGATTAGAGTGTATGAATCATTTCACCATGTATGTTTATTTCAAAACATTATTGGATACCTTAAATATACACAATGAAAATATCAAGAAAAGAAAAACTGGAGATTATTTACTCCAAAAGTATTCTCTCTAACAAGATTGGCAATTGTTCTTGTGGCCTCAACCCTCAGAAATCTGAAAATGCTGCCAAGTTGTGTCTACATTTGAAGGCTTTCAATAGATTATTCTAATAAATTATCCTTCCTCTAATGCTAACCAAAAATAGTTGCAATTTTATATGAAATATTCCAGATAAAAGATTTACATGATAAAAAGCAACAGCTTCCCTTTATACTGTCAACATATAACTTACATGGATCCCATTCCTAAATATAGTTGATTTCTTAAAAAGTATCCTAGGATAAAGCTTACAAGTACATGAAAATAATAGAAGAGAAAAATTATAAAACTTTATCAGGGGACATAAAGTTAATTAGAGTTGCCACATTTCTGTAGAGAAAGACAAAATATGTTAAATGTACTTTCTTTATAAAATAATGCATGGTATTGATGTGACCCCAAAGAAAAATTTAACAAATTTTAACTGAATAGGTTAAGCTAATTTAAAAGATTATATGAAGAAAACTTGTGACAGAAAAACCAAAAATCTTTTTAAAAACACAATTACAGGACACTTGAAAGGCAAAGTATCTATGTACACAAAGTTTGAGAAATTATAAGAGTTATTTTGGTATTAAAATGTATAAATATATTAATGAAAAACAATGTAAAGTCAAATATCAGACCCATGCATTCACAAAATTAATTTTATAAAACATGTAACATTGCAAGGAAGTAAAGAGTTTCAATAAAGGGTTTTTGGAAAAATGTGAAAGAAACAAAGTTGCCTGCCTATCAAACTCCATGCCCCCAAACAAACTCCAAGTAAATTACAGTGTGAAAACAATAATATAAATTTTAAACTCGAATTTAAATGTAATTAACATTAGAAGGGCGTGTATACGATCTTGGTTAGAAAGTCCCTTGTATATAAGATCAAAAGGAAAAAAAAACACAATAAAAACAAAAAAGAACCCATAAAGGAAAATATTGATAGTTTTAGCTATGTAAAAACTTTTAGATTATTTCAAACTAAAATATACATCATAAACAAAATGAAGAGACAAACCTTGAGATAGAGGTTTGACACAGATTAAGGAGGGAATTGAATGCCAAACTAAGGGCTGTGAATTTTCATCTGTGAGCAACTGAGAACCATAAAAGGTTTTTGACAAGGAGGGTAAAATGATCAAAGATGCCTTTTAACAAAGGAATTTGTTCAGTCACATAAAGAATGAATTAGAGCTGCAGTGTCGGCCCATGTTGGGAGGAGAGTGCTGTGAACACAGCTGTTCAGTTTGGAGTCAAGATCAATTATAAAGCAGTTGCAATGGTCCAGGAAAAGCAAGGCCATTTTGGTACTTATGTGAAAGACGAGACTCACATTTAAGAATCTGAGAATCACAGAAGAGGTAGAGAACTAATATTTATTGAATGCTTATATGTACTAGAGATTATAATTTATCCATAGGCAAGCAAAAATATGTTGCCATGTCTGATCTCTCCAATGTCAATCCTATGCTTTTTATTCCTCTGTATATTTCAAGTTGCCTCATATGTAACCTACCCTTAGCTTAGTATGGCCACCCTTGGTCCAGTCGGGAATAATCAGAGTCAGTGCATAAGACAGAAGTATCTGTGAGTGAGGTATGTGTAGGAAAGGGTTAATTCAGTAGGTTGAGTTGCTCAAACTCTGCACATTCCAAAGAAAGGCCTGCCTTCATGACTGGCCCTTAGTCAAAGCTTTGGAGATGACCTCTACGTAGTTGATCTATTTTGTTGGACAAAAGTGTTTTTGTACGCCTGAGGCATTAGGCCATGCAGTACCAATGTGATCAAGTAGTTTATGCTAAAAATGTGATGTATTATGGTAAATGCCTGTTTTTACTCAGCTCTGGAGTTTGAATAACTACAGTCAGTAGCATTGGTACTTCATACCTATGTCACTGTTCCCCTACTAAAAATTCTAGACATCATGTCTTGAGTCAGCTTCCCTGGTTGGCAAAAGTTTGCACATACATCATATGTTATTGCTGGGAGAATGAAGGAAGTCCCATAAAACTCCACTGGGAGTTGATAGGTGGAATATTGCACCTGGTTTTACCTGGACTTTCCCCCCATGTCCCTCTTGCCTCTTCCCTTTACTGAATTTACTCTGTAACCTTTTCATGTAATCTATAACTGTGAGTATAACTTTGCTGAGTCCTGTGAGTCCTTTCAGCCAATCATTGAGACTAAGAGTGGTCTTGGAGACCCCTGACAAAGGGCAGTTGCCCTATGAAGGGCTACTCTCTGATGGATAATAGTTTTGTTTTCTAATATGGCTAGTGAAGGAAGCCACAAGGAATCTGAGAGAGACAGAAGAAACAAGAGTGCACTGTGTCTTGGAAAACAAGGGAAGATGGATAGCTACCTAGGAGGACGGAGAGATTATCTATCTATCTATCTATCTATCTATCTATCTATCTATCTATCTATCTATCTATCTATCTATCTATCTATCATCAAGGCTATCTATATCTATCTAGAGAGCGAGAAGAGGACCTTCAAGGTGAATAAAGAATGAAATTAGGTGCTTGCAAGAGGGTATTTGAAAATCAGTGATAATTATGAAGAAAATAGTTTCAGTAGAATGAGGAAAACAAGTTGTAAAAGACTTTAAGAGTCAGTAACCTGTGAGACTTTAAGTGTAGACTATTGGTACAACTTAGGGGGTCAAAGGAAAGAGTCCAAAATTTGAGCACAGTAATGAGTTTTGTTGTTTTGTTTTTAATAGCATGTTAACAAGATGTATGAGTTAAATCACATAACATAGGTTCAGTTTCTGCTCTGTCACTTATTGTGTAGGTACCTAACACTTGTCATAAAATTTATCTGGGCCCAGGTTATCTCATTTTTAATGAAATGGGCTAAATCTATTAATATTTCTCTCCGATTAGGTTATTGTGACAATCAAATGATAAGTTGTTTATGTTTCGAAAGTCTAAAAGACTGAACATTTATATTGCATTATTTTTTACCTCCACTTGATGTGTAAACAGGAAGCATAGTTAGGCAAAATAATAAAAATAATCTAAATACCCTTATTTTTCTGGTATTAGTTAAGGGGTATTTAGTAAGTACATGTAATAATGTACAAGTAATATATCATTATGGTCTATACCTCTCTCTGCTATTGCTTGTAAATTCCTAGTTACTGAAGAAACATCTAGTTGTTGACCTTTTTAATCTTATAATAATATATTAATAAACAGAAAATGATTTCAAGTTAGGTTGGAAATGAGCCCCAAATATCACCTTCCTATGTTTGAGAAGCTACTGTTTAACCATCTAGTAAGGACATTATCTACCATATAAGATTGTTTTTGTTTGTTTGTTTGTTTTCAGAGACGGAGCTTTGCCGTGTTACCTAGGCTGGTTTCAAACTCGTGGGCTCAAACAGTCTGCCTATCTGAGCCTCCCAAAGTACTGGGATTATAGGCATCAACCACCATGCCAGACCAAGGTTAATTCTAGAGATCATTATTATATAAAAAACTGAACAGATTGCAATTTTATTTATCTTCCCCATCAATGTATTTTTCATGAAATAGAAACCATTATTTTAAAAATAATTGTGTTGTATACACAATTTAAATACATATACCAACCAATTTAAATATTATTTTTTCCCTGAAAATAGCTAAACTAGGTTATAGCAGAATTTTTATTCTTTATTTCAAAGATTTTTCTCATAGCTGTATGATAAATGTCATCTCTGAAGTGCCCTGGTCCCATAAACATAAACTCTGTAACCTCCTGAATTATGGAGGAGAATGCTTGAGTCAATAGAACAGAGATTACTGGAATCAAAATCTGCCATGTGAAGTCAAGGAAAAAACAATCTTAACACTCAAAAGTCGATTATAAAACAAATCAATCAATTTCAAACTGGCCCCATTTGTGGAAAGCTCCTCTCTAGTTTGTAATATACCAGTGAAAATGCCATCCTACTTAAGGATCTTAAATCTACCATGTAGTTTCTAAAAAGGAAGACAGTGACAGTGAATCTGCTAAGATGTACACAAACAAAAAACTAATCAACAGAGTTATACAAAGATAGCACTACAATAAAGCACTATGTGGTCAATCATATCGCCGTGCTTCCTTCTCTACATATTCTGATACAGTCTTAAAACTGAGCAACCCTTAAAAGGACAAGTGTTAAAGACACATGGGTATAGAGACAAGAAAGTAGAGCTGCCAATATTTGTGGTTTCAGGAACCAGTTATAGGTCAAGAATAAATGGAAGATCAAAATAGATTTCTGTTGATTGGCTTTCTTAGGTTTCAGCAAATGTTTTCTCTCTGAGAAAATAAATATTGAACACATTTAAATATCTCTTCCTAGATCTTAAAAGATGAAATGTGCAAACACATTCAAGAACACCTATCTTTTAAAAACATATGGACTGCTGCTTACTTAACATTAATGACTGATTACACAAAAACTAGCGCATAGATCAAATTTTGCTAGAGCTTAAGCATCTGGTTCATAGATTTGACCATTAGAAGCAAACAGTGGTCCATTTCAGAAATTGATTTATTCATTAGAAAAAGACAAAAGATAGTCTGGCAGTCAGAGATAATTTTGGATATTAACAGTTTTTAAATTTTCAAGTGTATATTCATGAATCTCTTTTCAAAGAAACTCAAAATTAGTTAATACAGACTGAACCTCACTTAGCCCAACAATCCCGAGAGAGAGAAGTCTCAAAGAAGGCAGGTTTTTAAATCCTGTTGGAGTTCTAGCATAAACCAGCTGCTCACTATAAATTGAACACACAACATTTGCCTGTAGTTCGCTACTTTTAGAGAATTGCTAGCATGTTGAAGAATAATTATTACATTGGTAACAACTAGCAAGTATCTTTTACTATCTTAAAACCCATGATTCTAGTTTGAATCTATCCTTCCTTTTCTCCTTCACTTTCTCTCTTCCTTCCCACCTTCTCCCCTCTGTTCCTACTCCCCTCCCCTCCCCTCCTCTCCCTTCCCCTTCTCTTCTCCTCCCTTTCCTTCCTTCTAGGAAAATGGAAATGTATCAAATGAGAACATTTGATGTTAGAAAGCAAAGGCAAATAGACATTCAAAATGCTAATTGGTACCTGCTAATATCACTTGTGTTGTTAAATAACTATTGAGTAATTGTATTGCTATTTTTTAGGTGTAATATTGGGCCAAATAGGTTTGGTGGGTCTGTCAATTAAATATATATTTGGATTATCATTTACAAGCATGAGTTTACTTAAACATTTTAAGTAAATAGTCCCCATGATTCCAGCCAACTAATACAGATTAGAACACTGTATAAAACATGCTTTAAAAAATGTTGGGCCCTTCTTATTTACTTCTGATAAGATACTCACTAAATCTCTAAACATTGCCTCTCAGTTTATGAGTATCTCTATGTTCCTGTCAAAACAAAACCTAAATTACTGTGTGTATAAGGAGGAGAATAGCAACAAGAGTACACAGAAATAATTGGATTTTGGAGTCTGTAATTATTTTCTTTCCTCACTCCCTTCCCCACTGCCCCCGCCCAGAGCCAATATGCTGAAAAGCACATTGTTTGCTCTTTGCCACTTAAGTCCAACTAGTTTTCTTTGTCTCAGAACGAGTGCATTCTGGAAAATACAAGAATTGGGTACCCAATCATTTTGTCTAAGCTCTGTGAAAAGAATTACTGAAGAGGTCCAGATATAGTGGCCAAACTTTCACAGTATCTCTTAGACAAAGCTGTGCCCAGTCGTCACTGGTTCCCGGAAATCATTGCTTCTTTTATCATCTTTACTGAATGGCCATTAGTACCTAAAGTGATGCAATAATAAAAAGCAGTCAATCACAACTGCTACAATGAACTATTTTAAAAATGTGGAGAAGATCACTAAATATCATCCAATAATTTTCCGCTCTGACCTCCACAGTAATATAGTTGTTTCTGGGAAGCCACTGCCTAGACAGAGATGATAGTTCCCAGCTGATCTTACAGCTTGGTATAGAGATATGAACAGTTGCCACACTGAAATGGAAGCATAAATGGCTTTGCATCACTTCCAAGATGGAACCTCAATAAAAAGAGGTTGTACCTCCTCAACACACTCTTTTCTACCTAGAATGTTGATGAGAAGAGTGACCCTGGAAGAAAATCTGCTGAAGATGGCAGAGCCACTTTCAGTTTGAGTCCCTCAGTGACTAAGGAGAGCAGTGCCACTTGTCACAACACAATGAATTATTGCATGAAACAGAGATGAACTTTCAGTCACTGAGTGTTCAGGCCCTTTCTTGTTTTAATGACTAGAATTGTGTTTGCTAAAACAGCAAGAAAGTAAATAGTTAAAAGACATTTATGAACACTGACCACCAAATGCTTGCAAGGATGTGGAGCAACAGGATCTCTCTTCATTGCTGGTGGAAGTGCAAAATGGTACAGCCATTTTGAAAGACAAATTATTATAAGGCTTAACACATTCTTACCATATGATCCAGCAATTTTACTCATTGGTATTTACAAAAATGAATTGAAAACTTATTTCATACAAAAACTGGAACACAGATAATTACAGCAATTTTATTCATAATTGTCAAATTTGGAAGCAACCATACTTGCTTCCAAAATAGGAAGAAATTTTGGTAGGTGAATGGATAAATAAACTAGTAAATCCAATAACCTACTAAAACATATCCTGGTTGCTCCTGGTATGTACTGTAATGCATCTATTCAATGAAATATTATTCAATAATAAAAAGAAATGAGCTATCATCTAGCTGAGACAGAAGTCAAGAAAGCAACACCATTTACAGTAGCTACAAAAATAAAAATAATAAAAATAAAATACCTAGAAATAAATTTAGTCAAGGAGGTGAAAGACTACAGGAAAACTACAAAATACCCATGAAAGAAATTGAGAAAGACTCTAACAAATGGAAAGACATTCCATGCTCATGAATCAGAAGAATTAATATTGTTAAAATGACCATACTGCCCAAAACAATCTACAGATTTAATGCAATAACTATATACAGAATGAAACTGAACCCCTCTATCTCAACATATATAAAAATCTAATCAAGATAGATTGAAGACTTTAAAAAAACTGGAACTATAAAACTACCAGAAGAAAACATTTCAGGGCATTGATCTAGGCAAAGATTTTCTGGCTAAGACCTGGAAAGCACAGGCAACAAAACCAAAAATAGACAAATAGAACTATATTAAACCCAAAAGCTCCTGCAGAGCAAAGGAAACAACAGAGTGAAGAGACAACCTGTTGAATGGGAGAAAATATTTGCAAACTGTTCATCTGACAAGGGACTAATATCTAGAATATACAAAGAACTGAAACAACAGTAAAATAAAACAAAAACAAATCGCGTCAAAAAGTGGGCAAAGGACATGGATATTTTTCAAAAGAAGACATAAAAATAGCCAAAAAATATATTTGAAAGACTCAACATTACTAATCATCAGGAAAATGCAAATCCAAACCATAATGAAATATTATTTACCCCAGTTAAAATTACTATTATGGAAAATAAATAAATAACATTCTGGTGAAGGTGTGAAGAAAAGAAAACTGTTATATGCTGTTGGTAGGAATGAGAATTAGTACAGTCACTGTGGAAAATAGTAGGGAAATTTCTCAAACAACTACAACTAGAACTATATGATCCAGCAGTCACACCCTTGAATATCCAAAGGAGAATAATATATCAGTATAGCAAAGGGATGCCTGGACTCCTATGTTTATTGCAATACTATTCATAACAGCCAAGACATGGAATCAACCTAAGTTTCCATCAACAAACAAATGGATAAAAAAAAGTGCTATGTATACAAAATGGAATATTCAGCCATAAAAAAGGATGAAATTACTGTTGACGGTGGTTCATGCCTGTGATCCCAGCACTTTGGAAGACTGAGGCAGGAGGATCACTTGGGGTTGGGAGTTTGAATGCAGCCTGGGCAACATAGCAAGGCCTCATCTGTACTAAAATTTTTTTTAAAAATTAGCTGGCCTGGTGACACCATCCCTGGAGTTCCAGCTACTCATGAGGCTAAGGCAGAAGGAGCCCAGGAGTTCAAGCCCATGAGTTCAAGGCTACAGTGAGCTGTGATTGTGCCATAGCACTCCAGTCTGGGCAAAAGTGAGAACTTGTCTAAAAAAATAAAAGGATGAAATCATATAATTTGCAGCAATATGGATGGAACTGGAGGATAGTATGTTAAGTAAAGTAAGTCAGGCCAGAAAAAAACATATTGCATGTTGTCATTCATATGTGGTAGCTAAAAAGTTTGATCTTATAGAGGTAGTGAATAGAATGATAGATGACAGAGGCTGGGAAGAGTGTGTGGGTAAGGAAGGGGCATAAAAGAGATTGGTTAGTGGTTACAAACATACAGTTAGAGAGAAGGAATGAGTTCTAAAGTTCAAAAGCAGATTAGGGTGAATATAGTTAACAATGTATTGTATATCTTTAGATAGACGAGAGCATGTGAAATGATCCCAACCCATAGAAATGATACATATTTAGGTGATAGACACCCCAAACACCCTAATTTGATTGTTATATGCATATAACAAAACATATATGCTCCATAAATATTTACAAATATTTATATCAGTAATAAGTAAAAATAATGATTCAGAGAAACACCCCCCACACACAAAGAAGAAAATGAGCTATCAAGCCGCAAAAAGACATGAAAGAACTAAAAATGCATATTGCTAAGTGAAAGAAGCAAATAAGGAAAGGATACATTATTATGGGATTCCAACTATATGGCATTTTGGAAAAGACAAAACTATAGAGACTATTAAAAAGTTAGTGGTTGCTAGGGGTTCCACGTGAGGGAGGAGGGAATGGATAGGTAGAGAACAGTGGTAATTTAGGCAGTAAAACTATTCTGTAAGATACTAGAGTAGCGGATATATGTCACTATACACTCATAAGAATCCGTAAAACTATACCGCAAAAAGTGGACCCTAATAAAAAAAAAAAAAACAAACATGGACTTTAGTTGATAAAAATGCAACATTGATGGTTCAAGAGTTGTAAGAAATAGAACTTACTAATAAAAGATGTAAATAACAGAGGAAAGAATGTGTGGTAGAAGAGCTAGGCTATGGGGGATTCTCTGTACTTTCTGCTAAATTTTCCTATAAATCTATAACTATTCTAAAATAAATATTAATTTCTTTTAAAATTTATGTTTGCTTTCATCTATAACCCCACACACAACATACACACAGACACAGAGGACTGGCTGAGAAGGTGAGGAGCATAACAATGGAACTTAAATTGACTGAAAGAAGTGATGAAAATAGAACAAGGGAAACATGAAGAGAGGGAATTGAAACATTAGTGAGACAGCAGTGAGAGTACACAATACCTTAGGTTTAGATAGGAAGATTTAGGACAGGACCTCATGGCTGGCATCTCATCCTACTACTGTCTGCTCATGGAAGAGTAGCAAATTCCGAACTACCACTAGTGATACCTAGGCCTCCAAAGATCCCTATATTTTCTATAATTTCTTCAAGTGTCATCACTCAAGCCCTGCACCAACAGCCTAAACCATATGCAAAAGTGATTCTTACTAAAGCAATATTTAAATATATATCAATCTTGATTGTTTACTTATGTTATGGACACTTTAGCTTTATTACATAATTTAATAATCCCTGTCTTAAAGAGAAGAGAGGCAAACACCTTGCCCAAAATTTTCTCATGAGTTACAGAGCTTGACTTTGAACCCTAGTGATCTTACCCAAGGCTCTGGCCTCTGGGTGTCCACGTGTTGCCAACAGTAATGACTGAACTTGTAGAAAAGACTCTTTGTTGACAATCCAATTTCTACTTTATAACCATCCCCCTACTGACCAAGAAACTCTAAGTCTGATCTTAGCAACACTTCTGTCACTTGTGCATTGTTTTTCTTGTACAAGGCTAATCACTTTGATCATTTTTTTTTCTACAAGACCCATTGTCTGGATCCACAACATTGTTGTCTATGTTACTTTTTATATCAATAACAGGAATATCAACTAAGCAGAGAAGTTTAAGCAATAGCTTAAGCCAAGCCTTCGTCTATAGCTTACAAACAATTCCCCTTTTAAATCATTTTCATAGGTGGCCCCTAGTCTCTCAGCCAGCTCACCAAACCTACATCAAATATACCAGATTTACTATAGTCATCACCATGCTGGAACCTGAATTATTTGGAATACATTTTAAGATATACCAGAGAAGAACTGGGAAGGAAGTAGAGCCATCACTTTCACAGTCATCACTTTCACAACCATGGCTTTCATAGTTTCAAATTGGATAGCAAAATTTATCTGAGCAATATGATTAAGCTATTAGTGAGTTTCTGAATAACACTGAAATGCTTATGAAACACAAATGAGGAGTGTATATTTCATTGAATTAAGCAGCCTAAAAATAAAGGAGACTTTATTAGCTCTTGAACTAGATTTTTTGGTGCATACACAGTTTGTTAGTTCCATGGTTTGCTTCATTCTTGCTCAAAGTCCTAGGATTGGTTCTAAATGACCGTTGTGGTTTATTTATTTTTTTTTTAAGATTAGTAGTTTTCTGCTAAGTTAGTTTTCAAACTTTATAGATGGATGTTACAGTTGTTTCATTAATAATTTTAAAAATATTTATTTCATTTTTTAAGAGATCAGAGTGCACAGAACAGGTAGGTTTTTTTTTTGTTTTTTTTTTTTGTTTGTTTTTTGTGATGTGGGTCAGCAAAACTGAGAAGATAGCACAATTTCTATTTTAAAAATATTGTTTTTTTTTTTCAGCGAAAGGACATCAAAGAAATCACACATATGATGAATTCTCAAAATCATATAGAGCTACAGCTATTTAGTTGCAATTTCAGTGCCTCAGAGGAGCCTAAGATGATGTAAAGAAAAAGGGAGGGAGGGAGGAAGGAAAGGAAAGAAGGGAGGAAGAAAATGAGGGAGGGAGGGAGGGAGGGAAAGAATAAGTTGTATAAAAGTGTATACCACCACAGGGGGAATAAATAACACCTGCTTTTAAATCAGAAATAAAATAAACGAAGTTTAGGTTATTTTAAATGGTTTTAATCACAAAGACAGCTTTTAATATTGGAGATTCACAGGAATAAGTATCACTGCTTCCAAAGTAGGTTGATAATAATATTCATTGATTATATTAGCCCAGTCACCATAAATGTGCACTGTGCTACTTCAATTATGCTGGCACCCTTTAAGTGCCTGACCAGCAAACCCCAAAGATAGTATTAGTCCAAAGAAGATATGAGCTTAAAATGGTGGCCTATAAACTGGTGTCTGAGTGGAACCAGAAGTATAGTTTTAATTTAATAGAATAACCAGAACAAACAGCATCTGAAATTTCAGTAAAACACCTCATTTGGTGTAGAATTTCCTCCGGAACAAATGCTAAACAGAAGAAATCAACTTTGGTGTCATTCTGCAATGGATCAAGAAAGGATGATTTAAGCTAACTTTAAGATATAGTGCATATATTAGTTTGCTTTCTGTATCTGCTTACCACACCTATTATGCAACTGAATGAATGATTAGCTATATACCCCTGTAGATTAAATTCTAGCACTGTCTCTAAGGGATATATATGGACTTAAAATCTACAACTGGGAAGTTGATTTTGTTTTGTCTTTTGAGTATGGAGGCATCACTATCATCATTAATGATTTTATTAATGAGTAAATCAACAATATTTACAGAGACAAATGTTACTAGGGAATTTCTATTCAGAGGACAAATGGTAATTAATATATGCTATAGAGTTAAAGTGAGCTACAAAGAAACATAGTCATTAATCAGGCTCACTTCTTACGTCAAGTTAATTCATTCAACCACTTTGGATGATCATTCATAAACAGAGTTACGGCCAGTGAAAGAGAACTTAGCAAGTAGGTGAGATCCCCAAAAATATTTCAAGGAACAAGTTGAAGTTTATTTTCCCACTATATTAAGAAAATTTTACCTTTACTCAGGGAGAAATACAAGTCTATTTCTGTTTTGAAAAATGGAACTTATTACTGATGTATATTCAAACATAGGTATTGAGTTTATTTTTAAAGTAATAAATATAATTGATTCATGCATTTTTACAGAATTTTCCAAAGAATAAGTTTTGTATCTGTATTTATGCACACATCCAAATATTGTATGTAATGTAAACACAATGAGTATTTAG
Organism: Papio anubis; assembly: GCF_008728515.1. Lineage (NCBI taxonomy): Eukaryota > Metazoa > Chordata > Mammalia > Primates > Cercopithecidae > Papio > Papio anubis. Next base: position 110,991,270 of record NC_044980.1, read on the forward strand.
TATTTTCTGGTTTTGCTTATTAATAATAATGGTGTCTACTCATGATTTGAAACAGCAACACCTTGAAGAATCATAATAAAGTCATAATTTCTAGTCCAGTGCACAGATATCCTAAGAAAGCACAATCAATGTACATTTCTATATAAATTGTGTGAAATGTGTATCTGCAGCACTGCAGAAATGGCAGAGACGCAGGCTTCTGACTCCTTGCTTCATTGCCTTTAATGCAAGTCATCTACCAAAGTAATGAGGTTGACTACAGAAAACTTAATATTAATTTTATGTGGCTCACTCAAACCTTTTTCTCACAAAGAAAAGATTTTGTTGTTTTACTTAAACTAACATCACCTCATCAGAGATACCACTCTTTGGATTTATATACATGAAACTAGACTACTGTACTAGAAAAAAATTGCACTATCCAACATTAACCTTAGCCTAGAGCAAAACAATAAACCCTCTACGTGGTAAAGCAAAACTGCTTTTATGAAATGCAGCACTTGATTTCCTTTTCAACAATTGATTTTGATTATATTCCATAGTCAAGGACTTTCAATTAACTTAGAGATTATCTGCTATATGTACTCTTAGAAGAAAGCTGATTCACTTCTAAAGCTAAGTGATTTTGAAACTATTTCTGTAAATGTATCTTGCAGTTTACTGTCAGGAAAATTAAGTCCTTTGCCTTTTCATTGCTGATCATAGCCAAAACATATGATAATGATAAAAGCTACTTTAATAGCAACATAAATATACTAGTTGTCATTAAAAAAACATGGATATGAGATAAATTATATTAGAAAATAGAACGACGATCATTAAAAAGTGAGGAAACAACAGGTGCTGGAGAGGATGTGGAGAAATAGGAATGATTTTAGGCTGTTGATAGGAGTGTAAATTAGTTCAATCATTGTGGAAGACAGTGTGGTGATTCCTCAAGGATCTAGAACTAGAATTACCATTTGATCCAGCAATCCCATTACTGGGTATATACCCAAAGGATTATAAATCATTCTATTATAAAGACACATGCACATGTATGTTTACTGCAGCACTATTCACAATAGCAAAGACTTGGAACCAACCCAAATGTCCATCAATAATAGACTGGATAAAGAAAATGTGGCACATATACACCATGGAATACTATGCAGCCATAAAAAAGGATGAGTTCATATCCTTTGCAGGGACATGGATGAAGCTGGAAACCATCGTTCTCAACAAACTATCCCAAGACAGAAAACCAAACACTGCATGTTCTCATTCATAAGTAGGAGCTGAACAATTAGATCACATGGACACAGTTTGGGGAACATCACACACCAGGGCCTGTCAGGAGGTCAGGGGCTAGGAGAGGGATAGCATTAGGAGAAATACCTAATGTAGGTGACAGGTTGATGGGTGCAGCAAACCACCATGCCACATGTATACCTATGTAACAAAACTGCATGTTCTGCACATGTACCCCAGTATAAAAAAGTATTAGTGTCCTTGATTCTTTCATTGTTTCCCAACTGCCTTTTGCTCATGTCAAACTTAATTTTTCCTCTTTTTTCCATTCAGAAGTTTCTTGTGTGAGAGGAGGAATGAGAGCTGTGACATGCTTAAAGAAATTCCATTTTCCACTCTTAATATACCAGTTTTACGTCTTGTCTGTTAAAGCTTCAGACTTGGCAAGACTCTTAATGAATTGTTTCTTCTCTATCAGGTAATATCTGCTATGCCGACACTTCAGAAAATAACTTCTGGTACATTCGCATGTCTTTAACCCTGAACTCAAAAAACAAACTTTTAATCTGAAAATGACCTACTTCCCTGGGGATGAGTGGTCCTTTACGAGACACTGAGCAGTTCCCTAGGCCTATGCTTGTACCTCTGCAACTCTTGTGCCTTCTATTACCTGTCACTCATTTGCTTAGAAAAAAACATTGAGAATAAAATTAGTTTTTAGAAAATCTTACTAGTAATTTAATATTGTAAAAGTGTTATTATTCTTGCCCTCTAGTACCATTCAACATAGTGCCATTTCCCAAGTTACTGCAGTTCATTAGCTGAATAAAAGCAGCTCTGCTGGTATAAATTTTTTTAGATAAGTTCACCTTTCTCAAGGAGCAAATGAAAAGGGCAAAGCATGACAATTTCTCATTTTATAATGGGAAATTTATTCAAGACTTTTTTTTCCCCATTTATCACTGAAGACATGTTACAATTAAATGCCTTCATTTGCACATAAGTAGCCTACAAACCTTTTTTTTAATTCCCCAGGTATTTACAGTGTGTTTCTCTCTAGCTATTTTATGTTTCATTTTTACTCTCTTTACCTATTAAGCAGTCTGACTCAGAATCTGCATTAAGTTTGTCAGTAATGACAAAAGAGCTGGTAAAGAATGGTTTTCATTAAGTCCTGCACAAGTAAGCAAAATAAAAATGAGAGAATAAAAGTTATTGAAAGAAAACTATGTATTTCTCCTCCCTGATAATCTACATGCTGAGTAATTGAACAATCATTTTTATGACAATGTTGAAAGAAAATCAGAAATTAAAAATTATGAGAAAGAGAAATGAAATATTCTGTCTTTGGTAGAAAACAACTTGTTCGTTTTCCTTACAACTTAAAATTCCATCATCTTAAAAGTTCAGAAGCCTAGGTACACATGCCCCATGACACTGAATGCCTTCTCCTTTCATTTACATAGAAGTAGTGGGGTTTACTCCTAGAATTAAAGGAAAATTGTCCTGATATTTTCATTATGTTAATAATTGCTATCTTTGTAGTTGTCCCTTAGAGGTCTAGAACAGAAATCTATTTCCTTTTAGATTTATTTCACTTAATAGGCTAAATCTTTCAATTTTACCATTCCATTTCCCAAGATGAACTATGTATACCAATGATCATGCAATATGAAGATAGAGGCTCAGATCTGAGAATGTAAAATCTAGTTCAGGGCTCTTTGACCTTGAATGAGACTAATAACGTTTTCTGTTCCCATCTTCTGAAATGTTCTCTACAAAAAATAGATATTATTATATATTTATCTATAAAGTTAAGGAGTTAAAGTAAATAATTTGTGAGGTTATTTCAAATTCTATGAACATTTGCTCAGATATGTATAGTACCATTTCCATGATTTTAACTAATTCCAAACATGAGCATTTATAAGACCAACTACCTTATACAAATCACTAAATAGACGATATATTCCATATCACAGAGAATAGTCTGGGTATTAATATTCAATGAGAGTACAGAATACAATTTGAATTTCTTCTTGATTATAAGAAGATGAAGGTTATTTTCATAGGTCATTAGAAAGGTAATTTTCCCTAGATTTTCAATAAGGGCATGAATTTTACCCGTGGTTTGGGCTATAGGTCAACTCTCAAAAGGTAATCAGTACAAAAATTCATTGTCAAAGAGAAACTCTTTAAATTCTTAATTGTATAAAGTTAAGTTTTTCTTGATTTTTTTCTGTATTTCTAAGTTAAACCTGACACCATTTGATCAGTGGTCTGCAGACTTTTTAAAACTGTAAAAGCCTTTTTATTAAAAAGAAAGAAACTCAAGTTGTGTAAAAGAATGGTAACCAAATGTGTGTGAGACAGACCACATTTGTCCCAGACAAATCTGCAGTCCAGAATCTTTTCCAAAGTTAATGTATATGTAAACAGTCAGTGATATTTAAAAGAGGATCTTTGTAGGGAAAAAATTCTTTCATACTGCCTTGACTATATTCTCCGTCTCTATGAAAGATAGAAGGGAGATGCATTTCTCATCGTATCACATTAATGTTAGCTATAAATGCTTCAGAGGAACTATTTAGACATCTTGGTCGGGGTTCTCTGAAATTGTGAGGGGTATATGAACTAACCCCTGACTTTCATCTGAAAAACTAAAAAAGTTAAAAAAAATTGCATCTGACCCTCAAACAAGAAAATCTAGAGAGCAATACGTAATCTGACCAGTGCCTTTCTTTAGTGATAGAGATTTAATTTGCAATAGGACTCATTCGCTATTGCATTGGTATCAACTATGAGTTAGTCCAAAGGAGGTGTGTGAGTTTCCTGTGAAAAAAATATGAAGACTATAGGAAGAGTAAGATAACAAAAGACCTCAGTAGAAACACCTAGATGCCTATTACCAAATACCAAAATCTGAGAAATTAACCAAAAGATAACATAAAAAAAATACAGTCAAATATAGAACCAGCCTCTTACTCAATGCCCCTACAAGGAACCTATGAAGAACATATGAAAATACCTCAGGAGAGTCAGGTTTAGTATTCATCAGAGACAATTCAGGAACTTCAACTTTAACCACCTTTAAAACCAAATTCAGTGGTTTCATTAATATCTTAATTTTCATATTCTAAAAATTGACTTGAAACTATGTTTACAACTGAAAATGGTATTGGGCTGATATTTATTATCTAGAGGACAGCAGAAAAGTCATGAGATCAGCTAGAGTTGCCATCTAGGGGCAAAGAAAGGAGATTATTCCACTGAACAAAAATACAAAAATGAATATATACAGAAAAAAAAAATAAATAAACCAGTTCTGATTTACTTGGTCTCCCCAAAGAGTGTTAAGAACATAGGAAGTATTTGAATGAAATTAACAAGAAATGAAGATTTGTTGTATAGTGTTTAATTGCATGTACATATTTTTAAATTTTCCCCAAGAAAGAATCAGTTGCTTAGATTGCCAGTAATTACATTCAAATTAGAGATATTAAACCGATGACATAATAAACAGACTTTGCACCTGACTTCACCAAAAGTGGTAAATATTTTATTTTAGTTGATTTTAAGTAATGAAGTCTGAGGTGTATTTGTACAAAATGAAGCATTAAACCAAATTGTCATTACTTTTTTCTCTTTAAATTCAAAATTAATCTGATTTCTACATTATTTTCTGAAAAAGAGTTGTAAATGGAACAAAGAAAAGAAAAATCAAGAGAAGAAAAACAACATAAAAGCTCAACCAGATGGTTTTGTAGTTTGTCTAATGATGATTTCATTTAAAATATTAATTTATGACTTTGAATAAATAAGATCTTATTAAGAAAAGGTTAAGTTTCAGCAGCCTACAATGATGGAACTGGAGGTCAAAATTACACTAATTACTTATATGTGAACTTAGGCTCTTTAGATGTTATTTTGTAAGCTTAAGGGAGATGAAGTGAAGACTAGCACCTGGTGAAATGTTAGCAACTGCATGCATGTTACCAAAAGCAGCTATCAACATTGAGTTAGCCCCATTTACTAAACTTCCATGAGGAATACACATGCAAATGCACAAAGGTACATATGAATGCATATACATATAGATGCATGTCCTAAAAAGAGACTCTCCTGGAACAACACCTATATTTATTCAGGGAAGAGACTGCTCCAGTATTTCAATATTTCAGGTTTTGCAGGAGCATTGTATTTCTTCATTTAATGTTTCCCTACATTTATTTCAATTCCAGATCTATTTGAAGGAAGCAATATCTATTTGGTTTCAATTCACTTATAATTTATCAAATGTTATTTTAAATATTTTTCTAGGTATTTAAAGATATAAGAAACTGAAAGTTTTATCTGTCTTTATTACTTTTTTTTATTTGAAAATTACACTTAGGTATAAAAAAGCAAACTTGAATGTCAAAAGATTTGCATTTTGGTTTACATTAACCAATAAGGCAGTTCAAACAGAACATCTATTTTCTAGGGCATTATTGCAGTAAAATAATTTATTCTCTATTAGGTTAACTAAGGATAATGTATACTTCAAAAATATTGGAACAGATATTGAGACTATAGTTTTAATGGCTTACCAAAGATGTTATAATCTAGCTGGTAACATGCATTCTAAATTGGTAAAATATTTGGGTACTTTGCACACTGATGAGCTTGCAGCCCCTGTGGAGGCATTGCAATCTCTTGTGCAACACTGAGTTGCTATTTGCAAGGGAGTTTTTTTTTTCTCTCTTTTAAAAAATGTCATTTTATAAACCCAAGGAGCCCTGAATCCAAACACCAAATACATAAAAATAATGATTCTGTTTACAACTTTTCGCCATGAATTTCTAAATAAAATTCAAATGCATCTGCTTTCTAGAGGATATGAAGGTGTTTCTATTATTTTATGCTTATTAAGTTGCAATAGTGATCATCAAATGTTGGAGGGAAGGAGCATAACTGACGATGATAAGTTATTAAGTCATTATTTCATTATTTCTGCTACAGAATATATTTAATACAAATTTTCCTGCCGCGAATTGATTCCATCTTTCAGAATGTGTGAACTCTGAGGTCACAGACTAGTATGCTGTATGCAAAATTCATTCCCAGAGACAATTTTGATGGCCTCCATGGTAGGATAAAATAGTTGATTTGTTGCCAACATTAAAAAATTATGATATTTTGCCAAAATTAGATTTCCAAACTTTTTGAAAGATGAGAGATCTGGCAATATGTGGGTTTGCATTGTCTTAGGACAATAAGCAGAAACTGAGAGTGACTCCCCCTTTATAAAGTCATTCACTCTCCACCACACTAGTCACCAACATTCCCTAGTGTCTTGCAGTTTTAAAGGTGAATATAAGTTACAAAGCTTCGGCATTGATTTTTATTATCTTTTTTTGTTTTTCACCTTCGAAACCTCTTTCTTTACTCATTTCTATTACTACCTAGTCCCTATGAAGGGTATTTAAGACTGCTTTATCTATTCAATCTCTTCCCATAAAATCTATCCAACCTTCTATGACAGCTTAATGTTTTCACTGCTCATTCATAAAATCTTTACATTGGCTGACCTGCACTATCACACATCTTATCATCTCTCCCCGAATGGACTGTAAGCATTAGGAGAAGTGAAATCATGCTTTATCAGGTATTTGCATAACTTTCAAAGTTTGTTCAAAATATTCTTGATTCCTAATAAATGTTTGATGATTGTATTATTGGAGGTACTGCTGGTAGTGAAACTTGAATTCTGCTTCAGTCACTGTCTACCAATTTTCTCACAGGCTTGAGGTGATATGAATGTCAATACTACACAGAAATATGGGTACTTTGGAAAAGGAACAAGTACGGTGGAGTAATGCTCATTTAATAATATAAAATATACTGAAACTGCACATACATTACAGTCTTTAAAATAATGAGACTATTTCAAATGTCTAAAATAAAATTGGTGTTTTATGGCCTTAGATATTTACATGGAAAACTTGATCAATTGTATTTCCACATCCTGTCATGTTCAGAGTTAATCATACTAGACTTGCCCTCCACTCTAAACAGTGGTAGAAACAGTACATATGAAGCAAATGTCTTAAGGCACTAAACAACAGGCAATATAGGACTATAATACTTGGAAAAAAAATACAAAGGACACAAAGTGGATTCCTACAAACATTCTGATTCTCTGTAAGAAAGCACTTCCTGCTATATAACAGAGAGGCAGAGCCCAAATAGACTGCTGATCCACTGACCTAAGGAAGCAGACATCAGAGATTATGACCTTGATTGGGGTGGTTGCTCAACCTACCAGGAGACCATGGGAGTGAGATAATAAACTCACCACAAATCTGGCTGACTACTAAGGTATACATGATTGTGGGAGACTCAAGAGAACCCAGCAAAAATGAAAGCCAGGGAAGTCTTGATAAATTACATCAACTCACACACTGACTGGGTGGCAGAAAAGAAAATCATTACGGACTGAAAGTGTCTGAGCATGGATAACCTCGGCCACATCAGTGACTGGCACACAGATCCAGGGGATATATACATAGGGAAACAGGAAAAAAAAAATTGAACAGAGATAGCGGTGGCTACACATCATTATAGGGAAATAGATTCTGTGATTTAAGTCAAAGTTGTAAATAAAAACAAAACCAGCTGAGCATGATGGCTCATGCCTGTAATCCCATCACTTTGGGAGGCCGAGGTGGCGGATCTCCTGAGGTCAGGAATCGAGACCAGCCTGGCCAACATGGTGAAACCCTGTCTCTACTAAAAAATAAAAGAAATATTAGCAGGGTATGGTGGTACGCACCTGTAGTTCCAGCTACTTGGGAGGCTGAGGCAGAAGAATTGCTTGAACCCAGGAGGTGGAGGTTGCAGTGAGCTGAGATTGCACCACTGCACTCCAGCCTGGGCAACAGAGTTAGACTCTGTCTCAAAAACAAAACACACACACACACACACACACACACACACACACACATATGTATATCTCAAAACTTTCAGAGAAATAAAAAGGTAATCTAGATTTGCTATAATATACTATCAACAATGACCAGTTTTCAACCAAATAGTAATAAATGTGACTTATACCCAAACTCAAGAATCAAATTATTCTAGTTGATAGGAAATGGTTTTAATACTCAGTACAACCAGTTAGGGTGAGCGCAGATGTTGAATTTAGAAAAGAATTTCGAAGCAGATATTCTAAGTATGTTAGAAGAACATGCTATCAGGCCAGGCATAGTGGCTCACATCTGTAATCCCGGCAATCTGAGAGGCCAAGGCAGGAACAGCCCTTGAGGCCAGGAGTTTGAGAACAGTCTGGGCAAGGTAGCAAGACCCCATCTTTAACAAAAACTTTATTTTTAATTAGCTGGGCATGGTGTCAAGTGCCTGCAGTCCTCCAGAGGCTGATGCAGGATGATTGCTTGAGCCCAGGAGTTCCAGGTTATTGAGCTGTGATTATGCCACTACAACTCCTGACTAGGTAATAAAGTGAGATCCAGTTTCTAAAAAAATTAAAACAAATAAAAATGTGATAATTGAGCCAACAAATAAGGTATCTAACAGAAAAGTTGACAAAGAAGAAAGTTAAAGAGATTAAAAGGATAATAACAAGTGCAAGTTTCACTAGACGAGTTCAACGGCAGATTTCAGATGGCAGATGTAAGAAACAATAACTCAACTAAGAATTATCCCATCCCAAAACAATGAAAAAATCTTGAAAGTAGCAAGAAAAGGCACCACGCATGACATACACAGTAACAATAATATAATTAATAAAACAGTTCTGAAAACTCTATATGTGTGTGTATGTACATATATATATATTTTTTCTTATGCTCTTGAATAATCATATAACTGTTTAAAGAACAAACAATAACATTCTACTGTCAGGTTTATAACATAGCTAGATAAGGGAGGAAACTGAGCTACATCATTGTGAAATTAATATATCTTACTGGGAGTAAGTCATTATTTGTGGTCAATAGTGGCAGTTTAAGTATGTTTATCATAATATCTAGAGTCACTAAAATTGACTAAAAAATTCTTAAACATTAATAAAAGAATTTAAAAATTGTTTAATTTTTTAATAAAATTGTTTTAAATTTTATTTGTCCTTTAATAAAGTTCTTTAATAAATATTTTTAAACAAATTAGACAAATGGAAGATAGCGATGAGACAAATATAAATGGAAGCAACATAGCAGATCTAATCTTAACCATATCATGATTACATTAAATATGAATTAACTCAAAAGGCAGAGATTGTCAGACAAGATTTAAAAAGCAAAATCCAACTATATGCTATCTAAAAGAGATGAACTTTAAATTCAAATACAAATTCAAATTCAAGCACAATTCAAGTTTATGTATATATAAATAGGTTGAAATTTCAAAGAGAAAAAAGATACACAAACAGTAACCATAAGAGAGCTGGAGTGGGGCTACTTTAAGCTCACACAAAATAGACATGAAAACAAAGTTTAATGCAGGAGAAAAGAACATTTTATAATGATGAATGTGTCAATATATCAGTATATATTAACATTCATAAATGTATATGCAGCTAACAACAAAGCCCCAAAAAGATACAAAGCAAAACTAACTTCTATTAAAAGAAGTAAAGGAAAATTCAATAATTACAGTTGTTAATTTTAACACTTCTGTCTCAGTAATTGATAGGGCTAGTAGACAAAAAATTGGTAAGGAAACCAAATGTAACAATTTTATTAACCAACACAACCTATCTGACAAATATAGAACACTCTATTCCACAACAGTAATATATAAATTATTTCAAGTGAAAATAAAAATATACTGTGGGAATAGAATAAAATTTACATTAGACTATAAAACAAATCACAATACATTTTAAAGAATTGAAATAATGTGTCTTTCTGACCACACTAGAATTAGAAATCAATAACAGAAAAAATCTAGAAAATCCTAAAACATGAACAATCAAGTAATATACTCCTAAATTAACATGGCTCAAAGAAAAAGTATACTGAAATATATTAAAAACACAAAATATTGAAACTTTAGATATTTCTTCTAAGAGCAGGGAATGAACTAAAATCAACTCATATAAGCTTCCAAAATCAACTCATATAAGCTTCCAACTTAAGATTTTAGAAAAAGAAAAACAAATCAAATCCAGGTAAGTAGAATGAATAAAATTTTTAAAAATCACAGTAGAGATCAATACATTTTTAAAATAAATTACAGATAAATTCTTTTTTCAAGATTTTGTGTGATTTATTTAAATTTCAGATATTGATAAGTCAGTCTACAGTGTTATAAATCAGGTAATGAGGGCTTGAATGTGGTGGTAAGCCCATCTAATCTATACAAGAACAGCATTTTATCAAATAAGTACTATTACTATTCCCATTTACATATGAGAAAACTGAGGTCCAGAGAGGGTAAGTAATTTGCTAATTTTCTCAAAAGCACAATGCTAATGGCAAACGTCTAATTCAAATTTAGTCTGTTGAACTCCGGAGCTCCAGTTACCAGCATTCTAATAGATAAGAATCAGAAAAAAAATGCCTTTTCCATGGAAGACAATGAAGAAATTGTTAACAGGAGAAAGTATTTTCAATCATTAAAGAATTTTTAAATCAAGGCAAATAAATTGTGACTGCAATCTGCCTAATAGCTATCAAATTAGCTTAAGACTTCCTCTGCAACAGATGTAAGAAAGAGAATGAGTGAAGGGAAATTGGGACATTTTGAAATAAAGAGGAAAGAGTTCATAGTAGATACTTTTTTTCAAGCCCACTCTTCCTTAACCATATTCTTTCTTATCTCCACTAAAAAATTTTTCATTAATATTCTTCCCACAGACTCTTTATCCTATGAAATCAAAAGTTGTTTATTTAAAAGGAGAAACAAAATGACAAACATGTAGCCTGACTCATCAAGAAAAAAGAAAACTTATTAATATCAGGAATTAAAGAGGGAGGAAATAACTAGAGATGCTATCTATATATGGAAAAGTATAAAACATGGCTTAGAGAAATTAAAGATCTAAATAAATATAAATATATACCCTTTTAATGGGCCATAAGATTTAATAGTGTTAACCTGACAATTTATCCTAAATTAATATTTAGACTCAGTGTAACCCCAAACACAACCCTAGCAGGGTTTTCTGTAGGAATTGAAAAGCAGACTTCAAAGTATATGTAGAAAACCAAAGGATTAAGAATAGCCAAAATAACTTTGAAAAAGAAAAGTTGAAGATTTTACACTGCTGATTTTAAAACCATTATAAAACCACAGTAATCAAAACTGTGTGGTGTTGGCTTAAGAAGAGTCATATAAATCAACAGGAAATAATAGAATTCATAAATAGACCCGCATATTTATTTACCATATACATATATATACACACACCATACATATGTATATATTTACCATATGTGGGTAAATATACAATATGTGAGTCTATATTTACATATATATGTACTTACCACATATATATTTACCATATATGTATATATACACATTGCAGTAAATATGTGTGTGTGTATATATATATGAGACACGTGTATCATATGGTAAATTTTTTTCAAAAATTGTGTCAAGGTAGTTCAATGAAAAATAGTATTTTTAATAACTGGTGCTGAAACAATTAGATATTCATGTACACACATAACAAAAACCCAGAACAAAACTAACCTCAATTTTAATATAAGAGCATAAATGAAAATCTCCTAAAAATGCATCAAAAATCTAGTTGTAAAACATAAGATAATAAATCTTAGAAAACATAGTAGAAAATTTTTGTGACTTTGGTTAGGTAAAGATTTCTCAGTACACAAAAAGCAGAAATTATTAAAATAATTGAGAATTTGAACTTGATCAAAACTGAAAAAAATTGCCCTAGAAGAAAAAACAAAAAAGGGAGCCAAAGATTGAGTAAATATATTCAAAAAATATATTCAATAGGGCAATTTTATCCAAAAAATAAAGAGAACATTTTAAAAAGACAAATTTAATAAATCTCTTACTAAAGAAGGTATACAAATAGTAAAAAGCACATGCAAATATGCTTAACATGATTAGTCATTAGGGAAACGAAAATTAAAACCGCAATGAGATACCAGTAAACCCCACTAGAGAAATTCAAATTAAAAAGACTAACAATATCAAGTGCTGGCAAGAATGCTAAAAACCTGTGACACCCATTAAATGATGTTTGGAATGGAAAATGGAAAATGGTGAAGTCATGTCGGAACACATTACAGAATGTTTGTTTAAACAAACACCTGATATATAAGTAGCTATTCCCCTCCTAGATATCCCTAGGTATTGCCATTACCCAAGAGAAATAAAAACATTGTTCACACACAGTCTTATATGTGAGTATTTATAGCAGAGATATTCATAATAGCCAAATATTAGAAACAAAACATCAATAGGTGAATAAATAAACACACTGTGGCGTATTTAACAATGAAATACTATTCATCAGTAAGATATATTAAGCTTGATCCTCACAACAACCTGGAATAATTTCAAATACATGTTTAGTGAAAGAAGTTAAACATTTTATAAAACTACATATTATAAGATTTTAGTTATGTGAAATTTCTAGAAAGACAAAAGTAGTGACAGAAAACAAATTAGTAGTTATCTGAGTTTGGGTATGAGGCAGGAGATTAATTACAAAGGGATATGAAGGAAGTTTTTATGTTGATGGAAATATTCTAAATTTGGATTGAAGTGAATGCTGTACAACTATATAAACTTATTAACATTTTTTGAACTGTACATTTAAAATGGATGATTCCTATGGTATATAAACTATTCCTCAACAAAACTGTTAAGTTCATCTTTAAGATATAAAAATTTTAAAAAATGTGTCTACACCTAATAAAAGAGCTTCAAAGCACATGAAACTTGACAGACCTAATTGTAGAAAAAATAATAGATTAATAATTTGAGATATTAACACCCCTTCTTCATACTGACAGATTTGGTATATGAAAACATCAGTAGGAATATATTAGATTTGATGGGAATGTTGATTACATGGTCAATATATTTGTCAAATTTGAATTGTACATTCAGGATCTGTTCATTTCCCTACATGGTTTAACAATTAAAATCTGAATCATTTAATAACGCAATGGAAATAGATAAAAAGAACTGGACAAAGGTGATCATTAGATAGGTATGTCATTGACAGAGGGTAACAAGTCGCAAGGTAGAAAAAGAGCAAATCAAACCCAAATAAGGACTGTATAGTTTCTAAGGTACTCTTATTTGTCACACTTTCTTGCCATCCATAAAATCCTTATATAGTTGAAAGCATTTATGGCACTAACACAATTTTTATGATTGAATATCCTTATTTGGAAAAGATTTCTGGAAAAGATGATTGATTTGATTTCAAAAATATACCAAAACTTTGATATTACAAAACTACCACAAACCATTTTACTAATTGAACCTAGTATATTCAATTGGTAGGCTGGTAAACTGGAAAACATTTTCGAAGCACAAAACTCAAAAATATCAAAGAGAAAACAGTTAACCCCAATAAAAACTGTAAAAATTATACCAATAGAAAAAAAAATGCCCGTTATTGAAAATATATCAAAATATGTTAATCTCAAGAATAATCAAAATAAAATAAAAATATAATTGCATGATACTGAGATAGTTATTTTTTATCTATTGTCCACAGTTTTTTTTTTTTTTTTTTTTTTTAATTGTATTTAAACAGATGGGCATTGTGTTTGTTAGGGTTCTGGAAGTGGAGTTTTTAAAGGAAATTTAATAAAAGGACCACTTAAAAGGTATGGGCAGAGTTTAGCAATAGCAACAAAGGAAAGCATTTCTATAATGGGAACAGTGGGAGCCATTGCCACATCAAAGTTGGTAGGTGCAAGAGAGGTAAGAATTAACCAAAACCCCTAGGGAGAAGAGAGACCAGCATAACAAAGGCCAGATTACAGGGCTATGGCCTTTGTTCCATAGCCCTTGCAATCCAGGAAGGAGACGGAAAAGAGAATAAATATCCCCACCTCACTTTCTTCCTTCCATTGATTTCCAGTGGGTGCTTTCCTTTGGTTGAACTTCACTAGAAGCCAGAGGGGAATGGAGGTTCACACAGGACAGACTTCAGGTCACAAAGTGGCATGGAACAAAGTAGGAGGTGGATGCAGAGGGACAAATATCAAATAAGCAGCACAGGGGCACTCCTGCAGGGGGAGCTGATGTAATTTTTATAAACTTTCATCAGGTACTTTGGCAATGCACATTAAGAGCCTCAAAAATATTACTTGCTTTTGCTTAGTATTTCTATTCCTTGGGAATGTCTCCTAAGGGGATAGAATAGTATAACTATCTGTATTCAATTATGCTTATTGAATAATTATTTATTATAAAATATTTGAAATATTTTAGCATTAAATATGAATGAAAATATTAAATATATAAGCTCTGTAAAAATATGACATGAAAAACCACTTACAAAAACTGTTAAATTTATTAAGCAGGAAATAAAATTATCTAGATAGTATAATAGCACCACATGGGTACAGGTTTGTTCACTCTTATATCTTCAGCATCTAGAAGAGTGCCAAGTAACAGTATTTGTTATGTGCAAATATATATTCATAAGAAAGAACTAAGGAACATAGATAAAAAAATATTCACAGGATTTCTCTCTGGATGGTAGAATATAGGATGATGTTTGTTCCTGTCCATTATACTTTTAAAATTATCTTCTTTATATAAAAAAGACATCATTAGAAATATTTTCTGATTTTGAAGCATCATTATAGTGACCCTATAAAAACCTATAGGATTCTGATAGATCTGAGCTGTTTCCTTCCATTGAGGTCAATCACTGTCAATGGGAAACCCCTAGGGAAGTCTAGCGATTAAGAATAAAATCTAAGGAAATATAATTTTAAAATTCACTCACACTTCTAGCAGCATTGGGAGCAACTGTAAGACTTGCACTCTTTTGATAATTATAATTCAACATGTTCCCTGGGGCTGTTCTGAGTCATCTTTGGTGGTGATAGAAGCCTTAGCCTTGAGTTTCTTTTCCATAAAATAATCTAACATAGTTCACAATGATGGGAGTGAACCACCGTTTAGAATAGTTAAAGATTGTTAATGAAAACATTATAAATACTTTCAAGATAAAGGTTAGGAACTCTAAAGGGTCATAAAAACCAAGTACAAATTTTTTATTTTGCCAGATTTGGACAATGAATCTTAAAAGCATTCAGCAACTTTCCTTAGTTTCATGGTATGGATAACAAAAAGCTGTCTGCTGAGTCCTGGTCTAGTGTTTTCGTGTTTTGGGTATGTAAAAATTAGTTTCCATAAAACAGTTCAAATCCCAAACTATGTCAATCTGATTGAAACAAGAGTTATGTAAGAGTGAAAGAAATGAGCTGAATTGGCCATTTAGATTTAATTTGCTCTATGCGTGTGTGCTAATTCAAATTAATGGGTATATATTTTTAGATTGCCGATTTCAAACTATGCTTGAGAGTTTAGTGTTTCCTCTGTGATACCTGAGCGATCAAGGGGAAGGGGTATCAATCTAGGTCCAACCAGAAGAAGGAAACCACACAGTGATTCAAGCAAGGGAATTTTAATGTAACAAATCGTTAGAGATGAAGAGTAACTATAACATGTAAAGAGAACCTTAAAAGGGCACAGTATGTCTAAGAGAGTATCCAAGAAGGGCAAACTTGGAAAGGAGGTGTCCTCTCCCAGGGTGAGGTTCAGACCACATTGGAGAAGGCATGGGTGCAGCCTGCTGATTGACAGTGAAGCTCGCTGAGGTGCCCAAGTCAGAGTTGGATCACAGTAATCAGGCAAGCAGGAAACAACCCTCTGGAGCACCGGTGAGCCACAGCTGGTGGAGAATACACTGCTGGGAAATGGTGCATACAGCTGCTGGAACTAACGAGAGAAGCTATCTCCTTCTCCAGTGCCCCTCCAATGCCCTCTACTGAGAAAGTTTAACATTGTGCTCACTGTAAAGAACAGTTTAAAGGAATTCCATCCACTTTTGCAGAGCAGGTATTAAAAATTAACTTTAGACCGGAGAAGTAATAAACTGATAATTGGAAAAGGAGGCTTATAAGAACAGGCTCTGGGTTCCCAGGTCCACCAGAGAAGTTCTGCTCTTCCATGTTTAATAAAGTATCGTTCCCAGCAAAGTTTATTTGGAAGCCAAAAACACTGAAAGACATTACAGAGGAAAAGATACAACAACATAAAACTTTTCATTTTAGACATAAAACTATTAAAAATAAAAATGTTAGTGACATTGGAAAATTCTTAATATATAATAGTACAGGTTAGAGAAGGAAAAAGGGTTGCAAGACAGAGCTCTAGAAAGTAAGTAGAGCTAATAATTTGCACCAAAGTTTTTGAAAAATTAAAAGTACTAATTGTAATATGACATTAATTGAGTATTTGACGCTTACAAGTCTATAGAAATCAAGCAAATAGAAAAGAAGAAACTAATTTTTAATGTTATATAAGAAGGAAAATAATCACTCTTGGTCCTTGGTTCAGTAGTGAAAAATACTTATTGTGATGGTTAATATTAGGTGTCAACTTGATTGGAGCAAAGGATGCCTAGATAGCTGGCAAATTATTGTTTCTGCATGTGTCTGTGAAGAGGAGACTGACATTTGAGTCAGTGGACTGGGTGAGGAAGATGGACCCTCAATGTGACTGGGCACCATGCAGTGCCACTAGGGCAAAGTAGGCAGAAGAAGGTGGAATAACCTTGCTTGCTGAGTCTTCTGGCTTTCATCTTTCCACTATGCTGTATGCTTCTAGCCCTTGAACTTCAGACTCCAGGTTCTTCTGCCTTTGGACTCTTGGATTTACACCAGTGGTTTGCTGGGGACTCCTGGGCCTTCGGCCACAGACTGAAGTCTGCACTGTCAGCTTCTTTACTTTTGAGGTTTCTGGACTCAGACTAAGCCACTACTGGCTTCTTTCTTCCTCATGGCCTATCGTGGGACTTCACCTTGTGATTGTGTGAGCCAATTCTCCCTAATAAACTCCCTTTCATATATACATGTATCCTATTCATTCTGTCCCTCTGGAGAACCCCAACTAAAACACTTAGGTAATCATGATAAACACTGATTGGACAAAGATTGTGCTGCCATTATGTCAAATTATTGATGTGAGAGGAAATAAGAGTGACATTGGGAGCTAAATCTTACCAAAATGACCAGACCAAAGATTCACTATGTAATGCCACAATAGGGAAATTGATAATTGCATATGGTTCTCCTTGTTTTAGAAATATGGAAGCAAACACCAAATACCATACAAAATGGATAAAAGTTTGCAAATGGCTCTGGGAATTGGAACTGAAGGTAAAATAGCTAAGGGAAAATGTTGAATTTCATTAAAAATGTTTTAGCTTAGTTTGATTATTAAATTACACACAGATTTGAATTTGATAGGAACAAACGCAAATCTTATACATAGAATGATTTCTACAATGCAAAAGTCATAAGAAAAACATTGGAAGAAAATAAAACAAAAGTGATTGCTTCTGGGGGCTTATTTCTATATGCCATTTAACAATTTCTTTGTACATTTATTCCTTCCAAATTTCCTAAAATTAGTATCATCTTAAAAAATATACAATGAACAAAGCAAGTGAAAGGTTAAGTGAAGTCATAAGATACATGAGAAAGCATGAAAGATAAACTAAGTTAAAATGAGTGTGAAAGGATCATTCCATTGGGTAAGCAATATTAAATGACCATTGTGAAGCTAGTACTGAAAGAATAAACAAAAAAATGAATGAAACATTCTCCATTCCTTTCAGGCACTTAAAAGTAAAATAAAAAATAAATGGAGGAAATAAGTTAGATATGTTTTATTTTACTGAAAAGTAAAAAGCAAATTAAAGCTCAGTGGATAAGTTTAGAGGTCCTATAACTTAAATTCAGTCAAAAATGAAAGAATAATTTCTTCTCTGAGAAGTTCTGCTCCTCTATGTTTAATAAAGAGTGGTTCCCAGTGGTTCCCTGCTCCTACTGTCAAGAATTGTTCACTGTAAATAGCTCTCATATACAATTATGAAGATTGTTATAAACTCCATAAAGTATTATTCAATTTGCAAAATGCAATATTGGACAGAATTTTTTTCTTAAAAGTTAATCTTGTGGATTCTTAGGAAATCTGCTCATCCAAATACCAGTTGTAATGATTTTTTATTCTTCTGCAGTATTTACTGTTTGCTTGGATTGGTTTTTTAAATATTAAGTCAAAAAAGGGCACTTCTTGCCGGGCGCGGTTGTTCACGCCTGTAATCCCAGCACTTTGGGAGGCCAAGGCAGGCGGATCACAAGGTCAGGAGATTGAGACCATTCTGGCTAATGTGGTGAAACCCCGTCTCTACTAAAAATACAAAAAATTAGCCGGGTATGGTGGCGTGCACCTGCAGTCCCAGCTACTCGGGAGGCTGAAGCAGGAGAATGGCGAGAACCCGGGAGGTGGAGCTTGCAGTGAGTCAAGATTGCGCCACTGCGCTCCAGCCTGGGAGACAGAGCGAGACTCTGTCTCAAAAAAAAAAAAAAAAAAAAACAAAAAAACCAAAACCCACTTCTCTCCCATATCTGCCTTTTATTCAGATGTGATTAACCAACATGCTAATGAAGCTTAAATGTCAAAGCCATTCCTTGTATGGTCCCCTTCTAGCAACTTGCTCTACATGTTTTTGTAGGATTTGAAAAAGCAGGACACTTCAATCAAAATGAGTTAAGACTGCTGCGTCTTTCCACTTCGATTTAACTTTCAACACACTCCTGTTGTATAGGATCATATTTGGAGTGTCTATGAAGTAGCTGAGCTGGAAACAATTGGGTTTGATATTGTGGTCCACATGGACCACAGTCATGTCTGTATATATTTGAGTTATTGTTGGCCATCCTGGTATAGATATGGCTTTCAGGGTTACTCCTGCAGCCCACTGTGTTAACTCCCTCAGTGCTGAGACACAAAGATACAGAGAAGAGGTCTCATGGAGCTATTAACCTGTTCTACTGGGGGTGGCACTGGAAAGATACAGGTAACAAAGAAAAAGGGGGTTGAAATGCATAGTATGAGAAACTGGACTGAAAAATTTATCCAACTCTTACCTATCATAAATAAAAGAAATTTTAATACAACTTCTACTCATATTTGACAGCAATAGCATGACATTTATCAGACATTATAATAGTCGTGAAGCTAAAAGAATATTTTAAATTATCAATAATGTAAAAATAAATTTCAATCAAATGACTCAATTGCTCTCTAGTTTCTATAAAATCTAAATCATTGACATCTAAAGTGGCAATCAAAGTTTGAAGTAGAAAAGAGCAAGAAGTCTATCAGGCAATTATTTAATTAAAATAAAATAACTGTCCTCTGTGTTTTGTAATTTTACCAGGACTTGACAGCTTTTTATAATTTGTAATTTATGGCAATTTATTTTTTCTTCATAAATGTTAACTTTTGTACATAATTTTCTATTTGTAATTTTTATTACCTTTTTCTCATAAAACTGAGGCCACCCCCCTGAATTTTTAATTGTTATTTTAAAACATTTACTATGCTATTTTTCATATTATTTTAAAATGAAACAAGTGTTATATGGTTGATCTCAGTGTAGATCACCTCAATAGATTAATGGACCTGTTCTCCCTTTTAGCTTCATGTGCAATGAATTCAGATGGTCCCGCAATATGAGAAAAAAAATTCAAGAAATCAGCAAAACCTGAAATAAGTCAAAGGAAATAACAGAGTTTGTAATAAAATATCCTGCACAAAACGTCTGGATGGAAGCTGCCAACTGTTTCAATCCATTCCTCCGCTTCCACCCACATTAACCTTCAAAAGGTTATTGGCCCCATTTAAAGATGAAAAAGTGTTATGTCCCTATATAAGAACTACTAAACAGACAAACACAACACAAAACTAAATCCAAGAAAAAAGAAAAAAAGAAAAGAACATACATAAAAGATGGATGAATAACATATAGGAAGTATCTTAGAAAATACAGAATGATTGAAAAAATCAATTTCTATTACCTCCATTGAAATCATAGGCACCTTATTTCTTTGGAAATATGACAATAAGACCAGAAATGAGACAAGTGTTAAGAAAGAGATTTTGATTCAGAGAAGAAACTGAGTGGCAGTATTCAGAAAATAAATGGAAATATATATATATATATATACTACACAGAGTATCCTGTATGATATGGCTTAAACAAGAAAATAAAAACTAAAAATACAGACACATTGTGAATGATCTTGAGGAAATTAGAAATGGAAGGAAAGAATAGAGACAAACAGACAAAGAAATAAAGAGAGACAGAGGCAGTGATAGGAAAACAAAGAATATCCAGTAAACACTTACTTCTTGTCTCTAAAGCACAACAAGAAAGATCTGAACCAGGAAAAAAATAACAGAATACTTAAGAAAAAAGTATATCCTCAGAAAGATGCTGAAATAAGATGAATAAAGAATCACACAGGTACTGTGGCATAGAAAGTAACTTATAAACAACAGGAGAAAATCAAATTGGCCTCAGTCATCTCAATTCCATACAAGACCAGAGACAAAAAGAAAGAAACAGTTCTTCACTCAGTGTTGTCATCTGAATGTATCATTTGGAATTGTGGTCATCATTTTGGGACCAAGAGTCGAGCCAAGAGGATAAATCAACATATAACAGAAAAAGCTGATGATCTATATATTTGTTTTTGTTTTTGTTTTAAGACAGAGTCTCGCTCTACTACCCAGGCTGGAATGCAGTGGTGAGATCTCAGCTCACTGCAACCTCCGCCTCTTGGGTGCAAGTAATTCTCCTGCCTCAGCCTCCCCAGAAGCTGGGATTACAGGTGCCCGCCACAACGCCAGACTAATTTTTGTATTTTTAGTAGAGACAGGGTTTCACTATGTTGAGGCCAGCCTGGTCTCAAACTCCTGACCTCAGGCAATCTGCCTGCCTCGGCCTTCCAAAGTGCTGGGATTACAGGTGTGAGCCACCGCCCTGGCCTACCTGATGATGTTTTTAGCCAACTCTGGATCCCTCCATCACCTTTGGATGATAAATTTTTCTTATTGCTTAAGCCATTGTGGTTTCAGTCCTTGGTTACTTGTTGAAAACTTCCTACCTGAAGCAAAGAGGATGTAAATGTTGTTAAACTTCACCACATAAAAATAGTCATATAAGTAACACAAATCAGAATATGAAGGTAAAGATCAAGAAGGTTGGGGAAAGTTTACTAATTTTCTTATCTTTTACATCTGAAATTCAAAAAACACAATCTAAAATTGAAACAGCACAATTCCACCCTCAAAATTACTTTTACCTACCATTATAGAAATCATTAAAGAATTGATATTTCTTATAGTGAAGAAATTGAGTACTTTTAGCAAAATAGCACACTTCTCATTTCACTTTAGATGCTTTATGTTAAAATAAAAAAATTAATAATTTTAGAGAAAATCATATATAGTGGAGATTTGTTATGAAAATTCACCTTCAAGATACAAAATTTTAAAGCCTCAATTTTCTTCTTTCACATTTCCAACATATTATTGAAGGGAAAAAGGCAAAATTATGCACAAACCATAGGTGCACAAGTTGATTCATTTTCTCAAATTGTATATACTTTTCAAGTCAAGAAATAGAATACAAGCAGGGCATCAGAAATAGTCAATAACGCAAAAAATCAGACCATGTCTCTCAGCATAAGTTAATTTTGCCTGTTTTTTGAAACAGATATAAATGGAAACAACAGTATTATTTTGTGTCTGTTTTTTTCATGCAACCTTATGTTTGAGAGAGTCATCCAAATGTGCCAGGCATACTTACAGTTTTTTCATTCTTTTTACATTACTATAGCATAATTTAGGTATTTATTTCACTGTTGATGGACATCGAGGTAGTTTCCAGGTTGGGGAAATAATGAGTAGGGCTGTTTTGAACACTCTCAAATATATCCACTGATGTATAGATCTGTGTTTGTTTCTGTTGAGTGTATAAATAGAAGTAGTATGTTGCAAAAGTAAAGGCTATACAAATAGGTAGTTTTAATGTATGCTGGTAGTTTTGCAAACTGGTTGCACCAATTTATACTTCCCAAAGCCATGTCTATAAATATTGGTTATGCTACAGTTACCAAAATTTGTATCTACTTGATGAGTAATACAGTTGTTCATATTTTCCTGTTTCTTGGCAATCTGTATATATCACAATATTTAAGTGGTTTTGGAATTATGTCCTCTTTTATTTGTCTGAAGTAATTTGTTTTTTCCAACTAGGGCAAGAAAGTGATTATTTTAACATCTAAATCATGTATTGTGTGAACCCTTCCTTTAAAAATAGCTATATAAAGTCCAAAGGTTTATCAGTTTTGCTTAGAATAACACCCATACATCTTAATAAGGTCTATAATTTATTGCATGAAATTATCTCCTTTCAATTCTGCTGTACTCACAACATCTTTATTACTATTTTCAGGTTACACCAGGTTTTTGTTCTTATAACTATTGTTATTACTTTTCTTTTTTCTTACCACAGAGTCTTTCTTCTGGTTTATTTTAATCCTCTGATTACTGATTATCCCAGAAATCACATCTCTGTTCAACTGTCATATAACAAGAAATGTAAAAGCAAGCCTAATTTTTCTTAGGCTTCAAAGTTCAACTTATAATTTGAAGGGTTCTGTTTATAAATTTTAAAAAGTTGTAAATCATATAACTTTTACTAACATTTGATCACCTTAAACATTTAGTTAAGTAAATTCCTCCATATATTCTACCTTTATTTAATGTGTTTAATTTCCTTTTAAAATTATTTATATTTTTAATTGACTAATAAAAATTGTAAATATTTATGGTATACAGCATGTTGTTTTGATATATGTATACATTGGGAAATAATTATATCAAGCTACTTAACATATCTGTTACCTCGTATAGTTACCACCTTTTGGTTGTGATAACATTTAAAATCTACTCTGTTAGGAATTACAAAGCATAAATAATATTCTTAACTATGGTCACCATGTTGTACAATAAATCTTCAAAGCTATTCCTCCTGTCTAATTGAAACTTTGCATACTGTGACTAACATCTCCTCAATCCCCTACCACCACCAGCCTCGACTCCTAGTAACCTCATTCAACTCAAATGTTTGACATTTTTAAATTCTACATATAATTATATTACACAGTGTTTGCCTTTTTGTGCCTGGCTTATTTAACAGCATAATGTACTCCAGGTTCATCCATGTTTACACAAAAGACAAAATTTTGTTTTTTAAAGCTGAATAGTATTCAATTGTGTATATATACCGCATTTTTAGTCCATTCATTTGTCAATAGACATACAGGTTATTTTCAGATTGTGGCTAGTTTGTATCACCCTGCAATGAATATGAGAGTGGAGATATCACTTCATAATCCTGTTTTCAATTCCTGTGGATATGTACCCGAAAGTGGGATTGCTGGATGACATATTAGTTCTATTTTTAATTTTTTAAAGAATCTGCATACTGTTTCCATAGTGGCTGTACTAATTCACATTCCCACCAACAGGGTTCAATGGTTCCCTTTTCTCTACGTACTCCTCAACACTACCTCTGGTATTTTTGATGACGGGCATTCTAACAGGTGTGAGGTGGTATCTCACTGTCATTTTAATTTGCATTTCTCTGATAATTAGTAATGTTGAACTTTTTTTCATATAATTGGCCATTTGTGTGTCTTCTTTTAAGAAATGTCTATTCCAGTCCTTGGCCCTTTTTTTTAATTGGGTTACCCATTTTCTTGCCATTGAGTTGCTTTTTTATAATAGCCACGTATCAGACGTATGGTTAAAATATGTTATCCTTTTGGGAGGCTAAAAAATTATTTCTATTTGTCTTTCTATCCTTGAGTCTTTATAGCGAAATATTTTATTTTGAGGACATCAAACAGTAATAATAGTTATTCCTTAGTAGTGAAAATTAGTGATAGACTCTACTTTTATATTTTTGCTCTGAGTAATTTTATAAAAGCAATAAAATTATTTTTTTTAATTTCAAATTGTATTTTCCACACAGGGGATATGTGTGCATGCAGGTTTATCACAAGGGTATATTGCACTCAGGTAGTAAGCATAGTACCCAACAAGTAACTTTTAAACCCATTCCCCCATCACTACCCCACCCCAGGAGTCCACACTGTCTATATTATCAGGTTTATGTTCATGTATGCTCAATGTTTAGCTCCTGCTTTTAAGTGATGTCATGCAGTATTTGGTTTTCTCTTTCTGAATGAATTCATTTAAAATTATGGCCTCCAGCTGCCAGGGACATGATTTCATTCTTTTTATGGCTGCATAATATTTCATGGTGTATATGTACTATACTTTATTGATCCAATACACTATTGATGGGCACCTAAGTTGATTCTGTGTCTTTTCTATTGTGAATAGCACAACAACAAACATATGAGTTCAAGTGTATTTTAGGTATAAAGATATATTTTCCTTTAGGTATATACTCATGGGATTGCTGGGTCAAATGGTGGCTCTGTTTCAAGTTGTTTGAGACATCTCCAAACTACTTTCCATAGTGGCTGAAATAATTTACATTCCCATAGTCTCCTTTTCTCCACAGCCTTGTAAGCATCTGTTGTTTTTCAACTTTTAGATAATAGCTATTCTTACTGGTGTGAAATGGTATCTCATTACGATTTTCATTTGCATTTTTCTAATGATAAGTGATGATGACTGGTTTTTTTCATGTGTTTGTGGTCCACTTGAATGTCTTCTTTTGAGAAGTATCTCCTCATGAATGTTGTTCATTTTTAATGGGGTGATTTGTTTTGTCTTGTTGATTTAAGTTGCTTATAGATTCGAGATAGCAGACTAGATACCTACGTATTTGTCAGATACATAGTTTGTGAATAATTTCTCCCATTCCGTAGGTTGTCTGTTTGTTCTGTGAATGGTTTCTTTTGCTCTGAAGAAACTCTTCAGTTTAATGAGGTTCCACTTGTCAATTTTTGTTTTTGTTGCAACTGCTTTTGGGTACTTAACCTAAAATTCTTTGCCAAGGGCGATGTTGAGAAGGGTATTTCCTAGGTTTACTTCTAGGGTTTTTACAGTTTGAGGTCTTACATTTAAATCTTTCATCCTTCTTGAGTTAATTTTTGTATATATTGAAAGGAAAAGTTAAGAGTCTAGCTTCATTCTTCAGAATATGGCTAGCCAGTTATCCTGGCACCATATCTGAAATGGGGAGTGATTTCCACATTGCTTGCTTTTGTTGTCCTTGTTGAAGATAAGATGATTGTAGATGTGCAGCTTTACTTCTGAGTTTTCTATCCTGTTCCATTGGTCTATGTGTCTATTTGTTTTCTGCTTGTTGATTTAGGTTGCTTATAGATTCTAGATATCAGACTAGATATCTATGTACTTGTCAGATACATAGTTTGTGAATATTTTCTCCCATTCTGTATGTTGGGAAAACTTCTGAGTTTTCTATTCTATTCCATTGGTCTATGTGTCTGTTTTTATACCAGTATCATGCTGTTTTAGTTACTGTAGCCTTATAGTATACTTTGAGGTTTGATAGTGTGATGCCTCCAACTTTGCTTTTTTTGCTTGGGATTGTTTGGCTATTTGGGCTTTTTTTTTTTGGTTTCATATAAATTTTAGAATAGTTTTTTTTTTTTTTTTTTTCCTAATTCTGTGAAGAATGACATTGGCAGTTTAAGTATAGCATTGAAAATGTACAATCCTAGGCCGGGCGTGGTGGCTCAAGCCTGTAATCCCAGCACTTTGGGAGGCCGAGACGGGTGGATCCGCGAGGGTCAGGGAGATCGAGACCATTCACAGCTAACAATTGAAACCCGTCCTACTAGAAATACAAAAACTAGCGGGCCCGAGGTGGGCCTGTAGTCCCAGCTACTCGGGAGGCTGAGGCCGGAGAATGGCGTGAACCCAGGAGGCGGAGCTTACAGTGAGCTGAGATCCGGCCACTGCACTCCAGCCTGGGCTACAGAGCCAGACTCCGTCTCATTAAAAAAAAAAAAAAAGAAAATGTACAATCCTTTGGGCAATATTGTCATTTTAACAACATTCATTCTTCCAACCCATGAACATGGAATGTTTTTCCATTTACTTTGTCATCTCTGATTTCTTTCAACATTGTTTTGTAGCTCTCCTCTCAGAGAGCATTCACCTCCTTGCTTAGCTGTTATCCTAGGTAATTCATTTGTGTGTGGCTATTGTAAATGGGATTGCATTCCTGATTTGAATCTCATTCTGGATGCTATTGGTGTATAGAAATGCTACTGATTTTTGTACACTGATTTTGTATCCTGAATCCTTGCTAAAATCATTTATCAGTTCTAGCAACCTTTTGGTGGTGTCTTCAGAGTATTCTAAGTATAGAATCATACCGCCAGTGAATAGAGAGAAACTTCTTTTCCTTTGTGGATGCCATTTATTTATTTATTTATTTATTTATTTATTTATTTATTTAATTTTTTGAGACGGAGTCTTCTGTGCCACCCAGTCTGGAGAGCCATGGTGCGATCTCGGCTCACTGCAACCTCCGCCTCCCAGGCTCAAGCGAATCTCCTGCCTCAGCTTCCCAAGCAACTGGGATTACAGGCACCTGCTACCACACGCAGCTAATTTTTATATTGTTAGTAGAGATGAGGTTTCACCATGTTGGCCAGGCTGGTCTCAAACTCCTGACCTTGTGATCCACCCACCTTGGCCTTCCAAAGTGCTGCGACTACAGGTGTGAGCGACCAGGCCCAGCCTATTTATTTCTTTTTCCTGATTACTCTTACTAGGACTTCCAGTACTATGTTGAGTAGGAGTCGTGAGAATGGGCATCTTGCCTTGTTCCAGTTCTCAATGGGAATAGCTCCAGCTATTGCCCATTCAGTACGATGTGGCTTTGAGTTTCTCATAGATGGCTCCTATTGTTTTGAGGTATGTTACTTCTTTACCCAGTCTGTTGAGAGTTTTTATCATGAAGGGATTTTGGATTTTATTGAAAGGCTTTTCTGCATTTGAGATACTCATATGGTTTTTGCTTCTAATTCTGTTTATGTGGCGAATCACACTTACTGATTTTTGTATGTTGAACCAATCTCATCCCAGGAACAAAGCCTACTTGATCATGGTGCATTAACTTTCTGATGTGCTGTTGGATTCAGTGTGCAAGTAGTTTGTTGATTTTTGCATCTATGTTTATCAGGCATATTGGTCTGAAGTTCTTTCTTTGTCATGTTTCTGCCTGATTTGGGTATTAGGCTAATGCTGGCTTTATAGAATTAGTTAGGGAGAAGTCCTTCCACCTCAATTTCTTTTTTGGAAATAGTTTCAGTAACATTGGTGCCAGTTCTTCTTGTACAGTTGGTAAATTTTGGCTGTGAATCCATTCAGGGCTTTTTGTGGTTGGTATTTTTGTTTTTTGTTTTTGCTGATTCAATTTCAGAGCATAATATTGTTCTATTAAATATTTCAACCTCTTTCTGATTCAATCTTGGGTGGTTATATGTTTCTAGAAATGTATCCATTTCCTCTAGATTTTTAAATTTGTGTACATAGAGTTGTTCACAATATTCTCTGGTGATATTTTGCTTTTCGGGGATCACTTGTAGTATCATCGTTACTTCTGATTATACTTATTTGGATCTTCTATCTTTTTTTTCTTTGTTAATCTAGGTAGCAGTCTAGTAGTCTTGTTTATATTTTTGAAGAAACAAATCTTGGTTTCATTAATCTTGTATATGGATTTCTACATTTCAATTTTATTATGTTTTTCTCTAATTTTAGTTTTTTTTCTTTTCTTCTAGCTTTGGCTTGTTCCTTTTTTGCTAGTTCCTTCTGGTGCTTAGATTGTTAAATTGAGATATTTCTAACTTCTTGATGAAGGCATTTAGAGCTATATGCTTTCCTTTTAAACCTGCTTTAGCTGCGTCACAGAGACTCTGGTAAGTTGTGTTCCTGTTTTCATTAATTTCAAAGACTTTTTTGATTTTTGCCTTAATTTCAGTGTTTACCTAGGAGTTATTCAGGAGCAAGTTGTTTAATTTCCATGTATTTATGAAGTTGTAAGAGATTGTTTTGATATTGATTTCTTTGTTTTAGCACCGTGGGCCAAGAGTGTGTGTGTATTTCAATTTTCTTTGAATTTATTGAGACTTGCTTTATGACGAAATACGTAGTTGATCTTAGAATATGTTCTGTGTGCAGATGAGAATAATATAAACATATATTCTGTGGTTGTTAGGTGGCGTGTTCTGCATATGTCTTAGGTCTAATTGGTCAATTGTGGAATTTAAGTTCAGAATCTCTTTGTTGGATTTCTGCCCCTAAGATCTGTCTAACACTGTTAGTGGAGTGTTCAAGTCTCCACTTTTGGTTGTCTAAGTTGTCTTACAGGCCAAGAAGAACTGGTTATATGAATCTGAGTGCTCCCATGTTGGGTGCATGTATATTTAGCATAGTTAATACTTATTGTTGGATTATACCATTTATAAATATGCAGTGCTTTTCATTGTCCTTAATTTTTATTGGCTTAAAATCTGTTTTATATAAGAATAGCAACTCCTGCTCTTTTTTGTGTTCATTTGCATGGTAGATTTTTCTCCATTCTCTTACTTAGCAGCTGTGGATATTGTTACATGTGAGATGGGTCTGTTGAAGACAACAGATCGTTGAGTCTTGTCTTTTAATCCAGCTTACCACTCCGTGTCTTTTAAGTGGGTAGTTTAGCTTGTTTACATTCAAGGATAGTATTAATATATGTAATTTTGATTCTGTCATATTGTTAGCTGGTTGTTATGTAGACTTGATGGCACAGTTCCTTTACAGTGCCTGTGGACTCTGAACTTAAGTGTGTTTATGTTGTAGCAGGTGTCATTCTTTCTATTGCATGTTTAGCAATATTTCAATGGGACAGATACTATTTGGTATCTCCATTACTGCCCATTAAAAAGCAAAGCACAGAAAGATTAGGAAACTTTGTAAGAGTACACAGTTAGCAAATAGTAGAGAGAAGATAAAATCTCAGTCCATCCACTATAAAATTGTATGGACTCACAATTTGTAGAAATATTCAGAATAATTTTTCCTCTTCAAGTATTTGTATTTATCTGCTCCCTTTGCCTTGTATATTGGTAAATTTACAACGTCTCAACCCTACAAATATTATTTTATATGCAGACTTTCACTGATAACAAATGCGCCTCTTAAACTCATGTACCTTTAAACTACCTTAAACAATTACATAAGCATGTATTTACTCAGTCACTTTAGAGGATTTATCTGAAAATTTTCCTAATGAAGACTTGGTTCTACTTTCTGAATTGCTACAAAACTCTCTTTAGTTTTATACCCACACCCAAATCCTACAGATACTGAGAATTTTTGAAATATTTTGAAATGATTATTAATCACTGTGGGATGACTTAAAACTAGTGTGAAAAGCAAATGTGTGTCTCATCAGATCCTTTAACAGTTACCGCTCAGATAAAGCAAATAGTGTGTTTCATAAATTGGATTAATTGAAAGTCATACATTTATAACAATATTTAAGATACAGCATAAATTATCAAAGTTTAAGATGGTCATAATTTATGTGAGTTTGCCTTCATGTACACATGATAATAATATTCTTCTATAGTAAACTTAGAGCAAAATATACTCAGATTGCATAAGAACAGTTTGATGATCATTTCTACTGAATTTTACTTGGGGCCATGCCCAATGCTTGGGCTCTACACAGGCTGAAATTTTTGTGTGTAAAATTATGTCAATTTATTTTCATTTTGGAAAAAAAAAAAAACATTACCCTCAGTTTCTTAAAATGACAAAATCTCAACAGATTAAACCATTCAACCATTCAATATCTATTGCTAGAATATTTTGGAGCACAACAAAGATATAGTTCAGTAATCCAAATTACCACAAGGCTAATTATCATTTTATCTTCATTATGTGAGCTGACTATAGCACTTCTTAATTCCATCATTCCTTTTGGTATTCTGGCAAAACCACCAGCCTGCAGGTGCTTTGACTGTGACTCCTGGAATTCTGCCTGAGCTCCATCTTTGCAAGCTGACGTTGCAGCCAGAAAACAGATTAGATTATGCTGATGCTGAGCTGTGGAAAAACTGCTCAGTCCAGCATCTTATAACAATTCAAAATATCCATCAACAATAGCCTGGCAGCATCATAATTGAGGGTCAGTTTGAAGCAAGTTTAATTCCATCACATTATGAGGTGTTGGCCATGTAAAGAAATTACTCAAGTGAGAAAAAGGGTGGAAAAATGATTTAAAGATATACAAATTGTCAAAAATATAAGGAAGAAGAATAAAAGGGGTCAAAATGTATACAAAGATTGTTTTTCTTTCTTTAGCTAGTATATCTTAGCTGAAAGCTTCATGAGGTTAAAACCTTCTGAAGAATTGTTACCATGTTTCCCTGTCATTAACTGTCAAAGGGAAGATTGTGGAAATATGAAAAATATGAATCTCCAATAAATTTCTATGGCAACATATGGCAATATTCTATGCATGAAGAGAAGTCACTGTATTCTGATTTCTTGACAGGCTTACTCTGTGGTTCATGGATCATCTGTCAGAGGGTGTGGAGACAGAACACAGGATATGCACTGAATCACTCAAAGAATGAATATATCAGTCAGCATCTGTTAATTATATGCTTGCATTTCCTACTGGCTTCTCATTACTTTGAAGGGAAACTAGCTCTTAGAAAAAACTCTTTGGATATTGGCTGTGGTCCAGAGACAGATAACGGGTACATCTAGAAGAGGCAGAGCAGCTGAAAGTGAAGATGGGCTAATCACATCTTGAGTTGGTTACTTTTGGTGGAAATAGTTGTTGCACTAAATATATGAAAGTGGGAAAGATTGAAATTCCAAATAATTTATCATTTATTTATGTGTGGTGGCTTTTCCCTTGGAAATATGTGTCAGATATTGTGTTATGTAGAATTATAAGATTCACCGTCTCCTGGTGTACACATCCTCTGTACTCTTCCCTTGAGTGTGGATAGAACTTATAAATAAAATAGGATAGTGTTTCCATAATCGGTTACTAATTGGAAGACTTCCAGTTAATTAAAAGATTATCCTAGGCAGACCTAGTTTAATCAGGTGAGTCCTTTAAAAGAAAATGAAATATCACCTCCTGCTGGCCTTAAAGCCACAGTCTCCATGAATTCTACAGCTGCAAGGAAGTGAATTCTGCCAACAACCATGTGAATGTCCAAGAGGATTCCCAGCCCCAGGTGTACTTGTGTAGAGCAGTAATTTAAGTCTATACTTGCAAGCTAGGAGCTCGGAGCTTCATGGGTCTCTCTGAGTTTACTTTTCCTGTCTTGACAAGGATTCTTCTTTAATGTGCTTCAAACTGTGATATAGGATGGCAGATACTTATCCTCAATTCTACATCCTTATTTCCTGTGTGCTTTCTAATCAAAGCCAAATACCGCATATTATATTTTCCTAGATTTTCATTAACATGTGATGGCATAAATATGTTAACACAAAAAAATTATAAATTCAGATGTACAAGAATTTTAAATTTATTTAATAATTTGGCAATTTTTCACCTTGTTTTCCTTATAGTTCATAATAAAGGGTAAATAGATTATTAGGTATTTCTCATTGAAGATGACTTGCTGCCTGAAGCTCACAGTCTATACCAGAGCTAGTTCAGTGGTACTATGGATTCATAATGTCTATCACCACTTCCTACATTCTCTCAGTGCTATATTCACAAGTGCCCCAAATGACTACCATAGTACATGATTTTACTACTTGAAAGACAAAACTAATTATTCCGGATGTGTAGTCTGCTAAATAATGATAGCTGTTTTCAAATATTTTAAATAAAATCATGAGAAAAAAGAATTAGGATGTTATTATGTGATTCCAAGAAACAGAATTAAGATAATGTGTGAAGTTAGACAGAAATGTCAACAAAGCTATCTAGTATGGTAGTTAATTAGGCAGAATTCCCCAACAATGAAGGTATTCAAAGCACAGATAGATAAGCCTTTCTCAAAAAAGATCTGGAGAGCTAATCAGCAGTTAACCTTGAACCTAAACACCTTTATTTCTCCCAGCACCTCACGTAGTATCTCACGTATCGTAATTATCAAACAAACATTTGTTGACTGAATGAATATAAATAGGAAAATTTAATGTGTATAAAATGTCAGTTTCCATTTATATTTTCAGCATAATAAGTACATGATACACATTTTTACCATGGGATTCCACAATTCTGTACTGAGAAATAGCACATATATGAAATTCATAATATATTTATCAGACAGATCAAATAGACATCTCTCATGAAATGGAGACATGCAGGTCATTCTTTATTTCTTGATTGTCATACACTCTCTAGGGTGTATCTAGGCAGTCATTTAATGAAAGGAATGGAGAGTTTCTGATTTTGTTTGAAACTCCTTCTTTTAGAGCCTCAGCAAAAGACTGATACATAATTAACTAATGCTGGATGAGCTTTCCCTCATATTTCCATATGACTCTCTAATTTCCCTCTATCAAACCTGTAAT
Source organism: Papio anubis (assembly GCF_008728515.1). Taxonomy (NCBI): domain Eukaryota; kingdom Metazoa; phylum Chordata; class Mammalia; order Primates; family Cercopithecidae; genus Papio; species Papio anubis. The sequence continues at coordinate 111,024,150 of NC_044980.1, forward strand.
ATGGTACAGAGTGGAGGAAATAGTAAAGAAGCAGGCCTACTCCTAATGGAGGAGAAAAACCTTTCAGAAATTTTTCAAGATGCTTTTTATGAAGTGCCATAAAATTCATAATGCCTCCTTTGACATCAGAGGGTTACGAGTTATGAATTACCTCCACCATGGAGAAAGCATAAGGTATACTTGTGTAGAGCAATAATTTAAGTCTATACTTGCTCATGCTGTTTAGAATCATTTGCTCCAATATCTCCAGTTTCTCTATACTTGCCACAGTTTCAGACACCCACATTGCTGCAGGTTTCATCCTGCAGAGCTCACTTCCCTTGCTTTGCTCCTTCAGCTCAGTGAATTTTCTGAGACTAAGGTATCTACGTATAGAGCTGTCATGTGTACCTAGCTATCCCTGCAAAGAACTTCTGAAGGGCACCGGGAAACTGCTCATCTTGACACTTCTTCATTTGAGAGACTTGGACATGTCTTAGCATTTGTGCTATGAGGTTGTACCTGGTTCCTCTAAGATTGCTCTTCTTGTTGACATTCAAAAGAATCGTTCCAGTGTGGAAAGAGGCCATCACTAAAACCTTTTTGTACTGATCTGAAAACATGCAGCTGAAAACACCAATTACATAATTTCAACATGTTTTAAACTAAGGGTTATGCAATATGCAATCCATGGTTTTCTTTTTAACAAATATAGAATAATTTATGTACTGTGTTAAAACATACAAAACCATTAAAACATTAAAAAAAAAAGTTAAGCTTCTTCTGTGTGATGTTAATGACAAGTGTAGTCACATCAGAAGTATCGCCATTTCATGACTACAGAATACAAATAGAAAAAATAAACAAAAATAATTCTTTGTACCTTGATCAACCATCAGAAGAGATGGTATATAAAGTGTAACCAAAGAGAACAATTATAAGAACGAAGAGTTCTGAATTTCATGTGCCATCTGCCTATTCTGAGAGCAAAAATCTTAGACTCAAACATATATGCAGTCAGTATATTAATTAATATCCAACTATAGGTGAACAGGACAAATATTGAGTCATCCAGGGACTTAAAAAAAACATATTTCTAGGCCTTGTCCAGGTGTCATTAAAATATACTCTCTGGGAGTGTTGTCAAAAAATAGGTATTTTTGAAAAGAAATTCCTTGATTTTATTATTGTCCAGGTTCAGAAACCAAACCAGGTGGATATTGGAGTTTGTTGTTCAGATTCTCCCTTCCGCAAGGGCCAACTGTTTCACACTGGTCTCTCCCTGGGTGCAGCCCACATCTAATTACTAGATGATGTGATAGAACAAAGACCTCATGCATGCCTCTATTTGGAGTAACTCTGAAGGAGTAACAGCTGTAAAACTCCCTGTGGGATTGGATATTTCTTTCATTCCCTCACAAGCATTGTTCCCAGGAGCATTCCCCAGTAAAGTTCCCTCAATTAACTTTCCATATTATTAATAAAATCAACTTATCAGGGGACCTAACCTAAAATAGCTGGGTATTAAGTGGTCTTTGAATGCAGACTCTAAAATAGGCAGTAGATTATGGTGGAACAATGTGAGAAAGGTGTAGGCATAGGAGGAAGAACCAGAAGTCCCACAACATTACAAGTTAGAGAGTGAGCAAGGTAGGCATTCAAGTAGAAAGTGGCACAAAGGGGTAAACCAAAGTCTCAGCAGAGTAAGGAGGACATCAGAGAAGAGAGTGACCTGTATAGAGTATCTGAAGTGGAGTGAAGAGGAATTCTACCTGACAGAACAGGTCAGCCTTTCATGGACTCTTAGAATTGAGGAAGGGTAAGAAAAAAGTCCCTCCAGGAATATAATGTCCTGTGCAAGCTCAACATTGGGTTTTGAAACCCAAACAGAGCAAGAAGGACATCTGTATAAGGAATGGTGAAACAGTAGCTCAGGGTGAAGAATCTGTCAATGTGAGTTTGGTAGGATGTCTGTGTGAGTACTGTAGGCCACTGTTGAACAGAGGCAAAGTATTGGTTATGGAGGTAGATATATAGATAGATAGATAGATAGATAGATAGATAGATAGATAGATAGGATATATATAGGATATATATATAGGATACATATATAGAGAGAGATAAAATGTATGTAAATGCCACTGTGTATATACATTTTATATATACATACTAGAGCTCTGTGCCATGAGAGTACCTGATAGCAGTGATACCCCAATGGCAATATATATACCTAACACCCATATTTTGGCTTCTAAATTTTATTATCAACTTAAAGGAACCAGAACTACTTAGAGAAATGACTAGAAATGACTAGTTTCTGGGCTGGGTCAGAGGAAGTACAAGGTGAGGCTGGAACATCTTTTTGAGACAAAGTAAGAATATGCTCAAGAATGGTGGGACACACTGAAAGAACATAGAAAGCAGCTTGAACAGACTCCACTGGCAAAATTTGAATCAATTTCATCATCCACATGAATTGTTAATGGGAGCAAATTCTAGGTGCCTCTGAGGAACAGTGATGAGGAGAAACCCTCACTGGGCAGTGCTAACAATATTAATGAACTTGGACTACTGAGCAATGGTAATGAATGGCTTGTCTGGATGGCCAGAGTCCTGGGAAAAGATTGGTATATTATAGAAAAGGATTTCTGGAAAAGAAAATGTTAGTGCAGACATGGAAGAGCACATAAGGATGAAGGTTACTGCATCATATGTTAATACCCATTGAGAGCAACCACAACAGAAGAGTGACTCAACCAGCTTATGTCAATTAGGCTGTGCCAATGCCCACCCCAGTGATTGCAAAATGAGCTCATGAATATAGTATCCCTGGTGGCAGAAATGGAGGCTATGCATGAGCCCAACAGCAAATACTGCTGATCATTACTGACTCAGCTACTAATGATACTAAATCTCAAACCTTCCTGCAATAGAAACTAATACTGAGTCCCAGATAAAACACCATTCTTTGAAGAGTCCAACTAGACAATTGGTGGCAAGTTGACTACATTGGACAATCTCTGTCTTAGGAAGGGCATCTATTAATATTGTTGAAGTGGAGGTATGAATGGATTTTGTTTGCCTCAAACAAAAATACTATCCAAATTCTTACTGAATATTTGATCCATCCACATGATATCTATAACATCATCTTATCTAAATGAAAGGGTCTCCAGGAAGCATCTAATTTAGATGGATTGAGAAGAAAGAATAAAACTATTTTTCAAACTCCTGGCATACCTCCAGTATTATTCTTTAGAATCCTGTAGAACAAAATGCAAATAATAGCCCTGAAAAGGGAAGGAGAGAGAGGAGCAAAAGAGTAAGACATTGAAGGAACAGAAGCAGCAGCTTTTTATATCGGGCACCTAGCATGTGCCCTAGGATGGAGGCTTTATGCATTTGATCACATTTAATTCTCAACAAGCACACAAAGAATTTATTACCCCAATTTCATAGTGGAAGAAGATAAAAACTAGAGGACTTTAGAAACATACACAACCACTATTGTGCCTACCACTTGAACCAAAAATGTATTTCATCCATCCTAGAATCTCCTCTTCTATTTATAAGAATAAGGGTTAAAGGAGACAGGACTGAGAAGAGTGGCAAAGCATGTTAGGCTCTACTCAATCAATTATAAGTGGCTTAAGCATCAGAGTCTAACAGCTAATAAGGGCTAAAAATTATCAAACAGTTACTCTGTGCCAAGCACTCTCTTAAGTTACCTACATGGATTCTCTCATTTAATTTTTAGGAACACTGTCTGAGGAGAGATATTATTTACCTCATTTTATCAGTGAGGATACTGATGCTCAAAGGAGTTAAATAACTCATGGATCATACAAATAGTGTAGTCCAGTGGTTCTCAAACTTTAGTATGGAGAACATATGGATAATTTGTTGAAATACAGAGTACCGGGTCTTATCTCCAGAATTTCTGATTGAGAAGGTTTGGAATAGAGCCTGAGAACATGCACTGCTAACAAGTTCTCCTGTGATGCTGATGCTGCCATTCCAGGGGCCACATGGGAGAATCACTGGCAGAATCAAGGACAATTTTCAGAGTGACACTTAGGCATCCCAGCTTCAGAACCAACGTTTGACATTTTTAACAGAACTAATCTGGATAGGAATGAGAAACATTGTTAGTGTCAACCTGACTTGCTTCACGACAGTATGCAGGAGGCATTCAGTGTTTCAATTTCCTTAGCCAAACCTTCTGCCAACCTATGAGAAATTAATTTTTTTCTAATATTAATACAAATTATATTCAGTGGTATATCCAAGTAAGCCTAAATAACAACTTATTTCCAAAGCCATCCAGAGGTTTACATTCTCAGGTGGTTCACACTAAAGACCCTTGAGAGCAAAGAAGTGACAGGAAGTTCGTGGTGTCAGGCTAAAGAAGAGAAGTACCAGAAAGTGGGAGATGTGAGGAAAGGGAAAGTTAGTAACCATTTCACTTACTGCAATTTCTCCTAAATTTGACCTTAAAATGGGACACCGTTGTTTTTCCTCATCCTTTGGGGATTAGAAGACAGATGAGTAGATCCCCTGCCCTAAGAGGGGCTTGAAGTTACTTGAATCCTATTGCCTAGCTCTGTATAAGGTCTATATGAGGACAGATAAAATGTATAAACTCAAGTGGAATACAGGGTTTTGAGGAAGACATGGTTTAAAGTTGTATAACAATTAGAAAACAGCACCAAACAGAATATGATCAACCACATGTAGCATTGTTAATGTCAGTCCAGTAGAAGCCACAAAGAATCAAATAGAGGAACTTCAAGGTAGAAGCATCCACACTTAGCCCTGGGCCTCCCAAATACCAAAATAATAGAATTCAACAAGGAAATAACTGAAGTAACCTTCAGACAAACACCAAGAAGTAGAAGCAGTTTAATTCTCTAATTCTCTCTAGCACCTTGGACAGAGTATGTTCTACTGTCCTGGCAGTTTTATTCTTATTAACAATTATTAGCCTAGAAGTAGACATAAACAACTGTATTTTTTTAAGAAGGAGAAGTACTATATTTTTTTAACATAATTCTTCTGAGAAGCTAAAAATGCTTTTAATGTTGTCTTACTAATCTCTTTATCCACTAGAGAGTGAAACAAGTGTAATTAAATAGAAATTACCTCTACTGCTTTTAAAGTAAGATAACTTTTGACCTATCTTCCAAAATACTCATGTTGTTCTATATTATCTTTTTTTCCCCAAAGAATTTTCTTCCCTTTAAAGTAAGAAGACATTTTTCAAACCAATACCATTTAGGGATTAACTAGTATATGTTCAGGGAAAAGAAACGAATGAAACCCAACTTGGAAATAAGGAAAAAAGATTTTTTAGTTTTTTAAAAAATGTTATACTAGAACATTTTCTAATAAGACTTCCTGAGAGTCATCTCATTCTCTCTTGGAATATAATTCTGATTTACTAGTTACAGTTGATTAGGATTCACATGTGTTATAACTGTAAAGTTAGAGGTTGAGTTGTAGAAAATTAACCAGGTGTCATTTTTTTCTGTTTGATAGAGAAGATAACCCCTAAAGGTTATAATTTTATTTCCCTGTAGTATTTTAATGTGTTTCATATCATACTAGGAAATCTTATTCCAGATTTCTTTTTCCACTGACCTTGTAAATCTTAATTTCTCATGTCCTCTTTGAATCAGGTTTTCATTCTGTGGGTTCCCATATGACTGTAATTAGTTAAATAAAACTTTGACACAGGCCACCTATTTGTGTGAGTACTTTTTAACAATTTGAGAGTCATACATTTGCATGTAAATGAAATGAATCCATGTTTAAGTATTTCATCTACATTTTTTCTTCATCTCATATTTAACTTGGATGAAAGGCAGTGGTTTGAATGAAACTCAAATGAACACGGTAATGTCAGCAATCATATCTTGGAAATCAGGCAACAAGACTTACATTTTTTTGCTACCTTATCCAGGGCTCTGAAAATTACAGAGTATTAATGAATATTTTTATGTAAAGATTTAAGAAGTCTTAGATCAGCTAAATCAACTAAACTGCTCCCTTGGAACAGACCTATACTCTGTCTTACAAAGACTGGTCATATCCCTGCACATTTTCATAGTCACTACGGAAACAAGGTTAATCTATTGCAAAGTTCTGCCAAATTATTGCAAATCTGGTAGCAGGAAATATGGCAGAGTCTTTATAAAAAGACGAGAATTTATTCAAAACTAGAACTCCAAAGTCCATCTGTCTTGTTCTACTTGTACCATGGACTTGTGCACATTTGTAGCTCAATTCAATAAACATTCTGATTAGTAACAATAAAACAAAGATGAGTAAGGCAGAGCTCACATCCTTGTAGAACATACAGTTTATTCCATTTTAAATAATTTCATATGTATGTACGTAGTGTCTTTTCAGTATCCACCCTTGAGACAAGCAGTAAATGATTTTTGCCTTTCACTTAGAATATTTTTCAGAAAAATCAGAAAGAGAGACAAAAATAGATACATAAAGTCAGCTGTTAATAAGTGCTAAGAAGAAAACTTAAGGGGAGTAAGAAGAGTAAAAATTATGAAGGCCCTTATTTTATACGGTCCTGGTTTGTGTGTATGTGCTGGATTGGGGTTTCTACGAAAAATTTTACATTTGGGTCAGGAGTAGAATGAAGCGAGAAGGGAGTATTATTGATATGGAAAGGGGGCAGGAAAGTGCTGAGAAGAGAAGGGCGGGTCCCTAGCTAAGGTTCCAGCCCTGGGCCTGTGCCCATGGAACTAGGTGAGGATAGGCACTCCTGCCTTTGTGCCCAAATGCTTCATTTCCAAAGACCACCCTGGCCCGTGATGCCCCCATCCTATGCCTATAAAATCCCCTGGGATTCTAGGAGGCAGGCACACAAGTGGCTGGATGTCAAGAGGAACACATTGGCAGAAGAAGACACAAGCAGCTGGATGGCAACAGAATGTTGAGGGGAGCATGCAGCAGAAGGGCACACTGACAGATGCTGGCCATCCACCAGTGGAAGGCCGTAGAGGCTGGCCAGGGTAGTTGGACAGCCCGGCCACCAAGCAGCCTGACTCCAGGGGAAAACCATCTCCCTTCTGGCTCCCCAATCTGCTGAGAGCTACTTCCACTCAATAAAACCTTACACTCATTTTCCAAGCCCACATGTGATCCGATTATTCTAGTATAACAAGGCAAGAACTCTGGGATACAGAAAGCTCTCTGTCCTTGCAATAAGGCAGGGGTCTAACTGAGCTGACTAACACAAGTCACTTACAGACAGCTAAACTAAAAGAGCACCATGTAACACACGCTCACTGTGGCTTCAGAAGCTATAAACATTCACCCCTAGACACTGCCATGGGTTTGGAGACCCCAGCCTGCCTGCCTGTCTGTATGCTCCCCTAGAGGTTTGAGCAGTGGGGCACTGAAGAAGCGAGCCATACACCCATAGCACGCCCTGCAAGGGGAACAAGGGAAGTTTGCCCATTTCATTATTCTTAATTTATAACGGGCCACAACCAACAATAATATGAATATTCATTTCTGTCTTACAAGAGTGCTTCAAGAAAATTTCTAAAATATGTAAATAGCTATAAATTGAAAAATGAATTATAATCTAAAAGAATTTTTATCATAACATCATCTAAAATTTATTAAAAATTAAAATGAATTTTTGTCTTTTTTAACTGTGTAAACACAGTTCACTATATAGTGAAGGATAATAATTTCTGTTTTCTGAGAATCTCTTTGATTCCTAAAATCAAAGTCAAAATAATTACATTCTATTATTATTGCTCAATTCCTCAAAACCAAATCAAAACTTAGCTTGCTTATGTTTAGAATACTAGTCCTTAACCTTGGCTGCACATTGGAATTACTTGGGGGAACTTTTTATATATATATATGTTTGCCTAGCTCCCCAAAACCAGATTCTTATGTACTTGGCCTGGGGTGTATTGTGAACATCACTATTTCAACAGCTCCCTAGATGACCTCAATGTGCTGCCAAAGCGGACCACACCTATTTAGACCATGACTTTACCAGTCAGTTTCCTGCTTGCATCTCCCCACGACATCCTCCCCTAAAGTTTCTAGTTGTCTCCTTTCATTTTTTGACAGAAGGCCCATGCCTTGTTCATCACATTAACAATATTTTACAACTCTTACTAACTCTTCCTGTGGGAGATTTTAATTAATTATTTATATCTGAAGACTGTTTTTGCTGTAGAGCTCACAGATTTTCTGTTTTAATTTAAATGAATCATTCTCTACACAGTTGTATTAGTCCATTCTCACACTGCTATAAAGAACTACCTGAGACTGGAAAGTTTATAAAGAAAAAGAGGTTTAATTGACTCAAAGTTCCATAGGTTGTACAGGGGGCATGGCTGGGGAGGCCTTGGGAAACTTACAATCATGGCAGAAGGTGAAGAGGAAGCAAGCACATCTTCATATGGCAGCAGGAGAGAGAGAGAAAAGGGGGAAGTGCTTTTAAACAACCAGATCTCATGAGAACTCACTCACTATACTGAGAACAGCAAGGGGAAAAAATCACCCCCATGATTTAATCACCTCCCATCAGGTCCCTCCTCCAACACGTGGGGATTAGAATTTCACATGAGATTTGGGTGGAGACACAGAGCCAAACTATATCACTCTTCGTTGCCATCATCCTTGAATTTCTTTTATTGAACTCTTAGTTTAGTTCCACAATTTTATGTAAGCTATGTCTAACTCTTTTGGTCCTTGTCCTTGTTTTCCTGGAATATACCTTAAATGAATTCCTTAGGAATAATGTATGAACATCCTTTCTGAGTCCTTGTAGATCTGAAAATGTTTTAATTATGCTTTTATACTAGATTAATAATTTAGCTGTGTCTAGAATTATACGCTCAAACCTGATTTCCCTTGAAGATATTTGAAGATTTTTAAAAATTTTATTCTAACTCCTAAGGCTGTTGGTGAGCAGTATGATATGTCCCTCTAGTCCTGCTAGATTGATTCTATTATTCCCAAAACATTTTACCATTTTCTGTGTCTCTTCTTTTAATTATATGGTCTATATCCATTTAATTGTCTTTACCATTGCTAAACCTTCTATTCAATAATAATAATTTCAAATATCCACATTATATTTATTTTCTTAATGTTTTTTCTCTCAACATCTTCTTACAATGTTATGGATACAAGGTGAACTTGAGTTTCTCTGAAAATTTTTATGTTTTCTCTTTTCCTTCTTCTGTCCTCTGAATTTTCACTTTTTCTTCCAGGATCAGTCGTGTCTTTTTTTGTCTTTTTAATATTGCTGATTTATTTATTTATTTATTTATTTAGTATATGGTCATCAGGTTTTAGCCTTTTATAGTTAAAAATAAGGGGGACAGAAAGATTAACTTAGTGTTCTCAGTATATAGCTATAGCTTGATGACTTGTAGGATTTGCTATATGTGACAGGAGGAGGAGATTTTCACTAAGTTGGAACTTCCCAAAGCTCAGAATAAGGAGGACATCATTTTGGACACAAATTCTTATCCAAGTAGCCCTATTCTTCTTTGATCAGTTGACTTGATCTCCTTAGAGAAGAGCCTTTCTTTTTAATGGGAGGGCACATATCAATATGCTGACAAGCTAGTGCGGAAGGCGGAGGCAAGAGATAGATGAGAATGCTAGCGCATATGCTTCATGATAGACTTTCAATCAATCACCCTGTTTTTAGCCTCTTCTTCCACCACCATCTGAACCCAAATCTGGAGCTTCTGTGAATGCCACAAGGAGAGATCATCTGTCTCCCTTCACTGGGGTGTCCCTCTGGGTATTCTGGGCTACAACTTCGTTCTCTATGTTTGATTTATAAAAATGCTCCCATTGACTTCTGTCTTCTAGAAATTTGTTGAAATCCATCATCCACTAATAACCTCCCTACATCATATTATCTTTACTGGTATAAATTTATTCCTTTTAAATATTTTTTTTCTACTATTATACAAATTGCTTCTTAGATGAAGGGAGAACACTAAGCATGCTTATTCTTCCATCTGAAGTCAGAAAAATTGAAGTTTCATTCTTCTGTTACTTCTTATAATTTAAGTTTGACCTAAAGTCTTCCCCAAATTGTTTCAATGATAAGTAGCAGATCCATCTACAACTGACAGATGAATTACATCAAGAGTTTTACCCCATATTGACTGTACTCAATTAATAACATCAAATCCAGATTTTTAAAATATATAAAACAGATAGTAGGACTAGAAGAGAGTTGCTTATGTTGGATAGGCGGAGGTCAGCCTATGAGCCAATGTTTGTAGAAAGGGCTGGAGAAGCTGGAGAATCATGATTCTCTCTCTCTCTGCTTTTTTTTTTTTTTTTTTTTTTGAGATGGAATCTAGTTCTGTCGCCCAGGCTGGAGTGCAGTGGCATGATCTCAGCTCACTGGAACCCCCACCTCCCAGGTTCAAGTGATTCTCCTGCCTCAGCCTCCAGAGTAGCTGGGATTACAGGTGCCCACCAACGTGCCCAACTAATTTTTGTATTGTTAGTAGAGACAGGGTTTCACTGTGTTGGCCAGGCTGGTCTCGAACTCCTGACCTCATGATCTGCCCACCTCAGGCTCCCAAAGTGCTGGGATTACAGGCATGAGCCACCACGCTGGGCCGATTCTTAAAGTTGGTAAGCCCAGTTCTCCCCACAGACAGGGACCACGTGAACTCCCCCTATACTCTTAAGCTTCTTTCTCAGTTCCTAGGACCAATTCAACATGAGATGGTAAAAACTGAACAGCATCTGCTTAATTATTTATTCTCTCTAGATCTAGACAGGGTTGAGGCTCTGCTTTGCTTGACACCTTTTTGTGGACTTGACACCTGCACATGTGTTCAGCCATTCTGATGCTGCTGCCTGCCTGCCTTGAGTTGGTTGACCTGGATGTCCCACTTTTTGCTCCTCCTACTGTTGGCACAGAGCTCCCTGACTCACAGCCTCCATGTCACTGTTCACAGTGATTTGATGGCTCTGTTCTTTAAGCTTCTTGCTCATCAGCCTGAAATCCTGTCTACATCTTGTTATGGTTATTTTCTAGGACTTGTGTAGACCCATTAAGCATGCTACAAGTCAATTTATGCAAACTTTGAGATGGGATAGGATGATAAATTATCTGAAATAATCTTTAAGCCTCATTTCTAACAACCTCCACTGCCTCATCCCAATGTGAATTATCTAAACCTGCTGTAAGAGGCAGAAGAGTAGAGACTAAGTGTGTATTTGGATAAAATCACTGCTGTAATAATGATACACTTTATGACTATGCTAGAGTGTTTGTTTCTTCACCCAAGAGTGTAGAAAATAACAGTACTACCTAAAAGTTTTCTTGAGATTTACAGAGATTATTTCTGTTAAGTAATTAGAACAATCTAGGTATTTGTTCTGTTTATCCATAGTGCCCACCTCTATATCATATGTACACTTTCGATGATCCTACTTAACTTACTCAATGTTCCCATGAGAATTTGAGTGTGGCCTCAGCCTGGGCATTCAGCTGGGTGTCTTTGATTCTGAATTGTATTCCTATCTCTAAAAGAAGAACCTAAGAGCTATGCAGCTGCCTATGAATAGTATGCAATTTTAATTACTGTAAATTGAGGAATATTTATATTACAACTTAACTTTTAAAATCGAAGTTAATTATTTTTGGAAAAACTGTTGCTTATTTTCAGTAAATGCTAACTGAATATTAACCTATGAAAATATATTATTGACATAATTTGGGGAGGAGAAACAATGGTAGGAATTTGGACAACGCCTCATTTAAAATTTGATTTTTTCCGGTATAATGAAGATAGGTGTATTTATCTAGAGTCTTACAACTACCACAGCTTGTCCTAAATAGTTAGATGAAGTTTCTAAGATTGTAGTGGTAAAGGTATTTTAATAGCTTTTTTTTTCCAATTATGTTAATGCCGAGTAAGTTCTGTTTGGAAAAAAAAAAAAAAAGTAGGCCGGGCGCGGTGGCTCAAGCCTGTAATCCCAGCACTTTGGGAGGCCGAGACAGGCGGATCACGAGGTCAGGAGATCGAGACCATCCTGGCTACCACGGTGAAACCCCGTCTCTACTAAAAATACAAAAAACTAGCCGGGCGAGGTGGCGGGCGCCTGTAGTCCCAGCTACTCCGGAGGCTGAGGCAGGAGAATGGCGCAAACCCGGGAGGCGGAGCTTGCAGTGAGCTGAGATCCGGCCACTGCACTCCAGCCCGGGCTACAGAGCAAGACTCCGTCTCAAAAAAAAAAAAAAAAAGAAAAAAAAAAAAGTAAAGAACAATTTTTTTTTATGATTTAGTATAACCATTTCTTATAACTGTGGTTTCAGCCATCTAGCTGGTCACTATGTTTGCAGAGGAGGTTTGAGCCCAGTAATCAGTATTTTTAAAAGCTTCCAGGTGATTCTAATATACCAGCCTTTTGGGAAGACTCCTCTCATATACAAAACAGAAAATGTAAACACTTGCATCACATTTAAAAAGAGCAAGTATAAATTTTCACCCTAAATATAATGCAAATTGACCATGGTGGATGTCACAGCAGTATTACTTACAGTAATATTTACCAAGCTTGCCTAATTATATAATCACCCAGGGCAATTGTTGAAAATGGCCCTCTCCTGACTGAAAAAATCTTCTGATTCACCCCAGATTCAGTAGGTCTATTAAAAAAAAAAAAAAAAAAAAACAGAAATCTGAATGCTAACACACATCCCAGCTGATACACATGATCATATATGTTCAGCAAATATGAGCATATAGGACTTCGGTAAAGATGTAGGCTTTAGGAGACTGTAAAGTAGTGTTAAGCTCACAGGCATGTGCCAGAGTTCCTACATACATAACAACACTAGAAGTCTTGCCTTATTTGGAGTTACAGAAAAATATGTAGTGAGATAATGGAAACATCATTAGACATACAGGTGTTTGGATAACAAGATAATAGAACCCATCCCACCAGGGTGGCAGACAGCAGTTAGCAGCATAGAAAGGAAGTTGTACTGGACAATGCAGGTAACCATGGATCTCAGCCTCTCCTTGGCCTTAGTATAAAGAATCACTTTGGTGAACTTCTCCTCATCTGCTACTGTTTTATCAATTTGTGTTCCATTGCTGGCATTAGTATGCAAGTATGAGGTCCATGACTTATATTTCACTAGGGGGTAAGGAATCACTTTCCCTTCTGGACACAAATGAGAGAAGATGTAAAAATAAGTTCTGCAGAGTCAACAAATGCCAGCCCAGTTCATGTTTTTGTAAACAAAGATTCCGGGGGAAACAGTACATCATGCTTTCATGTATTATGTGTGGCAGCTTTGGAACTGCAATGTCAGAGTTGTGTCATTGGAACATAGGTCTCTGCAATGATAAAAGCATTCCTATGTAGGCCTTTATAGAAAAAGTTTTCTGGCTGTTGTGCTAAGACCACCTTGCCACTGTGAAAGTATCCAGAATTGTGTCAACTCAGAACAAAGCAGAGTATGGGGCAGTGAGAGGCTGAGCCCTGAATACTGCAGATATCTGAAGCTATCCCTACTCCTGGGCTTTTCAGTTCAAGACCATGAATTATTTTTTTGTTTTGCTTTGTTTTGGTTTTGATTTGTATTTTACTTAATCTATTAGAGTTGGGTCTTCCTTTATTTATATCAAAAATAGTCCTGACTAGTAACAGTTACAATAATTAAAAATATACAGAGCAGAAAAAAATCTAAATTTGTGTAGTTTTTAAATACCTAACCAACACTGGTGACATTAAGAAGCTAAGTGCTTTCTGCAATGGATATCAAGACTACTACCTAAAAGTAGCAAATGTTTTCAGAAACAATTGAAGACATACTGATAAGAGAATGATTTCTATCAATACCAAGACAGAGACAACATGCTAGCCATTCTGTGATGAGGTCTTCAACAACAGCCTAGAGAGTAGGGATTAATGGTATATATATTTTACATGCTAGGTAATTGTGTTTCATATTTGGTTGCTTGTATTAGCTGCTGGGTGAAAGTCATTTAGCTATAGAGTCCCTTTTTTAGTTTAATTCAGAAATGTGTTATGTTCACACATAACTCTCTGTTTTGTGGCACAGAATCTGGCACAAGGTAGATGCTCAGTAAATAGAACAAATGAGCCTAAACTGCCTGACTCAACATTTTCAACCTGGATACAGATCAGAGTAGTATGTAACAAGAGTATAAAGAACTGGTCCCTTCAGCTTTCTTATCTGAAAAACACAGCCCCTAAATATCCTTTTACTTTTTCAAAGGGATAAATCACCCTGACATATCCAGTCGATCTTGTAAATTCTTAATAGCAATGAGCTAAGCTGCTCAGTGCTTTCTGCAACCATACAGCCACCTTATTCATGGCCCCTGATCATTTTTTTTTTTTCATTTAAATACTGCTTACTCTTCACCTTATAGAATTGAAATAAGCATGAGACCTGGTGAGACTGATTTCATCTTCTGTTCACTGTGTCTTCTTTTGGAGGAGATGCCCATCTTGGATTTGAAGGAAAAGGAAAGCCATTCATTATTGCATGAAGCAATAATGTTCCCTATGATATGGTCAAGAATATAGTGAGCCTTTGTTTTTTCAGAGCAAGAACTTTCTATATTCCAGGCTTCGTGTATAAAAATTGTTTCTGTGAGTCTAGTGCTTAATCCCTTTGTTTCCATTAGGATAAAACTTGCTTTACATAAATCTTCTTTGAGTCCTCAGTTGAGAACAAGAGGCCTTGGATGAGATTTACCCTAAGAGTTAGATACTCTTCATTTTACTGATAGCAAAGAGTCATATAGACCACTTATTCAGCAAATCTTACTTGAAGATTGGAGAAAAAGATTGATGGTTAATCTTCCCAAGCCCCAAAGAAGACTTGCATTAATCACCTGAAGCACTTACCTTTAGTTGAGATTATTTTTATTTAGAAACTACCTCTTAAACTCACTGTATTACTCAGCGCTCTCCAGAGGGACAAAACTAATAGGATAGATGTACATATATAAGGAAGTTTATTAGGGAGAATGGGCTCACATGGTATGACAGCAAAGTCCCATGACAGGCTGTCTGCAAGCTAAAAGAGAGAAGCTGGTAGCGTGCTCAGTCCAAGTCCAAAAGTCTCAGAACCAAGGAAGTCAGGATTGCAGCCCTCAGGCTGAAGCTGAAGTCCCAAGAGCCCCTGGGAGGTCACTGGTGAAAGCCCAGAGTCCAACGGCTAAAGATTCTGAAATCTAATGTCCAGGGACAGGAGGAGAGAAAGCAAGCACTTAGCTTGGGACAAGAGAGACTGCCAGAGGACTCAGCAAGCTGCTTCTCTCTTCTTCTTTTGTCTGCTTTGTTTTAGCCATGCTGAAAGCTAATTCGATGGTGCCCACACACAATGAGGCTGGGTGGTCCTCTCCCAGTCCAATGACTCACATGTCAATCTTCCCTGGCAAATCCCTCATAGACATACCCAGAAACAATACTTTAGCAGCCATCTATGTATCCCTCAATCCAGTCAGTGGACACCTACTACTAACCATCATGTTCACCATGCACCTAGCTTACAACTTGCTCTCTATTGACAATAATAAAAGAAAAATTCCTAAGAGAGAACATGATATCTGTATTTATTATTTAGAGCTGTATAACACATTATCTGAAAACCTAGTGACTATAGCTAACAAAAATGTATTGTACTCAGATGATGGAAACCCTAAATGCTCTAACTTGATCACTAGACATTATATACATGTAACAAAATTTTACATATACCCTATAAATTTGTGTAAGTAACAAAAAACTTAATGGTTTAAAACAACAGTATTCATTATGTCACAGTAAGTCAGGAATCCTAGCAAAGTTTAGCTGGGTCCTCTGCCCTGACTCTCTCACAAGGCTACAATCAAGGAGCTGGCTAGAGCTCTCATCATTTCAAGGTTCAACTGGGAGCAAGATCCATTTACAAGCTTACTCACCTGGCTGTTGCCAAGATTCAGTTTCTCATGAACTGCTGCACTTAGAGCCTCACTTTGTCAATAGCTGTGAGCCAGAGGCCTCCCTCTTTGGTGCTTGGCCACATAGATCTCTCCATTGGGTAGATCACAACATGGCAACTGGTTTTTATCAGAGTGAGCAAGTGAATAAGGAAGAGAAAGTGCCTTCAACATGGAATCATGGTTTTCATAACCTAATATCAAAAGCGACATCCATCACTTTTGGTATGTTCTACTTGATAGAAGCAAGTCATCAAGTCCATCCCACATTTAAGGTGAGAATATTACACAAGGTATGAATGTCAGGAATTGGGGGGTCATTGGGAGCCACTTTTGAAGTAGGACTACTGCAATGTCTTTATGAATCAAGCTGCCAAAGGAGATTGCAATCTTCAGGAAAAATAGACCATAGTGTAAGAGTTTATTTGCTACATTTATTTGCTAGTCTTACACACTTTGAATACCATCCTGTTGCCCTCCAATTAGCTACTTACTTCTACTTCCTTTCTCAGTACACTAGAATGTGGCTAGACTTAGCTGTCATACACTGTAAAAAGATTTGCCTCTTTCTTATCATGGACAGCTACTTTAAACTTACTTCTCACAAATCTCTCTAAACCAGGGGTCTTTAATCCCCATGCCATGGATTGTTACCCATCCGTGGTCTATTAGGAACCAGGCCTCACAGCAGGAGGTGAGCAGCTGGCAAACCAGCATTACTGCCTGAGCTCTGCCTCCTGTCAGATCAATGGCAGCATTAGATTCTCATAGGAGTGAGAACCCTATTGTGAACTATGCATGTAAGCAATCTAGGTTGCATGCTCCTTCTGAGAATCTGATGCCTGATGATCTGAGGTGGAAAAGTTTCATCAGCACCACCCCTGCCCCTGCCCTGTACCCTCAACAACAGTCCCTCTGATGGCTTCTATCATGACATCAAGTGCTCAGGTTTTTCCCATGCTCTCCCCTTGACCCCTTTGAATACTACCCCATTGCTCCCCAGTTAGCTACTTACCTCTATTTCCCTTCTTAAAACACTTGAATGTGGCTACTGCTGTCACCAAAGCACTGGTCCAAAGCTTGTCAAGATTATCTGTTCATAGTGAAAGTCAACTGCTTCTTTTCAGATCTTAGCTTAACTGGCTTTCTGTATCATTTAGTACTTCTGAATGTGACCACCTTCTAGAGATACTTTCTTCCTGAGGCTTCATGACATCATCCTCTTAGTGCTGCCCTACCTCTCTGTCCACTGTTTCTCAGTCTTCTTCACAGAAAAATCAGTCTGAGGCTAGCTTATAAATGTTCACTTTTAGATTTCTAGGTCAGGCCCTCTACTTTTATTTTTTATTATGCAAGAACTCCTAGGAAGACTTTAGCCACTATTCCTATTTTAATTACCTTCTATATGTGAACCACTCTTAAGTTTTATCTTCAGCACATGTTTCTCTCTACTAAACCTCATGCTCCTATTTAACTATGTAAGAAACATCCATTTGGTAATTCGAGTTTAATGTCAAACTGAGTTCTTCACCTGCTTCAACCAAATCTACAGCTCCTAAGAGCCTTCTCCTCTCCATGATTAGAAGTTCTGCCAGCCAAGCCAAAATTCCCCTAAATCCTTGGCTCCTTCCTTTACATAAATACGTCTAGCCAATCAACCATCAAGTTTCAATGAGAAGGAAAAAAGAGATTGAGCACTAGGATAATCCTTACCTACTACTTCACAACCCTCATACTCCACACTTAACCTTCACATTACATGAAAATTATATCTGGATGACCTAAAAGGTAGGCAGAATAATATCTTCTGCAAAGATATTCATGTCCTAATCTTCAGAACATGTGAATATGTTATATTACATGACATGAGGGAAATAGGCTGTAGACAGAATGAAGGTTGCTAATTAGCCTTAAAATGGGGAGAGTACTTTGTATTATTTGTGTGGGCCTAATGTAATTACAAGTGTTCTTAAAGGTAGAAGTGAGGGGTTCTTAAAGGTAGAAGAGTCAATATCAGAGTAATATAAATTTGACAAAGACTAACCCAGCTCTTGCTGGCTTTGAAACTATAAGAGGCTATGAGTCAAGAAATAAGGGAGGCCTCTAGGAACTGGAAAAGTCAAGAAAATATATTCTCCCCTAGAGTGTCCAGAAGGGAACACAGCTCTACCGATGCCTTCATTTTAGCCAATGAGATGCTTTTCAGACTTCTTACCTCCAGACTTGTAAGATAACCTACTACATTTGCATTGTTTTAAGCCACTAAGATTATGGCCATTTCTTAGAGCAGCAATAGGAAATTAATACATCTTATTTTTCATTGAGTCATTTTTTATTATTTATGTTAACTAAATCTGATAGACTCTGAATGATAGAAGTATATCATCTCACTCTTGTTAAATAATCAAACTCAAGAGAAATTCCAAAATGCCTTTACAACAGGTGGGAGGTAAGAAGCAAAGCTGAACCAGACCACTAAACAAGACACTACTCTTAGATTCAATAACCTATTTACCCTGGTTAGATTTTTTAAATTCCTGAAACTAAATTAAGGAACCCAAGTTCCCTTTGAAGAGAATTATCTTCTACAAAGTTTTGGAACCTGGTCATTGTCATTAAAAATTTGCCTCTCATAATATTTTTGTTTCAATTTCTATCATTTCAGTTTAGGAAATACTAAAACGAGAACAAATAAATTGTTCAGGGACAGAAAAAATATAGCTCAGAAACTAGATATACATAAAGCAAGGAAGAATGTGAGAGAAGGTATAAAAATAAGATTTTTTTCTTATTCTTAATATATCTGAAAGGTAAATATTGGCTTAAAGTGGTAATAGTAACAATGCATCACTTGATAATAGAATGTGAAAAAACAAATAAGATAAAGGTCATTAAAAGGAAGAAGAAATTTGGAATACTATGCTCTAAGTATGAATGAAGTAGTGCAGGTAGACTTAGATAAATTAAAAATGTATATTGTGGGGCCAGACGTGGTGGCTCACACCTGCAATCCCAGTGCTTTGGGAGTCCGAGGCAGGTAGATCACCTGAGATCAGTAGTGTAAGAGCAGCCTGGCCAACATGGTGAAACCCTGTCTCTACTAAAAGTAAAAAAATTAGCCAGGCATGATGGCGGGTGCCTATAATCCCAGCTACTTGGGAAGCTGAGGTCAGAGAATCACTTGAACCTGGGAGGCGGAGGTTGCAGTGAGCCAAAATCATGCCATTGTGCTGTAGCCTGGGCGACAGAGTGAGACTCTGACTCAAAAAAAAAAAAAAAAAAAAAAAAAAAAAAAAACAAAAAAAAAAAAAAAAAAAAAAACAAAAAAAAAAAAAAAAAAAACTTAACAGAAAAAAAAAAACACAAAAATAGAAAGCAATTGTACACGTGGTAGATATTAATTCAACTATATCGTTAATCACTTTAAATGTGAATTTTCTAAATACACCAATTAAAAAGCAGAGATTGTCAGAGTACATTAATAAAACAAGACCCAACTAAATGCTGGCTACAAGAAAACTAAGTGTAAAAATCAGAGAAGTTCAAAGTAAAGAGGTGAAAATAGTTACAAAATACTAACATTTACATTAATCGAAAAAAAAATCAGGAATACCTATATTAATCTTAAAGCAGATTTCAGAACAAGGAAAATTATCAGGGAAAAAGAGAAGTATTCCATCATGATACAGAGTTCAATTCTCTATGAAAACATAATCATAAATGTATATGAACCTACCTAACAAGAGCTCATCAAATTATGTGAAACAAAAGTTGATAGAACTGCAACAGAAACAAACAAACCTACTATTATAGTTGGAGACTTTAAGACCCCTCTTTCAGTAATTGATACATCAGGCAGGCAGAAAAATCAATAAGGATATAATTGACTCAAATAACACTATGAATATACTAGCTGTAATCAACATTTACAGAATCCTGCATCCAAAAACAGCAGACCACACATTTTTTTTCAAGGTCATATAGAATCTTCATCGAGATATAAAACAATCTTGACCGTAAGACATACTTTAACAAATTAAAAAGTAACAGGAATTATACAAATTATATTCTCAGACTATAAAAGAATTAAACTACAAATCAGTATTGTAAAGAAGTTGAACAATCCCAAACACTTGGCTATTAAATAACACAGTCCTTGATATGATTTGGTTGTCTCCCAACCCAAATCTGTTCTTGAATTGTAGTTCCCATAATCCCCATGTATCATGGGAGGGACCCAGTGGGAGGTAGTTGAATCATGGGGCGGTTACACTTATGCTGTTTTTGTGATAGTGAGTGAATTCTCAGGAGATCTAATGGTTTTTTAAAGGGTTTTTCCCCCTTTGCTCAGTACTTCTCTCTCCTGCTGCCATGTGAAGAAGGATGTGTTTGCTTCCCCTTCCACCATAATTGTAAGTTTCCTAAGGCCATTCCAGCTATGCTCAACTGTGAGTCAATTAAACCTCTTTCTTCTGTAAATTACCCAGTCTTAGGCATGTCTTTATTAGCAATGTGAGAATGGACTAATACACTCTTATATAACACATGAGTCAATAAGAGTCTCAAGAGAAATTTAAAATATTTTGAATTAAATGAAAGTTATATGTTAAATCAAGTTTAGCCTAAAGCTGTCTTCTCACATATTTTAAGTTTGATTTAAAGATTTACCCATATATAGTGAAATGAAACCTAACTGAATGTGTAAACAGACTGTAACCTGTTCTGTGCCAATTACTGACTTTTGGTCAATTAAAGATGGGTGACCAACCATCCAAATCATGTTGAAATAAGGCAAACACCAAACTGTAACCAATCTATTTGTTTCCATACCTCACTTCTGTTTTCTGTACATCACTTTTCTTTTTCTGTCCATAAATCTTCTTCCACCATGCTGCTCTACTGGAGTCTCTGTGAGCCTACTGTGGCTTTGGAGGCTTCCCGGTGGTGAAGCAGTCTTTGCTCAATTAAGCTTTGTTAAAATTAATTTGTCTAAGGTTTTTTTTTTTTTTTTCTTTTTGTAACAAAACATCAAATCTTGTGGTATACACTGAAAGCTATGCTCAGAGGAAAATGTATAGCATTAAATGCATATATTACAAAACAAAGTTCTAAAATCAATAATCTAAGCTACCACCTTAGAAAATTAGATAAGATCATTTCAAGCCTAAAGCAAGCAACATTAAAAAAATAAAAATTAGAGTAGAAATCAATGAAATTGAAAACAGGAAATTGAAAGAGAAAATCAATGAAATCAAAAGTGCTTATTTGAAAAGACCAGTGAAAGTGATAAACCTCTAGCTAGGCTAACCAAGGGAAAAAAAGAAAACATAAATTGCCAAAATCACAAATACAAGAGAAGTTGGCACAATTGATCCTATAAACATTAAGAGGATAATAAAAAGATTATTATGAACAAATCAATGCTCACAAATTTGATAACTTAGATAAAACAAACCAATTATTTGAAAGGCACATCCACTAAAACTCATACAAAGAGAAATAGAACCTGAAGTATCCTATATATCTTAAGGTGATCAAAAAAATTTAATAAGCTTCCAAATAAGAAAGCACCAAGGCCAGATGGGATCACTGGTGATTCCATCATTTAAGGAGGCTGAGTTAGGAGGATTACTTAAGCCCAGGACTTTGAGATCAGAAGGAAACAGTGAGAGAAGAAGGAGGAGAAGGAGAAGGAGAGGGAGGAGAAGAAGGAGAAGAAGGAAGTGGGGAGGGGGAACTGCAGACCAATATCTCTCATGAAAGTAGATATAAAATACAAAGTCCTCAATAAAATATTAGCACATCAAATCCATATATATATATATATATATATATTTTTTTTTTTTTTTTTACCCAGACTTAGGCATATATATATGGCATATATATGGATTTGATGTGCTATATATACGTGTGTGTGTGTATGTATATATATATATATTTCATTTGGAATAATTTAGTTGGTATATATATATACACATACACACACACACACACACACACATATATTCCAAATATATATTGGAATATATATATATATTCCAAACTAAAGGGATTTATTTCAGGTAGACAAGACTGGTTCAACATTTGAAAGCCAATTAACATAATCTACTACATCAGCAAGCTAAAGAACAAAATTACATGCTCAATAAATTGATGTAGATAAAAACATTTGACAAAATCTAATATGTATTTATGATAAAACTCTCCACGAACTAGGACTAAAAATACACTTCTTCAACTTTATATAGAGAATACCTACGAAGTCTACACCTAACAACATACTTAGTAGTGAGAAACTGAGAGCTTTTTGCTAAGATTGGGAACAAGGCTAGGCTGTCCTGTCTTAGCACTTTTATTCAATATTGGACTGGAAGTACTAGTTCGTAATAAAGACAAGGAAAGGGAATAAGACATATACTGATTGGGAAGGAAGAAAGACCTAAAACTGCTTTTATTTGCAGATGACATTATTGTCTATGTGGAAAATCCCAAAGAATTGACAAAAAAAGAAAAAAATCCTGAAATTATCAAGAATAGCAATGTTTCAGGTTACAGGTTAATATACAAAAGTCAGTTGTTATTGTATTACTACATGAGCAATGAAAAACTAGAATTTGAGTTTTTTTAAAAAAAATACCTTTTACAACAGCACTTAAAAATTAATACTCAGGTTTAAATCTAATGAACATGTACAAGATCTCTATACATACAAATGACAGAATTCTAATGAAAGAAATCAAATATCAAAATATCACAAATAAAATGTGCCTAGGAATCAGGGTCAAGATACCATATTCACTAAAGTAGGCAGAACCTCAGTAGGAAGCTCAGGATGTGCTTGATATTTCTCTTTATTCAGTTCCCCACAAGCTTCTGTACTCTTTGCTCTTCAGTTAATATCTTTTCCTATCATTAATCTATTGAAATATAACTTGGAAATCACTGTTAATTTCAATGTGTGTTTGCATGAATGCACACGTAGGATGTACATGTGTACACATAAATACTTATTTTTGCTTGAAGAGCGCATTTGATTTTTTTTCCTCTGGAATGACAAACCAATATGTGCTAATTTTATTGTTTGAAAACCTATATGCTCAGTAGCTATTAATGTTATAGAAGTAATTAAATAACATTATTCTCCTTCTGTTTACAATACCTGTTTTATCAATGGGATCTAACCACGATCAATGTATACCAAACCTATGATGAGATAAACAACTTATTAAATAAATGCTCATATTATGCAAAACTGCCCCTTTTCTCCTCCTCTACTAAAAATGACTCCAGACAATCCTCATATATTATGAAGAAAACAAAAGAAACATTTAAAAAACTACCAGAACTTGATATGGTATATGATATTTTTAAAATCTAAGCTACACCTCACTTTTTGGATGATAAAACTTATTTCTTACCCATTGCAAAAAAAGTAACTTGGCCAACCTGATTGTGTCAATGGACAAAATAATGCATGAAGTATACTCCAAGTTTGGTGAATAAGCAAAATTCAGAAAGATGTCACAGACTCAAAAAATAAGTTGAAATAAAATAGCCCCGAGATTTAAGAATCAGAGTGGCACTGGATTTACTCTTCCAAAGTTCAAAAGGCATGTCTGCGAAAGAAACTAGAGAATTACATATTTTAAGAGCATTAGTAATGTTTTACATTTCTTAAAATCTATTAACAGTAGTATTTTTTACATGAAGCATCAGTTTTCTGGAGCAGTAGAAATGCTACTGAGTTGGATGTCTTCATTTGTTTAGAACTCCAAATCAAAGGTTGGAAAATTGGAAAAGAGTGTGAATTAGAAAAATAAAAATATTTGTCACCTTCAATAAATTTCCAAATAGCACTTTACCCTGACAGTCATTTAGAACTGGATCACACACAGAAACTGTACACTTGGTAAAGAGTGATTGAAAAATCATACAAAGTGCTTTATTGGCTTCATGTCATTCTTTAACAGCAGCAAGTAATGAACTCCATTCTCAACAGAAAGAAGCCACTTGTATTCAAGGGCTAGTTACTTACATTCCTAATCACTTATGTCATTTTTCACTTTGCTGTTTCCTAAGTTAAAGGAGTTGGGGACTGCAAAAAAGATAGGGTGATGTTTTCCATTGTTCAAGTTACAAGACAGCATATTTTAGTAATTAATGCCACATTTGCTAAAGATATTATCAAATTTGGAATAGCAGGAGTATTTACTTGTCAACACTGAAACATAATTCCAAGTTTCCTTCTGAGTTATGTAACAGTTCAGTATCCTACCACCTCCATCCAGAGCAGGTCATAATAGTTGGAATTAGCTATGTACATTTCCATATCTCCATAGAGACTAAAGAATAATCACTTTTATATGTAAATACATTTAGTGTAACTACTCTAGAGACCACAGCGGCTGCTGCAGTTATTAATGAAGCTGCACTTAATTTGATACTCATCCAAATTACTCTCCAGGAAAAATTCAAGAAACTGAACATGAGCTGAGTTCATCAGATACCACTCTTACAATGTTTGATAAACTGGGCTAGCATGAGTAAAACTACTTATACTTTAAAACAGTGACTGTTTTTCTGGTTAGGACATGAAATGTGTAATTTGTTTGCTCTCCTCCCAAGGTTATTCAATCCTCTGTTCTGTGTGTGTTACTTGAAGCTCCTGGTGTCCACCTCTCTAGGGCCATTGCCTACTGTTCGCCACAATATGGCCAACAAGAATCCTGAATCAATAGTAAAAACCAAAGTGAGGATGGCCAGCTGCTACAGGGGCTATGCCATCACCACTATCCTTTTGGCATTTGAAAAATTTCCACCAATATACATATACACTTTAATAGGGTTATACCTCATAGTAAACTCAGAAAACTTGGTTGACTACAACTTAGCATACAAATTTCATTCAAGACTCCCACTGAAGTCTATGGAGGGGCTGCTTAGGATTCTCTGAGGGCATTTACAGTGTAGTTCTTTACACTTATACTGTCACCTCCACAGGACTTTTCAGTTAGTGCCTGTGAGAAATACTATTTTTCTTGACCATCTTTCAGTGTAGGACTTATTTGTTTCCACAGTCTTTTTTGCCCTTCTTATTCCTACCTTTCCTATTCTATTTTTCTCAACCAGATAAATCATTAATTTCCTCTCTTCATTTATGTTTTCTGTTCTTGCCTTTTCTCCATCTCATATCTGTCAGTAAAAACTTACAATCCATTTCTGTTTGATTGGTTTCTATTTTGGCTAATGAATTTTTTTGGTTTTGAATGTTCCCCAAAGTCAAAACACCACAACAAATTCAGCAGGTATTTGGTAAAAGCAAAAATTGTTCAGGATTGACTTGAGAAACTTGTTATTTCTACTAGCCTACTTGCTGTAAAATCATAACTTCAGGCCCTGGCTTAGTAGTTGGAGCTCACAATTATGATTAATAATTGACATTGTTCCTAAACTGGCTACATTTTTTACTCAGAAAAATAAACATTTTACTAATTTCTACCAAAACCTCACTTGCTGAACTATACACAGGGCTTTCTTAAGGATCCAATTGAGCTGAGTAAGAATTAATTTAAAAGCTTAGATGAAAAACAGAGAAAAGTTAGGAGCTGCCCTTGCAAGAGTCTTTTTTAAGGATCAGTGTTGATAATTTTCTAAACCTTCTCTCACTTGCCTAAATGTAGAAGCTTCTTTCTCATTAGGAATTAGGTCCAGGATAATCTAAAAAGGATGAAACCTCTTATGTACGAAATAATATGAATTACCAAATGTGGTACTTGCGTTATGAGGTGTTTGTGTGTTATGTGGTGCAAATTCATTTTGACAGGGAGAATTGGGACCACGCATACTTGTGTTTATCATTCCATGCCTGAATTTTTGACCCAGTAAGATGTTTTGGTTTTTCCATAAATTATTTCAAGTAAAGAGAACAAAGACATAGATACTTATTGAAACTCAAATTTATCATCCATTCACTCATGAATACTCTGTGACCCCTAATAGTCCCCACACCAACCTGAAGGGAAAACTTACAAGAAACTTGATTCACCAAGCATGTTGTCATTTTAATAGTCTTTTTAATTGCAGAATTGCAGAAGAATTTTTACTTAAATTCATATTAAATCCTTCTATTTTCTTTTACACTGAAATCTCTACTCAATCATGGATTTTTTTTCTTCTATATCCTTTTCGCTTACACAGTATTTAATCTCTTGCTCCAACCCTCTGTATTTTCCGTGAGTACTTAAAAGTTTCCACACCTACTGCACAGTGCAATTAACATCACTACAATTGCTACCCCAAAACACATGTATCCAAATTCATTACAATGCTCAAAACAACAACAACAAAAAAAAAAAACCTCAACTTCAGTGAGGTGTCCTTCTATGAGGACACTTGAGCTTTTGTGACTTCAAGTGGCTTTTGGAGTCTCCTCCCTGAATCACACCTCCATACATTCAGTCCTTAAAAAATAGATTTTGTTTCAAACTCTGCAAATTCTACATAAGACAAATATTGGTGAACCTAATTTCCTCTGTCTCTTTATATGCATGAAAAAATGTCAACACTGAATTAGTGTCTTTTAGTCATTCAAGTGAGAGGAATTTTTATCACATTATTTTTGTCCTATTCCTTTATAGCACATTCATTGATTTTGAAGATTTCTTTCTCTTAAGAATTTACTGAATTATGAAGAAAATTCGGCACTCTTGTTATCATCACATTATTTGCTGATTCTGAGAGGCAAAGTAAAATTCTTTACCCCTCCTTTGTATATCTCCCCCTTCTGTGTATCTGAATAATAACAGAGAAAACTGGAGGATGGGTACATTGCTTCTCTCATGCACCACAAACCCTGTATTTTCTGAGATTCTGGGGGAAAAATGGGTATTTATTAAACTGACCTGTAGTAAGATTTCACTCTATAAATTACAGATAATACTGGGGCTCGTTCCCATAAAGACCACTAAGAAGTGATCTTAGAATTAATTTTTACAACATCTTGAATATTGTCCAAACCTTTTAGAAAAACACATTCTATTTAAAATGCTATAAATTATTAATCAGTTAAAGCATTTAAGATGTCATTTTTTATCTTGTTCTTCATTAACCAGTGCCCTTTTTTTCACTTGAAAAATACGTGTCCTTAATTTTCAATTTAGAATTAAATTTGATTACCAAATGGCATTATCAATGATCTCTAATTAAAAACATACATTCTGAAAATGTAACCTAGAATTTTATTCCTGTGTTAGCCAGTAATTGAGAGATGCATGATTTAGCAGGGGTTTTTTTTTTGTTGTTGTTCTTTATCAAAACATATGCACCAGTTTATTAAGCATGATTTAGAGTGATGTAGCTTTTACAATTTTACATCATTTGATCGCTATCAGTAATGAAATGTGCTGTAATTTAAACCAGGAGATAGCCATTAATCTCTAAAACAATGATCACTGACATTTAATAAAATATATTACATGAAAATCATCACTTAACTGTACTTCCGATATACCCTATCACATCTGTTCTTCTATATACTTACTCTTATAAAATAAAACTGAACATTACTATTCTTTGAGGCTGATGGCTGGTCCAGTAAGATTGGTGGTATAATTGCTAGTCTACTATTACAAGTCATGATCTAGTAATCTGATATAAAAGAGTTAGGCAATTTCAGTTTCATATCCCCATTATGCAACTCTAAATGATAAACTTTTAACATGGGGAAAATGCGTCACACCATTGGACCCAGCCTTTTCTTTCTTCTCATTTTGTATCATATATTTAAGGTTAAATTAGCCACATTTCTGTTAAAATTGCCTTTATATCCTGACTTTTCTATTTCTTTAAATATGTATATTTTCTTCTAGTTATCCAGGCTTGACTTCTAAAAGTATTCCATGACTTCTCTCTTTCCTTAACACCCTATATTCAATCATTCTAATGCTTAGGTATCTCTCATATTCATTTAGTTTTGTTTTTCATTTTCTATTTTAAAAAATCTGATCTTCAACAAGCCTGACAAAAACAAGCAATGGGGAAATGAATCCCGATATAGTAAACAGTGCTGGGAAAACTGGCTAACCCTATGCAAAAATTAAAACTGGACCCCCTCCTTATACCTTATAAAAAATTAACTCAAGATGAATTAGAGACTTAAATGTAAAACCCAAAACTATAAAAACCCTAGAAGAAAACCTAGGCGATACCATTCAGGGCATAGGCATGGGCAAATATTTTACCATGAAATAGCAAAAAGCAATTGCAACAAAAGCTAAAATTGACAAAAAGGATCTAATTAAACTAAAGGGTTTCTGTAGAGTAAAAAGAAACTATCATTGGAGTGAACAGGGAATCTATAAATTAGGAGAAAATTTTTGCAATCTACCCATCTGACAATGGTCTAATATCCAGAATTTACAAGGAACTTAAACAAATTTACAAGAAAAAACAAACCTATCAAAGGATATGAACAGACACATCTCAAAAGAAGACATTTATGTGGCCAAAAAACATATGGAAAAAAAGCTCAATGTCACTGATCAATAGAGAAATGCAAATCAAAACCACAATGAGATACCATCTCACACCAGTCCAAATGGCGATTATTAAAAAGTCAAGAAACAACAGATGCTGGTGAGGCTGTGGAGATATAAGAATGCTTTTACATTGTTGGTGGGAATGTAAATTAGTTCAACCATTGTGGAAGACAGTGTGGCAATTCCTCAAAGATCAAGAACCATAAATACCATTTGACCCAGCAATCCCATTACTGGGTATATACCCAAAGGAATATAAATCATTCTATTATAAAAATACATGTGCATGTATGTCCATTGCAGCACTATTCACTATAGCAAAGACATGGAACCGACCCATATGCCCATCAATGACAGACTGGATAAAGAAAATGTGGTACATGAACACCACAGAATACTGTGCAGCCACAAAAAGGAATGAGACCATGTCCTTTTCAGGGACATTGATGAAGCTGGAAGCCGTCATCCTCAGCAAACTAACACAGGAACAGAAAAACAAACACCGCATGTTCTCATTCATAAGTGGGATTTGAACAATGAGAACACGTGGACACAGGGAGGAAACAGCATATACTGGGGCCTGTCGGGGGTAGGGACAAGGGGAGAAAGAGCATCAGGACAAGTAGCTAATGCAAGTGGGGCTTCAAACCTAGGTGATGGGTTGATAGGCGCAGCAAACCACCATGGCACATGTATACCTATGTAACAAACCTGCACATTCTACACATGTATCCCAGAACTTAAAGTAGAAATACATATATATATATATATGTATTTCTGTGATATACTTGGGGAACTATGAATACACAAGTACAAGTATATATACATATATATATTATATATATTATATATACGCAAACACCAGCTTATTAAGCATGATTTAGAGTGATGTAGCATATATATATATATACACACACACACACACACTCTCACTTCCACTTTCTAACACTTTGATTCAAGTCTTCATTGCATTCATTTGGACTATATTCAATTGCTTTTCAACTAGTCTTCCTACATTCAACTTTCTACCCTCCAATCCAAACTCTTTACATCTTATACATTCATCATTTTAGCTCACATCATGTCCCTTCTGTTTCTAGACCCCCACAGCCCCTAATTGCTTAAAAATAAAACCTGAACTCATTAATTTAACACTCAAGGCCCTACACAATCTGATCTCAAATTTCTTCCTGTTGTTTAAGATGCTAGTCATGACTTTTCCTCAATCACACCCTTACTTTTCCCCCTTCTACCATTATTCTTTGTCATCCCCTATACATTTTAAATATTCTCCATGTTCTTTTACCACCTGTTCTTCTAGATCACATCGCCATACAGTTTGCAAGTCTCTCCTCTTATCTCTTAAGAGGGTTTATACTTGCAATCACCATGAAACACTGTGCCCTTTTTTCCAGTCTTTCAATTACATTTATAGGTTTCAAAGCTACTGACATCATCATATTCTTTTCTGAATCTAATACAGGGTATATAGGTAGTAGTTCAATAAATGTTTACAGATGCTGTGCTTGAAATAATAGCCTGCATATAACTAAGGGGTCAGAAACTACGGCCTGTAGGCCAAACATGGCAGCCCCCAACCTGTTTTTGTAAATTAACTTTCTTTGGGACATGGCTATGTCTATTTGTTTACATGTTGTCTATAGCTGTTTCTGTGCTACAACAGCCACAGTGAATAGCTGAAGCAAATGCTCTATGGCCCACACAGCCTAAAATATATACTGACTGGCTTTTTACAGGAAATGGGCTGACTTCTGATAAAGTACATTGAAGTAAAGTGGGAAAAAATAAGCTTTATTTGGGTGCCTGAAGAGATTTCAGAAGTGCCCATTCCTGGCCCTCTGTTTCCATTTCTCTCACTGCCTTTGCCTCATTGCAAGCACACCCACCAGGTCTGTAAGGAAGATAATGTCGGACTTAGCCATCTGAAGCTGAGCTTTTGTAAAGTGTCTCCCAGAAACACACCTGTTTATAAGCACTTACACTGAGATACCTTAGATAAGCTTCTGCAATCGATATTTAAGGCATCTGCTGATCCTCACATATGGCCTCTGACAAGTGACAGCTGCCAGTCAGTTGGAACTAACATATAAATTTCACTCACCACAAGACATAAGCTTAGAGGAGGGTGAAAGCATTCCAAATGACAATGGCAAATGACCCAATTAACCATTAGAAATCATTTCAGTAGGAAAATTCCCCTTGATGTGCCAGAAGAGTACATTTAGCTGATTTATTCTATCAAAATAAAATTGATTTTGACAATTTCAAAACTTTAAAAAAAAGTATGCTCCAAGTAAAGAACTTAAAATAGCACTTTTTACATGGGAACTGGAATAATTATTTTTGTACTTGTGTATTCATAGTTCCCCAAGTATATCACAGTGTGTTCATATACATATTTATATATCTATCTAGCTATGTATTCTCATTTTCAAATCTAAAAATTCATAGGCTTACATGTATTCCAATTTAAATTCTGGGTAAAAATTGCATA
Source organism: Papio anubis (assembly GCF_008728515.1). Lineage (NCBI taxonomy): Eukaryota > Metazoa > Chordata > Mammalia > Primates > Cercopithecidae > Papio > Papio anubis. Next base: position 111,055,184 of record NC_044980.1, read on the forward strand.
GATTATTTTAGATTATCCTAGCTACATATAGTTTGATGCTCATGTATTTATTCAGTGACTACTTCTCGGGAGTTTTCATGTTCCAAGCATGATAGAAATAGCATAGTACAGTAAAAAAGAGCACCAGATTTCTAGCAATCAGAACTGGGTTTAAATCCCATCTCCATAAGCTCAGTGACTATAGATAACTTATTGACTGTCTTTGAGACAAAATTTAGTTTTGGGTACAATGTGCAATATGGTATTTTCCTCTATGAGAGTTGTAAGAACGACATGTGGTGTCTGTATTAGTCTGCCTGGTATATATCTATCCACTTCAGGCTTCTACTGCCTTCTACTGGGAGTCAGTGCTGTATGCTGACCTAGGAATGATCACTAGATCCAACATGGACCAACTATAGTAACCCTATATCCCTGGTAAATTCCCAAGGATGGACCTTTGCCCCATGTCAGGACAGTCAGAGTCCTTTCCAAGAATTTTTTACAGCCACAGTTAGAGTACGTATCTCTTTGCTTATGAGATCATGAGACTGGAAGGACAAATCTAAGGATGTTGGTTAAAAACACCTGATCGAGTAGGGAAAGACTGTAGGAGAGAATAAAGGTGATTAAAAAAAAAAAAAAAAAAAAGATGGTTGGAGAGTGACTGAGTTTCCCTAGTTCCAGCCCCTAGGTCACAAGGGCTGTCCTGAGGCCCAGTCCTTCCAATACAATGCCTTCCTGCTAAAGCTGCCTTGTTGTAGGTTAAGAATCCTAACTAAAACAATGTAGAAATGCTTAGCAAAGCTCTAAGTCACTGAAAAACAGATGTTGGTGATCTTATCCTATCTCTGGGAACGTGAGAATAGGGAGATGAATAGTTTATGGTCCCTGTCTTCAAGATGTCTCTGATTTAGTGTGTTCATCACTTTTTAGACAGTAGGGGCCTTATTTCTTGTATTTTTTCCCAACACCAAGAGCAGTGTTTGACACATACTAGGTAAACAATACTTATTTGTTGAATGCACAAAAGCATGATTAAATAACTGTGATATTGACATCCTGAGTATCCTAATGGATAAATAAAGACATTCAAGAACATCAAGAGGAAACTTATCTGAAAAGGTTTTTGCAAGCACTGTACATAAAATGTATATGAGCACATAACAGGAAACTAATTAAATTGTTGTTATGAGTTTTGACAGGAATTAGCTTCCCTGCAGTAATCAAGGAGAAATGCCAATATTCTCTATTTTTTTATATTAAAGAAAATACAGTTCTGATGATCTACTTATCAAGGCGGCACAGGGCCCAACGCTGGGCACAACTTGTGTTCCCTGCCCTCTCCATTGAATCTCACAAAGTACCTGGACTGGAAAAGTTAAAAGAGGAGGGTCCTGGCCTCAGACCACAATGCCACTGAATTACTTGAGGTACTGCTATACGTTGCCTCTCTCTTGCCCTTGTCTATCACCGTCTCTCAGACACTATCTGTCCAGGTCACTGCCACAATGATCATGCAGCAACCCCTTTGAAGTTGCATTGACAATATTTTTGGCATAATACCCAAAGTCACATAATTGAATGACCAGGCCTCCCCAAATACCCAGTCTGCATATCATTTTGTACATCTCCAAGATGCAGCATTGGGACAGAGTTCTGATCTATACCACCATGTCTGTCGCCTTCTCATTCTGATAGAAGCCAACTCCACAGAGGAACACACTTTTTCAACTTTACATCCTATCTTTTCTCTGAAGTAGCATGAAGATTGATTTCCCAAGTTCAGTTCAGCTAGACTTTCACAAATGGCCTTTTTCTGAGAGCACAGAGTCAAACTCCTTAGAGGAGAGTTTCTTTCTTTTATCTTTTTTCTTTTTCCCATTGTGATCCCACTGGTGATCAAACAAGAAACACTTTCTTAGTCCATTTTTTTCTGGCACCTTTTTACTTATGAAAATTTGCTTTTCTGTATTAACGTAATCTTTTTTTGGTGTCATTGTGATGGTGATGATGGTGGTGGTGGTAGTGATAAAATGAACTGAGAAAAGATGAACACAAATGCAGATTGGACCTTTTTTATTATATATTTGGAAGAAAATGCCTATTATGATGCATTTTCCCCAGGAGAAATATTACTTTAAGGAATTATAATTGCTGGTTTGAGTCCAGTGAAACAAATGTTCTCTTGATACCTCAAACATTTTAGACAAATGTATTCATATTCCATTCAGGCAAAGATAAGCATTATTAGTCTAAATAAAGGTGATATGAGCAGAAATCACTATACATTGACACAGAGAGAATCTGTACACTCCTTGTTTATTTCAAGTCTGACATAGTTGAGGGCTTTCAGATGTCATCCCAGTTTCCATATTTTGCACTGAAAGCTTCTTTGGCTGGAAACTCAACTACTAACCCACTGTAACTTCATCTGTTTTTCATGTCACTTTGTGACGAGCAACCAGAGCAATCTTGTATCGCTCCCTCTCAGTTCTGACCCTTCACTGAGTTTCAATAGCATTAGATGAGCTAGATGCTCTATTCCTAGGCAACCTGTGGTAAAATAGAAATTAAAATACTAAAATACACCAAAGAGACTACAGCTTTTGGTTTATAATTTGTTAGGATCAAAAGAGGCATTAGCATCAACAGATTTAAAACTTACTTCAAAAGAAATATACTTCTAAGAAAGAACTTTATTTTCCTTTTTAAAGCTAGGTGGAGAGTTTTTTTCTATAGTAAGAAATACTGGCAGTTGACTTGATAATTATAAATGCAAGTAATCCAGTTACAACATCACAGATTCCCTATCTTTTGGGTGCAGAAAGTTATTTTAAAATAGAAAAAAAAAAAGAGCTCAATAGTAAGAAACATGGAAATTCCCCAAACCAACCACAAGGTTGATAATATTATTTTGACCAAAATTTTAATTCATTAGGTGCTTTTCTATAAAAATGAAATGAAAATATCTAGCCCACAAAGTGATGTACCTTTTCTAAAATTGTAGTGAGTTAAAATAGCATTAACCATATCAACCTAATGTATTATTTTTTTTAATTTTATTATAGTTAGCAATTTGTGAGATGTGATTAATCCTAAACTATTTTCTGTTTCTTTAACATATGTATCATCCAAATGATTTATCAGTGCTTTAAATGTGCTGTGTACTTTATAAAGAATAGCATTTGGTATTACTTTGTCCTTTAAAATATTATGTGATTTGATTGGCTAGTGAGAAAAAAAAATGAAATCGCTTCCTAATCTTCATTTAGAACACATAAAAACTTAAAGTGCTTATGTCAGTAAATTTACTGACTATTAAGTCTTATCACTTCTTCTTGTCTCAAAAGTGGCAAAACAAAAGAGGGCATAGAAATACTTTCTCCCTTGGACATATTTTATGATAATCTTAAAATTATGCAAAATTGGCATATTTTGCTAAAACGTGTAAGACAACTTTGAAAATAAAAAAACTTATTTGTAAAATATTATATTCAAATTGTCTAGCCTCCTGAATGATGATCAAAGTAATATATATTTTGGAAGTAATTCCTTAAGGAAAACTAACTGTGGAGCCTATGAGCCAAGCAATTGTATTTTTAAAAAGTATGTGATGCAAGGAAAAGTGAGTCATTAACAAATATCCATGCTACATAACATAAGGTTGATATGCATTGTTTTTATGAAACATGAACATTTGGCCAAAATTTACACAGTGACAAAATAAAATAACAAGCATATTTTTAAACCAGTCATATACATGTCTTAGGTTCCAAATGCAGATGTTTACTTCCTCGTAAATATATCTTTACAAGAATGTTAGTTTGAAGCACTGACAATAAAACTTGCATTTACTTTGGCCATTCCTAGCAGAGTGCTTACTTGGCTAACATTTCCACAAACTTCTGCTAGTTTCTAATCCTTGGCTAGCATTTAACAACTACAGGGAGAAAGGCAGAAATATTTTCAAAATATATGCCTTGCATATATACTTGCCTTTTGGATTTGCCTCAAAGTTTATGAACGTCTTTGTATACTTTTACATATTTTAAAACTATTTTACCTATCATTGCAAATACAGTCTTCATTTTAGCGTAACTTAACTATTAACCATAGGCTTATAAAATTAATGCTTACTGACAAAAAGTTTTCACTCATGTTCATTAAAGTAAATTTTAACTTAATCAAGGGTATGTCAGTTCAGGGCATTTTAATATGTTAAATTAGATTGTTCTAGCTTCAGAAACAGAATTTAGGTTATGTCTAATAACTTTTATATATGACTGGGACATACTACTTTGCAGTCTCATCTATTACTTTTAATTTGAAGTATGAGAGGCAGAAGTCCACCAGATAGAAATGGAAGCAAAAAGAGTCTGCCTTTCACCAAGGTCTCAATCTCCCGCATCTCCTATGTCAACAAATTCCTATGTGCCTAGGAGAGTCCTCTGCAGAGAGAGGACAGCCCAGTGTGGTTCTGTGTCAGTGTCATGACAAAGAAAATGGCTCTTAACTCCTGAGTGGGAACCTCTCTCAGCAGATCATGGCTTATACACAGTGACTTATCCAGAATCCTCTTATCCTGTTGCTACTGTTGCAATAGCTCAGTATTTCACCCCTAGAAATAGCAATTCTTGAGCATTAGCTTCAGTAAAAATTAGTCTTTGGCGAACTGATGACTGCACTCTGGATCAAAGATCTTTAGATTACCTATTCTAGCTATCTTTACAAGTCAAGAGTCGTGATGGAGTGCAAGCAGACTCTTTTATGAAGAGCTATAGCATAAGATCCATTTATTGGTAGGAAAGTCTCATTAGGACAAAGACTTGACCTGTTCTGTTCTCTGCTGTAATCTCAGCATATACAGCAGAAACTATAATATAGCAGACACTAAAGTATTTGGATAAAGGAAAGAACAAGAAATGAAGGGTGAAAGGAATTTGGCATATAATGTACTGATACCTGTGCTCTATCCACTGGGAAGTATTGACTCTAATGAGCAATGATGCAATCAGTGTGGATCTCTACAAATGTTGCAATGGCCCCCTGGTGAATTCTCCTGGGATTCACTCCGTATTTTAAAAGCCACATTCACAAATCTCTTTAAGAGAAGCCCCTCTCAGAGGCTCTAATTTTTATTGCGAGGACCTGTGAGGAGCACCCTTATTTTCTTTAGAACATTTTGTCTTTTAATATCCTGATATACCACCTCAGATCTTTCTGAAACTTAAAAAAACAAAACAAAACAAAAATAAATAAATAAAAACAAAAAAACAGGATCTTACGGTCGTACCCTCAGCTTCACTGTGCCTTCTAGCAATATCTTAGGTTTGATTCTTGCTTGGAAGCCATTTCTTAATTTAGCACAACTGGCCTTCTGTAGAAACTGAGAATTTTAAAAACCATCAATTCCTGACTCTTCATGTTTAAAAATCCTTCCCTTAATCTACCTTTTTCTGTTTGCAATTTACCAAAAGAATCCAGATAGCACTTTTATCTCTTTCCTTGGAAATGTTTGCTAGATCATTCAGTTCATTAGGCTTATTTTTCACTTTCCATATTACTGCAGGCATTAGTGTTGGTAAATGTCTGCCACTAGATAAAAAGCACTGCGTTTCCTCCAACTTCCTATAATATTTACCTCATTTTTCTACAAGGCTTCATGAGTAACTCTATCAAAGACTGTGAGTCTTCTACTAATAACTTATTTAATCCACTTTACACCTTCCCTAACACTCTCCTTAAAGTCTACTGCAAGTTCCAAAACCTCTTTCACATTTCAGGTTTTTGTTTCAGTTGGACCTCACTTTTAGTGCCAAAACCTACTTTGTTTTTCTGTTTCTATGTAACACAAATTACTCATAAAATTTAGCAGCTTAAAACAACAAACGTTTGTTATCTCACATGTCTGTGAGATGCAGCTTAACTGGATATTTCTGGCTCAGGGACACTTAAATGTTGCAAAAACCTGTTGGCTCTGGCTGCAGTCTCATCTGAAAGCTGAACTAGGGGGTCTTCTTGTACACATGGTTATGGGTAGACGGTTACGGGTAGACCTCTCTAAAGGACTTCCTCAAAAATGTCAGCTGCTTTTCTCCAAGTTCAGCAACTCAAGAGAGAGCATCCAAAACAGAAGCCATGATTTTTTATAACATAATCTTAGAAATAATATTCCATCACTTCCACTACAGTTCATCAGAAGCAAGGAAGTGCAGCCCACATGTGAGAAGAAATGATTACATAGGGAGTGATAAACAGAAGAGATCATTGGAAGCCATCTTAGAGACTGTCCACCACAAGGAGTCAAAGGACTTCAAATATAATTTGTTCATTAAGAAATGAATTTATGGCCAGGAGCGGTGGCTTACGCCTGTAATCTCAGCACTTTGGGAGGCCAAGGTGGGTGCATCATCTGAGGCCAGGAGTTCAAGACCACTTAGCCAACATGGTGAAAACCTGTCTCTACTAAAAATACAAAAATTAGCCAGGCATGGTGGTGCATGCCTGTAGTCCCAGTTTGAGTAAGGAGAACTGCTTGAACCCAGAAGGCAGAGGTTGCGGTGAGCCGAGATCACGCCACTGCACTCTAGTCTGGGCAACAGGGTGAGACTCTGCCTCAAAAAAAAAAAAAAAAAAAAAAGAAATATGAATTTAGGTTTAAAAACATACCATCACTAAGGAGCTTGACAAGTTGGTGATTTTTTTGAGTAGTAGAAAACATTAGTCAAGAAGAAATAAAAGCTATCATGAAACAGTAAAAATAGCACACAAGAAAGAAATCATGCAAATAAGAACCATTATAATTTTGAGCAAAATATTATGTTTAACGCAAGAACATTTATTTTATCTTGACATTGAAATATCCTTAGTCATGTAACAGGCTTAATGATACATGATTACATATTCTTCCCTACAGTGTTAATCACACCATTTGGTTCTGAATAGTAAGAGTTATATAAGTTAAACAACTTTATATCTTCCCAACAAAAATTTTAGAATCAATACATAGAGAATTAAAAATTTAACTAACTTTATAAAGAGATTTTAAAAATTACAAATCTAATTTAAGTAGATTTGTATAAAAGCATAAAAGTAAGGTTATTACTGTGAAGTATAAAGTGAGAAATGGCAGAGTATAATAATTTCCTCCATTTTAATAGTGATGAGACAAGAAATACTGATATGGTTTGACTGTGTCTCCACCCAAATCTCATCTTGAATTGTAGTTCCAATAATCTCCACGTGTCAAGGGCAGGACCAGGTGGAGGTAATTGGATCATGGGGGCGTTTTCCCCCATGCTCTTCTGATAGGTGAGTTAGTCTCAGGAGATCTGACGGTTTCATAAGCATCTGGCATTTTTCCCTGCTGGTTCTCATTCTCTCTCCTGCCGCCCTGTTGAAGAGGTGCCTTCTGCCATGATTGTAAGTTTCCTGAGGCCTCCCTGGTCATGCTGAAGTGCAAGTCAATTAAACCTCTTTTCTTTACAAATTACTCAGTCTCGGGTATTTCTTCATAGCAGTGTGAAAACAGACCAATACAAATACCCTGTACTTTTAATTAGGCATATAATAGAGTTAAATATATTCTTCAAAATTATAAGGACAGCAATAAAATATGTGAAGTATAAGAACAATAAAATTGATGTGGGACGTACAAAGAAGTATAAAGAATATATATTCATACAGGAGTTTCAATATATTATCTAACGCAATAAATCAAGCAATAGAACTATAAACATGTTATTCTGTTTTATGATTGTGATGAAGAAAGTAGCCTAAAAATCCTTTTAAGGAATGTAGAACTGGGATTATAGAAGCTTGTAGGGGTATAATTTTCTTTTAACTTGATAACATTCTAGAATGTTTGTATTGTTATACATGTCTAAATATTATTTTTTAAATTCACAATATAAAAATAGATACCTGTAATACAAAATGTGGATGCTGTTTGTTAAGTGCGTCAATAAACTGCTTTAGTTCTTAACCCTTTGTTGTATCCATTCTACAAATATGGGCCTTCAGCAAACCTCCGTTTAGTCCCCTCAATATGAATCTGGTTCAGATCTTTGACCTGAATATGGCTGATAGAAGGTGACACATGTGATGCTGTATGGATTCCAAGGCTAAGTCATAAAAAGTCTTGCAGCTCCTGCCTGGGTCTATGGGACTTTTCTCTACGAAGTCAGCAGCTATGTAAGATGTATGACTTCCCTGAGACTACCATGGTATAGGGAATCCCAAGCAAGTGATGCAGAGAAGTCACAGGAGGAAGAAGTGCTTGGCAAGACCCAAGCTAAGCCTTAGATATGTGAATGAAGAAACTATCTTAGACATCTGTTCCAGTTGAACCTTCAAATATCTCCAACCCCAGACACCATGAGAAACCCCAAGTGAGGACTACTCAGCTGTTCCTGGCCAATCCATAAAACCATGAGAATCAGTTGTTGTTCTAAGCCACGAAGTTTTGATAGTAGTTGCCATTTAGCAATAGATAACCAGAACAGCCCCCTAATTTAGATACTGCTTCCAGTTAAAGATTAGTTGATATATTTGAAATGTCTCTCTGTCTTCAAATTTATCTTTATAGCTGATGTTCTATATTTTCTGGTTTATTTCTGCATCAATCTTTTCCCCTGGGTTTTGTCATCAGTTCCACTTTTGCTATGCATCCTTTAGTCATGGTTGGAACTTTGCCACTCATTCCTGTGATGCTCACTCTTGATCTCCTTTGTGTTTCTCAGAAGAATACTTAAGTTACAATGGAAGAGCCTAGGCATAATCACAGATAATTCAGGGTGGGATCACCTTGGCAAATTAGCCATGTTTCTGACTCTGATCTTCAGTGCTATAGGTCCAAAACTTTGCTTGCATTAGTGTCCAGAGTTGTTCAGGCTCCAAATAAACCAAAGATCCATGTAATGCAAAGTTTTATAAACCAAATTTATAAGCCATTAACCTGCAAACCAGAATGCTCAATTGTACTTTACACTTAAAAATTATACATTTCATTGGGAGGGGATAATCACATTTATCAACTAATTGTGTCATTTCCTGCAGGAAAATCTATTTAAAAAGCCAAATTTAAATCCAATTTTGCTTTGTACACATGGAATCACAGCAGTGAGAATTCACAGTACTATTTTAATGACCCATGACATCAGGTTATGACAATGAATGTATAAGACTTGTTACAGGCATCTCTGCCAATAAGGAAAGCAAGTTGAAGCAGTTTGTAAGTGACCTCTCTTTCTGGACATTAGTGAAAGGGCAAGTCAACACAGTCATCTTTTTTGTCATCTTTCCTAGATTGCATGTTGACCATTTCCTCTTTGTGGACTTGTTCTTTCTTTGCTTGTTAATGTGGGGTCTCATTAGGACAGAAGCAAACACTATTAACTGAATCTTGTTTCTGGCCTAGAGAATGTTAGGTCTCTGAAGTAACCTAAGCATGGCCTAGTAAATTGTTAATTTCATACATCATGTGTTAATTTTGTGCCTATCATGATTTAAGAGCTTTTCTGCTGGGATATCTAAGAATCACCACCAGTATCTAAATATCATCATCAGAGAAGCAGTCCTGGGTTCTCATTTTGGGCTCATCAGCTCCAAAGTTAAAGCAAACCAACAAGAATGCAGTGAAATATTAATAAATGCCATATTCACAAGCAGTATTGTAAAATTTAAATAAACTGACAAATTCAAATAGACAAAGAAGCCCCAAATGCAAATTTGAGAAGAAACAAATTTTTATTCAGTCAAAAAATAATATAAAATTTTATTAAAATGAAACTCTTGTTTCTTAGAGATACTTATTTTATGTATCCCTGGTGTAATACAATCGATTAAAGCAAGTAGTGGAGAATCTATGTTGAAATAATTTTATTTCCTATTCAGGGCAATGCACTTATTCGAAACAAGGGAGTTTGGCCATTAAAATGATGTAAAACATCATATGATGTTTACAATATAGTATTCATTAACCTTAAATTCAATTATTGTAATACCACTGAGCTGGTATTGAAAATGTGATTGTATATTTCTTTCTGACTTATTCATAATCACCCATGTACATCTTCCCATAGGAAAGTAATCATGAAATATGACCTACAAGGCACCAAATTCATGAAGGTTTTGTTTTTTTGTTTACTTTGCTTTCCAAATGTGACATTCCAGGTCTGATATTTTATTACATTGTGCAGAGAGGAAATTAGCCTAGAAAATGTCTCTTTTTTCAGGCAGTTCTACAGAGGATAAAGAAAAATCCAAGGAAGGAGGTCAGTGCCAGAAAATTTAAGTCATTCCCAAGAATGTTAGTCCCTCAGAACACAGCACAAATTAAAATTTACATATGATTTCAGGATAGTGACTTAAAGTATTCAGAACTTTGGGTAGCAGCTACATATCCCTGAGAGAGCCAAAGAATCTCACAATTTCCCCTAGTTAGGTGATCAATCACTCATTTATTCATCTATTATTTTAATAAAACTTTGTTGAGTACCTACTATATGGTAGGCACTGATTTAGAAGCTGAGGATAAAAATATGGAAAAATAACAGTGTTTACCTTTAAGGAGTGATACGGCTTGGCCCTGTGTCCCTACCCAAATCTCACCTTGAATTGTTATTCTCGCAATCCTCATGTGTCAATGGCGGGACTAGGTGGAGGTAATTGGATCATGGGGGCGGTTTCCCCCATGCTGTTCTTATGATTGTGACTGAGAGTCTCAGGAGATCTGATGGTTTTATAAGCGTTTGTCATTTTCCCTGCTGGCTCTCATTCTCTCTCCTGCCATCCTGTGAAGAGATGCCTTGCTTCCCCTTCACCTTCTGTGACGATTTTGGATATTTTGAGGTCTCCCTACCCATACTAACTGTGAGTCAAATAAAGCTTTTTCCTTTGTAAGTTACCCAGTCTAGGGCAGTTCTTTGTGGCAGTATGAAAACATACTAATACAAGGTGCAAACAGCTTAGTAAGGGTTACAAGCAAGTCAAGAGTCAGTTACAACAGTGAGGGTTAAGGGAGCAGATAGGAGACAGTTTAAGTTGAAAAAGAATAGATTATTGAAGAGTTATGTAAAAGGTTGCTAAGGTGGCTGGGTGTGGTGGCTCACACTTGTAATCCCAGCACTTTGGGAGGCTGAGGCAGGTGGATCACCTGAGGTCAGGAGTTCGAGGCAAGCCTGGGCAACATTGCAAAACCCCATCTCTACTAAAAATACAGGAAAAAAAAAACTGGGCATGATAGCGGGCGCTTGTAATTCCAGCTACTCAGAAGGCTGTGAGGCAGGAGAATAGCTTGAACCTGGGAGGTGAAGGTTGCAGTGAGGCGAGATCGTACCACTACACTCCAGCCTGGGCAACAAGAGCGAAACTCCATCTTTCAAAAAAAAAAAAAAAAGTTGTTCAGGTGATAAAGTTAGATGTGGTGAATATTTTATTGTATATATTTAAGGTGCAAAACATGTTTTGCTACACATATACATAGTGAAATGATTACTGAAATCAAGCAAAGTAACACATATATCTCCTCACATACTTTTTTTAAACAACAGAATGTATGTATAAATTATTCAGATATATTTTTCATTATTTTATCAGATGAAAAGACCCATTTGGTCCCCTCTCATCTTTGTCCCCTGCCCCATGAAAATACCTTTATACATTCTATTCCATCTGCATAGAATGTTATTACATTTCATTTCTTTTCCACTTCCCAACTCACAGCATTTAACATCTTCTACCTAGAATATCACAATAACCTCCTCTGTTATTGATCTGCCTATATATACTCCTCAATCTAGTCAATTTTACATATCACTGTCAACTATATTCTGAAAATGCAAATTTGGTCACATCATTTTCCTGCTTCAAAACTTTGTTGTAGCTCAGCTAGCTAAGACATAACATCAATGGTACCCTTACTTTAACTAAATGTATTTAATATCCTATTCTATCTTATCCTATCTTATCCTATCCTTTCCCATCTCATTCCATCCCATCCCATCCCATCTTTATGCTATCCTGTCCTGTCCTCTCCTATCCATCCATCCATCTGTCCATTCATTTATCCATCTATTCCCTCATCTATCTATTTCCAAAACATGAATTTAAGTGATAAGGTTCCTTGCTAGGCGCTGACAATATAAAGGTAATGTGAAGTTTCTACCTTCAAGGCATGCCTAGCTCAGTGACCTCAAACTATTTCTCCAGCCTTATCTCTTACCACTCTCCCCAACTCCTACTGATCTGATTCAAACACAAATATCCACATTCTCTGTGCCAGTCACACTAATTTTCTCATCTTTCCCCAAATACTTCATACTCCTTGGTGATCCTACATATTTTCATATGTGGTTTTATCTCCTGGGATATCCATGTTTATTTTCATCTCTTGGGGAACACCTTTAAAAACTAAACTGCCCGGGCTCGGTGGCTCACTCCTGTAATCCCAGCACTTTAGGAGGCCCAGGCGGGCGGATCACGAGGTCAGCAGATCGAGACCATCCTGGCTAACACGGTGAAACCCCGTCTCTACTAAAAATACAAAAATTAGCCGGGCGTGGTGGTAGGAGCCTGTAGTCCCAGCTACTCGTGACGCTGAGGCAGGAGAATGGCGTGAACCCAGGAGGCGGAGCTTGCAGTGAGCTGAGATCGCGCCACTGCACTCCAGCCTGGGCGACTGAGCGAGACTCTGTCTCAAAAAAAAAAAAAAAAAAAAAGCTACATTGTATGTGACCTTTAAAGATCCAGCTCATATATGGCCTTTGTAGGACCTCTAAGATCTATCCCATGACTTGGACACTGTTATTTTTAGAAACATTTTACAGATTGAGAAAATAAGAGTCAGATATTAAAGACTGGTCCAAGATTGCACAGCTAATAAGTGGTAGAGCCAGAATCTGAATTTGAGCACAGTTCCTTTCATTGCAATTTTTTGTGTCCCATTCTATATAGCAATTTTCAACTCAACCTTCCTAATCTTAAGTCTGAGTCATTAGTCCGAGGCACCCAGAAATTTCCATTTTTCCCAAACCTCAGAGGTAGTTTTTGTGAGTGTCTCCAGATGCTTTCAGTCTATTATGAAAAACCAGTTTCACTGGGATGAATAGTGGTTCACACTCAAAAACATGTGTTCTGCTTCCATCTCTGATAATAACTCTCCACAGAAGTGTGACTATGTTTCCTCTGTGCATCTGTTTCCCCATCTCTAAAATGTGCTTAGGGATAACTATGTCATAATTCAGCCAGACTGAATTACTCGTACTTTTGCATATGTTTTCTCTCACTTTCAGTCCTTTGCTCATTATTACCTGTACCCACAATACTCCATCCTTCCCAGGGCCCTCCTTCTTTCAGTTAACCCTTACTACACTCCATCAGAGTATATCACAAGAGTCAGCACAAAGTACAGTGTGTGTGAGCACATGTCAGATGAATGAATGAATGTCCTCAACAGTTCTCATGAGAAGCTTCAACTGATCCTGCAGAAAAAGCAAGTGCACCTTCTACCTTTGCCTTCAAATACCATTTAGTAACAGGAAGTGAAAAGAGTTCCCTATAAAAAGAAACAGGGATGAAGGGGATAAAGGCCTTATTTGTGTAACACATATCTAATAGAAAACACTAAATTCTTAATCGGAACATAACTTTCTGCATAAATCTTTGCACCTAGCAATTTTTAAGTCAAACTTTATTATAACTGCATTCTGCAGTTTAGTGGGAGTTTTTGAATTTGTTATTCAATTTACCTTGTAGAAAACATCAGTAAAGTTTCATGTATCTATAAATAGAATGCTCTGAGGAGAAAAGGGCTTTTGGAAAGATATGACTGTATTTTACAAGCCAGCACAAACTGCTTAAGGGAAATTCATTAAAATTACTTTTAGCTTCTCTAAGAGTTCTTGCTTTGAAAGCAATTAAATTTACCTCGGAAATCCTTTCTTTTCTTTCTAATTCCACTTAACACTTTCATCTTCAGTAGAAGGTACCTACAGCAAAGTTGTTGGACAGAGTTTTCCACACTCATGGAAATGTTCTCTGTCTGCACTGTTAGGTAGCTACGAACCACATCTGTCTATCGAGCACTTAAAATGTGGCTACTGTGATTGAGAAGATGAATGTTAAATTTTGTCTCATTTTAATGAATTTAAATTTAAATATAAATAACCACATGTGCTAGGGGCTATTTTACTGAAAAGTGCAGATCTAGCATACACTCTTTCTCTAAATGTCTTGACCTTAGTTAGATGTCATCCTTGGATATTATTTCCCAAATGCATAGGGAAACCAGAATTCTTCCACGTGAGAAGAAGAACATATCTATAGGGGCCTATTTATAAAAAAATTATCTCAGGCAACTATACTTACATATGTAATTTGTATCTTGCTATGGATAATGTAGACACAATTTGTCACCGATTTTCTCATGAATTGAGGAGAACTGTATATATTGTATTGTTACTTCTACAAAATCTCCCCCTTCTTCCAAAGGACATTTGACTTAGAATGGCATCCAAGGCTTCACAACCTAAGTGTGCCTAACTTAACATCAACTAATGGCACTATTATCACTCTAAAATTACTGCTGGAGTGCTAGATCTTCCATGTTAGAAGATCTCCTTTGCACATGATCTTACATCTGCTTAAACACTCTTTTTACCAAAGATGGCTCCAACCGACCAAGAACTCTCCTGGAGTCAAATAAAGTTGGGTTTATTGGCTTGTTGAAACAAGGGATATGGCATACCATAGGGAATTGTGGGATGACTCAGCAAGAGGGAATTAGGAGAAGCTTGTTTGGGAATATGTGTTTGTGTTACATGATTTTGGAAAGTGTTTAAGGAAGTAAAGTTTCACTCTAGATGGGGCACTACCAACTCTATGACTGGATATCTTAATTATTTTTTATCTGGAAGAAAAAAGAAATGGAGCATGGCTAATGCTATATCTTGTAAATAAGCAGTAGTCACTCATACCAGACTGGTATGGGGTGGGTGTCTGATCATTATTTTTTTGTTTAACTTTGGTCAGTATTTTTTTTTCAACTGTGCTTAGGCATGATTATAAAGTTATCTTCTCTGATATTGATGTTATATGAAATCATTTATATTCAACAAGAGAATACATAGCCCAGGGTTTACAATCAGACCAGTTCAGCTGACAATGAAGAGATAAAGCTTTTTGTTTGTTTGTTTGTTTCTATCGTCACTGTATTCCTACCACCCCCATTCAATAATTATTCACAAACTTTTAGGACACACATCTGGAACTCAATAATGTTTTACTTCATTTTTTAAAACAGTTTGTTGCTCCCTTCTCTGTCTTTCTATATCACTGAAAATGTTTGTGAGTGCTTCTGTATGTAATACATACGTGTATTTAACCTTAATGAAGTATACATATTGAGAACCTTTTATGCACCATCATTATATTAAGCAGTGAAAATATTAAGTGAGCAAAAAAGACAATGCCTAGTCTCATGTACCTCAAAATCTAGTGGAATAGTAAATTAATATATATCAAATTTGCAACTATGAAAAGTGGCATGACATAATGGTTCATGGTACTATGACAACATATAATAGGGAAATTGGCTTGGTCAACAGAAACACGAATGATGACGTGAATGATGAGACAGATTTGTATTACACATAAAACGGAAGTTAGAAATATTCTAGGCAGAGAGAAAAGCATGTGAAAATATCCTGTGGTGAACAGGACCAGGATGATCACAAATAAATGAAGAAGCCCACTGTGCCTGATAGGGCCCAGACAATAAATGACCTTGTGGGCCATTTTAAGGCATCTTCTCTGCTCATCATTAAGAGTCCTAGAAAGCTATTTAAAATATTTTAACACTGAAAATGTGACTTTGGCTTTAGTGGTTTGGAGTTGGGTGTCAGAGCCTATTTTTATAGGGAAACCAGTTAGAAGACTATTTGAGAAGTATAGGAGGGGTCTGATGGGTACCTTGAGCTATAATGCTGGTGGTGGGAATGAAGAAAAGTGGATGGATTTGAGGTCACTCCAGAGATGGATGGAAGGAGTTTAGTGAAGGAAAGGTAAGAATCAAGGATGACTTTTACTTATGTGACTGAGAAACTCAGTGAATGGTGGCACCATTTACATAAAGAGGACCATGATTTTGTTTTATTTTATTGGTGGATGGAGTAGAAATAATGAATGAATTGTTGAAGTTCCACTATGAGATTTGTATGAAGTGATTGAACACATTAACTTTGCCCTTGGAAGAGAAAACCGAACTAGAGATAATAAATTGTAAATCAGTTGTATATGAGTAGAAATTACGGCTGTGAGGAGGGACACATCTACTTGTCTATAGAGCAGGAAGTGAAGGTTGTGTCTAGTCATGTGAAAAATCTACATCTAATGAATAGTTGGAAAAAGATGATCCCACAAAAACTCCAGAGAAGTTATCAGAAGTAGGAAGGATAACCAGGAGCCTATGGCATCACAGAAGCCAATAAAGAAAATTATATATATTTCCCATCTCATAAATAGAATTTGAAGGGTTTAAGAAGGTGTTATACTTCCAAATCTTTTTTTTTAAATAAGTTTTATTTAATTTTAACTTTTATTTTAGATTCAAGGGGCACACTTGCAGGTTTGTTACATCAGAATATTGCGTGATGCTGATGGTTGGGGTATGAATCAAAACATGTAGGTAGGAGCATAATACCCAATATGTAGTTTTTCAACCTGTGCCTGCCTCCTTCCTTCCCCACTTAGTAATCTGCAGTATCTATTGTTCCATGTTTATTTTCATGTATGCTCGATGTTTAGCTCCCACTTATAAATGAGAATATGCATTATTTGTTTTTCTGTTTCTATATTACTTTAGAATTATGACCTCCAACTCCATCCATGTTGCTGCAAAGAACATGATTTCACTCCTCTTTATTGCTGCATAGTATTCGATAGTGTATATGTACATTTTGTTTATCCAGTATGCCATTAAGGTGGTTTAGTAGTACATTTAATAAAAACAAGAGAACAAAGTTAAAAGAAAAGTAAATTGGACAGGAAAAACATACAGGTAAGAAAATAATTCTAGGAGAAGGCTATTTTTTCATTTCATAGAGTTTTACACCATTGCTAAAATGTAGACAACACATTTTCTCCTGAGCTCCTTTGTCTCCCATAGTATTTTATCACATGTAAAATAGGGACAAAGTGGAATTTATAGTGTTATTATGAGGGTAAAATGACAATGCCCATCAAGCAGGTTCAGCTTCAGTGGTAAGTTCAAGGTAATCATGTCTATTAGAAGTGGTAGTACTGGAACAGTGCTCATGGTTCTAGAAGATATGTTGTCTCCACTTTATTATAAAATATGTTGATGGTGTGCTAGTTTCCTCCTAGACAAGAGAATCTATCATGTTTCTCTCTGTATTTCTAGTGGCTGACACAGCCTGGCATTTAATAGATATTCAGGGATACTGTTTAATGCCCCTCAACTATTCCTTTGAATTTCTCAGTCATTTAAAATATCTGCTCAGAAATTACAGAATAGGATTGGTGAAGATGCTTAAGCTAACTCTTTTGGATATAGTTTGGGAAATTTACTCATAAATGAGTGTGTGTTTCTAAATTACAATCCACTGATGACAATGAAGTAATCTTACCATCAGTAATGAGTTCTTTTTCAGCTGCCATGTACAAGTGAGCTGAAGTATTTTTACTGGTGAAAACCCTGTAAATTACCCTAAGTCACTTCCTGAAGGTAGCATATTAAGCTAAAATTGTGTTTTGGATTAGTGGTTCAAGGTTATGTCCGTATAACCAACTTTTGCAGATAATTGGGGCTAGGATACTTCAGACTTTTACACGCTGTACTGCATATCCACTAATCTTGACATGTATTCTACTTCTTCTATTTCTTTCTATCAGTGAAAAATTGGCCAGTTAATGAGAAGAAACCTGTAGTCATCATTAAAACCACCTTACTTGGAATATTTTAACTTCAGCATTCTATATGAAAACTAACCATTACAAACCAACCCATTGGCTTCTGTGCTTTTATTACAAATATGAAAGTAGCCAACCTAAGCTATAATCAACTGGTCAATCCGTGGGTATTGATTAAATATTTAGCATATGTGAGTAGAAAACTAACCTGAAACTATACACTAAAAATGCATTTTTTATTAAGCAACCTGTTAATAGCTATAAGTATTATTTACACTATTTTAAGTACTTTGCAAATGTTTTAAAATATAATCCTAAACAACAAATCTGAATGTTAGGTCCTAAAGTATAAAGCCATTGAGAAACTTGGTCAGTGTTCAACATCAGTAAGTGGGACAGCCAGAATGTACCCCAAGAATCCCATACCTGCCTGCACTTTTAGCTACTGCATCCCCAGAGCCTGAATACCTGACTACATTTTACCCACAAAAGACGTGCTGCATCTTTTATTTTTTGGTGTAAAGTTTTAAGTCAGAAAACTTTTTATGACACATTGGATAGACCCTAAAAATTGTTTTATTTTATCTGTCCCTTCTGAGATATATATGACATTAAGTATTTTCCAAATCAGATCAGACAGATTTCATTTGCTTGCTTGCTTTTTGAAAGTTGCCAATCTTCAAAGGAAGAACTTTTATTTTCTTTTATATTTCTTCTGAACTTGGATTTGAATTACATTAATAATGATAAACATCAGTCTCCACCTGCAGCCTAAACTGGAGTTGTATATATGAATCTTCCAACCTTGATGAAAACAAGGCACTCTTGACTATTTTAAGTCCAAAAATGTATTTCTTTCAACCACATATAATAAATGCTATTTTGGTATAAAGATTGGAAGCACCAATCATAATTTTATTTCTTCTACTGAACATCTTGCACAGGTATTATAGCATGACTTTACATGTTATAATGGCGTTGAAAATTACACAACACACTATAAATTCCAATTGGAATGTAACATATTTTTACATTAAATTAAATATAAGGAAAGGGTATAACCTTTGCTGCAGTATTCTCCCTAGCCCTGGAAATATCATATGATGATGTTTTATAAATACAATAGCTAGAATTATCTGTGCACCACTTACAACCTGTATGTAGTCAGAAATATTATATATTCTCTGCAAGACCAATTCAAATTTAACGATACCCATGTCCAAATGAGACACTGTGAATGGAACAGTAAAACATATTTTTAAATTATTAAGTTCTGTGATACATGTGCAGGATGTACAGGTTTGTTACATAGGTGAATGTGTGCCATGGTGGTTTGCTGCACCTGTCACCCCATCACCCAGGTATTAAGCCCCACAGACATTAACTCTATCCTGATGCTCTCCCTCATCCCACCCCCCCAACTGGCCCCAGTGTGTGTTGTTCCCCTCCCTGTGTTCAAGTGTTTTCATTGTTCAGCTCCCACTTACAAGTGAGAACATGTGGTTTTTGGTTTTCTGCTCCTGTTAGTTCGCTGAGGATGATGGCTTCCAGCTCCATCCATGTCCCTGAAAAGGATATGATCTTGTTAATTTTTATGGCTGCATAGTATCCCATGGTGTATATGTACCATATTTTCTTTATCCACTCTAAAATTGATGGGCATTTGGGTTGATTTTATGTCTTTGCTATTGTGAACAGTGCTGCAACGAACATACATATGCATGTATCTTTATAATAGAATGATTTCTATTCCTTTGGGTATATACCCAGGAATGGAATTGCTGGGTCAAATGGTATTTCTGTTCTAGGTCTATGAGGAATTGCCACAGTGTCTTCCACAATGGTTGAAGTAATTTACACTCCCACCAAAAGTGTAAAAGCATTCCTATTTCTCCACAGCCTTGCCAGCATCTGTTGTTTCTTGACTTGTTAATAATCACCATTCTGACTGGCATGAGATAGTATCTCACTGTGGTTTTGATTTGCATTTCTCTAATAATCAGTGATGTTGAGCTTTTTTTTTTTTCATGTTTGTTGGCTACACAAATGTCTTCTTTACAAAAGTGTCTGTTCATGTCCTTTGCCCATATTTTGATGAGTTTTTTTCTTGTAAATTTGTTTAAGTTCCTTGTAAATTCCAGATATTAGACATTTGTCAGATGGATAGATTGCAGAAATTTTCTCCCATTCTTTAGGCCGTCTTTTCACACGGATAATTGTTTTTTGTTCTTGTTGTGCAGAAGCTCTTTAATCTAATTAGATCCCACTTATCAATCTTTGCTTTTGTTGCAATTGCTTTTGATGGTCTCTCATGAAATCTTTGCCTGTCTCTATGTCCTGAATGGTATTGCCTAGAGTTTCTTCTAGGATTTTTTAAGTTGTAGTTTTTACATTTAAGTCTTTAACTCATCCTGAGTTAATTTTTGTAGAAGGTGTAAGGAAGGGGTCCAGTTTCAATTTTCTGCCTATGGCTACCCCGTTTTCCCAGCACCATTTATTAGCATTAGTAGACACCTAAAACTAAATATACCTCAAAACTGAGGACAGTGGAAACATTGTCCATTTAGAATCTTTAAAATAACACAGGCTTTTAGTCTAAATTAATAAATATTCCAGGTAGAGGGTATTAAAATCCCATGAGGATTCTGTTTTCTGGGAATAATTATATGGAGAAGTATATGTTTCAAACCAGAAACCAAATGATTTTAGTGAAAAACTATTTTGAAAAATAAGCATATATAACCTTTTCAAGGCACTTTTTAAAAAGATTTTTGAGTTATTCAATAAATATGCTTTAAATATGTTCTGTTCCTACGACCATGGATTGGCTTGGAAGGCATTTATGATACTTCAATAGAACAACATAACATGCATGTATATATATACTTGGAAGAAATATTGTAACATGCTTGTAGTAGACCATTCTTGCATTGCTATAAAGAAATGCCTGAGACTGGATAATTCATATGAAAAGAGGTTTAATTGGCTCATGGTTTTGTGGGCTGTACAGGAAGCATAGCTCTGGCATCAGCTTCTAGGGAGGCCTCAGGAAGCTTACAATCATGGCAGAAGCTGAAGTGGGGGCAGGAACATCACATGGCAAAAGCAGGAGCAACGAGAGAGTGGGGCAGGTGCCACATTCTTTTAAAACAACCAGATCTTGCAAGAACTCACTATCATGAGAACCGCACCAAGAGGATGACACTAAACTATTCATGAGAAATCCACCCCCATGATTCAATCACCTCCCATCAGCACCACCTACAATACTGGGGATTACAATTCTAAATGAGACTTGGGTGGGGACACATATTCAAACAATATTAACGCTATTGCAATTTTCTATTTTGCTAAAGCAAAAACTCTTTTAAAATTGTCAATGTTACCCTATTCCCAATGATGGTAATGATATGTCTACTTTTTTTTTTTTTTTTTTTTGCCTTAAGTTATTGATACTAGAATAGGATTTTCTAAAAGTAGTAAGCTTTAGGAAAACCCTAGTTTCAATATTCATCTATCTCAGTTATCAATAAAGGAAGAAGTATGGCTCTGCTACACCTTGGGCTAATACTGACTGATAAAAGCAACTCATATTACATTTGACACCCTCCTAGACTATGTTTTCAGTGCTGTTTTCTGTTTTTCTTATTCATCTTTATCTTACATTTGGCCCCACAATCACGATTCCTGATACCTATTAATTATAATCTACCTTAGAGTTCAGTTTGCCTAAATTGTAATCCTTTTTACACAAAAATGTTTGAAGACTAAAAAGCTTTTGACTCCCTGTTCATGGAATTTCATATTTCTCGTCAATGTAGCTATTTGTACAAGAGTATTTCTACAATAGTATTTATCGAAAGTATGCAATGCATGCTGCTAGGAGCGTGCCTATTGATTTTAGGTAGTATAAAATCCAAAATATTTACTTAGTTTAATAAACCACTGAGTTATTTATGCTAAATAATATTTATGAGATGACCTTGGAGTGTATGTGTGTATACAAATATATTTAGAAATATATGAATTTATATATACACATATGTATATATATTCATATTCATTAAAACTCATAAGTAAAAAGTAATTTTAATTAAATAATAGAGCTATTCACAATTGTGTTAAAGAATTGTAATGGATGACAAAATTTGTAAAGAACAAACATAAACCATATAATGCTTGATTTAGCATACTAATATTATAACCTAAAGTGGCAATATCTCTAAAAAATATGTTTCTTAATATTCATAAATAATATACTAAAATGTGGCTAATATTCTCTGAAGGTAACATAAATGGTACAGAAAAAATAAAAGTGTTGGTCCTTGTTTCAAGAATATTATTTACTTAATCCTTATTTATTTATTGTTACATTATTTGTATCTTTTTTACTCACTTTTCTTTTAATAGTCAACAGTTCATGCTCCATGTATACCTCTTCATAAAGGAAAAAATAGTTGTGTCGTCAGCATGAGTGCACAAATTCTGTGATATAATACAAATGTTATCATTGTGTTGGAAGCCAATGACCTAATATAGATTTCTAAAATCTTGAAACACCTTTTATGCAGGCTAAGGATAAAACAATTTGTAAGTGGTTTAGAATTATATTATTAAATTTATTCCGGTTTCCTAGGGTCTTCCATGCCAGATAATTACTGCTTGTTTTCCCACTGACTTTTGTGATTGTAGCAATGGTTACCTCAATTCAGTGGACTTTATTTCCTCATCAGAGTCTTCAGACAGCTACAGTGTTTCAACTGAAGGATAAAGCAGCAATAAAATTATTCAAATATGAAGAAAAGAAACAATAATTCCTGGCAATCAACCTAATGAGGTCATGGTATTAAAACTGGAGCAATAATTTTTTCTCTTGAAAGAAAAAAAGGAAGGGATAAGACATATTAAAAAATAACTTAATACACTGAAAAACTTACATTGCATATAATACTAATTTCATGTCAAAGAGTTACTTTTACTTCAAAAGGTGAATGAGTACATATTAAGCAACATAAAAAGCAAATTTGCATGGTATATTGAAAAAAGCATCACATATAGCCAAAAGTAGACTGGGTATAAATTTAAAATTTATTACCTAGAATCAAATTATATAACTAACTTGATCATCAGTTCTTTATTCACGGTTAAGAAAAATAGTAACATCTATCTAACAAGATGAAAGGGGATGTCTGTTGCAGAATAGATGCCTAGGAAATGTTAATTAACTTTATTTGTTATTAACAGGTTATAATGCTAGTAATCAAAAGAATAACAAATTTAAAAATCCACTAATATTAACCCACCCCAAAAAATGTAAAGGGAGAAAATGACCTATGTAACCAAATAGATGTTTTTTTTCCTCAATTGCTTTGATTAAGCATGTTTGTATGGAACAATTGGGCAAGATAAAGAAATTAAAGGCTTCTAGATTAAAAAGGAAGAAAAATACTGTTTTGATTCATAAATGTTATGATCCTTTACATGGAAAACTCCTCTAAGAATCCACTACAAAACTACTGGAACTAATAAACAATTTCAGCAAGGTTACAGCATAGAAGTCAATTGGATTTCTATACACCAGCATTAACAATCTGAATATAAAATTAAGAAACCATTTCCATTACAAATATCATCAAAAATAATTAAATGCTTAGGAATAAATTTAACAAAACAAATACAAGACTACTTAACATTGTCAAAAAAGTTAAAGATGATCTAAATAAGTTGAAAAACATCCTATGTTCATGCATCAGAATACTTAATATTGTAAGATGACAATACTTTTCCAATTGATCTACAGATTTATCACAATTCCTAACAAAAATCCCAACTTCCCTTGTTCAAGAAATGGACAAATTGATATGGAAATAAAAGGACCCAGAATAACCAAAACGCTCTTGAAAATGAACAAAATCTGAGGACTTACACTTCCTGATTTCAAATTTACTACAAAGTCACAGTAATCAAGACAGCAAAATGTTGGCATGAGGATAAATGGATAAATGCAATAGAATTGAGAGTCTGTAAATAAACGCTTAAACTTATGTTCAATTGAATTGTAACAAAGTTGCCAAGAAATTCAATGGAAGAAAAATAGTATTTTCCAGAAATGGTAATTAAATGATTATATATGCCCATGTAAAAGTAAATTTGGACTCTTACCTCACAGCATACCCGAAAATGAACCCAAAATGGATGGTAGATTTAAATGTAAGATCTGAAACTCTAAAACTCTTAGAAAAAAAAGAAGACAGTCTGACCTTTGTTTAGGCACTGTTTTCTCAGATATAACACCAAAAGAATAAATTATAGAAGAAAAAGTAGACAACTTCATCAAAAATATGAAACTACTTTACTTAAAAGGACACCATCAAGAAAATAAAAAGAAAACCCACAAACTGGGAAAAGTATTTTCAAATTATATATCTGATAAGGGACTTGCATTTCAGAATGTATAAAGAACACTGACATCTCAATGATAAGAAGACAATATAATTAAAACATGGGAAAAGGATTTGCATAGACATTTCACCAAAGAAGATATTGGAATGGCTAATAAACACATAAAGAGGTTTGCAACATCATTATTCACTAAGGAA
Organism: Papio anubis; assembly: GCF_008728515.1. NCBI lineage: Eukaryota > Metazoa > Chordata > Mammalia > Primates > Cercopithecidae > Papio > Papio anubis. The sequence goes on from NC_044980.1 coordinate 111,079,693, forward strand.
ATATGAGCTAAAACCACAATGAGATCTGCAATTCACAATGAATCAAAACAACCTCCTATTCATTAAAATGTCTATAACCACAAGAACAGAAATAACAAGTGCTGGCAAAAATGTGGAGAAGTTGAAAGTTTTGAATACTGTTAATGGCAATGTAAAATGGTGCAGCCACTTTGGAAAGGAGTTTGGCAGTTTCTCAGAATGTTAAACAGAGAGTTACCATATGACTCAGCAATTCCACTCCTAGATACCTACCCAAAGGAAGTGAAACATGCCTATGCAACAATTTACACACAAATGTTCATAGCAGCATTAATCAGAAGAGTCAAAAAGCAGAAATAACCCAAATATCTGTCAACTAGTGAATGGATAAAGAATGTGACATATCTATAAAATGTAGTAATATTCTGCATTAAACAACAATAACAAAAATGAAGTACTGGCTAGGCACCGTTATGGATGCCTGTAATCCCAGCATTATGCGAGGCTGAGGCAGAAAGATTGCTTGAGAAGTTTGAGATGAGCCTGGGCAACATAAGGAGACCCTGTCTCTAAAAAAGAAAGAAGAAAAAGAAGAATAAAAGACAAAGAAGAAGAGGACGACGATGAAGAAGTACAGATGCACGTACAACATGAACTAATATCAATTATGTCAAATCAAAGAAACCAGGTACAATATACCACATACTATATAATACTGTTAACATGAAATATCCAGAAAAAAGCATATAGGTGCAGAAAGTAAATCGATAGGAATAGTGAATAAAAATAAGTAGATTTTCTGTGTGGGATAATGTAAATGTTCTAAAATTAATCATGGTGATTATATAACTCTGTTGCTACACAAAAACCATAGAATCATATACTTTTTCGAGGTGAATTTTCTGGTATGTCAATTATATATTACTAAAGCTATTACAAAATTTAGAGGAAAAATAATCTACCAAAAATGGAATCTGCCTAGCAGTTATTGTGCTTATATAGGGGGTAATATTGTTGTTATTTAGGAGGTAATAGTGTTGTTATTTGATTGCTGGTTTGAGATGGTTTTCTGTGTATTGTGGGGCAAAGAAATTTAGTAATTTCTTTAATTCTCTGATTCTAACATCTTTTTTGCTCTTGAACACAAAGAATCTCAATGTGAAAAAAGGATAATACAAATGTAATACAGAATAGTTTAAGTAAAAACTCTGTAGTTCTAAACTTGTTTGGAATTATCAATGAGAAGTATCAATTCATAAAGTATTATCACATAGATATAAATGTAGATAAAAAGATGATAGATCGCACCACTGCACTCTAGCCTGGGCAACAGGGTGAGACTCTGTCTCAAAAAAAAAGAAAAAAGATGATAGAGTATAGATATTGATACAGGTATATATACATGAACAAATTTATCCTAACTTCATCCAGTGAAGAGGCTTAGACACAATGAGCAATCCAACCTCAATGGACATCCCTAAAATCCAGATTCCCTTCATGAATTTGTATTTCAAAGTTTAAAATTAAAAGGACTTTTTGAGAAAACGACAATTTATAGAACTAGGACAGGAAATATGCAAGATCAATCTAAAAAATTTCAAGCAGGGGCACACTCAAGCACTCATGTCAAAAAGACTCAAGAGACAAATTGAGAAAGCTTCAAATGACCAAAGATGGATAATTTAGAGTTTCAAGATGGTAAGATCAAATGTTTAAATGCATAAATTAGTAATAATTATATTTTTTAATGAGTTGGTCATCTTTGCAGATTGATAGATAATTCATTATCTTGAAAACTGGCAAGAATGGAAAAGAAGTAGTTATCTTGCCTTATATGAATTCACCATCATATAATAATTAATATATTAGAGAAAGGATTATTAATGTATTCATACCAACACATGAGAAAATAATTATAGATGGTGAAATCCTCAAGTAATTAGTGAATCTAGACATTGAATATAATAGCTGTGACATCACAAAAAGACCACTAGGTATTAAGTGCTTCTGCTGAAAGCAGATTACCTCTTCTGCTGAAAGGATAAAACCTGAGTTGGAAAATGTCCCTGGATCCAGTAACTCATTTTAAGAAAATACAGATGAAAAAAAAAAAAAATGTGATGAACTGCTTTGTTAGTATTTGATAAACTAAACTCAAACTGACCATCTCTACAGATCAAATGCCCATTTTTCTTCAGGTACATTTTGAAATGAAAATAAATGAATGAGGAAACAACCAATAAACTAAAAGAGCTTTAAAAGACATAGCAGGTTTTAAAATGGGCAAGATTCAACTGTACTGTGTATGGATGCATATTTGAAATAATACAACTGTAAAACAATTCAAAAAAGTAACTACTAGAACAGTCAGAATAATAGTTAATTTTTGGTGGAGGAAGGGGCTATGATTGGCACAAGACACAAAGAGATTTCTGTAGTGGCTGTCAATATTCTATTTCTTTATATAAGCAGTGATTATAAGACCATTTACCAGGTATTATCTCTTAAGCTACTTATGGTTTTTGTGTTTTGTGTGGTTTTCTGTTTTTGTCTCTTATTTTTCAATAAAAAGTGTCATATAACTTTTAAATAGGTAACATTTGAACCTCCAATACAATGAAGAAAATTAAGGCAAATGAAGCATAGTCATAAAAAATTTAAAAAGTTAACCATCGGAGAATTAGTAAAATATAAAGTATGAGCAAAATGAAAGATGCGGTAGTCAGCCTTAGTACTTTCAGACTCACTAGAATTCTGCAGCTCACACATTCCTCAAACTTCAGAATCAAACTGGCATTTTTATTTTTAAATTTGAGCAAATATTCTTTTTTTTTCTACCCTAGTGACTTACATCATATTTTAGTGATTTTATTTTTTTTTTAATCTATGTGACATTTTATGGCTTGGAGACAAGTTCAAACCAATCAGATGCATTCTAAATATGATTTGTTTAGTTGTATTTCTGTTATTTTGTTTCTTTCACTATTATTTCTGCTTTGTAAAGATTTATAACATTTAGATTCATGTCTGTGACTATAATTTATTCTTTTCTTAATGCTATATTTAAGTGGATTTAATGTTCACTATAAGCTCTTGTAACAAAGAAACCACACTCCTTAGATTCATTACTGGTTTGTCTGAGTTTTTATTGGTAAGTTGTCTTTTCAACAGGAAGTTGTTGATAAACCTTAGTAAGATTTCTCAACAGACACAGAAGAGAAATTTTAATATATGGTTTCAGAAATATAAACTATTATAATTTATTCTGGAAGAAAATATCAATATTTCAGTGAGTATGAAAAAATATGCAAGTTTTTTCAAAGAAATAGCTCCAAATTATTGCATTACCAGTGGTATAGACAAACATTCAAGACATAAAAATTCTACATGTTACACAAACTATTTTAGAGCAAACAAAAGTCAACAGGCAATAGCAACAGAACACATTAAATACCCCCAAAAGATCTTATACATCATAATTTGACAAAGTTTGAAATCTTTTGATTAAATGTTACTCTTTCTACCAGAATTCACCAGGCATCTTTTGTTTATGGCTGAGAATTTCACATTTTTCTTAAGACTAGAATAAAGGTTAATGTCAGAGACATTTATTTTGACTAGCTAAAATTTAGATTTTTTTTCCCATCTACTTAAGTGCAAATTTAATCCATAGTTATTCATTACTTGGATGGTCTCTGGTAAAAGGTAATTTGCCTTTGATGCTATATTTAATTCATTGAAAATATCTTTAACTCTTAGCAATTTTTTTGTGGGTTTTATCATTTGGCAAATTAACAGGAAATTTTTGAGTAGATACTTTAGGTATTCTATCCTCAGTGGCATCAGCAAACGTGACTGTTATAAAGTTAAGACTCCGTATATCTCAATATTTTCTTATTATAGTCTATAGTCTTGGGTTTTCTTAGAACCGAAACTTTTATGACTTACATAGGCCAAATGGTGGCAAATTCTCTATTCATTAGCTATTCCTGTAGTACTAGAAAATTAAGTCAAGTAAAATAATGTTTTTATATTTAAACATAAACCCATATTTTCAACATAATTTTTATATATTCCATAAAATACATCTTACACCTTCTATATCCTATGGTTATTAGAAGTGAATTCTATTCATAGTCTCTATACTGACTAGTTGTGAGAAATCATTATGTTGCCTCAATTCTATCGTTAATGTGATCATCATATGATCTTCCCTATCCTTTGCAGGTGTAGCACAGTGTGCTTTCATAATAATATATGATCATTATGTTTATGATTTTTTCACCAAACATAAGTAAACTATTTCTTCACCAAACAAAAGTAAAAGTTGACATCCTTCAAAACTTCTGCTTGCAAATTTTAGCAATTGAAAATTGCTTTGCCTGTGTTATCTAAACTGTTTCAAAAACCACTTTTGTGTTTATCGTTGACATTTATCTTCTATATCTTATGCTCAACATTTTGCTTTCCCCCTATATTCCCTAAAATGCTGTTAAAATTAGATTTTTAAAGCACCAATGGCTTCATCCTTTGAAAACTTTATAGCTTTCACTGCCTTTATCAGTTTATTCGATATCCTTCTTAATTCTCATCACATCAACTACCAGAGCAATTTTATATTTTATTATGATCATTCGATTTTCTTTCAGGACACTTTAATTCCCATATCAAATCCAAATTCCTTATCTTTTCTTCTACAAATGAATATGCATTTGCATGAGGGTTGTATATTAATTAATTGGTATGAATTTTTCAGGCCTTGTATTAATTAGTAATTACATGCAGCTGTTAGTAACAGAGTCCTGACTACAGCATTTTTAAAATTTCAGAGATTTACATTCTATTGTAAAATAGAAAATTATGTTTTCCAGTCCTGATATATCAGCTATACATAGTCATTAGGGATCCAAGCTTGTGTTATCTTTCTTTCCACAATGTTAAGCATGTGTCTTCTGCTCTCAAAATCATAGGATGGCTGCTGAATTTCCAGCCATCACATTCATTTTCCAGGATGACAAAAGAAGGTGGTAAGGGGCACAGCAACAGTTCTCCCAGACAAGTCAGAACCTTTTAAAGATCTATTCTGGTAACTCCGCCCAATTACTTTTATTTGTATCTCATTAGTCACCCCTCAGGAAACTGAGGCTAAAAAATATAATCTGGCTAGATACATTGCGGCTCCAAATAAAATCAGGGATCTGCTAATTGTGTTTGTGTCCAGCTGGCAGCCCTATTTCCAAATATTAGATTAGACTTATATAAATAATTCTTATCTGTGTTTGCAATAGCCAAACTACTTTTTTTTTCAAACTACATTTTAACTTAATTGCAGTGCATTTTTCTTAAAATAAAAACATGTTTGCTTTTATGAATGTATTTAAAGTTTACTATTTGAGTATTTGTCACTTGAATATTTGTTACATAGTTTCTTTTTGGAAAGATAGCAAATATTTGTCTCAGCAAATTAGATGTGGAAGTTTGTTGAACTCAAAATTAATTTTCTTGAACTTAATAGTTTACATTTGTTTAAGGTTTTATATCAAACATAAAAATGAAAATATATTTTGTTGATATTGAACAAACTTTAAGTTATAATTGCAGTTATATACTTATTCAAGACAAAACCAAATAATATTTCACATCTATGGTTCTTCCTCACATAACATTTTCCACTAAAATTATATGAATGCATGCCTGATGTGTCTCTGCCAGGTTTTGGTATCAGGATGATGCTGGCCTCATAAAATAGTTAGGAAGGAGTCCCTCTTTTTCTATTGTTTGGAATAGTTTTGGAAAGAATGGTACCAACTCCTCTTTATACCTCTGGTAGAATTTGGCTGTAAATCTGTCTGGTTTTGGGCTTTTTTTTTGGTTAGTAGGCTATTAATTACTGCCTCAATTTCAGTACTTGTTATTGGTCTATTCAGGGATTTGACTTCTTCCTGGCTTAGCCTTGGGAAGGTGTATGTGTCCAGGAATGTATCCATTTCTTCGAGATTTTCTAGTTTATTTGCATAGAGGTGTTTATAATATTCTGTCATGGTAGTTTGTATCTCTGTGGGATCAGTGGTGATATCCCCTTTATCATTTTTTATTGTGTCTATTTGCTTCTTCTGTCTTGTCTTCTTTATTAATCTGGCTAGCAGTCTATTTTGTTAATCTTCTCAAAAAATCAACTCCTGGATTCATTGATTTTTTGAAGAGTTTTTCGTTTCTCTGTCTTCTTTAGTTCTGCTCTGATCTTAGTTATTGTCTTCTGCTAGCTTTTGAATTCGTTTGATCTTGTTTCTCTGGTTCTTTTCATTGTGATGTTAGGGTGTTGATTTTAGATCTTTCCATTTTTCTCATATGGGCATTTAGTGCTATATATTTCCCTCTAAACACTGCTTTAGCTGTGTCCCAGAGATTCTGATACATTGTGCCTTTGTTCTCACAGATTTCAAATAACTTATTTATTTATGCCTTACTTTCCTTATTTACCCAGTAGTCATTCAGGAGCAGGTTGTTCAATTTCCATGCAGTGGTGTGGTTTTGAGTGAGTTTCTTAATCTTGAGTTCTAATTTGATTGTTATAATTTCCTTTCTTTTGCATTTGCTGAGGACTGTTTTACTTCCAATTAGGTGGTCAACTTTAGAATAAGTGCTACATGGTGCTGAGAAGAATGTGTATTCTGTTGATTTGGGGTAGTGAGTTCTGTAGATGTCTATTAGTTCCACTTAGTCCAGAGCTGAGTTCAAGTCCCACATATCTTTGTTAATTTTTTTGTCTCATTGATCTGTCTAATACTGACAGTGGGGTGTTAAAGTCTCCCATTATTATTGTGTGGGTGTCTATGTCTCTTCGTAGGTCTCTAAGAACTTGCTTTATGAATATGGGTGCTCCTGCATTGGGTGCATATATATTTAGGATAGTTAGTTGTTGTTGCATTGATCCCTTTACCATTATGTAATGTCCTTCTTTGTCTTTTTTTATCTTTGTTGGTTCAAAGTCTGTTTTATCAGACACTAGAATTGCAACCCCTGGCTTCTGGGTTCCCCCCCCCCCTTTCCATTTGCTTGGTAAATATTCCTCCATCCCTTCATTTTGAGCCTATGTGTGTCTTTGCACATGAGATAGGTCTTGACTTTTTATCCAATTTGCCAGTCTATGTCTTTTAATTGGGGCATTTAGCCCATTTATATTTAAGGTTAATATTGTTATATGTGAATTTGATCCTGTCATTATGATGCTAGCTAGTTATTTTGCCCTTTAGTTGATGCAGTTTCTTCATAGTGTCAATGGTCTTTACAATTTGGTATGTTTTTGCAGTGGCTGGTACCAGTTTTTCCTTCCCATATTTAGTGCTTCCTTCAGGAGCTCTTGTAAGGCAGGCCTGGTGGTGACAAAATCTCTCAGCATTTGCTTGTCTGTAAAGGATTTTATTTCTCCTTCACTTATGAAGCTTAGTTTGGCTGGATATGAAATTCTGGGCTGAAAATTCTTTTCTTTAAGAATGTTGAATATTGGCCCCTACTCTCTTCTGACTTGTAAGATTTCTGCTGAGAGATCCGCTGTTAGTCTGATGGACTTCCCTTTGTGGGTAACACGACCTTTCTCTCTGGATGCCCTTAAACGTTTTTTCCTTCATTTCAATGTTGGTGAATCTGACGATTATGTGTTTTAGGGTTGCTCTTTTCAAGGACTATCTTTGTGGTGTTCCCTGTATTTCCTGAATTTGAATGTTGGCCTGTCTTGCTAGACTGGTGTAGTTCTCCTGGATAATATCTTGAAGAGTATTTTCCAACTTGGTACCATTCTCCCCGTCATTTTCCGGTACACCAGTCAAATATAGGTTTGGTCTTTTCGCATAGTCCCATATTTCTTGGAGGCTTTGTTCATTCCATTTCATTCTATTTATCTCTAATCTTGTCTTCATGCTTTATTTCATTAATTTGATCTTCAACCACTGATATCCTTTCTTCTGCTTAATCGATTCAGCCAGTGATATTTATGTATGCTTTATGAAGTTGTTGTGCTGTGTTTTTCAGCTCCATCAGGTCATTTATGTTCTTCTCTAAGCATGATACAAATATCTTTCACATAATATTTGATTTTCATAGCGTAGTTATAAAGGCAAGTGCTTTTGTGACAAGCATTTGAAGATTTCATCAATTTCCTCAAAGGCCTCTTAAAGATATCTATAACATTTTGTAAAGTATAGAAACAGTAGATTTTAAAAAGAGGCATGAGCCACATCCCAAACTTAACAAATGTTAAGATTTTGCCGTATTTGTTTCAGATATTTTTAAATGAATTAAACATTACAGATAAAATCAAAATATTCTTTGGTTCATGCAGATTTAATATGTAGAGATCCATAAAATATATATTGTGTCAGCACTTTTTTAAAAAAATTTATTTATTATTATTATACTTTAAGTTCTAGGGTACATGTGCATAACGTGCAGGTTTGTTACATATGTATACTTGTGCCATGTTGGTGTGCTGCACCTATCAACTCGTCAGCACCCATCAACTCGTCATTTACATCAGGTATAACTCCCAGTGCCATCCCTCCCGCTACCCCCCTCCCCATGATAGGCCCCGGTGTGTGATGTTCCCCTTCCTGAGTCCAAGTGATCTCATTGTTCAGTTCCCACCTATGAGTGAGAACATGCGGTGTTTGGTTTTGTGTTCTTGTGATAGTTTGCTAAGAATGATGGTATCCAGCTGCATCCATGTCCCTACAAAGGACACAAACTCATCCTTTTTTATGGCTGCATAGTATTCCATGGTATATATGTGCCATATTTTCTTAATCCAGTCTGTCACTGATGGACATTTGGGTTGATTCCAAGTCTTTGCTATTGTGAATACTGCCGCAATAAACATACGTGTGCATGTGTCTTTATAGCAGCATGATTTATAATCCTTTGGGTATATCCCCAGTAATGGGATGGCTGGGTCATATGGTACATCTAGTTCTAGATCCTTGAGGAATCGCCATACTGTTTTCCATAATGGTTGAACTAGTTTACAATCCCACCAACAGTGCAAAAGTGTTCCTATTTCTCCACATCCTCTCCAGCACCTGTTGTTTCCTGACTTTTTAATGATCGCCATTCTAACTGGTGTGAGATGGTATCTCATTGTGGTTTTGATTTGCATTTCTCTGATGGCCAGTGATGATGAGCATTTTTTCATGTGTCTGTTGGCTGTATGAATGTCTTCTTTTGAGAAATGTCTGTTCATATCCTTTGCCCGCTTTTTGATGGGGTTGTTTGTTTTTTTCTTGTAAATTTGTTTGAGTTCTTTGTAGGTTCTGGATATTAGTCCTTTGTCAGATGAGTAGATTGCAAAAATTTTCTCCTATTCTGTAGGTTGCCTGTCCACTCTGATGGTAGTTTCTTTTGCTGTGCAGAAGCTCTTTAGTTTAATTAGATCCCATTTGTCAATTTTGGCTTTTGCTGCCGTTGCTTTTGGTGTTTTAGACATGAAGTCTTTGCCCATGCCTATGTCCTGAATGGTACTACCTAGGTTTTCCTCTACGATTTTTATGGTATTAGGTCTAACATTTAAGTCTCTAATCCATCTTGAATTAATTTTCGTATAAGGAGTAAGGAAAGGATCCAGTTTCAGCTTTCTACTTATGGCTAGCCAATTTTCCCAGCACCATTTATTAAATAGGGAATCCTTTCCCCATTTCTTGTTTCTCTCAGGTTTGTCAAAGATCAGATGGCTATAGATGTGTGGTATTATTTCTGAGGACTCTGTTGTGTTCCATTGGTCTATATCTCTGTTTTGGTACCAGTACCATGCTGTTTTGGTTACTGTAGCCTTGTAGTATACTTTGAAGTCAGGTAGCGTGATGCCTCCAGCTTTGTTCTTTTGACTTAGGATTGTCTTGGAGATGCGGGCTCTTTTTTGGTTCCATATGAACTTTAAAGCAGTTTTTTCCAATTCTGTGAAGAAACTCATTGGTAGCTTGATGGGGATGGCATGGAATCTATAAATTACTTTGGGCAGTATGGCCATTTTCACGATATTGATTCTTCCTATCCATGAGCATGGTATGTTCTTCCATTTGTTTGTGTCCTCTTTTATTTCACTGAGCAGTGGTTTGTAGTTCTCCTTGAAGAGGTCCTTTACATCCCTTGTAAGTTGGATTCCTAGGTATTTTATTCTCTTTGTAGCAATTGTGAATGGAAGTTCATTCATGATATGGCTCTCTGTTTGTCTGTTACTGGGGTATAAGAATGCTTGTGATTTTTGCACATTAATTTTGTATCCTGAGACTTTGCTGAAGTTGCTTATCAGCTTAAGGAGATTTTGGGCTGAGACAATGGGGTTTTCTAAATTTACAATCGAGTCATCTGCAAAGAGGGACAATTTGACTTCTTCTTTTCCTAACTGAATACCCTTGATTTCTTTCTCTTGCCTAATTGCCCTAGCCAGAACTTCCAACACTATGTTGAATAGGAGTGGTGAGAGAGGGCATCCCTGTCTTGTGCCAGTTTTCAAAGGGATTTTTTCCAGTTTTTGCCCATTCAGTATGATATTGGCTGTGGGTTTGTCATAAATAGCTCTTATTATTTTGAGGTACATTCCATCAATACCGAATTTATTGAGAGTTTTTAGCATGAAGGGCTGTTGAATTTTGTCAAAAGCCTTTTCTGCATCTATTGAGATAATCATGTGGTTCTTGTCTTTGGTTCTGTTTATATGATGGATTATGTTTATGGATTTGCGAATGTTGAACCAGCCTTGCATCCCAGGGATGAAGCCCACTTGATCATGGTGGATAAGCTTTTTGATGTGTTGCTGAATCCAGTTTGCCAGTATTTTATTGAGGATTTTTGCATCGATGTTCATCAGGGATATTGGTCTAAAATTCTCTTTTTTTGTTGTGTCTCTGCCAGGCTTTGGTATTAGGATGATGTTGGCCTCATAAAATGAGTTGGGGAGGATTCCCTCTTTTTCTATTGATTGGAATAGTTTCAGAAGGAATGGTACCAACTCCTCCTTGTACCTCTGGTAGAATTCAGCTGTGAATCCATCTGGTCCTGGACTTTTTTTGGTTGGTAGGCTATTAATTATTGCCTCAATTTCAGAGCCTGCTATTGGTCTATTCAGGGATTCAGCTTCTTCCTGGTTTAGTCTTGGAAGAGTGTAAGTGTCCAGGAAATTATCCATTTCTTCTAGATTTTCTAGTTTATTTGCATAGAGGTGTTTATAGTATTCTCTGATGGTAGTTTGTATTTCTGTGGGATCGGTCGTGCTATCCCCTTTATCGTTTTTAATTGCGTCGATTTGATTCTTCTCTCTTTTCTTCTTTATTAGTCTTGCTAGCGGTCTGTCAATTTTGTTGATCTTTTCAAAAAACCAACTCCTGGATTCACTGATTTTTTGGAGGCTTTTTTGTGTCTCTATGTCCTTCAGTTCTGCTCTGATATTAGTTATTTCTTGCCTTCTGCTAGCTTTTGAATGTGTTTGCTCTTGCTTCTCTAGTTCTTTTAATTGCGATGTTAGAGTGTCAATTTTAGATCTTTCCTGCTTTCTCTTGTGGGCATTTAGTGCTATAAATTTCCCTCTACACACTGCTTTAAATGTGTCCCAGAGATCCTGGTATGTTGTATCTTTGTTCTCATCGGTTTCAAAGAACATCTTTATTTCTGCCTTCATTTTGTTATGTACCCAGTAGTCATTCAGGAGCAGGTTGTTCAGTTTCCATGTAGTTGAGCGGTTTTGATTGAGTTTCTTAGTCCTGAGTTCTAGTTTGATTGCACTGTGGTCTGAGAGACAGTTTGTTAGAATTTCTGTTCTTGTACATTTGCTGAGGAGTGCTTTACTTCCAATTACGTGGTCAATTTTGGAGTAAGTACAATGTGGTGCTGAGAAGAATGTATATTCTGTTGATTTGGGGTGGAGAGTTCTATAGATGTCTATTAGGTCTGCTTGCTGCAGAGATGAGTTCAATTCCTGGATATCCTTGTTAACTTTCTGTCTCGTTGATCTGTCTAATGTTGACAGTGGAGTGTTGAAGTCTCCCATTATTATTGTATGGGAGTCTAAGTCTCTTTGTAAGTCTCTAAGGACTTGCTTTATGAATCTGGGTGCTCCTGTATTGGGTGCATATATATTTAGGATAGTTAGCTCTTCCTGTTGAATTGATCCCTTGACCATTATGTAATGGCCTTCTTTGTCTCTTTTGATCTTTGATGGTTTAAAGTCTGTTTTATCAGAGACTAGGATTGCAACCCCTGCTTTTTTTTGTTCTCCATTTGCTTGGTAAATCTTCCTCCATCCCTTTATTTTGAGCCTATGTATGTCTCTGCGTGTGAGATGGGTCTCCTGAATACAGCAGACTGATGGGTCTTGACTCTTTATCCAGTTTGCCAGTCTGTGTCTTTTCATTGGAGCATTTAGTCCATTTACATTTAAGGTTAAGATTGTTATGTGTGAACTTGATCCTGCCATTATGATATTAACTGGTTATTTTGCTCGTTAGTTGATGCAGTTTCTTCCTAGCCTCGATGGTCTTTACATTTTGGCATGTTTTTGCAATGGCTGGTACCGGTTGTTCCTTTCCATGTTGAGTGCTTCCTTCAGGGTCTCTTGTAAGGCAGGCCTAGTGGTGACAAAATCTCTAAGCATTTGCTTATCTGTAAAGGATTTTATTTCTCCTTCACTTATGAAACTTAGTTTGGCTGGATATGAAATTCTGGGTTTAAAATTCTTTTCTTTAAGAATGTTGAATATTGGCCCCCACTCTCTTCTGGCTTGGAGAGTTTCTGCCGAGAGATCTGCTGTTAGTCTGATGGGCTTCCCTTTGTGGGTAACCCGACCTTTCTCTCTGGCTGCCCTTAAAATTTTTTCCTTCATTTCAACTTTGGTGAATCTGGCAATTATGTGTCTTGGAGTTGCTCTTCTCGAGGAGTATCTTTGTGGCGTTCTCTGTATTTCCTGGATTTGAATGTTGGCCTGCCCTACTAGGTTGGGGAAGTTCTCCTGGATGATATCCTGAAGAGTGTTTTCCAACTTGGTTCCATTTTCCCCCTCACATTCAGGCACCCCAATCAGACGTAGATTTGGTCTTTTTACATAATCCCATACTTCTTGCAGGCTTTGTTCATTTCTTTTTCTTCTTTTTTCTTTTGGTTTCTCTTCTCGCTTCATTTCATTCATTTGATCCTCAATCGCTGATACTCTTTCTTCCAGTTGATCGAGTCGGTTACTGAAGCTTGTGCATTTGTCACGTATTTCTCGTGTCATGGTTTTCATCTCTTTCATTTCGTTTATGACCTTCTCTGCATTAATTAGTCTAGCCGTCAATTCTTCCACTTTTTTTTCAAGATTTTTAGTTTCTTTGCGCTGGGTACGTAATTCCTCCTTTAGCTCTAAGAAATTTGATGGACTGAAGCCTTCTTCTCTCATCTCGTCAAAGTCATTTTCCGTCCAGCTTTGATCCGTTGCTGGCGATGAGCTGCGCTCCTTTGCCGGGGGAGATGTGCTCTTATTTTTTGAATTTCCAGCTTTTCTGCCCTGCTTTTTCCCCATCTTTGTGGTTTTATCTGCCTCTGGTCTTTGATGATGGTGATGTACTGATGGGGTTTTGGTGTAGGTGTCCTTCCTGTTTGATAGTTTTCCTTCTAACAGTCAGGACCTTCAGCTGTAGGTCTGTTGGAGATTGCTTGAGGTCCACTCCAGACCCTGTTTGCCTGGATATCAGCAGCAGAGGCTGCAGAAGATAGAATATTTCTGAACAGTGAGTGTACCTGTCTGATTCTTGCTTCGGAAGCTTCCTCTCAGGGGTGTACTCCACCCTGTGAGGTGTGGGGTGTCAGACTGCCCCTAGTGGGCGATGTCTCCCAGTTAGGCTACTCAGGGGTCAGGGACCCACTTGAGCAGGGAGTCTGTCCCTTCTCAGATCTCAACCTCCCTGTTGGGAGATCCACTGCTCTCTTCAAAGCTGTCAGACAGAATCGTTACTGTGCCCTGTCCCCAGAGGTGGAGTCTACAGAGACAGGCAGGTTTCCTTGAGCTGCTGTGAGCTCCACCCAGTTCGAGCTTCCCAGCAGCTTTGTTTACCTACTTAAGCCTCAGCAATGGCGGGCGCCCCTCCTCCCCCAGCCTTGCTGCTGCCTTGCAGGTAGATCACAGACTGCTGCGCTAGCAATGAGGGAGGCTCCGTGGGCGTGGGACCCTCCCGGCCAGGTGTGGGATATGATCTCCTGGTGTGCCTGTTTGCTTAAAGCGCAGTATTGGGGTGGGAGTTACCCGATTTTCCAGGTGTTGTGTGTCTCAGTTCCCCTGGCTAGGAAAAGGGATTCCCTTCCCCCTTGCGCTTCCCAGGTGAGGGGATGCCTCGCCCTGCTTCAGCTCTCGCTGGTCGGGCTGCAGCAGCTGACCAGCACCGATTGTCCGGCACTCCCCAGTGAGATGAACCCAGTACCTCAGTTGAAAATGCAGAAATCACTGGTCTTCTGTGTTGCTCGTGCTGGGAGTTGGAGACTGGAGCTGTTCCTATTCGGCCATCTTGCTCCGCCCCCCGTGTCAGCATTCTTATATCTTTGAATAAGTTTTTTATACTGTTTATATTATTTTATAAATTATTTTGAAACTCATTATTTTTATATATATCCTTATTAATACATAAACTTAGTTCATTTATTTTAACACATATATAGCATTACATTGTATAAATATTCCACAAATTATTTATTGGTATGTAGCTGAAGTTGAAATAAACATCCATTACATAAGTTTCTCTAAGGTACATAAGTTTCTCTAAGGTATACATTCAGATCTAGGATTGGTAGTCATAAAATATTTACATCTTTGATATTGCCAAATTTCTCTCTAAGATGGCTGCACTTGTTTATAGTTCTGCCATCTGTGTGAGAGTTTCTGTCTCCCCACATAGTCACCATATTTTGGTATTGTCATCATCCTTTTAAATGTTTGCAAACCTGATGAGTTTGAAATTATATCTATCTCATTTCAATTTGCATATGCCTCAACACTTAAGTTTACTTATTGTTAATGATTTTATTGGGCTTATTTATCTATATGATTTGCTAACTATTTGTCATAGTTTTTGTCTTACTGATTTGCAGAGGTATTTATTAATTTAGGCTATAAGTATTTGCCTGTCTTCTGACTATATCAATATTGTTCATTGTCCTCAAATTTTACTATTTTAAATCTCCTTTTTATTTTTGAAATAGATGCATAACATTGTATGTAGTATCTATGTTATGTTAACTTGTGAAACATAACACTATAATAACCATGTGTGAATTTACTGCTAGACCATTATCAATGTCTGCATTCTCTTCCCCTATCCCTCATTCCCCTATCCTGTCCTCCTTTCCAAAGCTAACCACTGTCTCATTTTAAATTTCCTTGCATTTTAATCATACATATCTTGTTTTCTTTTGCTTCTGATTAACTTAGACTATGTACTTGTACTATACATTACATTTGAAAACAGTATTTGCAGAAATAATATAAGGATTATTATAAGAAATAATGTAAGGATTATTTTATCATTTTCTAGAGCATACTATTGCTGCTTTCTGCCCTTCATTTGGAAGTGCTATGCATTCAGAGCCATATCACTTCATTATTAGATTTGAGGTTCCTTGAACCCCCAGCTGATGGGAAAACAGGTTTGCTCCTCTGTGAGTTGGTAAACTAACAAACAGTTGATTATCACATGGAGAGCATAGCCGTTTTGATGCCAGTTCAAAGTGAAGGGTGACCAAGGTAGTGACCAGGGTAAAGTGAGGCACCTAGGGTGCAACATTTAAGGCATTCATTCTTAGGGTGGTGCACGTGCTGACAGCAGCCTCAGAAGGCTAATAGATTTCAGATATATTAACATCTGAAAGACACTAAAGTGTAGTCTAAATATGAAAATTTATTATTTACAAATATAGAATCAATTTTTCTATTTTTTTTTTTTTTTTTTTTTTTTTTTTGAGACGGAGTCTCGCTCTGTCGCCCAGGCTGGAGTGCAGTGGCGGGATCTCAGCTCACTGCAAGCTCCGCCTCCCGGGTTCCCGCCATTCTCCTGCCTCAGCCTCCCGAGTAGCTGGGACTACAGGCGCCCGCCACCTCGCCCGGCTAGCTTTTTGTACTTTTTAGTAGAGACGGGGTTTCACCCTGTTAGCCGGGATGGTCTCGATCTCCTGACGTCGTGATCCGCCCGTCTCGGCCTCCCAAAGTGCTGGGATTACAGGCTTGAGCCACCGCGCCCGGCCCAATTTTTCTATTTTTATTTATTGAGGAATCTATAAGTTTAGTAATTTGTGATTTAAAGTCATATATCAAGTTTTGAAAAATATGTCAACCTATTTTTGATCTTTTCGCTTTCTTCTATGGGTTTGCTTTTTTTCTCTTGATTGCTGTGGGAAAATACTATACTTTTTAATATATCTGATGTTTAAATATTTCTTATGTTTGGGTTGTTTTCAAAATTGCCTTCAAAATATTCTTGGCCTATACCCTTCCACGTATTTGTAGAATTCCACCAGAAAAACTGTTGGGATTTTGGTTTGGTTTGGTTTGTATTAAAATTTTAGACTAATTAGGAGGAAATTAACATCTTTCAAATGTCGAGTTTTTGCATTAATAAATTTGGTATTTCCATGTATTGTTTTATTTTTAATAAATAAAATTATTTTATTAAATTATATGTAACAATTTATAAATTATTTTTTAAAAGTACATTCATGTGAATTATTTTATCATAGAGCTTTATAAAGGTATAGGTAATATACAATGAAAGGGACATATTTCAAATGTACCAACTGATGAGTTTTCATTACCACCAAAATCTTTTTTTCTAACACTTTGTAAAGCATCCTCCCTTCCAGCCCCATTCACAGGCAAAATCAGATCTGCTTTCTGGTCCTATGTATTAGATTGCCTTTTTTAGAATTTTATATAAATGAAATAAATCAGTATATACTCCTTATTAGGTCAGGTCTCTTTCACACAGCATAAAGATTTTCAGATTCATCCATGTTGTTGCATTTGTCAGTAGTTTATTCCCATTTATTGATAAATCATTTAATTTTATGCTTATGCTACAATTTTTTTAAATTAATTCATCTGATAGACATTCGGGTTGTTTCTAACTCTGGGATATTGAGAATAAAATTGCTTTTATCATTTGTGCACAGATCACTGTTGGATATACACCTTCATTTTTAATGAATACATGATCTAGGAGAGTAATAGCTAGGTTGTATGGTAAGATTATGTTTAAATGTCTAGGAACTACTGGACTGTTTTCCAAAAGAGTTTTCAACATTTTATATGTCTACCTGCAGGATATGAGAACTATAATTGCTCCAGATTCTTGCCAATACTTCGTATGCTTAGTCTAATTTTATCCATTTTAGTGACTGCATAATGGGTTTTTATTGTGGTCACTGTAGAGTATGTGTAGTGGTATCTTGTTGGAACTTTACTTGTATTTCTGTAATGACTAACAATGTTAAGCAATTTAAATATGTTTATATGCTGCCTATGTATCCTTTTAGGTAAAGAGTCTGTCACAATATTTTGCCTTTTAAATTGGGTTGTTTATCTTATTATTTAGTTACAAAAGTTCTTCATGAATGCAAATACAAGTCCTTTGTTAATCCGTGTTTTGTTAATACTCTCTCCCAGTCTTTGACTTGTCCTTTCATTTTGTAAATGGTACGTTTTGGAAAACAAATATTTTTTATTTTGATGAAATCCAATACTGTTTTTTTTTTCTTTCCTAGTCCACGTTTTTATTAGGTTGGTGCAAAAGTAATTGTGGGTTTTGTCATCACTTTTAGTGGAAAAACCGTAATTATTTTTGTACCAACCTAATTTTTTTGTTTAATTAAGACATTTTTGCCTGTTCTACGTCATGTGATTTTTCTGTTTTCTTTTAGAAGGTTCCTAATTTTGCTTTTATCATTAGGCATTTATTCCATTTCAAATTATCTTTGTCTATGATATGAGGTAAGAGTCAAGGTTCATTTTTTGCATGTGGATATCCAATCGTTCCAGCACCACTGGTTGAAGAGACATCTTTTCCCACATTGAATTTCTTTGGCATCTTTTTACATAAGGTTAAGCTTCCTGATGAATGAAATACAACAGACTTTTTGAATGTATATTCAATATATTAAACATATATTTAATAACGGATACATATATTCATATCTATGAATATATTATGTATATTTTATATCTGACATATATATTTATATGTATATCACATATAAATTATCACATATATTTTATATATTTAAAATGTATTCATATAATATAATCATAATATATAGAGGATATATGTATATATCGCCAATTCATTTTCCACAAATGCTACACTGTCTTAATGACTGTAGCTTTATAATAACTTCAAACTAGATAATGTAAGACTACCATCTTTTCATCTATTCACTTTTTTTTCAAAATTGTTTTGAATACTCTTGGTACTGCCTATTATCATATAAATTTTACAATCTCCTTGTCAATTTTTACCCCTTCTCCCAAAAATCCCATGTTTAAATGGGATTGAGTTATATCTGTAGAACAATTTTGGGAGAATTGATTACAATATTAATCTTCAGATCCCTATGTATAGTAGAGCTTTCTATTCACTCAGGTGTTTAAATTCTCTCCACCCAGTTTTGCAGATTTCAGTATGTCTTTTGCCAAGTTTATCCCTATTTTTTTCATACTATTGTAAGTGGTGTTTTAAATTTTAATTTCTGAGTGTTCATTGTCACAATATAGAAACACATGTTTTTGTACATTGGCCTGTATCTTGAAAACTTGCAAAACTCACTTGTTAGTTATTTTAGCATTTTTGGCAGTGCCTTATGATTTTCTACACAAATGATTATGTTGTCTGTGAATAACCACAATTTATTTTCCTTTCCAATGTATGCCTTTTTTTTCCCTCCTGCAGGATTACACCAACTAGTACTTCTGCAACAATGTTAAACAAAGTTTTAATGGCAGACATCCTTGCCATTTTCCCCCCTTTAGGGAGAGAGCATTCAGTGTTTCATTATTAAATACAATGTTAGCAGAATCTTTTTGTAGATTAGATACTCTTCATTTGGGTTGAATAATATTCCCTTTATTCAAATGATGGACAGTTTTTATATTGTGTATATTGTTTGCAAAATGCTCTTTCTGCAACTATTGAGATGTTCATAATGCTTTTTTCCTTTGTTTTTTAATATTGGGAAATGCACTGGTTGATTCTCAAATGTTAAATTAATCTTATATTCTGAAACAAACACAATTTGGCAATAATATGCAATCTTTTTTGGAAAATACAATATGCTAGTATGCTAAATATTAAATTCTAGGTAAAATTTTTTGCATCTGTTTTCATGAGAGAAGTTTGTTTCCAGTTTTATTTTCTTGTAATATCTTCATCTCGTTTTGGGCTCAGTGAATAAGGTATTAAGTGTCCACCTAGGATAACCTATCAGCTTATTTCTTAACCAGTTTCATCCTATGTATACAGGTGTAAATAATTCATATTCTGTCTCCCATAAACTTCATATACACACATACTGCATAGCATAGTTTATTCTTAAGTCTTAAATTCATAGTAAATGAATATATAAGCAGTAAATATGTAAGACAAGTAATTATAAAAGTACAAGTAATTAGCAGCAAGTGCTTTATTTATCACATTATAATAATTCCCTTTATAATCCTCAGAATAAACTTATGCATAGGTTCTATTTACTGGCATTGTATAAATAAGAACATTTTGTTTATAGAGCTTAGGCAACTTGCCAAATCTAATAAGCAGCAGGGCAGGGGTTCTTTTAGACTATGAGTTGAAATGCTTTTCATTTGTTGGTGCCTATAAAATCATTAAATCATACTCTCTTCGTTTTTTTTGTTGTTGTTTTTTTTTTTTTTTTTTTTTTTTTTTTTTTTTTTTTTTTTTTTTTTGGTTTTTTTGTTTGTTTGTTTGTTTTTTGTTTTTTGTTTTTTGAGACAGAGTCTCACTCTGTCGCCCAGGCTGGAGTGCAGTGGCCGGATCTCAGCTCACTGCAAGCTCCGCCTCCCGGGTTCACGCCCTTCTCCTGCCTCAGCCTCCCCAGTAGCTGGGACTACAGGCGCCCGCCACCTTGCCCGGCTAGTTTTTTGTATTTTTTAGTAGAAACGGGGTTTCACCATGTTAGCCAGATGGTCTCGATCTCCTGCTCGTGATCCACCCATCTCGGCCTCCCAAAGTGCTGGGATTACAGGCTTGAGCCACCGCGCCCGGCCTCTCTTCGTTTTTCAATGGCAAATGAAGAAGAAGAAATTCCTAGATAAATTAGGCAATTTAGAATATTATATTCTTAATTTACTGCTTTCTCAATATCACATTCTAAGATTCTAAGATTTCTTATGTAAACTGAAATTGTGCAACATCTGACTTTTCTTATTCTGAGGAATATTTACAGAATATAAAATGTCAGGAAAATCTAAACATAATAACCTAACAAACTTCTTTATCTGCTTGTGTATTGGCAAAATGAGTGAAATACATGAAAAACAAAAAAGAAAACAGAAATAGAGTAAAGCAGAGAAACTAAAACAGATAGAAGGCAGACAGGTAGTTAAGCAGAGCGGAAAAGAAAAAGGCAGTAAATGGCAGTCCTCATCAAATTTTTATGCTGTTCTTTCCTTTTCCTTTTTTCTTTTTTTTTTTTTTTTTTTTTTTTTTTTTTTTTTTTTTTTTTTTTTTTGCTCAGTACCTTCAGCAACTCTGATATATTATACTATCTTCATTCAAATCACTTCGTAAATTAAAGCCCTCCGCCCCACCTCATACCAGACACTTCAAGATTCACATATTATCTAGCCATCAATGAAGACAATGGAAGAGAGAACAAGACAAAGAATAAAAAACTTTCACAACTTTAAGACAGGTCCACGTTTTTATCTAAGTCTTGCTTGCATTTTTCTTTTGATTGAACAGGCACAGTATATTTCTAGATGGGACCTCCCAATGTTCTAATATCTCATAATTTATAAAACAGCTTTCTTCCCTCAAAAACTCAATTTGCTTTACAGATATCTCATTGATTGTCACAGTATTCCTTCAGTGAACTTAGGTGACAAGAATTGTTATGTACTTTATTGGGGGAAACAAAAAGACTGAAGCAACAAGAACCCATTATCACTAGTGAGTTACAGAGGACTAGGAATTTCAAATTCAATGCTGTTACCTCCCTACATCTCTCTTTAACCTCTAAAGTCTTTAGGCTCCTGAGTTCTGCTACTCAGGAGGTTAGGGTTTCACAGGGAAGAAAGGTAGGTATACAAATAGCTATTAAATGCCTACATAACCTCTGCACTTGAATGTCTGGTAGTCAACTCTAATTGAACAAGAACAATTTTTTTTTTCTCCTGAAACCACTTCTCTTTCCAGCATTCTTATCTCAGGAATAGGACTGTGGTCTACCTAGTTGATCAAACAGCCAAAATAGTACATTCATTATTTTTCCTTTTCTTCTGTTGTTCTGTTTTTCTCATCTCCAAATTCCATTGACACTACCACCAAGATTGATTCCAAACAGATGCATCTTGACCCCTCTTACTGGTAACACTCTAGCGCTGATTGCCATTATCCATCCTGACAGTCTGGTAATCAGACAAATGGAAAACTTCCCAACATCTACTACTATAATGCCCTGGTGTTATTAGGATTAATGGCATTATTATCCCCCTGATGGCTGCAATACCCTTCCTCCTTTCATGCTTACTTTCAATGCACCACAATACACTCTCAGCAAAACACGAAGAATAGTTATAGATGTTAATGGTTTAAAAAACGAAGTTTAATTCTACTAGTTTTATTACCAAAGAAGTCCCCTAGTTCGTAGCCATATCATGTGCATTAGAGTTAATTACTTTCATTCAATTTATTTGGTATTTACCTTGATGTATGTGTGTCTGTGTGTGTGTGTGTACAAACCATGCTATATTTATATAACTTTCTTAACTTTTCACTTTTAGGCATCATCTCTTCACTTCCATCTATAAAAGATGAGGATTTGGCTCCTTTACAATTCTCCTCCAGAAACCACATACTCATTTTTTATACCTTCATCCCTCTAATATAGGTTATTGTAATTTGTGTTATGTAAGTATGCAATATTTATATTATCATGACTGTACAAATGCAAGTTATACCTGAGCCATACACGTTTTATTAAGGAGAATTAATATTCTAAATCCTGATAATAAATTTAACCTCTACTCTTCCCCACCTAAGTGACTCTCCCTTAAGCACATTTAAACATAGGACATAGTCTCTGTTTCGTCTTCTTAAAGAAATTTCCTCCAAAATCCTTTCAAATATTCTTTCTGCAAGCTAAGCCTGATATACAGCTGTCATTCTGGCATCCTCTGCTTCATCCTGAAGATTCTCTTTGCTTCTCTTTGGTATCTGTGCTCTGTTTTATGAAACCTATACTTCCTCCTCCTTCATTTATTCCTCTTTTTTGTGGAATAAGTTCTCTGATAGCTTTCTGAGAAAAAGACAATGAGAGGTAATTTTTTTAGACATTGTGCATATCTGAAAATGTCTTAATCTATCCTTATTCTTAACTGACAGTTTAGCCAAATATGATAATGTAGATTGGAAAATGTTTTCACTCAGAATTTTTAAGGCATTGCTTCATTGTCTTCTAGGTTCCAGTATTCTTTTTGAAAAGTCTGAAACTATTGCAATTTTGATAATTTGGATAAAACTTTTTGCTAATTCTGGAATATTTCTCCTCAATGCTCTAAAGTTTTAAAATAATATGCCTTGACATGGACCATTTCCATCTTTAGTGCTGGTCACTCAGTTAATCCTGTGAGTCTGCCAATTTATAACACTCAGTTGTGAGAAGTATGTTTCTCTGATAATTCCTACTTCTCCATTTTCTCTTTCAGGAATTCCTATTATATGTAGGGCAGACCTACTGAAGTAGTCCTCTAATTTTCTTATCTTTTATCTCCTATGCTTTATATCTCCTTGTCTTTTTGCTCTATCCTCTGGAAGATTTTCCCAACTTGATCATACAGTCAGTTTGTGAGCATTCTATCATCGTATTTTAATATCATAAGATCTCTACTCACTTTATGTGATTGTATTCTTGGGTTGCTGGTGCAGTACCTTTTATTATCTAATTGAAAATACTACTGATTTCTTAAAGTTTTCTATACCTTGCATGGTATCAATTTCTACCAATTCACCATCTTTAACTGCAAGTGTTGCAGTGATCTTTTTTTTTTCTTTTCTTTTTTTAATTATACTTTAAGTTCTAGGGTACATGTGCACAATGTACAGGTTTGTTACATATGTATACATGTGACATGTTGGTGTGCTGCACCCATCAACTCATCAGCACCCATCAACTCATCATTGACATCAAGTATAACTCCTAATGCCATCCCTCCCTGCTCACCCCTCCCCACAATAGGCCCTGGTGTGTGATGCTCCCCTTCCCGTGTCCAAGTGATCTCATTGTTTAGTTATCACCTATGGGTGAGAACATGCAGTGTTTGGTTTTCTGTTCTTGCTATAGTTTGCTGAGAATGATGGTTTCCAGCTGCATCCATGTCCCTACAAAGGACACAAACTCATCCTTTTATATGGCTGCATAGTATTCCATGGTGTATATGTGCCACATTTTCTTAATCCAGTCTGTCACTGATGGACATTTGGGTTGATTCCAAGTCTTTCTATTGTGAATACTGCCACAGTAAACATACGTGTGCATGTGTCTTTATAGCAGCATGATTTATAATCCTTTGGGTATATCCCCAGTAATGGGATGGCTGGGTCATATGGTACATCTAGTTCTAGATCCTTGAGGAATCGCCATACTGTTTTCCATAATGGTTGAACTAGTTTACAATCCCACCAACAGTGCAAAAGTGTTCCTATTTCTCCACATCCTCTCCAGCACCTGTTGTTTCCTGACTTTTGAATGATTGCCATTCTAACTGGTGTGAGATGGTATCTCATTGTGGTTTTGATTTGCATTTCTCTGATGGCCAGTGATGATGAGCATTTCTTCATGTGTCTGTTGGCTGTATGAATGTCTTCTTTTGAGAAATGTCTGTTCATATCCTTTGCCCACTTTTTGATGGGGTTGTTTGTTTTTCTCTTGTAAATTTGTTTGAGTTCTTTGTGGGTTCTGGATATTAGCCCTTTGTCAGATGAGTAGATTGCAAAAATGTTCTCCCATTCTGTAGGTTGCCTGTTCACTCTTATGGTAGTTTCTTTTGCTGTCCAGAAGCTCTTTAGTTTAATTAGATCCCATTTGTCAATTTTGGCTTTTGTTGCCGTTGCTTTTGGTGTTTTAGACATGAAGTCCTTGCCCATGCCTATGCCTATGTCCTGAATGGTATTACCTAGGTTTTCTTCAAGGGCTTTTATGGTATTAGGTCTAACATTTAAGTCTCTAATCCATCTTGAATTAATTTTCGTATAAGGAGTAAGGAAAGGATCCAGTTTCAGCTTTCTACTTATGGCTAGCCAATTTTCCCAGCACCACTTAGGGAATCCTTTCCCCATTTCTTGTTTTTGTCAGCTTTGTCAAACATCAGATGGCTGTAGATGTGTGATATTATTTCTGAGGGCTCTGTTACGTTCCATTGGTCTATATCTCTGTTTTGGTACCAGTACCATGCTGTTTTGGGTACTGTAGCCTTGTAGTATAGTTTGAAGTCAGGTAGCGTGATGCCTCCAGCTTTGTTCTTTTGACTTAGGATTGTCTTGGCAATGTGGGCTCTTTTTCGGTTCCATATGAACTTTAAAGCAGTTTTTTCCAATTCTATGAAGAAAGTCATTGGTAGCTTGATGGGGATGGCATTGAATCTATAAATTACCTTGGGCAGTATGGCCATTTTCACAATATTGATTCTTCCTATCCATGAGCATGGTATGTTCTTCCATTTGTTTGTGTCCTCTTTTATTTCACTGAACAGTGGTTTGTAGTTCTCCTTGAAGAGGTCTTTACATCCCTTGTAAGTTGGATTCCTAGGTATTTTATTCTCTTTGAAGCAATTGTGAATGGGAGTTCATTCATGATATGGCTCTCTGTTTGTCTGTTACTAGTGTATAAGAATGCTTGTGATTTTTGCACATTAATTTTGTATCCTGAGACTTTGCTGAAGTTGCTTATCAGCTTAAGGAGATTTGGGGCTGAGACGATGGGGTTTTCTGAATATATAATCATGTCATCTGCAAATAGGGACAATTTGACTTCTTCTTTTCCTAACTGAATACCCTTGATTTCTTTCTCTTGCCTGATTGCCCTAGCCAGAACTTTCAACACTATGTTGAATAGGAGTGGTGAGAGAGGGCATCCCTGTCTTGTGCCAGTTTTCAAAGGGAATGCTTCCAGTTTTTGCCCATTCAGTATGATATTGTTGTGTGTTTGTCATAAATAGCTCTTATTATTTTGAGATATGTTCCTTCAATACCTAATTTATTGAGAGTTTTTTGCATGAAGGGATGTTGAATTTTTTCAAAGGTCTTTTCTGCATCTATTGAGATAATCATGTGATTTTTGTCTTTGGTTCTATTTACATGCTGGATTATGTTTATTGATTTGCATATGTTGAACCAGCCTTGCATCCCAGGGATGAAGCCCACTTGATCATGGTGGATAAGCTTTTTGATGTGCTGCTGGATTCGGTTTGCCAGTATTTTATTGAGGATTTTTGCATCGATGTTCATCAAGGATATTGGTCTAAAATTCTCTTTTTTTGTTGTGTCTCTGCCAGGCTTTGGTATCAGGATGATGTTGGCCTCATAAAATGAGTTAGGGAAGATTACCTCTTTTTCTATTGATTGGAATAGTTTCAGAAGGAATGGTACCAGCTCCTCCTTGTACTTCTGGTAGAATTCGGCTCTGAATCCGTCTGGTCCTGGACTTTTTGGTTGGTAGGCTACTAATTATTGCCTCAATTTCAGAGCCTGCTATTGGTCTATTCAGGGATTCAACTTCTTCCTGATTTAGTCTTGGGAGAGTGTAAGTGTCCAGGAAATTATCCATTTCTTCTAGGTTTTCTAGTTTATTTGTGTAGAGGTGTTTATAGTATTCTCTGATGGTAGTTTGTATTTCTGTGGGATCGGTCGTGATATCCCCTTTATCATTTTTTATTGCATCTATTTGATTCTTCTCTCTTTTATTCTTTATTAATCTTGCTAGTGGTCTATCAATTTTGTTGATCTTTTCAAAAAACCAGCTCCTGGATTCATTGATTTTTTGGAGGGTTTTTTGTGTCTCTATGTCCTTCAGTTCTGCTCTGATCTTAGTTATTTCCTGCCTTCTGCTAGCTTTGAATGTGTTTGCTCTTGCTTCTCTAGTTCTTTTAATTGTGATGTTAGGGTGTCAATTTTACATCTTTCCTGCTTTCTCTTGTGGGCATTTAGTGCTATAAATTTCTCTCTACACACTGCTTTAAATGTGTTCCAGAGATTCTGGTATGTTGTATCTTTGTTCTCATTGGTTTCAAAGAACATCTTTATTTCTGCCTTCATTTTGTTATGTACCCAGTAGTCATTCAGGAGCAGGTTGTTCAGTTTCCATGTAGTTGAGCGGTTTTGATTGAGTTTCTTAGTCCTCAGTTCTAGTTTGATTGCACTGTTGTCTGAGAGACTGTTTGTTATACTTTCTGTTCTTTTCTTTTACATTTGCTGAGGAGTGCTTTACTTCCGACTATGTGGTCAATTTTGGAATATGTGCGATGTGATGCTGAGAAGAATGTATATTCTGTTGATTTGGGGTGGAGAGTTCTGTAGATGTCTATTAGGTCTGCTTGGTGCAGAGTTGAGTTCAATTCCTGGATATCCTTGTTAACTTTCTGTGTTGTTGATCTGTCTAATGTTGACAATGGGGTGTTGAAGTCTCCCATTATTGTTGTATGGGAGTCTAAGTCTCTTTGTAAGTCTCTAAGGACTTGCTTTATGAACCTGGGTGCTCCTGTGTTGGATGTGTATATATTTAGGATAGTTAGCTCTTCCTGTTGAATTGATCCCTTTACCATTATGTAATGGCCTTCTTTGTCTCTTTTGATCTTTGATAGTTTAAAGTCTGTTTTATCAGAGACTAGGATTGCAACCCTTGCTTTTTTTTTGTTTTCCATTTGCTAGGTATATCTTCCTCCATCCCTTCATTTTGAGCCTATGTGTGTCTCTGCATGTGAGATGGGTCTCCTGAATACAGTAAACTGATGGGTCTTGACTCTTTATCCAATTTGCCACTCTGTATCTTTTAATTGGACCATTTAGTCCATTTACATTTAAGGTTAATATTGTTATGTGTGAACTTGATCCTGTCATTGTGATATTAGCAGGTTATTTTGCTCGTTAGTTGACGGCAGTGATCAACATAAAAGCATAATTTCATAATGTCAACATAAAAGCATAATGTCATTTGCTTTTTTCCTGAAATGCCTTCAAATATCATTGCATCGTATTTAGATTAAATGTCTTACAAACAACAATTTAATTGTAATAGTTTCAGAGGCTAGGAAATCCAAGATCAAAACTACCTGAGTTAATGTTTGGTGAGGACCATACCCTTAATCGACATCCATTTTCTCACTGTAAGTTCACAGTATGAAAGGGGCAGACAATCTCTGTGGAATCTCTTTTATAAAGGCACTACCTCCCTTCATGAAGGCTTTATTCTCATGACCTAAGCACTTCCCAAAGGCCCAGCTACAAATCCCCTCACGTTACAGATTCAATTTTAACACATTAATTTTAGGAGGACACAAACATTCAGGCTATAACTCTCCAATTCACCTCATTTCATTTTCATAGCTAAAAGACACTCAATATCTTTTAAATAAACTATTGAGGCAAGATTCAAATAAAAATTTATGTAACTTAGATTTCATGGTTTTTCTATCCAGCACAATATTTAATTATAATGTCAACTTTCAATCTATTTTTCACCCCAAATTATATTACCTACCACGATAGGCTGATCTTTCTGAGGTGTGGCCTAATCATGCAGTATTCTTTCAAAACCATTCTGACCATTTAGTGATAAATTAAACAGGAGTAAATGTATCAGTATGGTTACCAAGGCTTTCCTAAATATGACTTCAACCTGACTCTCCAATCTTGCCCATAAAACTAGTTCCTGGTAGAAATAAAGAGAATAACCTCATCTGCTTATTCAATCAGTGGATAGAAACAGATTAATTAAGCTACCTCTGCTGGAAAAGACTAAGATGTGATGTTACTGAAAATGCCATTTTTAAATGTTAGAAAACAAAATGTTCATTTAAAAGTTTTCATGTAGAAGATGATTTGCTCAAGATAGTTCCAGAATCTCCTTGAATAGCAAAAAGGTGAGAGTAAGAAGTGGGAAGGGCAATGGCAATGTAAGGAGATTTAAAGCTGAATTTAGAAGTGAGAGTACAGGAGAAGACAGCAGGGGAGTTGGGTTGGAACCTATGGTAGCAGTTATAACCCAGAGATAGAGTCCATTTTCATAACAATTAGGAAGAAGGTAGGGAAAAGAGACTAGATAGAAGGATGCAATTTGCCTATTCATTCTTTTGTCTAGCCTTTGCATAGTTCTTGAACCCATCAAGAAGAATCTCCTTTCCTAGCGCCATCACCCTTACCAGGGCACCATTATCTCTCATGGTGGTGTTGAAATAGCCTTGTAATTGATTTCTATGTATCCAATTTAGTCTAGGTCTGTTCTATTCTTTACATAGCACTGAGAGTGATCATAACATCAAAATCTGATTACCTCACTCTCCTGCTTAAATTTTTTAAATATCTCCAGTTGATCTTGGGATAAATCCTAAATCCTTAAGTGGGACTAGAAGGTCCTGGATCTTCTAGCCCTGGACTAAGCCTATGGTTATATATATATGGTTTTATATATATATAGGTCTATGGAGATACACACACACACACATATAGCCCTGGACTAGGCCTATGGTTATATATATATTTTATATATATATATGTCTATGGATTTTATATGCACACAAACATATATATAGCCCTGCACTAGGCCTATGGCTATATATATATTATATATATGTTATATATATAAGTCTATGGATTTTATATACACGCACACATATATATAGTACCTTGGATAAACATGATGAGGACTTAATGTAAACTATAGGTGAGGAAAAGTAGTCACTTCTATAGAGAAATTTTTTCTCACCTAAAGATGACATTAAGTACTCATCATGTCACTTAAATGTCACTTCCATAGGGAGATTTTTCCCAACCTAAAGGTTACATCATGTTTTCCAAATGTACCTTATTCTTCTTGGCAGTAATGATCACTCCTGTAAACTTTTTATTTAATATATTCCATCTCCTAGATTGTAAGATACACTAAAGAATATTTAGACTCACACCTGTTATATAATATATATTCAATAATCATTACTATGTCATAATAGTAGCTATTTCTTGAATGCTTGATATATGCCAAGTGCTAAGTGTTTTATTGACCTTACTTATTCCTATTTTAGAGTTGAGGAAACCAAGGTACAGACTGATTACAGGAGAGCTTCAAAGCTCATAAGGTAATGAAGACACTAAGTCTGGAATTAGATCACTGGGCTTAAATCCCAGTTCTGCCACCTGTTGTGTAATCTTAGGCAAGTGACAGATAAATAACAGTACTTATCTCATAGGGTTTTCAGTAAAATAAAATGAACTAAGACATATTAAAATTTTAGAATAACATATGGCACATAACTGCTACATAAGTTAGCAGTTATCATTGAATATTATTATAACCACTATACCATGGCAACGCCAACAAATATTTATTGACATTTCTAGAAATGAGAGGAAGAATAAATGGAATTATTCACTGAAAATATTCAATGCATTTTTCTGGGGGTATGGTTTAAACACTTTAGTGTACTACCGCTAATTTTCAATTACTGAGATTTTATACACATTAGTCCCCAGTAGCTCTAGCAGTGCCCACCGGGAAATAAAATGGAGGTACTGTTTCAAATATACATGTTGTAGCCATTAGCTACAGTGCTAGAGCATGTGTATTACAAAAAGAGTGGGACCATGAGCCATCCTGCAGGAAATCTGAGCTCCCCTAAATGAATTGAGCATTTCGTAGCATCTGGAGTTAATATGTTAAACAAAGTAGTGCTCACCACTGCTAAAGTGAGAGGTAATATAATTTAACATTTTAGCATACCATAGTATGAGGAATTTCCTTCCTCACATACTCTCCATTTCTCATACAGTCAGCATTTTAATAGAATTTTTAAGGAACATTCCACCAAGTAATATTCCTGACTTTGTTTCTCCAAAATTCTGCCCCCGTAGAAAAAAAAGTTTCATATGTAATTCTATATCTTAACCTGATAAAATTGAGAATAAAAAGCAGTTAATGCCATGGAAGTTTTTCCATTTTAAACTAATAATATTAGTGTGGGCACTACCACACTAATTATATACCATAATAATATATGTTTGGGAAGCTCTACCCTATTTCTAGTTGTGAAAATGTAATAGTAGAATTTGATGTGCCCTTCAGTATACCTGGAGATGAGACTACACTGGTTCTGAAATACCTGAGAAGTGGAAAACAGTTCTTCTCTGGCATCTAACGAGAGTTTATTAGGTTGGTGCAAAAGTTAATGCATTTTTGCCACTGAAAGTAATAGCAGAAACTGCAGTAACTTTTGCACTAATCTAATATTATGTGCTACATTAATGTCATGCCCATTCAAAGTGAAACAACTTCTAAAGGTCTTTCAGAGTTGCTCTTCAATTTATTTTTACCCTCAGTGCATTATTATGTTCCTACTTTGAGG
This sequence comes from Papio anubis, assembly GCF_008728515.1. NCBI lineage: Eukaryota > Metazoa > Chordata > Mammalia > Primates > Cercopithecidae > Papio > Papio anubis. Next base: position 111,110,507 of record NC_044980.1, read on the forward strand.
AATGTCTACTTGAGACACACTATCTGCTTAGGTAAAACTAGGTAACTATAGCTATAGGGCCATTGCAAAGTAAGAAGTAGCTGCAGATTATAATGAAACAGTGTGGGTCTAGATTAGATTCTGCTTACCGATTAGTTGATTGAATATGGAAGTAACTAATTCCAAGACACCAGCATTAAGTAAGTCTGTGAGTTTGCAATGACAAGCTAGCTATATACAAAACAGATCAGACTCTTTAAAATTGTAAGACATTATTAAAGAAATAAATCAGCGGATTCTGAGAAAATGGCAATCATATTCCATTTTTCTCCACTAATAATTTCAAGCTGTCTTTCTTGCCGCTAATCCAGCAGTCTAATAGCTGCTGGATCATAAGAGACATTTTGGTTCCATGGAAGTCTACCTGAGGCTAATTTTGGAGCCCTGGCAAAGAACTCTAAACTCCTGAGCACTGAGAAGAATTGGGCTTTAGGAGATCTGTGATGCCCAGTGAATATTTGAGACTAGCCTTCTACTAATTTGCCTTAGTGTGTCTGCATCCTGGCCTCCGACATATCAAAATAATGCTGAAAGGCTGATTATTACATTGCCTAATATTTGATATTAGACTATTATTACAGATAAGAGTATATTTTCCATAGACACATATGTATATATACATGTCAAAGCAGAAAAACAAAACTTAAACTTGAATCTGAATAGTTTATGAGATAACCTCATAGTACCCTAAGAGACTCATACATTAGAAAAGAAAAAAAAAAAAAATGCTTACTAAGAGAAAGGAAAGCACATGGAAAAAGACTCAATACAGTGGAGAGTATCTGGTGATGAGGCCACAGTGTCAGCTGCATGTTCAGTTCAGTATGACTGCTAACTTGACCAGTAGTAGGATGTCAGAACCAAGGTGTTAGTTAGTTACTCAAATGGAAGGCAGGAAAAGATTGAGGACTAGCCTTGCCATCTGCCCTTACACAGACTCTAACAGTCAAACCTTAATGGCAAATGAAGTCCAAAAAGGATGTAAAAAATTTAACTTTCTTCATTTTAAAAAAGCTGAACTCAGGAAGCCCCATTCTGTCTAGAAGTGTAAAATACTGTCTTTCTAATTAAAGCTGAACTCAAACCCTTCAGATACACTCAGTTTGTTTAGTTTTCATTTCCCTTCTTCTTTCCCCAGCATATCATCTCAGTTTTGAGTGTTCTTATGCAATGTCATGCCTAGAGGAAGAAATCTCCTTGGCAACTGTGGGAAAAGATCTCTCAGCTTTTCTGGTATCTCTTTCTCAGAGACCTTCTTCTATGTTTTACTTTCCCATTCCTTTCCAATTCTCCTTTTCCTCCTGAATTCAGAAAATCTTTATCTCTTCTAAGGGAAAAGGTGGTTCTACTCAACTGCACAGTCTTCCACTTGAGCCACAGCTTCAGAACATAAAAGCCAAAAATTGATATCTTTGTTCTTTGATTATATAACAATCAGCTTTCCCAAAACCAAGTATTGCTCGTATGTAACATCTGAAATGGAGAAGGGTCAAGGACAAAACGTAGAATTGGGGGTGGGGGGAAGCACACCTCAAGTAATTCACAGAACAATCTAAATTATTATTTAGCCACATTCCTACCTTTAATCTGGCATCTTGATAAAGAAATTGTAGTTTTCACACTGGTGTCCCTTTCCCCACTTTAGGGTCCATCTACAAAATCCATTGTTTCAGAAAAGCTATTTCCACACACAAACTAATGCACAGCAATGTGGGTATTAGGTCTTCCAGGCTGCCCCAAATATGGCTGAATGCTGTGAAAAAGCCTGGATTCTGGGTAAAGAACAAGCTTCCTCCAAGCATATCATTCTGGGAGAAGGTAAAATAGCAATTTGAGTTATCTTTTGGAATAGACATGTCTACATTATAATTCACTATGTTTTCACTACATAAAGCAATGCCCTATGTAATAGGTATTTGGTACTTTTCATTTTAACATTCAAATGTATTTTGAATAAAATTTGATGAACTTTCACTTAGCCTCATAAAACCATCAGAGTGATGGCACTTAGAAAATGAAAAAATTAAGACAAGAAAATTAAATGACTAGGCCTGCAAACAGTGTTGAAAGCAAACTTTTGCAACCAATGACTATTAATACCTTGAGAACATTTGTATTAACCATTTGGCTATTCTTGGGGTATGAGATATAGAAACTCCAACATAAACCTGTATAATGCCCATATTCAACATTAAGTAAATGAAAGAAGCTAATAATATTCCCTATTTTTTTTCAGTTTGCAAAAAACCTATAGTACAAAAATATAGGTAATTTGATGTCACTAGATACCAGCATTATAGTTCACAATAAAAATGTGAACTTCTACAATGCTACTATTTCACTCTCATGTTGTCGTTTCACTTATTCAACTAGTATTAAACTAGTCAATAACATATTCCTTAAATACCTAGTCTGAAAATGTTATGACTTTCTCAGAAAAACTCTTAGTTTTTGTAGAACTGATATATTTATGTAACAATATGATGCCATTTTAATAGAGGTATTTATGAAATAAAGATAAAATGATGTCAGAATTTAACCATTTACTAAATGGGACTCTGTTACCTTCTACATAGTTAATTTTACTAATTTTATGCAGGACTGTGGGCCTGAAACTATCCTAATTAAAATTATAAATATTAAAAACTTGAAAACACTCCATAAAGAAACCCACAGTGTATCAGAGAGGAGTGCTGTAGCAAAGCTTAATTAGCCAAGTGCATCAACATTCCAAAATCCACTGAAAGTAGGCAAACTACTGTTCGTAGAAACCATGGCATCTGATAACACTCTGAATGCTGATCTGTCTGAATCACCTTTTAGACTTTCTGAACTACGTGACTCAGTTCAACTTACACAGATACATGCAGGATGCTCTTTTATCTCATTCTTCAACATTTAAGATTCTCCCTCAGATTATATCTTCCAAACTGTAAAATAAATAATAACCAAGAACAGGAAAAGTTTCATTGCACAATACATATATTATTTAAAAGCTAGTTAAAAATGATTTTTCTGGAAATAAAAATAAAGCATTATAACTTTACACAGAAAAAGATACATGAACAGTCACTTTTCTGACAGGTTCAAAATTTATTACACTTACGTAAGTTTATTAAGCTTAAATTTTTGCTTTTTCTTCAATAGCAAGTTTTGTGACAGTTGCTAAGTACCAGTATTATAGTAAGTACAAAACACTCAAAATATGTTTCCTGCCTTCATTTCAAGGGTAAAGAAATATAAATGCAAATAACTATATGGTATGTCAAAATGTGACTTTTATACAATAGTAGCAATAATAAGGTATAATGGGAGAAAAAGAGAAAGAAAAACTAATGACATAGCAAAGGTACAATTGGACTTGGATCTTGAAGACCAAGTAGAATTTTAACAAGCCAAAACAAGGACGAACGTGCCTCTGGTCCAAGGAAATGTTCTGACCAAATACAAAACAAAGGATATTCTCTGAAGTTATCAAGTAGTCTGGTGAAAACTGAAGCAAATTTATATTTGTGTCTTTTACCTAAACATGGTGAATTTTCATATAACAGTTGAGAGTTAATCATACCAAGCTTCACATTTTAGAAGCTACTGTGTAAATTATTTTGTGGAATGCCATAGTAATGAGACTGCTGGTAATTTCTTCCTATTTTTTACTCATGACTCTTCAAATTAATATTTATTCTTATCTATTATTTTATAATTTTCATTTATTTTTACATAACCATCAGATTCAAATCTAAGTGCTCAAACTTATGGTCCTAAATTTTCTACTTTTTTGTAACTTTAAAGAGAAAACAAAACTACTGAAACCAACCAAGTAGATCTATAATATTCATCTCATCAGGTACTGCCAAACAGACCACCAGCATTTTCAGGCTCATAGTAACTTATGCCTTGATCCTAAGCCTTAGATTGTCACAGAAATTAAATGGTATGGAACAATTCTAGAAGTCTGCCATACTCCATTTTCAGCCCAAACTATCTTTTATAAGAAAGAATAGCATATGTCTGCATTTTTAAGAAATCTCTATTCAGATGAATCACAGTAAGCTTACAATCCATATTCAAAATCCCACACTGATTCAAGAAACATAAAATTAAGAGAGTAATAATATTTTGACAGTTTTTGCATGTAGAGTGACAGGATGTCAGAAATGGGACTTTTACTGTCTCAATTTTAACTGAAACCCCAAAAGTCAAGAGCAAAACAACAGATGCCAAGTATACCACATTCTATGGAAGAGGTCAGCAAACTTTTTCTCAAAGGACCAAATGGTAAATAGTTTAGGCTTTGCAATACATAAGGTTTCAGTCCTTCAGCTCTTCCATCCTATGGAGAAAGCAGCCATAGGTAGTATGCAAATGATGGACATGTCTATGTTCTAACAAAACATTACTTACAGACATTGACATTTAGATTGCATACCTTTCCACGTCATAAAATGTTATTCTTCTTTTCTTCTTTTTGATCATTTAAAAACATAAAAATCATTCTTAAAGTACAAATTATATAAAAACGCAGTGAGCTAGAGTTTGCCAGCAGACTAATCCCTATTCTATAATGAGGTGCTAGACCACCTATGCTATTATAAAATGATTGTAACAACATTTATGTTCTCCCACTTCCAGTATATATAGTTATAGAGGTTTGACAGGGTGAAAAATATATTTTATCTTTAGGGGAAAATATACTCAAGTGCTGTGTCATTTCCTTTCATCTTCCCACCTGAAGGCAAGAAAAAAGAAAGTTAAAGCGGCTGAGAAAAGTATTTTCTTGTAAGAGATTTCTCAGTATGCTACGACGTCTCTCTACTATTCCCAACATTGGTGGTCAGAAAGGGATGTTTCCTAGTACATTGAGACAGTGTGTTTACCCTGAAGTTTTAGCTTGAGATATCAAAGAGAAGTAGAGTTTCAATGGTGGACCGCTGTACTTCCTTCTATGGCAAAACAACAATATTTGAATTATTGCTTGGGTCCAGAGAGGGATCCCCCTGAAATTCTTATAAAGAGGATGCTACCCAGATTACACAAAGGAATAAGAAAAATCCCAACAATGAAAATCTGTGTTGGAAGTCAAAGGGTTATCCCATTCTCTGGCAGACGTGAAAGCTAAGGTTTCACATCTGGCTAGGGTTAGGTTTTAACAGGGAGTGTCAGAAAAGAATAAATTTGTTTTCTGCTTCTATCCTACCAGTTTCGTCTTATTCAGCAAGAGTTAGAGTAGTAATGGTAGTTATAATATTTTTTTAGTTATACTTTCCTAATCCCTCAGAATTGGTTTAAATGCAAAGAAAAAATTTGTTAAATTATGTACACAGTCCTGCCCTTAATTGCACTTTGGTTTCATATTGACATAACATGTTCCCTTGCCTTTGATAGTACACATTGATGATTTCAGAAGCAATTTCAATATTCTCCAAGTAAAAGTGATAAAAGAATCTAATGAATTTCTCAAAAGCAGCCTATTTTTCAAAGGTGACTGTAATATCATCAAATATTTATTTTTCTGAACTTTACAGATGGAAATGAATCACTCCCCACTTAGCATTACTTACGGAAGGAAATATGTAGCATTTTTGAACTCTGCCTTTGACAATATTTTCAAGCTATTACATTTAAGCAAAATACAAATTTGGCAGTAAGTTGCAAATGGCACAATTATAGCTGCATTCACATTTTTCTGTATTTCGAGAAGTTGCATAAAGGCAGACATTTTTACTGTTTCTAAGACATCAGAGGTTTGAATCAGAGGTCACTTCTCAACTTCCCATTCAGAGAAAAGTAAACTGGATGGACTATCTGAATTCACAAGTTGGATTTATACATCAAATATCACATTCATTTTCTATTGTCTAAGATGAACATAAAATTCATCTCCCAAGCCACAGTAAAAGGAGGGCACTATTAACCGTTACATCAAAGACAACAGGTGTAACAGATTGCTGGACAAATCATGTGTATGGTAACATTGCCTGTAACTGACAGGCTATAAGTTTCCAAAGTGTCTTTTAAGCAACTCACAATCATTCAATCATGTCATCATAAATAATTTTCTTCAGAAGTAATAAACTATTTTATACACGTATTTCTAAAGAAGAAATTTTGTGGACTTTGGAAGTCCTTTTTCTTATATTCCATCTTACCATAACCATAATATTTCACTTTGACAAACTTTATGTTTTGTGTTGGTTCTTTGCCCAACTTTCAAACTCTGAGCTCCAAACAAATAGCAAGAACCTTATGACATGGGTTACTGCTGCTTTTTTAATTTCCATAATGGATGTCAGTAAATATCAAGGAGATGGGAGGGAAAATATGCACTTTAGGCAGAAGTAGGGGAGCTGTGTTGCTTTTGCAGTCTCTTTATTTTACTAGATGACTTGGGATTTGGGAAATTAAACATTTCAAAGATTAAAAGAACTTGGGAAAATGATTTAATAATCATTACAATAATTTCTGCAACCTACTTCACAGCAAAATGTAGGTCTCATTAAATTCAGCCACAGATGAGTGAGCTGGAAAGATGTGGTTGGGCACCCAGAACAAAGGTGACTTGCTGAAGTTAGAAGCAAATAGAATAAAAGTGCTTTTCATCAGTTCCAAGTGAGCAAAGACACTGAGACAAATTTCTTGCATTGAAATTTTGTCTAATTAGTTAATGGATATGTTAGAGGGCAATGTTGCCAATTTGTTGATATAAATGATTTTCCCATTTCCTCCCTTGTTGAAGGCCTTTCTTTATTACTTGTGAACTTTTCAAATTGCACCCAAGGCTCAAAGCAGTTTGAACTCAACAGGAAGTCACCATTCCAAAAAGACTCCTAGAACTGATCTATATCTCATATGAGAAATTCAGAATCGTATAAATTGAGTGGCTGGAAGCTCCAGGCTTTTGCCAAATCCATGATCTGAGCATTGCTGATGAGCATTTCCCCCTGCAGATGCTCAAACACCAGAGGACTCCTTACCTCTTTTTAATTTTGTTCTCCTTATTATCTCCCTAAATTATAATACTAAATGGGGGAAATGCTTGGTTTCTAGTATCATTCACAATTCGTTTTATATGACCCCATTTGGTAGATTCAACCATTTCCCATAATGGCTGTTCCAACTGTACATTGACCTCCTCAAGCTCATTCCATCAGAAAACACTCTGCTGTTTATGAAGAAATTGAGGCCCTAACTTTCTCAAATTCTTTCTCCTGCACTGACATGGGTCAGTTACTATTAATATGTCTTTGCTCCTTCAAATCTCCTTCTTGACAGTGCCTTCTATGTTTCAGAATCAATTGTACCACCTCTGCCTATACTCTCAGAAACTTGCTTATTTCTTCCATATCCTATAATGCGATGCTTGTTCTCTATGCTGTCCCCCTTATCTCCTATCCCTACAACCTGTAAATGTGTACAAGTTTCTCTCATCTAAAAAGATAACACAAAACAACATCACCTAAACAAACAAAAGATCTCTGGATTCTGTTGATTTCTAGGTCTCTCTGTGTGTGTCTCTTTCTCTCTAATAACAAAACTCTACATTTTCACATTGGCCCTTCAAGTCCCGGGAATTGTACTTCTACCTTCACTTCTCTCCTAAAACTTCTCTTGTCCAAGTCTCTAATTACATCCATTCATTCATTCATTGATCAATACTTTGGATATTCTTCTCTTCATCTTTTTTGACTTCACAGTGTTCCTCAATGTCAAAAGCTTTCTTTGGCCTCTAGAACAGCATTCTCTGGTAATGAATTTTAATCTCACTGCCTGTTTAGTTTCTGCACAGGTCTGTTTTATCTTATCATTCCTTAAACTTTGGTGTTCTTTAGAATGCAACACTCTCCATGTATACACTGGATATGGCTTCAATTCCTTTCTGTTTTCTGGTATTCTACACTATATGTCCAACTAGGCCACTTTTTTAAAGGTTTAAAGCTATATATTATATTGATTCCTGGATGTAGTATCATAGATATCTCAAAGTCAACATATTATAACTTATTATTTTCTTCCCAAACCTGTATTCACTATTTCAGGACTGCTACAACCAGCAGTACAGTCTCTGAAATTAGAAACCTTGGAATCATCCTATATAATCTGCTTCAACTAATCATCTTCAACATATTTAAGAAGACTTTTCCTGGAAACTTTACCTCCTAAATATTTCTCTATTTCTTCTCATCAATCTGGTCCAACTCGCTGCTGCCTTAGTTTAGGGCATAATCATCTTTCACTTGAACTAATAATCTGGATACTATCTTATCCCAGCAGCTTTTCTGATCAAAGAGAAGGAAAAAAGAGTCAAGTGTCTGATCCTTGAATAGCAGACACCCTGCCTGGTAGCAAACATGGGCTAGCCAGTGTCCTGGAATTATAGCCAATTATACCTATCCCTGCTTCTTTTGATTGAGAAGGGGAAGGGGTGTCTATTTCCTTGTGTCACTACTTTGTGGATAGACATGAGACTAAACATCTGGCTTTTGCTTGTCTTCTGATCAATTCCTGGTCATCTAGCCTCTACTGGCCTTTGTTATTCACTTGATGCTGATGCTAGTTTCACCTGTCACATTTAGGCAAGCTGTAAGCAGGACAACATAACATACAACTATTCCCTGAGTTCCTCATAAAGAGTTTTAGAGTTCTCTAAGATGGATTTAAAATTGAGAGCATATCTTTGTTTCACTTTTTTATGAATTATTAAAATGACAAGAAACCAAGAAATGGCAGAATAAAAGGAATACAAATGATCAAAACCATGATATAAAAATTCAGGGAAAGCAAGAATGTGAGTGTGAGAACCATTTTTAGAGGGAGTTGAAAATCATACACTTTCTAAATTTTTGAAATAAAAATAAAACCTTCTCAGTATCTGAGAAGACCCTGAGCAGAGGCTGCAGTGGTGGCATTAGGATTCTCACCCACTAACTGAAATACTACTGTTTTGAAAATTGTTTAGGGAAATCTACTGCCATATAAAATCCAGCTGTTCTAAACTATATGAACAAAATTATTACTAACAGACAAATAAGAATTTGAAAGGAACTGTTGAAAACATGAGAATCTGGTGCTGATCACCCCTTTAAATGCTCCTGAATCCACATTTTCTGACAGTTGTCAGCTCTACTAAACTACCGATGGAAAACTAGTTAGGTGAAGCCCCTAGAAATTCACCTAAGGCCTAGCGGTCATAAATCAATGCTCATCTTGCTGGAGCAAGAAGATGGAAATATAAGTAAGTTAAAATGTTGACACGATGAAAATTTGAGCCCAACTCAAGTTTGCATTGCTAAGGTCAATAGCTCTCAAAATAAGTCATTAATGTCCTCATAGTCCAACAGAAAAGATACTTAGATTCTTCCATCTTCTAATATTAAGTCACAGCTTCACTTGTATTATGTGGACAAATGAAAAAAGTTCTCGATTCTTTAGTTTTACTAAAGGGAAATAATGTATAAAAGAAAAATTTAAATGAGCATTTAAATGCAAGACACTATGTGATACCAAGTGACATGTTATCTGGTTCCATCCTCACTTTCCTGTGCACAAAGAAGCAGAGAGTTAAAAAATTTAAAGAGCTTGATGGAATTTTACAGTTGTCAAGAATATGGCCACAGACCACCTTGGATGATGGCAACAGCTATTCATATTACCTCCAATACATTCTCAGACTGTAAGGGAAAGTAAAAGAAAGTTTTTATGCATAAAGATGCTAGTTATGATTGTATTCTAATTTATATATGTGAATATATTTAACTACTGTATATCTGTTAGTTTCTAGAAAAAATTTTTACATGTTCCAAGCCAAAACCCTGTTCATAATTTTTTATAACTTGAATTTAAGGTAAAATTTCAGTGTTAGAAAATTTTACACAAAACTCCAGAGCATGGGCTTCTCTTGAAAAATTAGACTCAGGGCTATCATTCCTATATGGGATCTATATTTTGAAGCTAAATAGTGGTGGTGTCATTAATGCAACATGAAGTCTCCATGTGACTCCAGATACTTATTCAGCTCACCTGCACAATCTCTGCAGGACTGGGGCTTGTAGCTCCTATATACCATCTTTGAATGTTATCTTTGTTACACACTTCGTGAACTCTAATTACTTTTAGTGTTGCAACCATTTTTTGTTTGTTTGTTTGTTTGCTACAGATATTTTTAAGTTTAAAGAAAAAGTCATGATAAAGCAATAGAAATAGAGCAGAAATAACTATCTATTCCTAACTTCACAGAGGATATTTACTCAGGGAGTAGATGGGTAAGAGATAAAATGGAACTGTCAGTAAGATCTACATGTGAACATTTAACTAGATTCTATTAACTAATTGGATGGTAAGACACATTGCATTATCAATACAGGCAGACCTTCCAAGAGCATTGTCTCTACATCCCAGTAGAGAGCATGGTCTTGGGTGCTACTTCAATCCTCTGACCCATTAGTGCAAAGCCTCTGTTCTTTTAAAGGAGAAAAATCTTTCATATCTTATAGCGTCTTCTTATGATGCCCCCCAAAAGTAATTCTGGAGAAACTTGGGTTTAGGAGGCATGTACCAATTTTCAAAAGAAATGACTTCAAAAACATAGTCAATGAGCTTCAAATTTGTTGAGATCAACATGAGATATAACAGAAAATCTGTTACCACAATTTGAGTGTTTGCCTACATGTGTCTTATTTGTTTCCTTGCTTGTTTGTTTACACAAATGTAGAACTACAATGACAAGCTTATTTATTTTCTAATGCTACAAAAGAAATACATCTTAAGAAATCAATGTCTATTTTATGCTAGATATGGGTATTCGTCAAGAACTGTCATATCATCTTAGGATTTAAATTTTCTGCTTAGTATTAAGTGAGAGAATTAGTAATATCACCTAGCAACTGCATTTCCTTTTATCTTGCTTAGCATTTGTCATGGTGAAAAAACAGTTTTAATCATAGAAAGGGAAAAACTGTTAGCACATTTATTCATTTGTGTTACAATAATTTTAGGCCAACTATATTTATTTTTCAAAATTCTTTACTTGGTTACTTATATCAATAAGAGATAATATTAATTTATACATATATTGATACTTGTATATCATTAATATTTAAGTCATAGAGGTTCAGGCTCAATGTTTAAATGCTGATAATTCCTGATAAGGTGAAATGTTAACTAATTATATAAAGTAATAGATAATTTTTAAGAGCAGCAATATAAACTAAAACCTTATTCCTTGAATTGACTAATTTTTCCTTCTATTATATCATGTTAGAGATCAAACATCTTTGTGTTTAATACCTAAGCCACACACATACATGTGCACACACACAACAGGATGGAAATTAGAGCTCTTAAAGGATATTTTAAAAACGATATTACAAGAATCCATAGAATGACAATGACTCCATAGGATTGGGGGCAGGGGTTAATCTTTAAGGAAGAAATACCCTGGAACAAGTTTAACCACAGATCTGTCTTACAAATAGAAAAACTTTAAAATTTCATTAAACAGAAACTAAAAAGTGGGTCAGTTGTCAGTAATGTATTAATTTTTCAACACAAGAATTTAATTTTCTTATACCCTTTTTTCAGGTTTCCTTTGAAGTTAATAGCAACCAAAATGGAATAAGTTTGAATATAGAATCAGCACACTGCATTTGTTGATGCAGAGGATTTGCAGTACAAAGGAAATTAATGAGTCCTTTAAACTAACACAATTTTATGTTTTGCTTTGAACATGTAGTTGCATTGAAAGGCAATGTTTGCACTAAACTGGTAAAAACAAGAAAGACATAGCAAGTAGCAGGGTTTCTGTAGTTCAAAGAAATTCCACAGAGAGCCTGCTTCAAACCATAAAACCCCTACCCCTCATTACCCATGTCTAGTAGCCAGGCCCCATTATTTGGCCAAGAAGAAGGCAAGGGTGCATACTGATGCATGCAAAGAAGGAAGGTAACTTTCTTACGTTTAAAAGAACTTTGAGAGAAAGAGAGAGATAAAAATATTTAAAATAGAAAAAATACAAATAAAAAATAAAAGAATATCACAGTTCTGATATATGGATAGCTATCATAAATCAATAAACTGTTCTAAATATCATACAATCACATTGTCATCTTTAATTCCAATAGTAACTGTTTCACAATTGATATTCTAGTTGATTATTAATAAATTCTATAATATCTTTTAATAAGAAACCAAATATACCAATTTCTGGCTTTCAGTATTAAGAGCACATCTCTCCTCATAAAACTTGCTTTTGAATGAGCAAACACCCTCTATTACAAACCTTTCTAGATATTTGGGGGCCAAGATAAGTGACAAAGTCACAGTGACCTGAGGGAAGCTGTTACCCTCTTCAGGACACCTTCCTGCCACACACTAACAAGTGGTTCTGGGTTGCTATTTCAGGTTCTATTTTTGTACATCTATTGGGAGAATTATACCTCCATATGAAGCATCTTCCTTTGTCCAAACTCAGAAGCTAGCCCAACGTAATACTGATTCCAATAGCATTGACTTCATATATTGAAACATTCTTGTTTATTTTATTATATTCAAGGCAGGAAAGCCACCATTGCAATTCGTTTTTATAGAAAAAAAAGAACTAAAAAATAATTCTGCTTGTTCTGCTGTCAATTCCATCTTCTTGCATTACCTAAATTAATGATCAGCTATCTCTAGATAATTTCACATTAAGTCAAACAATCATTTATTCTATAATTAGGTATCTGGCTTTATCATACATCCAAGAATTTAGAACAGTGAATCTTGAGACGATATGTTAGAATCACCTGGAGAGAGTGATACAAATGCTTGAGGCTCCATCCCCAGAGATTCCAGGTGTGTAAGAATCTTATACTAAAACATTTAAAAAATACCCAAGATAAAAGAAAACATAGCCATTGTGGAGATCCATGGTAATCATGATAGATTTGTTGTGTTTATAGTTTGTGTGGCTGAGTAATGATATAAAACCAAAGAAACAGAAATTATTAAGCAACTACAATAAGCCAGAAGAGAATATCTTATCTGCAAATACCAAATTCTCATACCAACCCTGTTCATCAAGGGGGCGAATGGTTACTACAAACTCATTTGCCCACATACCAGAGAGCAAACTACATCAAAGCTGAGTCAACCTACCGAGCTCCAGCTTTACAACAGGAAGGCTTGACATCTAGAAAACCAAGCAATAACTAAAACAGTCTGAGCTAGTGACCCAGATATTCCTAGTATTCAAAAATCCTTTATTATAATTCACAAGAGCATTTCTTTTCTTCCTAGTGTTATCTTACTTAACATTAACTTTTCTCCCAAGGCAGAGTGGGAAGAGGAATGAAAAGATGCTTTAGGTTTCCCTCAGTGATTTTCTGCAAAGTGCAAAACATCTACTCCTTATACTCCAGGGACATGTTCAGCTTCATGAAGTTTCAAGCACTTAGCATGAGAGGGTCAATGATTTGGGACATGTCAGGGTACACATATTCCACTGATGTAATCTCCCAGTAAAGAATCTGCAAACACAGATACCTCAAAGGTACAAGGCTGTCACTGTCAGAACAACTTATAGGGAGCACCCAGTAAATATGTAAAATCATAAGTTGTCACCATCAGAAAGAACTGCTAGTATCCACTTATGCCCTCCACATGATTAACTAATTCTTAATAAGTCACCCAGCTTCTCCTTAAAGTCTCCAGCTACAAGAAACTAAATCATTAGTTCCTAAAGTAATATATTCCATCTTCAAAGAGCTCTAACTCTTACACAATTCTTGCCTTTTATTGAGGATAAATCTGCCTGGCCCAATTAGACCTATTGGTCCCCACAGTTTCTCCTCAGAGTCACCCAGAATAAATCCTATTTTAAATAATATTTAAAGATGGTATCATATTAGGTTGATGCAAAAGTAATTGCAATTTTTACCACGAGTTGTTCGTTTTGTTTTGAGACAGAGTCTTGCTCTGTCAGTCACCCAGGTTGGAGTGGAGTGGCAGGATCTGAGCTCACTGCAACCTCTGCCTCACAGGTTCAAGTGATTCCCCTGCCTCAGCCTCCGAGTAGCTGGAATTACAGGCACCCATTACCACAACCAGCTAATTTATTTTTAGTAGAGACAGGGTTCTGCCATGTTGGCCAGGCTAGTCTCGAACTCCTGACTTTAGGTGATCTGCCTGCCTCAGCCTCCCAAAGTCTAGGGATTACAGGTGCACCTGGTCCTTACTACAACTTTTAATGGTAAAAACCACAATAACATTTGCACTAACCTAATATTTCATTACTAAGTCTTCATTTCATGAACTTGAGTAACTTCTTTTCCATAGTCCCACAGCTACAATCTTCAGACACCTAATCATCTCAATTACTCTCTTTGGACATGCCTCACTATGTCATCACAGTATGTTGCCCAGAACAAAACCAAAACAGAGCATGGTATGATGATGGAACCATATTCTACCCAAAACATCTATCAAAAAGGATTTGCTTTTCTTTTTTTAGTGACCTCCTATTTAAACACACCTTTGTAGTCTTCCACTCAGTGGATTTCTCTTTTTTTGTTTCTCTCTGTCCCATTCTTTCTCTCCTGCCCCCATCCCCCGGCCCGCCTGTCCTCCCTCCCTCCCTTCCTTCTACATCCAAATTCAAAAGAGTCCAAAATCAAAATTTGTTTTAAAAGTTCCCAAGAGAACTGTTTATGGTTTCCTCCAGCCTATGCTTTCTCTCAGTTGGCATTTACTGTCTTGGCAGTGAAAAAAGAGAACATGAAGAAAGTCTGGAAGCTTTTCCCCATAGTGACACAGCCAAATTAGTCTAAACTGCCTTAAAACAAAACCAAAAATAATATGGTGACTACTATGAGAGATATTATTTTTCTTCAAACTTTGACACATATGATATGCCTGAAAACTGAAAACCCTGTGTTAAAATACTGCCATGAAGATAACATTTTATTAGTCTTTTAAATATCACTCAATAAAGATGATGTTGTTTAGTGGAAAAATCCATTTGTGTTGTTTCTAAATTCTCAAATCAATTGTTAGATTTAGAACCACATGCTTCTTGATGGGAAAAGGAATTATGTATGGATAATTTTCATACCTTGATTGAATACTCTCATCAGAAATGAAATGGGTATTGGGCTCTGAGGAGGAAATTCTGGAATCATTCCAGACTGATCTATCTTCACTGGTGCTTAGATTGTAAGGAGCTAAATGCATCACAGTATTAGAATGAAATGAATTATGCAGAACCTTTGATAGAAAGCATGTGTAATTTCTTCTTTAAAGACTCTTCAAATCATTCTGTTCCATCTTTGATTATGTGGTAGTTATGCTGAAAATAAGTAACCCCTGAAATGTTTTAAAACACATATACATATGGATTGCATAAAATTAATATCTTTACCTTTACAAAAATCATTCCAGGAGCACATTTGCCAGTAAAATACATTTAAGACAGTTTCAGTACTCCTACTAAACTCTATTTTCAGAGGTTTATAATGTGGTCATAAAAATTCATTCCAGACTAAAATTCAGCACCAAGGAAAATGTGCTTTACACTTGGTAGATAACCATTTCCTCTTCTTTCATTCCTCATGACTGTTTTTTTTTTTTTAAAGTTTTCACTGTGTTTTTCAAAAGTTGAGTCATTAACCAAACTGGCAGGAACCAAATCACAAATGAATTTTTGTCATTTTTTAATTTATTTGCAACTTTCACCTCCTTTCCCCTTCCATTCCCCAGTCCCCCTCCTTGCTTCCAAAATACGTTAAGGTTGGAGATTTTTTTTTTTTTACATAACACTACAGATTTAAAGAGTGTACTTCAAAAACTGCACACTACCATGCTTCAGAAAATCTGTATAAGTACTATCTACCTCTGATGGTATTACATTTACAAAGACTTAATCCAAATCTTGTTAACATCAGCTATTGGTTTATATGTAGTAAAGACATACCTGAAAGATCACATTTAGCAAACTGTAAATGTTTATTGTTCAAAGAAGGAATGAAATCATTTTTTCAGCACTCTGCAGCTCCTGCACTGAAGCATGACTAGTACCTTGAAACCCATGAAATAAAGAAGGGTGAAGCTGGATAGAGAGCACCTGCCTAAACCCAGACTCATTTCTGGAGAGCAGAAGTTTGATGGACCAACTTTTTCATTAAAAGTTACCCAGTTCTTCTGATTCTAAAAGTGAAACTAAAGATCTGAATCTGAGCTCTTTTATGCCTTTACTTCTCGTCTTTGGGCAATAAATAACTTGGTTCTGCTTTTATCATTTTTTGTGTGCCAAACCCTTCCAACCCATAATCCTTAGGAGGAACCCTATGAGTATATTTGGAAATATTGCTACGGCCTTCTTTTCACCCTTGATCATAATGTTGTATCAAACAAATGTGTAATTTTTAAAAATGTTTACATAATATTATTTCATGCTATCCTTATGGTAACTCTATGAGGAGATTTACCTAGGGCGTGTCGGAATCAGAGACAAAGCTTTAAGGGACGGCGGGGAATTGCATGACTGGTCTGGTTTCCTGACCCCCAAGGCTGGAGGACTTCCAGTGAGAAAAGTGACATTCCCTCTCCACTCGAGTGAAGGAAGATTGATGCAGCATCTTACTCCCTGCAATCCCAGTCCCCAAACATCCAGCAACACACTCCTGCTGATAACAGGAGTTATCCTTCGCCTCAACTGCCAGAGCCAGAAAACAGACTCACAGGAATAAAGGGCTTGATAAAATAAATTGATCCAGAAATGAAGTAGGGAAACAAAAAACAAGATCACAGCTAAGTGTTAATTTGGGGTGGTTATTGTGGTCAGGTAAGATTGAGAAATGGGTGAACTTTGAGATCTTAACTCATTCAAAATGATGCAATTTTAGATTTACTGAAAAATATCTAGATTACATGTAATTTTCACATCACTAACAATCAGATTAAATCCATATTTGAAAGAGTATGATTACATATTCTTTTTCCTCATGTGAATTTTTGTTTCTTTTTTTCTTTTTTTTTTTAGAGACAGAGTCTCGCTCTGTCGCCCAGGCTGGAGTACAGTAGCGCGATCTCGGCTCACTGCAACCTCTGGCTCCTGAGTTCAATCAATTCTGCTGCCTCAGCCTCCTAAGTAGCTGGGACTACAGGCACATGTCACCACGCCCAGCTGATTTTTTTTTTTTTTTTTTTTTTTTTTTGTATTTTAATAGAGTCAGGGTTTCACCGTGTTGCCAAGGCTGGTCTCGAACTCCTGAGCTCGGGCAATCCACCCGCCTCAGCCTCCCAAAGTGCTAGGATTACAGGCGTGAGCCAGCGTGCCCCGCCTCTCCTGTGAATTTTTTCTAAAGGTACAGGTGAAGCTCAACAAGGCTTATTTGAGTTTATTTCCTTATTGTTCATCTAAAATCAGACTTTAAAATACAAACTACTTAGGCAACCACCTCGGGTTTCTAACAATTTTTGAAGCCCAGAAAATGTTTTCCTCATTGCTAGCGTTTCTACATATTGCCAGTTAACATCCTGTTCAGGAGGGAGAAACGTACTTGCAGAACCTCTCTTCTTTGTTGAAATTGGTGGAGGAAATGCATTCAAAAGGAAAAATAAGGAACAAACGCATCTGTTTTTATCACTGCTTAATGTTTTTCTTGCCTTAAAAATGTCCATTTTTATGTAAACAAGTTTGCTTTTCAGTTACCTTTATGTTAGACAAAAAAAACGTCATTAATTCTCAAATGTCTTTCCTTAGGCAACAAACTCCTGGGTGCCACTTTAGCCACATATCAGAAGAGAATATTAATTTAAATAATGACAGGAAATTGGTTTTTATAATCGTCTTTGCAGAGTAGAAAACAGAGGGGGAAAGCCCCATGCACCGTGGATTTAAAGGAATGCAACAGTATTTGTGCCTTTTACCTGAGAGCCCCTACATTATATGCCTGTTTGCTATTGCTGGGTCACCATTGCTACACACTGAGCATATATGCTACTCTATACATATGCATAATATGTATAGAGAATATCCCCTTTCTCCTCACCCCTAAAAGAATACAATATTTTAATGTGTTTACCCACATATGTTACTATTTAAAAAACAAGGATTTTCTTGCATAGTTCTATCCCATTGAATAATGCACACTTTTATCATGTTTAATGCTTGTCTGACAAGAGTTTTCCCAGTGGTCACTAATAGTGGCACCTCAGGTCAAACGTTAATATCTCAATAGCTTTTTTTCTCTCCTCAGACTATTAATTTTTCACTATGAGTCCTGTGAGTTGTGGAGAAATTTAGTACAAATGGTAAATGCATAATAAATATTTGTTAAACATATAGACAACTACACTGTTCAAAATTTGTTAGATAACTTGATAGTTATTTTCTACAATTTAACTATGGATATAACATACTGAAATATAAAGCCACATAAAAAGCTCAAACTCCTTGGCATGGAATATCAGGCCCTCCAAGAACCTACCTTTGTGGACCTGAACAGCTTCTTATCTCACTGTTCCACCTGAAGGCTAAGCTCCATTCAACCGAAATTGATTAGGTTATTCAATATTTTACATTGATGTAATTCTCTTTGACATGTCCTTTTTTCTGTCTACCAGGAAGATCCCTATTTCTCTTTCACAATCTGGCCTCAGCTCCCCAGCCCTCCTGCACCTCATCCTTACCTCTTTAAGAAACATTTCTCAGATGTGCTGAAGACAGTTGTTTACGTCTCTGTCCACTTGAGGTTTTGTGTTTTCTTCTGCGTATTCCCTGGGCCTACTACAATGGTGTGCACTCATGGCTGGTACTCAGTAAATGTATCTGACTTAATAACTAAATAAGGTCCCATATAAACGGAGTCTTCATTTTCTATAATCCTTTGAATAATGTAAATATCATTTGGAATTCACTAAGTAATTAGAAAAACACTTGTTCTCCATTATTTTTAGTAGCATCGTAGTGACTTCCATAGTTAAAACACAGACTTCACAGATTATCTAGTCATGGGATTAATGTAACCAGCGCCAGCCCAGGCACTGGGAGACAAGTCATGTAATTAATGTTAGAGGGTTCCAGCCCTACCACTGACCAGGTGAATTTTTGAGAAAAATCTTGATTTCTCTGGACTTCACTTTCATCATCAGTTAAATGTAAGAGGCACAAGATGCAAGCTCTGAAACCCTTTTCTCTCTGACATTCAACCAGTTTGTCATGGGAAAGCGCCCAAGTATGCTGGTCATAGGCAACACTTGTTCTGTCCATTCAACCTTAACTGAGTGTCTACTACACACCAGGCATTGTACTGCAGCCAAGATGGACAAGACAGAGGACACAGTACTAGCACTGTCACATTTTTAACTCACAACCACACCCTGATAGATATAACTATTCCCAGTTCCCAGGTGAGAAAATGGTAGCTCAAAGAAGATAAATAACTTGGCCAGTCTCATACCTGGTAATGACAAATCTGGAATTGGAATCCCAATCTTTTGAATCTTAAACTGCTAAGCCGATAAACTGCTTCCATTCTGCAATAAACAATTTTAAAAAACAAACAAAAAAAAGGCTGAGGCAGGAGAATGGCGTGAACCCGGAGGGCAGAGCTTGCAGTGAGCCGAGATCGGGCCACTGCACTCCAGCCTGGGCGACAGAGCAAGACTCCGTAAAAAAAAAAAAAAAAAAAAAAAGATACCAAGAAACAATGTTGCTGTGCACTAGACACAAACACAATATTCTCACTATATAAAACGTGGCTGAATGAAGTTGTTGAACAGGTAATGAAATAAAATTTTACTGTATTTTAAATTATGCATTCATTGTTATAGTGAGTTTTACTTTCTATTTTTCCAGTAATATAACTGATTTTTTACTGTGTTGCAGAATTTTTTAAAAAATGAATAGAAAGTGTTTGTAAGTCAGTGTTTACATATCGTAATTTTTTAATATTTATAATAATTTTCAGAATTTAGAGCTTAATGTTCCAACATGATTATACCCACTTAGATAGATATAGTAAGCCAAACATGAGGGACATAGATGTCTGGGGAAACAAGGAGCATGTTGACTTCTATTGTTTAATCTAAATTATTCCCTCAAATTTTTAACTTATTTTCTGTGTGTGTGTGTTCGTGTATTATATAGTGTGTGTTTATATAAATATATTTATATTTACATATTATAGTTTATTTATATATACACTATATATAAACAAACTACATATATAGTTTATATATAAACTATATATAGATAAAATATATATTATATATTATTTATATATAAACACACATATAGACACAATATTATATATAATACATAAACATATAGACATGTAATACACATATACATGTCTATATGTGTGTTTATTAACATGCATACATACACGTGTGTTAATATATAAAAACACACATATGGACATATGTATATAAACACCCATATAATACATATAATGTGTTTATATGTATAAACACTGCATTTATAATATGTAATATTTATATATTGTGTTTAAGCCACTGGTATACTCTGGCTGTATACTTAAGCTAATGTGAGTAAAAATATTAATAACAAGATTTGAGAGAAATGTGTTCTCCCTTCATTCACTGTCAAGAGCAGGCAATGGAAAGGAATTGAAAAGGAACTATGCAATTCAAACTGTAGGAAGGTAAATGGCCAGGAGAGATTTTGTTTTGTTTTATAAAGGAATTCAAACTATGACCAAAACAAAACCACACAACTAGGTTTTTTAAAGGTTTTGCTATGCCAAGGAGAACCTAATACATCACTATAGCTCTGAACAGAGAGCAGCAAAAAGAGAAGGGGTCACAGCTATCTATCAGCCTTTAAACAAACATCGTCTAAGTTGCCACAGGTAGCACAGTACATAACATCAAGTTATGTATCACTGAGGTGCAGCTGCTCACCGCTTAAAATAAAAACCAAAGATTTATATTATACCTACTTCCTGCCACCTACCTGTCTTCAGTTTTCAGCCTGGGGAAAAGGAAATTAGGTTTTTTTTTTTAAAGCTATAAACAAAGATAATTATTAATTTTTAATTTTCTGTAGACAAATATTTTAATGGGGTGCTACAAACCTTAGATTCTTTGATTTATTCAGAGTTTTATGACATTGTTCCACAAAAATAATAAATAAATCTATAACTACAGGTAGAACCATGACAAAGTCTATGAGACAATTCTGTGTGCAGTTTTAGGGTGCTTTTCAGACTTTCATTTGGTCAATACACATGGCTGGTACAGCTCTAATTAAATAATCTCCATTGGTAATGACAACTGTCATATAGTAATCAGCTAATTAGAAGACAGAACTTCAAGTTTATTGAAAGAACTTCTAATAGTAACGACAAGAATTGCTTGATAAATGAACTGTGTACAGCCACAAAGCTTATGTCTATGTTTTCATGACTTTACTGCTATTATTCAAGAAACATCTGTCCCAGGGAGATGAAATTGCACATAACTTTTTGTTTGTTTCAAGAACTTGCTGAAAATCTATTTATCCAACTAATAGACTACTTAACTAAGTCTCATCAAAATAATAGCCTTTTGCAGAACAATAGATTTCTCGATTAGGCTTATGAAACAACTATTTAATCTTCAAGGTTCATTTTAAAACTTTCCCCAGCTGTGTTCACCAATTGTAAATTATTACATCTCAAAATGCACAATCCCAGTCAAGCTCAGTCCACCTCACCCCATATGGAGACTCCTACCTCTCTTAAACCACTATCCATGTTATACATATGTCATCCAGGACCTTGTGCATTGGAGACATTACTAGGACTTTTCAGGATAGAGATCTCTTTTGTCTGATGAACAGGTTATTTTGATGGCCTGTTTGGGGACTTAGAATACAACATATACCTTTAGAGGGACAATATATGTTCCACCCTTCTACAGGTTTTAATAGTAAAATAAAGCCAAATGAGTCATAATTCCATACATCTTATATCAAATGAGTAAAACTTTATTCTCTTCTGGTTTCCACCAAAGTTAAATTCCAGATGACAGTTGGACTTAGAGATATCTAGTTTTGACTTCTATTTATACGCTTGTCTTTCTCAACACGTTCTGATTAATTTAGTTAAATAACTCATCTATACCTGATTAAAAACTAATGTTAATTATTATGAACAAGTTAGTTGGTATCTGTAGAAACAGCCACTAAATTTATTCAGTTAAGGTTATTTCACACTTGTCATTGGAGAAGAATAATTACAGAAGTAAAGGTTTTAACATCGAATACAGCTAAGTATTTATTTTGGTGTTTATTTTAACTGTAATTTGTTCTTGTTACTGAATTTTGAAAAATATTTTAAGTGATTAACTTAAAAATCACCATCATCATTGTATATGCCTCTTTAAAGTTGAATGTGATACTAAATTATGGTCCCAAGGCTTATTCCAACCTGTTTATCTAGAATTGGAGATAAAAGTGTTAGTGAATTTTAACATCTTTTTCCCGGAGGTCTTATTCAAAACTCAATTTTGGTTTGATTGGAGAGTCAGCAAGCCTTTTGTGTTTCACACTTCTAAATGAATTCCTATTCACTGTTTATATCTTTCTGTTTGTTTCAATTGGTGCATTTTTATTTTTTTAAATTTTGGTAAAATATACCAAACATAAAATTTAGCATTTTTACCATTTTAAAGTGTATAGCTCAATGACATTAAATACATTCACATTGTTGTGCTACCGTCACCACCGTTCATCTCCAGAATGTTTTAATCTTGAAAAACTTATTAAACGGTAATTCCTTATTTCCCTAGCCTACCCCACCCCAACATCTGGCAACTACAATTCTACTTTCTGTTTCTATAAATTTGACTACTTTAAATATCTTATGTAAGTGGAATCATACAGTATTTGTGACTCACTTTTTTCACTGATATGTCTTCAAAGTTTATCCATATTGTAACATTTGTCAGAATTTCCTTTTGTGAAAGCTACATAATCCATTGTATGTATACAACACATGTTATTTACTCATTCCTCTGCAGATGGACACTTGGGTTGCTCCTACCTTTTGGTTATTGTGATCAATGCTGCTATGAATATTGGTGTACAAACATCTGTTCGTGTTCCTGCTTTCAGTTTTTTTTGGCCTATATCCAGAAGTTGTTTATTTCTAGTAAAGGAAACCCCAAGAAAGGAGTTAAAAATTGCTACTGAAATTAAATGCATTTAAAAATTTTATATATTGCAAAAGATGTAATAAATACACAAAAAAGAGGTAACAATTTAATTGACAAAATCACCTTGATTGTGTTAAAATATTCATCTCCGTAATGTTGTATGCTCATCTATACCATTTTACCGGATTCCAGAAAACAGTCAATATAGAGCCATGTAAAGGAGAAAATCATTCTATTTCACTATTTCATAAATCAGGTTCAGTCAGTCAAAGGATATAAAAAGAAAACAAAATAACATTTGAAAACATATTTTGGCTTTAATTGTAGTAAAAATCTTTTACATAGACTTAGAGTACGTATTAGGCATTTTGTGCAGTTTCTTCCATTCTCAAATCCCAAGACAATGATTCTCCACCAGGTAGGGTAGAGACAAGGGTCTTACTCGTCTTTTTAGCCTGAACAGAACTTGGCACATAACAGGCAATAACTAAACATTTTCTATGAAATATTTGTTGATTATCGTGAAGCTTTGTCCAGTCCCATATGTATTTTATAGATACAAGGAAAATTATGATTTTCCACACTTAACATTGTGCAAAAAATTTCATACCTAACTCAGTTCAGGTAGTCTGTAGCTGTGTGATATTATAAAAACAGCTAAACTGGAAGCTGGCAAACTGGAGTTTTGGTCACTATTAATCAATTACCTTTAATAAGTCATCACTTTACCTCTCCAAGAGTCACTTCTCTTACTTATCAAGTAAGACTGAATGAGAGGTAATCTTTCAGCTCATACTTTCTGCATGGGAGATTAGCTTCTAACAATCCCAGTGGAAATTAAGCTGTTTCACAGTGAAACACTGTCAAAAGTGACAGTTTGTTATAGTGTTATTATTAGTACCTCAAGTGATTTTTAAATATGTTTGAAATTAAATAAGATTCTCAAGATTCTCGTAGTACCCAAACACCATACGTGACTTTGTTTCTATGGGAAAAAAATCTGTGTTCGAAATTATAACCTAAAATCGATAAACACATTTTATTCTTTTAAAACTGTATATTACCATGTGCTTTTTGTTAGCAAAATTTATAGCCCAAGAAGTCAAAAATCATAAAATTATTTCCTAAACATTAGTGACACAATCAATTAAAATTTCGTTTTACTTGCTGAACTCCAACTACCTAATAGATTTTCTTAACTGAACAACTATTGGACATTATAAAGGTGTAACCCAGGCTAAATCTACAAACATAATATATAATTAGATAATATTTTGACTATTTGATAGGAGAAAATGAACAGAAAGTAATAACTACTTTTATGAGCTTTTAGTTTAATTTACCTAAGAAGAGATCTTCAATCTTGACTTGAGAATATTGATAATCAGTAAGTAAAATGTGCATCTCTTTCTAGACTTTTATTCTTAAGGTCTTTTTTAGATTTAACATTTTATTATAAAGTGCATATTTTTAGAAAGTACACTCCTTTGAATTTGTTAACATACGCCTTTCAAATTGGAAACTAATCTCTAGGCAAAGTCTAATAGTTTACTTTTAAAAAAAAGTTTTCAAAATGAAAATGTATGACTAATATGAGTTTTATGAATACATATATCTACTTTTTCAAATGATATTGAAAACCTATATATGCTAGGTTTTGATGTGGTGCAAATCAGAAAAAAAAATGCATTTTGCCTCAGTTGAAAATGCTTCAGAACTTATTACTAAAAAGATATAAGCAAACCTTGGTAAAATGTTGATTTAGGGTACAGAAAAAAAAAAAAAAGCTGAGATAGGTTAAGCTGATTTTAAAGTAAACAAACAAAAGAAAATTTATTTCTGAGGATGCAGAAGATACTGACCTGTGATAAGAGATAAAGCCAATTCTCTGTAAATAGATTGCTACAAAATTTACAAGACTGTCTTTGGGGAAATGGGAGGAACTGGAAATTCTGTTAGAAATTGAATTTCATAGAAGTTTGTAAGAATCATCAAGACTCTAAGAACAACTTGTCAGATGATAGTGGTGAGCAAGTGATTACTAAAGAATGCAGTTCATAAGGGACAGGCTTTAAGAAGAGAGAATAATAAACTAAGACTCCAATCATCCTAGAAACCCTGCTGGGTCACAGAAATGGCACTGAGGAGGCTTTCAGCATATGGCTGTTATTTTCAATGGTTTTGGAATGGCAGCCCTCATGCACTACAACTTCCATTTCTGATATCAATGCTCATATTGATATCAGCAGGTTAATACTGATGAAGTTCATGACTGCCGAAGAATCCTCATGGTTGGACTATACTCCTCTCCTTCATTTTCACCAAGTATACTTTTTCAAATTAAATCATCTGAGGAAATTTTTGGCAAACAATAAACTTCTGTTATTCTCCTTTCAGACCACATAGGCATCATGGTTGTTTATTCACACTGGGATTCTGTTACAGTGTTTGCCAGATCACCAATCCCTCCTAAAATTGAGGAGCCCACTTTAGTTGAAATAAAACTGTTTCTACCATAGTACAAGATAATTTCCTTCATTTTTCTTTGTCTTCACTACAATTTTGTTTAGATGAAATGTGAGTCTTAGATTTGCATGGATGCTGAGATTAACTACCAGTATCTCACAAACATGAACTTAATATTTACAAATATTATTGAAATAAAAATACTTTATGCCATTGTGTTTGCTTTTTTTTTTTTTCTGTCACCCACGTTGGAGTGCAGTGGCACAATCTCGGCTCACTGCAACCTCCACCTCCCAGGTTCAAGCAATTCTCCTGACTCAGCCTCCCAAGTAGCTGGGACTACAGGTGCCTGTCAGCAGACCTGGCTAATTTTTTGTGTTTTTAGTAGAGGCGGGGTTTCACTGTGTTAGCCAGGATGGTCTCGATCTCCTGACCTCATGATCCTCCCACCTCAGTCTCTCAAGGTGCTGAGATTACAGACGTGAGCCACCACGCCCGGCCTCTATTTGCTTTTAAATCACGTTTTGTTTTAAAAATATTAAAGGATGGAGATGAGTAATGTGAAAATGAGGATGTAATCAGCTTAAGGCCTTTCAGAAGATATTTTTAGTTTATTTTTACATTTTTTTAGTTAAGATTGTATGTGCTCACAGTTAGTAAATTTTCAAAGGTGAAGGAAATTCACCTTTTATTTAGTTCGCCATTTTTTTTTCACCATCATTTTTCTGTTGCATTATCTAGAAAAGTTGAAATTGTGCCCTATCATACCCATGTTGAATAGAGATTGATAGTGCGATGTCCGGTAAGGGGTTGAAGAAGACAGCTTTGAATATCAGCAGGATGCTGCTCAGTGGCAGAGGGAAAAAACAATAATGTGACATCTAAAAATGCTGAAAAAAGGTTCAGGTCTTAAGAAATTTATTTTTAAAAATAGATTGGCAGGTTGTCACATACATAATATTAAACCAAACTTAATTTCATTGGCTTCTTGTTTAGTATTTAGTTGCATCTGTGTTTGGGAGCAAGAGATGGCAGGTATACTGAAAGGCTAAAGTAAAGAGAGAAGATCTTATTCCCTAGAAAAATGCATGGGCAGGTAAGGCGATCAATTTCCACATGCCCAGGGTTTTCAATTCAGCCCTTTCACAACATTTCATTGTCACTACTTCCAGCCGCTGTGAGAGCATTTACTTCGCATATTTTTATGCCTATTGGTATGTCTTCAGGGAAACATTTATTTATACTCAGAAAAGGTTTGCATTTTTTTGTAAAAGGCAAGAGAATATCTCTCAAGCTAAATCATAATGGATAAGGTTATCTATTGCTGAAGTTGGCTGATCCTGGGGATTACTATGGATGACAAAGATCATGATCCAACAGGGTCTGTAGCTTATCTACGTCAGATAAATATAACTGAAATGACTATTATAAGGTAGAATTTTGCTCCAAAGCAGAAATTCAATACCAAAGGACTCAAAGTGTCAGAATTAGATGGTAGATGAAAGAAGAATAAAAAGATAACCCCAAGCTCAATTCACATTAATCAATATATCATTAGTTCCTCTTAACCAAGCTGTCACCATGTTAGAAATCTCTTTCACAAAAAGTCTCCTCCTTTCTAAAACTTCAATATAGCTCTTGGAATGTGTTCATAAATAAAGTACAAAAGGTACACAATTTTTCTTTGTGACTAAAGGAAAGCAAAGAGTTTGTCTTTTTCAAGCTGCACTGGGAGGCTTACCATGAAAGAACAGTAGCAAATTAGTGGCACGATAGGACCCCTCCTAATATCCTTATAAGATATTCATGAATATCTCATAAAATAAGAAATATATATATGTTTGAATTCATTAACACACATTTTTACAGTATATGTGTGAGTATATATGTGTGTGTGTGTATATATGTATATACACACACACACACACACACACACACACACACACACACACAGTGAAAACCCCTAGAAACAAAAACAGTCGATAATTTGCCAAAGTCCTAGGTACGTTTTCAACCTGAAGGAAATTCACCTTTTATTTAGTTCACCATTTTCTTTGCACCATTCATCATTTTTCTGTTGTGTTATCTAGAAAAGTTGAAAGTGTGCCCTATTTTCTCCATTTGAATAGAGATTGATGGTGCAATGTCAGGTAAGGGGTTGAAGAAGACAGCTTTGAATATCAGCAGGGATACTACTCAGTGGCAGAGGAAAAAAAACAACACTGTGACATCTTAAAATGCTGAAAAAATATTCAGGTTTCAGGTGAGTAAGATGATAGTTTAAATCAAGGGGGAAAGATTTAAAAGCACAGTTACGTATCACTTAATAACAAAGATAAATTTTGAGAAATGCATTTTTATGTGATCTTACTGTTGAGCAAACATCTAGAGTGTACCTACACAAACTCAGATGGGATAACCTACTACACATCTAGGCTATATGGTATAGTCTTTTGCTCCTAGTCTACAAGCCTGTACAGCATGTTCCTGTATTGAATACTATAGGCAATTGTGGCAGAGTTACAAATATTTGTGTATCTAAACATAGAAAAGGTAAATATATGGTATTATGATTATAATATGACATTATAAAGATTATAATATGGTATTATAATATTATGGGGCCACTGTGATCTATATGGTCTGTCCTTGATTGAAATGTCATCTGGGGTGATGACTGTACATTTTTTCATCTAACCCATTCTGGAGGGCACTAACCACACATGTTCCCCATACCATGCGAAAGGAAGAAAATACATCCCCTACAGTCCTAAATCCTACATCTGATACAACATATCCACTGACCAATAAAAAGTGCAGCTATTCCTCAAATCCATGTAACTGTCTTCCAAATCAGCCAGATTCTGAGCCATTCCACCTAACCCTTATTTCCATTAACACTTCTCTTCCTACAGCAATTTAAAACAGAATTTGGATATTAGAAGAGTATAAGACCATGGGGTTCTAAATTCATAAATAAAAACTAACTGCAGAGTATTCTGCTTATTTAGACCACTGCTTCTCAAATTATCTTTCATGAAGGACTAGTTTATTCATTTTCCTAAATTCCAATCTGTTACACATGAAACTGGCAAAAAAAAAAAAAAAAAATGAATCACTTGAAAAATTAAACTAAAATGAATCATACAAAATAATATATTGATTTTAATAGAGACAGGGACTTGCTATGTTGCCCAAGCTAGTTTAGAACTCTTGGGCTCAAGCAATCCTCCTGCCTCAGCCTCCCAAAGTGCTGGGATTGCAGGCATGAGACACCGTATCCAACCCAAAATAATATTTTTAAACTATTAGATTCAAGAGACAAAAAATTACTGTCTGTGATTTTTTTTTAAGTTTCAGAAGATTCACTTTCAATTTCTTTAGTTATCTCTTTGTGGACATGTAGCAAACGTTTTGCATACCAGTACCAGCTGTAAGCAACATTTTAAGTATTACTGACTTAGATAACTCAACATGCAGCATAGAAGAGCCTGTATCCGTTCAGCTTTTTAAAATAAAATTAATTCTTGCCAGGCTCTTCAGGCAGAATTTAGCACACCTTCCTTTCCTTCAGGTTTAGATCTGAGAGTCTATAGATGCTAGCAGTCAAGTGGAAAGAAGCTAGAGACACTCCAGCCAGCCAGCCTGTTGGGAAGCATTGAAATTGGATAAAATTCCTGTGCAGACTTTAAGAAATACTAGAGAAAAAAAAAAAAAGACGTTACTCCAAATCTGTGAGGAAGTTCATATCTCTACAGATAATTAACAAGAAATATGGTTTCAGAAGTCCATCAAAAAGGAAGAAAGTAACAGGCAATTTTTAAATCAAGAACAAAGAGACACACAAAAAAGAACATGATGAGCTACAAACAAAAATTCAACAATTTGACTTAATAGAAAAAAATAGAAAAAAAAATGAAAGATTTAACAGATTTAAAATCCATTAAAGTCACTAAAAAGAATGAACATTAAAAAAATTGTATCAGTTGTGTTGAGGATAAACATGAATGCTATTCTAGAGGAAATAAAAGAGATGGAAATGCAGGAGGATGAAAAATATGAGAGATAAGAAATACAGATTCAGTCTAGATTCCAGTCTAGATTTTCCTGAGTAAACAACAAAAACAGAAGATTATAGATCCAAAGAGCTCAGTAGGTTTCAAGAAATTTTGAGAGCAGTTTGTCAATAAATATTGGATTAATGATTAGCAACAGAAAGACAATTCTAGCAACTTAATCACATTCAAGTAGCTGTTTAGCTATTCTTTAGAAACTGCTTATATTGAATTCAAACAAAAACAAATGATATAAGTAGAATTCCAGTATTTGATGCACTTTCTGTTCCATGAATTAGGAAGGGGTGAGGAGATGGTCAAAAGCAAAGAAATATGTAAATGCACACAGATGCCACAGCAGTGGCCCTCATGTGATATCATGGTGCAAAATATCCAGTGAGCCGTGCCGTCTTGGTTTGCTTCACCTTTTTGTTACTTTCAGTGGTTATAGCTAGTATATGAGTCACTGCTAAGAAGACTCCAGAATGCTTTCAAGGAGATGCTTAAGAGCAGCAATGTGGGCATTTGTAGATTAGCTTGCGGGAACTTGAGGAGGAAAGATAGGGTGGTGGTGGTGGTTGTGGTTGTTGTTGTTGTTTTTGTAAAGGCCTTCTTTACCTTCCCAAGAGCTGTCATTTAGCACTGCCATGTTAGGAAGAGCAGAGAGACGCCTCCTAACATAGCTCCATCTATCCACATAAGCCACTCTTCTTATTGTTTCCATACTCGGGCCCTATCTTTCCCCCAACTTTTATATGCTTTTTATTTTTTACTACACATTATTTATCTGAAGACTCTTCCATTGAGTTATACCTTAAAACATGTATATTCCTTAAGGCACTTGCTCAATATGAAATAATCTTCTACATATTTTCATAAAAAGCTCACATCATAAAGCAAAGAAACAAAAAAAAACCAGGGAATGCTTATAGGAGTCTGTTACATAGTTTTATTTTGTTTTGGGTTTTTTGTTTTTTGTGTTTTTTTTGGTGGGAGTAAAAGAATTGTGTGCGTGTGTGTGTTGGGGTGTGGGTAATGTTGAATTTCTGACAGAATGTGGAGCTTCTCTCTTGGGACTATAACATGCATATCTGAGAAAGGCCAAAAAGAGGGTAAACCTATGACTTAATATTAATTTTTCCTGCATAAAGGTAACTGGACCATTTCTTGTATTAGTACTGTTTTTGAGCCCCATAGGCCTTGAATTATGAATATATTAAAAGAGAGAGAGAAGATAATGGATGGTCTAGTAAAAAGAAGAAAATTTGTAAGAAGAAACATTATTGAAGGCACAAAATTAGGATGCCATCAGGAAAAACATATAGCTCGCTTGTATTATATTTGTATTACTGACAGACAATACAAAAATATAAGTGCATACCATACAGGCCATATTGAATATCAGAACAAGTAGTTAGACATACAGCCAACAAATATTTCCTGGCAAAAGCATCACTGGACCAAAGTGAATTTAACTGAAGCAACTCCTAGAAATATATTAGCCTTTGTACAGTCAAAAATGACTACTTGTGTTAAGAAAAAGTAAAATAAGCAAAAGGTTTTTTAAAGTGAGAGTAATAATGGTGAAATGAGATTCCTTAAAGAGAAAAGAGTCTTAGCTGGTCATAATAACAGTTACACATAAGGTAAGGAAAAGTTTTGGTAGAATCTAGTATCATCCTTTCAATGAATAGCCTACAAATGAAATCTGTGAGGAATAGTCTAAATAAATTTATGTCTGTAGTTCTAAAATGCTAAATATGACTAAAAGGTAAAACTAAAGAAATGAATATAAATGAATTTACAAAAGTCTAGATGAGAAATAATAAAAGCTAGATCAAACCAATATTTTGCAAAAATTGGATATTTTAAAGGACATTAAACAAACAAAAATGGCAAGATTAATAGCAGCAGAAAAATGGTAGGTTAAAATAAATCAATATAAAGAAGAGCTAAAATTGATCCAATAGTGATCCCATGCAAATGGAAGAATTTGTCCACTTGACAAGCAGTGCTGGGAGAAGACGAAATGTTTATAGAACACATGAAACTGGAGTTTTTTGTGCTGGTCATTGAATTGTAATTAATTGAACCATGTTAGGATATAGGCAAGAGAAGACAGATGCATAATGTCATTTGTACCTAGAGGAAAAAAATTAACATTATCAGAAAAATTATTTTCACAATATACTATAAAATTATTTATAAAATTAGACTGTATAATTCACTAATTAAAAAGTTTAAAGGCATTCATGCTCTGAGTCAAAGCTGGCTTCGGATACTTTTTGATTCTAATAGTACTAAAATTCTTTTGGTCCCTCTAACAAAAAGTACTTAATTGTATTAAGGAATAATTTTCTTCTAAAGAGTACATTACATCCGGCCGGGCGCGGTGGCTCAAGCCTGTAATCCCAGCACTTTGGGAGGCCGAGACGGGCGGATCACGAGGTCAGGAGATCGAGACCATCCTGGCTAACATGGTGAAACCCCGTCTCTATTAAGAAATACAAAAAACTAGCCGGGCGAGGTGGCGGGCGCCTGTAGTCCCAGCTACTCAGGAGGCTGAGGCCGGAGAATGGCGTGAACCCGGGAGGCGGAGCTTGCAGTGAGCTGAGATCCGGCCACTGCACTCCAGCCCGGGTGACAGAGCGAGACTCCGTCTCAAAAAAAAAAAAAAAAAAAAAAAGAGTACATTACATCCAAACAGGCATTTTATACACTGCCTTAAAAAGAGATGACTTGATCCATGGGGATGAGCACAACAGATTCCAAAGGGAAGAATCTACGTAAATAGCGCTAAGTTCCTTAACTATTAAATTGAATAACAGATAAAAGTGACTAAGTACACTGGCAGTCCAACTATTTTATATTAAAGCTAATTTTTGTTGCCATTGCCACTGCCACCCTTAAGCATTTTAAATACAGCAAAGCCCAGTGAATTAATTTGTCCAAATAATTGGTAGCAAAATATTTGACCAATAAAATTGAATAAGACCATTTGTTTGTGATTAAGTCAACAATGTTTTGACAATCATCAAGTATTAATCTAAATAATCATGTTTTGTTAAGGTTTATTCACTGAACAAGAAACAAGTACTATATAGAGAAAAATATGAAAATAAACTATTTGTGTCTTTAGGTTAAAACAAAAAATCAAATGTCAGTAGGCATATATAAAATTTAGAAAAGGAGATGAAGGAAAGCAAACATTAAAATGTCAGGAATTTAATATAACCTATTCTAAAATTTAAGAGTACCTGAAAGATAATAAGATAAATGAAGAATAAAGACCATGAAGGAAAGACTATTAAAGATCATAGATTCAAATAAAGAAAGAGGAGGTTTGAAAGGATAATCATAATTAAATAGCTGTCTTTTGTTACTGTCTCTCCTCAACTCCAACCTTTAATTCAAACTCTATGAGAAAATTAAATGACTCCATGATGAAGCCAGCATTTAACACTATATCCTTAGGAGAAAGTGGATTTCAATGGCTGAAAATAATTGAGAGTGAAATACAGCTGCAGCAATCAAGCAATTTTTAAAAGTAGTGTCATCAGTAGAAAAGCATTATGAAACTTGTTATGGAGCACAGTGAGAGAAAGCTTAGTTTATAAAACAGCAGAAGAAAATGATATCAAAAGAGGTGAAAAGTAAATATAATAAATAGGAAAGATCCACATTTGTATGGGCAGGGGTAAAGAAGTAAAAGTGAAAGATATAGTCTCAAATACATTCTAAAATTTTAAAGTACTTAAAACTTTACAAGCATTTTCACATCAAGGCCTAGAATAAGTTTCATAAACCATAAAGTCAAATTAAAAGGATATTATACTGGAAATAAATAACAACCTAGTGGATTGTACAACCAACATCATGTATCAGATCTTCCATGGTTTACAATATGGAAATATCAATGATAAGCCCTTGAAGAAAAGTCATATGCCCTCTTACTTTTTTAATAAATAGCTTTCATATTTCCCTATAGAAGATGTATTTGAAAAAAAGGCTAAAATATAACTAAGTAAAATTTATAATAAAGTAAATGCAATTATTTGGTGAAATTACACACTGCACAGTGTAAATGAAAGAGTTCAAAACTATTTGTACTCTGAGCCACACTTCAAATAGCAGCTGTCAAATAGACATTTAACTCAATACAAAGATAAAAACATAATTTATTTTCCAGATAAGCATCAAATATTTAGTCCAATTGTAAAAATATATTTTCCTTATATAAATTAATGAACACTCCTTAGTTCTTTTCGTGACTTGAATATCACAAAACTCTTCAGCAACATATTAGATAAGCCAAAGACTTTAAATTAGAGATTATTCACATTATAAACAAAGAAGCAACAGTAAACTGAGGAGAAAACAGAACAATCGATGTTAATCAGAATTCATAATAAAGATGTTCAAGTCACAAAAATTTTATAAATTTTTAACCTTGTTAAAATTTTTTTAACCTTGTATATTTTCAGTTTTGTTTTCATGGGGCCATTGAATTCAGTATTTTAATAAAAAATATTGGGGATTCATTTCCCTGGCAAAGAATTGTTTCTGGTGGTGACTTTGGACTTTCCTTCTATATAGCTATGGGTAAGTGAATAGGGTGGTCATTTAATCCAGGGTCTAGGGTACACAGGAGTCAAACCAATGAAAGAGCAACACAGTCCAAAGATAAGCTAACAAAATAGTGAGATTAGGTTTAAAAGATAAAAGAGAGAAAGAATAAAAAGCTAAGATACAGGGGAATGATTCCAGCATCACAATGGTGAATAGGTAACCAACCCAGAAGCAGGGGCCTGGCTATTTTAATCTCCTTGCAGTCTGTGCACCACTTCTTGTAGCTAATTAACCATCAGTGATCATTTTAACAACCACTAATTCAGCCAGCCTGCTTTCTCAGTCAGATTTAACATTCAGTGGAATATAGATCTTTTTTATGAATATATTTCTTTTACGTGACAACAACGATTCAGGAGTAGTCCTATGTTCCTCACTTTCTAAGTAAGCTTAAATCTAACTTCAGTACTGGTCTGGAGCCATCACACCACTATGCAATGCAGGACAAACTTGAGCCTCTCAACTGTGAGAAGGCACTAAGATCCTCAAGGGATCAACTTAACCTCCCAAGGATTGAGTTCTAATAGATTCAAGCAATGGGAAGCTGAGCTGCAGAGCAACTGAGAACCCAGACATATATCTGAAGATGCTGAGAAACATGGTAATTGCAGGGTAGAGTATTTCCTTTGTGAAAATCCCATTTGGATGGGATTCTTAATTCAGTCTTTCTATTAGCTATCTCAAAATGCCCAACACTTCGAATCTATTACACCTTGAATGTACCTCTCAAATCTTCACCCATTATAAAGTCGAAGCAATTTTCTAAGCTCTGACTCAGATAACTTTATTTCATGATTTTTAATAATTAGGGCATTTTTATGCCTAATAAAAGACATCTGAGCCTCAGTATTTTTCATCCACAAATCACAAACAATTTATTTTCCATGAAAGCTATTCTTAATCTCTATCTACTTAGGAAATCTTCCTTGCAATTGCACAAGTTTGGGAAACTGCTTCCTATTTACTAGGGGAATACTTGGAATATTTTCTCCTCTAGATAATATTGGAAAATATGCTTTGGGGGCTCTAATAAGCTAATTGGAAAAATAAAAGTTAATTCACTGCAAGAATCCCCTCTCTGTACCTGTAGCATTTAGTTTGGTGCATGCAACACAGAAACTGTGGAATGGGTGACATGGTATCATTTTTAAAATAATTCCCTGTATTTGTATGCCAGAAAATATTTTTTAAAAGGTTAAGTGTGTGTAACATTGCTGCATTTAAATATTTTAAATATTATTCTCATGAAGCTAAGTGTATCATTTAATTCTAGCTATCGACATTATATAATAGAAAATTTTTCTTAAAAAATATTAGAGTAGCTACAAACATGTAAGTTTTGTGTTGTTCACAGGAATCATGGAATGGTTTGAATTTATTAAGTATGGAATATATATATAGAGAGAGAGAGAGAGAGAGAGAGAGAGACGGAGTCTCGCTCTGTCTCCCAGGCTGGAGTGCAGCGGCACAATCTCGGCTCACTGCAAACTCTGCCTTCCAGGTTCACGCCATTCTCCTGCCTCAGCCTCCCGAGTAGTTGGGACTATAGGCGCCCGCCACCACGCCCAGCTAATTTTTTTGTATTTTTAGTAGAGACGGGGTTTCACCGTGTTAGCCACAATGGTCTCGATCTCCTGACCTCGTGATCCGCCCGCCTCGGCCTCCCAAAGTGCTGGGCTTATATTTTTATTTTATTTTATTTTATTTTATTTATTTTTATTTATTTATTTATTTTGAGACGGAGTCTCACTCTGTCGCCCAGGCTGGAGTGCAGTGGCACAATCCCGGCTCACTGCAAGCTCCTGTTCCCGGGTTCCCGCCATTCTCCTGCCTCAGTCTCCCCAGTAGCTGGGACTACAGGCGCTCGCCACCACGCCCGGCTAATTTTTTGTATTTTTCAGTAGAGACGCGGTTTCACCATGTTAGCCAGGATGGTCTCGATCTCCTGACCTCATGATCCACCCACCTCGGCCTCCTAAAGTGCTGGGATTACAGGCGTGAGCCACCACGCCCAGCCTGGGCTTATATTTTTAATATATCATTTGTTGTATATTTTTTAAACATAAAAAAATGTAACCTCAAAGCATGAAACAGAAATGTACAGAAAAATATAAAGGAAAGAAAACCCTTAGCAATTTCACCATCTAGAGATAAAATTATGACTTACCAGTTTAATGTGTAATTTAAGGTTTTCATTCTATAATTATATTATGAATACATTTAGCATACTATCATTAATGGAAAATAATGCCTTCAGCTTTTTTCCCCATCACTCAGTCTTCCACAGATTCAAGGCAGATAGAGAACTGGGAGGTAGGAGAGCTGAATGGATAAAGCAAAGCACAAGCTTTGGTGTCACACAGACTGGGTTCACATTCTAGATATCCCACTTACTAGTAGTGTGCTCTAAATACATCAATAATACTCACTGTCCTCATCTTTAAAACAAAGATGATAATGCTACCTTGTAAAATAGCTATGAGGATTAAATGAGATAGTGTAGGTTAAAACACTACAAACCATGCCAGGCACATGGTAAGTGTTGAAAACCCAGGACTCAGCTTACCTTAACTCCTTCTCTCCTTTCTAGAATAAGACAACTGAAAAGTAGATAGTGATCCAGCATTAAGCAAAGACTCTTCCATCTCAAAGATTTTGAATTGAAGCCCCTGTCTTGGAGAGGCTAGGAACAGATGGAATACATATGAGGAGAAAGCATGGCTCAATTTCTTAGTACAAATGGGAAGCCCATTGTTAGTAGTTTTTTGCTTGTGAACTCCCCAAGAAACAGAACACTGTAACAAGTGAAGGGAGTTGTACTCAATGAATTATGAGTTTTTCTGGATCACCCTTTAGCAGCCCATCTCTGGGATAAAAGTTTCTGCACTCTACCCAGCATTCAGTACCTGCCATAACTTAAACCCTATCCCTAAAAGCAGCAGCTTTAAAAACAAATGAAATTAAATGTTGGCGTCCGTGCACACAGTGAAACAAATTCCTCTCTTGCTCTACTGCTTTACAAAGCTCATATGGGATTATAGATCAAACTGAATTCAAACCTCACTCTCAGATTAGGCCTTCAGCCTGAAAGGACAAGGTGAGAACTTGGCCCATTAAACAGTATGGAGTAGGTCAAATAGTGAAAAGTTGTGCAAAGCTCCAAGCATCTCCAGAATGTTTTCAGCTTTTTACATCAGAGACCTTTGAGGTTTGATTCCAAATCAGGGCTCTGAGCTGTGTGAGTTCATACTGTCACATTAGGAAAATGCCAGGAGAACACCCGTCTGTGCAGACAAAACCTTACTGATTCCCATTAGGGCTCAGTGGCGCCTGTTCTCACATTACTATGGTTAACCTTGGGTTAAAGAGCATTTGGATAATAATGGCATAAACTTTTCACAGTTCACTTAAAACTTTATAAGGGTTGGTTCTTTGTAGAGGAGAGTGCATTAATATATCAAACAAGCATGTTTTTTAGTTTAACTATTTGGCTCCGTGTTTTTCAGGGTCACTATTCCAGCAAAATGTAGGCAATTTCAATGTTTTTTTAATAAAGTGAGAGAATGCAAACCTTTACAGTTCACTTGAATAAAGCTGTATGACCTACATACCATGCATTTAAAA
Organism: Papio anubis; assembly: GCF_008728515.1. NCBI lineage: Eukaryota > Metazoa > Chordata > Mammalia > Primates > Cercopithecidae > Papio > Papio anubis. The sequence goes on from NC_044980.1 coordinate 111,148,453, forward strand.
CAATTATGATGCTGTTGCCAGACAGTATGGGGTATATTACTGGAGCTACCATCATTAGGCATGCCTCAGCATAGCTCTTAAAGAATCCAGATGGTGGTTTTCAACTTTATCTCCATGGTGTACCCTAGGAAGTATGTATTACAATCACAGTCTCCTTCTTACTTCAAAGTTTTGTAAGCAGAGACAACAGGAGAAGGGGCTTCCTGCTGTTGGGCTGTAACTGCACTAGCCATTATCCTCAGCAGAAATCATATGCAATACAATGCCCCTGATTCACAACAGCAAAGATGTGGCCCAAGGGCAAAAACTGGTACATAGAGGAATTTCTCAGAACAAGGCCAACTGTTTTTAAAATTCCATTTTTTTCTTTCAAATTTATTTTATCATTTCGACATAAATGGAGAGGGGAGAAAATGAATATCATTTGATTTTTTTATAAAAATGATTTCTAATCAGTTCTTATTATAATAAACAAATAGGTAGGATAATAAGATAAATCAAACAAACTGAGGGTCAAACTCTGATTATCTTTAGGGATATAGGTACACTAGAAATACTGCCTGTGAATCTAAAAAAGGATTTCCATAATTTAAGCATAATTTTCCTCAGTGTAATCACAAAGGCAAAATGATTTCAGCTTGCTGAAAATTGTGGTGGAGGCTGTTTATTATGCTGTAGTGTTTTATTATAATTGTTTACATACTTAACTTTGCATTAAGACTCTCTATGTGTTCCAGCATTGTATAGAAACAATATTGGTTTCACTAAATATTTAATTTGGATTCACTGATATTTCTGTCAACTAAATCTATAGAATACATTATTAGATTTTTAAACATACGACATTAAATTGATATTATCTGACAAAATTTAAAATACACACAACCTTTGATCCCAAAATTCACTTTTAATAATTCATCCTATAAATGTTCTTTCAGTTATACACAGATATGTTCAAGCTAACTGAAACATTTTTATTATCAAAAAAACCCTAAGAATAACTAAGTTTCCACCAATAGGAAATTAGTAAATGTACTAGGAATGCTACAAATGAATTAGGTCTTTCCATACTAATATGGCAAGATATCCCAGATATGTTAAATTTTTAAAAAATAAGATGTACAATGTTGTGTGTAGGATAAACTTACTAATATTTCCTAAATGCTTCATCTGTTAAAAGATTCTATTCATTTTGGGTTGTGAGTTGCTTTTATAACTAATTTTGTACCTGTATTTCTAACGATCTAAAGAGGAGTGAGAGAATATATGTGATATGGTTTGGCTGTGTCCCCACCCAAATCTTATTATGAATTGTAGTTCCCATAATCCCCATGTGTTATGGCAGCGATCAGGGATCGGGGCGGGGATAATTGAATCATGAGGGTGGTTTCCCCATCCTGTTCTCATGATAGTAAGTTAATGTTCATGAGATTTGATGGCCCTATAACGGGCTTCCCCCTTAGCTGGGCTCTCATTCTTTTCCTTTCTGCCACCATATGAAGAAGGACATGCTTGCTTCTCCTTCTGCCATATTTGTAAGTTTTCTGAGGCCTCCCCAGTCCTGCTGAACTGTGAGTCAATTAAACCTCTTTCATTTAGAAGTTACCCAGTCTCTGGTATGTCTTTGTTAGCAGCATGAGAACAGACTAATAGAACATGTTCTCAAGTCTCCCATTTTAGCTGAACTCACTTCATCTTATTGTGTTTCATAATATTATTTTTTAAAATAATTTTAGTTTTGTCCCATCTAAAGCATACAAAAATGATGGTTTTGGTTTTGTTTGTTTGTGTTTGCTATATTATGTGAGTAGGATCCTATTTGCTCTGCAGGAATTACATGACTCAAAATTAAGGCATGAAGAGTTGTCAGCACTCTGACCTAATCGGTCAGTGACTACTCTCTTTATCAGATCTCTCACTATTTCTTTATAAAAAATATTAATTTTTTAATTTTTTAACATGGTGTGGTGATATGTTCCTGGTTGGGATAAACAGAAGGCACAAGTATTAATAAGATGTGAGCACATACCAGAATTTTTCATTAATAATAGAAATAATTTTAAAAATATTACAGAAGGGGGAAATTATGACAGTTATAAATAATTTCTTTTTAAAATTTTAAATGTAATTAACATACTAATTTTCAGACCAGTTTTAGGATTACAGAAATATAAGTAGAAAATATAGCATTTCTATATTCTTATATTCTCTCCTCCCACGATCCCACTTTCCCCTATTTTAACATTTACATTACTGTAGTACATATGTTACAATAGATGAGCCTATATTGATACATTGTTAGCCAAAACTGTTAGTTTGCATCATATTTCACTATTTGTGTTGTACATTCTACAGGTTTTGGCAAACATCTAATGACACAGCCACCACTGCCAATTTCACCAGCATCTTTCACCAAGTTGATTCATTTTGAACTGGCTCCAGCAATCTACTCAGAGTTGACCTCAGAGCAAAAAGTTGAAGTGGGTAATATATTAAATATTTTCTCTCTTCACTCTCTACCTGAAGCACCCAGTGCCCTCTCATGGCCACAGGCCCTGCAGTCATAGAGAACATTTTTTCAGGAACAGAAAGAAACTTGTGATTCCCAGCATCCCTCTATGTCTCTCTTCTCAGGAAAGCTTGCATTAGAAACTGTTGTCTGGAGAGCTGGCCATTGCAGCCCGAGGCATGGGTTGCTTACAGCATTGTTCCAGGTATCTGAATTAGAAGGTGGCTGGGCCCTTAGATTTGGATTTGCAAAGTACAGCACTTCAGCAATGAACATGCTCTGTTAACTGTCCTGTTAAGATGGTTCTTTTAAGAATCTTATTTCTTTCAATAGAGATTTATCAGGACCCTAGTTGAATTCCTACTCACCAATTTCTCTATATAGATTTGGTTCATTGTAGGACCTTGGAAGGTTCGTGGTTTTTTTTTTTAACTATTTACTGTTCAGTCATACTTGAAGTTTGTGTTGAAAATACACTGTTAATACAGCTACTATGGAAAACAATATGGTGATTTCTCAAAAAAACTAAAAATAAAACTACCATATGGTCCATCAATTCCACTACTGGGTATTTATTTAAAGGAAAAGAAATCAGTATATCAAAAAGGTATCTTCACCTCCATGTTTATCATAGCAGTATTCACTATAGCAAAGATATGGAATCAAGTCTCCACCAATGGACAAAAGAATAAAAAGAATGTAATACAAATACACAATGGAATATTATTCAACCATAAAAATAATAAAATCCTGTTATTAGCAGCAACATGGATGAAACTGGAGGTCATTATGTTAAGCGAAATAATCCAGGCACAGAAAGGCAAATATTGCATGTTGTTACTCATATGTGGAAGCTAAAAACGTGGACTTCATAAAGGTAGAGGGTAGAATGATAGGTATACCAGAGGCTGGGAAGGCTACAGGGAGGACAGTGATGAAGACAGATTGGTTAATGGGTACAAACACACAGATAGATAGAAAGAATAATCTCTAATGTTTGATAGCTGAGTCAGATGACTATAGTTCACAGTAATGTACTGTAATTTCAAAATAACTAGAAGAGAGGACTTGAAATGATCCCAACACGTAGAAATGATAAATACTCAAGGTGACAAACACCCTAAATACCCTGACTTGATCATTACCCATTTTACGCATGTAAGAAAATATCACATGTACCCTACAAATAAGTATTATGTGTCAATAAAAAGAACATATTATAAACTCAGATCACCTGGCATAGATAGGATCTACTCAATGAGTACAAATTTAGCAAATACAAATTTGTCATGGGCAAAAAAAGAGAAAGGAACAAATTATTTACCTAAAATGAGGAAAAGTAACCCAACAATATTATTGGAAAAATCTCATTCCTAAAAGTGAATCAGGTTTGGCATTTTTAATACAAAAATAGAAGAAAACTAAAATGTAAGACCTGAGTTCCACTCCAGTCACCAAATTAAAGCAAAATATGGCACAGAGTAGTATATAGACATCAGCCTTTAACAAAAATAAAATCTTGACTCAGATGATGTAATTTAAATTAAATGGCTTTTTATAATTTAATTATACAACTTATATAAGGTTGCACATCCTTAAGATGTCAAAATGTGCCACCTTTTGCCGCTAAAATTTCAGTGAGACATTAAGAATTGTGAGAAAAAAAAAAAAAAGCCTGCCTTCTAGAGTAAGCTGTACATTTTTTGAAGGGTGCTGTTTAAGAAAAATGTCTAATATTTGTGTGGTTAATCAAAGAGTGGGAAGTGTTGTAATGGATAATTGGGCTACCCAGTTTATCATTATAATTTGACATTTACATAGGTCTTTATATTTTCAAAATGTTATGCAACCATTTTTCTTGATTCCATCAATATTACCTTGAGAGGTAAATTAATTCTTCAATGCACATTTTACAAATGAGCACAAAGAAGGAAAGTGGGATGAAACAAGTCAGATGCAAAACTAAGATAAGAGCTTCTTGTTCTGGCAGGCCTAAGCCACTATTTTTTGTCCCTTGAGGAAGCCTAAGCCTTTCTGTTTGAAATTTTTCAAAGAGAATTAAGCTGTCAAACACCCGTTAACAACCAAGGCCTCTCATTTTCTAGCCCAGGTGGTCCAATTACAGATTTAGCCTAAAGTAAAATCAGATATAAAATAATATAGCAAGTCATGGTTGCTACAGTCTTAACTATCTTTAATTTTAAAACAGACTTCAAAGATTAAAAATAACATGTATTTACTCATGGGTAAATTTTTCTTTCCAACTCTTCCTCCTCAGTCTTTTTCTGCTTTCACTGAAACAATATTACTACTCTGCAGGGTCTATTTGCAACAACCAAGGAAGTTCTCTGGGTTTGCCCCAATGTTACAGAGCAGAAATGACCATAAAAATAGCACATAAACATGGGGATTAATAGGGTCAGTATTTGACATGTGATTGAAAAACTTGATCAGAGGACAGATCACATATTTCAGCCTCAATGTCTTTATGTATATGCCATTTTCTTCCTTTGATTGCTTGGCTTCAAACCACTCCATCACCATCATCCTCAGCTCATGGTGAATGCCTACACACAGAACTACCACATGAGGTGGCAGTGTTCTCCCCATTGATAAAGGGGCTGAAAGAAGTCAGTTCAACTCAGGACGTAAGGATGCCACTCAAAGTACTAAATGTTCATTTATACAGTCCATCTGAATGATGGATTTTCAGCATTGAAAGGATCCTAAAAGAATTCAGATATTTAAAATGGAATATCTGAATTCTTTAGGAGCTTCAATAGGGCTAATGTAACTGTTTTTAAGGATAAGATGTATTGCAAAACATCTAGACTCACAGGATCTGGATCAAATCACAACTCCACAAAATTAAATTGGGTTAATTTATAATTAGGCTTTATGGCAATAACATGCTAGCTGGATAACTTGAAAATAAATAAAAAAAGCAAAGTCAATCCTGCTGTAAAATACTGTTACTATTGGTAAATGGCATTTTATGTTGAGCTCAGAGGGTTAACAATGCTGTCAAGAATAGGTAAAATTATTAAAGAAAAATTAATTTCTCATTCTTGGAGAAGAGTACCTTCCTCCAAGTGCAGAATTAGAAACTTCATCAATCTAAAATAAACCTACTTACAAATATTTTTTATATGCTTGGAATGGCACCAGAGTAGTTAAGTAAAATATAACTTGAAATTTGGCAGTACATATATAAGTATGTGGATGAGTGTATATATGTGCACTCTCAGAGTTAGCTCTTTTAAAATTAATTTTATTGTTGAAGTTGTATATTGATCCTCAAGTTGGAAGACAAATAAATACACAAACAAAAAGATGTAATAGGGCATATAATTTGAAATTAACACTTTTGTATTCATTGAGTTTATTCTCAATGTCTCTGGAAAATAATTATGAGTATTATATTGATACTACAGGTATTGTACATATATTTGTGAAATAAGTTATATATGTATATATCAAGTATAATTACATATTTAAATGGAATTTATTAAATTTCATCTTAAATGAATATATTTTTATAATTAATCATGAAACATTTATCTAAACAGCAAAGTCCCAGATGCCAAACCTAAATTGTTATTCATTCTTCATTCATCTACTAATTCACACCTGGCATTCTAGTTTCAAAGACTTCTCTTACCATTTTTGTTGAGAATTATAAAAACAATTTTAAAAGGATAACATTCATTCTGATATATAACTTCTGTAATTTTATTATTTCTATCTTAAGGATCACATGGATTTTGTTTTACAATTGAACTCCCCCTACTTATTAAAATAAAGAAACAAAAACAACACTTTTCAGAATTCTTAACACACTTTCTTGCTCACGAAATTGAATAATTAGAAAGTTTTCTATTCCATCTATTCCTGACATTTTGACATTAATAAATTACCCATGACTTGTGTTTGAATGGCAAAGTTGTATTCAAAAGTAGAAAGACTCTCAGTACCCCGAGTCAGGTAATGAAGCTTGTATTTTACGGAGGCAGGACTCTGATTTTACTAGCCTTTTCTAAGTACATTAACATTGTAAGCTATATTTTTTAAAACATCTATAAATTATAAAATACTCTTGCTATAAGAGTGTGTGTCTATAGTTATATGCTTAAAAACCCAGAGAACATACTGGTGAACACCATCTCTGTAGAAAGGACGAAAGGATGCCCTTGAAATTCATTTTAACTCCTTCAAAATGACCTGAACCACAAGTCACGAATGAAAATCAATGCCTATTTACTTTCTATGCACCAAGCATTGTGAAATTACAAAAGCAATATAAAATGGCTGCCAGTTTGTCATTTTTTTTTTGTTTTATCACTGTTTGAAATTACTTACATATCAAAGAAACAAAATAAGAGTAATTATATAAACATTTAAAATTAAGTGTTCCTAAGTATGCATATTGATGCACAGAAATTGGTATGTTTATAAATTAATTCTACCACAAATTCTACCAGCTCTCTTTAGTGTTTTCCCTCACACTCTACCCCAATATGGTGATTCTAGCTCCAGATCCCAGCTGCCTTGTAAATCATGTCTGAACATAAGAAAGGTTTGAAATCTCCTATACTCTAATTTCTCCTTGAGTAGACCTTATTATGTCCAGCCCTTCTTTAAGCTCAAAATAAAATTGCTGACATAGCTAATGACGTTGCGTTGTTCATCTCAAAACATTCTCTTTGCCTCAGTGTCTTAAATGATATAATAAAAATAACAGATAAGACATAAAAGTCCATAATCATAGAATCATAAACAACCTTAGAGATTACTAAGTCTAGAGTGGTGGTTTTCAACCATTTTTTTAAATTATTATCACCTTCCAAGGAGAATTTTCAAGCATTGTTATCCTAGTCAGCCCTTCCCTCATGAAATTTAAATATCACAACTACACTCTATATTTGATTATCTACTCTCTATATATCTAATCTATATGCTTTATACATTAAAAGTGTAGGAGCTTTTTTGGTTCCCCTCAGAAAAAATTTATGCCCCATTGGGGTAATATCATCTTTGTGGTAATGTATTTTTCAGTTAAGGGAACATGACTGAAATAGAGCTAGTAAAATAATAAGATACTTCTATCACAATGGTATTAGTCAATTACAGTGGGGCAAGAGTTGTACCAACTACCTTTGACAATCACTAGTGAGATATTAAATATTTTATTGCAAGAAGTGTATCTAAGGAAGCAATGATACCACTAATAAGTTATAATTTTTTCCTCCTGATCTATTATTTTTTGTTATTTCTCTTCTGTTGATTATGTGGATACCACTCCATTTTTATGCTAATAACTCTAAAAGTGCACGTTACTTCTTTCTTTCTCAAATCATTTATGACTTCTACTTTTTCCATTCAACTTTTCTGTTTATAGCACTATTTCACAGCATCTTCTACCAATAACAAATCAGTTTAAGGATACATAGTATGTAAGAATATATGCACACTTGCATAATACATATATAATACATATGTAAACACATGCAAACATATTATTCAAAAGTAGAGAAAATGCTAAATATTGTGGTACACATTCTTCACTGCTAATGACCAGAGGCCACCATGTGATATGACAGATTGTAGAGGTTGTTCATGATGACATTTAAACATTTCAGTTTTTCATCTGATCATGACAACTTTCTGACTAATGCAGTTCCTTTTAGTACAGCTTAAGTCACAGCGTGGAACCAAACCATTTAATATAACAATATTTGACAAGATAATAGTGAGAGGTTCAGAAGCACAATCAATAAAAATAGATCCTAACCACAGCAAAAGGCAATCAAATACACTCAAAAGAAGGTAGCTGACTCAGCTCCTAATTAATCAAATGAATCACTTAAACCCCATGGAAATAATGGCAAAAAAGAATCTCAGAAATTCTGCACTACCTGAATTTTTTTTTTTTTTTTTTTTTCTGATGTCTGTTGGTCTTTTTTGTTCCCAAAAAGGACAATCCTGGCAGGACTTAAATTTCATGGTTAAGTTTGTATCATAGAGGTTTTTTTTTTGTAGTTTTATGAAAGGAATATGGAAACAGAATCTGGGCCCTTGCCCTAGCTTTCATCATCACTGGTTTTCTTTTCCTTGGCAAGTTCCTGAACCTCTCTGATTCACTCTTGCATTATGCATAGGTTATTGTGAGGTCAAATGAGATAATGAATATGAGTTATAAAAGCTGCTAGGTTTCATAGGAAGTCCTATTTTATCATCATTGCTATCTTCCTAGGAAGGTAGGAAGTGACTACCTTCCTATTATTTCCTATTTCAAATACATAGCAAGCAAGATTTTGTTTTGCATTTAGTTTCAATGGGACAATAGTAAACTATAAACAAAATATAATTTCAGGAACATTACCTTAATGTCTTGATGACAGGTTCCAAAAGTCACAGACAGTGAACAATGAGTTCCATGAAAAGAATTCTGAGTGTTGATCAATTCCTGCTCATTAACATGGTTGTCAGACTTTCCCCCATATATCCCAGGCTTCACTTTCTCAGTTTTTTGTCTACTGAATAATCATTATGTGTGTCACATGGTTGTAAACACTGAACCAGGTGGTAGTAATGAAGAACTGACCATGAGGGACTCAAGTTGGAGAAAATACTGCAGATAGTGAAGAGGCTCAAGTGTAATTCCCACTCCCATCACTTTCAAAAAAAAAGAGAGAGAGAGAGAGAAACTGTCCCTTACATTATTTTGGCCAGAACTAGTAATCACAACACCCCTTTTAAATTTCCTTAGTGCTCAGATCACATTCTACCTTGTGTTATAGCTCTTTGTAGGTACATTATACATCTATTAATCACTCTCCCCATTAGATTGGAAGCTCCTAAAGATTAGTGATTACATGTTAGTCATTTTCCTATCCTGAAAATAACAGGAACTACTGTAGCATATAATACACACTGACAAATGTTTGCTAAGTTAAAATGAATGGAGAAGACACAATTTGAGCTTAAAATTTGCACTTTTTATGTTATACTTTGTGATCATGACATTCTTTCTATATTATAGTGTATCTTTAAAATTCCCTTATGTACTAGTTTAAAATATAATCTGAATGTGAGAGGGAAAGGGAGAGAGAGGGAGAGAGACACACACAGAGAGAAGATGGAGGACTTTGAAATATGGTTCTAATGAAAAAGGGAAGAAAACAGTAAATTATTAAAAAGCCCCATTAGAATTTATCATGGTAAATTCTACTCCTAACCTTTACCTCAGCCTCCCATTTGTAACGCTATTGATCTTCCATGCAGTTTGTTTTAAAGCATGTTTCTGAAGGTTAAATTGGACTGAAGAAGGGAATTTCTGCCTTTTAAGATGACAAACTACATACCTGCTCCTTGAGGAGAGAGTTAAAAGACAGCTAATACAAATTTCAACACAATTATTATCTGACTTGCCTCTAGCTGACCAAGACTCTGCCTCATCCAAATTAGGTTCAGTGTTAGTCTTGCTTTTGATTGTGAAATTATTTCCTATTTTCTTAATTGTTCTGAGTTATTAATTGCTAGTCAGCAAAAGACTTCCATGTAACCAAATGTGTTTTATATGGAGGAGCTAGAGGTGAGAAGGGCTTGAGCCTCTGATAACAGTGCTCTTCACTAGTCATTTCTAGTCATGAGCTTCAAATCAATAGGCTTAAGAGCTGTTTCTAGTGACCCAGATCAGAAGTGAAAGTTGGAGCTTCTTTGGGCTGAGAGTGCCCGACAGTAATTCATGCATCGTACACAGTCTGTCGAGTTGTCCCATGCCTCAGCAGTTTACAGGGAGTACAGATTATTAAAATAGAGCTGGGGCTCGATTTTTGCTTATGCTTCTGTCATGGTCTGTTGCTATTGATTTTTTAGGAGGTACAGATTCTGTGTCTGTCCACCCAAGGGATACTTTTGGTGCATGGTTGAACTCTATGAAAAAATGATCTTATTTGTTTATGCCAGTTTTTCTCTAGAGTATGTTTTATATTTTTGCTTGATGCCCAATAAATTTGTTGTTATGTGCTCATTTTTACATGTATTAAAAATATATAACCAGCACATCAGAACCACAATTTGTTATATCTCATTTCTCAAACTAAGGCAAAAAATATTTAGAAATAGAAAAGTTATGCCAGTGATGTAAGTACTATAAATTCAGGAAAACACTGCTTTATACCCAAACTTGATGCCTTACAAACAGGAAGTAGCTAAGCCACCTAGATTGAGTAGTTGTATCATTTGGACCTGTCATTCCACTTTCTGATCTAACAAGGCAAAGTATCATAGGTAAGTATGATCAAGATAAAGATGTATGAAATCTTCAAAATGAAAATTTTTAGAATATTAATTAGCTCAAGTGACTTGTGGATTTAGATTCAGCAAAGGTCGAATTATTTCCCCTAAAGCATAACTGCATGCAGTTAAAAAAAAAATGGATACAACATAATTAACCTATATACAGCTTTAAGTTTTGTTCCAAGGCATCAGCAGCATAAGGAAGCACAATAATCTCACTCTGGTTTATCAAAAATAGGAACACATTTCCAGGAGGCATTTTTCTGAATCTGACTCAAATGAGTGGATATGTTGCTAAACAAGTAGCTATATTTTAATGTATTTCCTGACACTGATTTCCAAAGAAAAAAGGGCAAGAGCTCATTGCCCTACTTTGGGTCTCTTCCCATGGCTTTCCACTGTCCTGAGAATAAAGCCGACTGCCACGCCATGGAACAGAAAGCTCATCATGATCTAACTCCTACTAATGTTTCGGGTTCATTCTTCCCATCTTCTTTATTGGCTAGGATTCACACACGTGAACTTTCTGTGATTCTGAACTAAATTCCTTCTTTTTCTAGGACCTTTTCGCATATTCCCTTTGTCAGTAACACTCTTCCCCAAACTCTTTACATATCTATTACCTTCTCACTTTAAGGTATCTGCTTAAATTCATCTTCTCAAAGAGCCTTCTCTAACCATGCTATTTTTAAGCAGATGCCTTCACTATGTCTCATACTTTTTCTCTCTGCTTTTCATTTCTTTCTTTCACAAGAAATAGTAATTAACTATTAATTTCTTTTGTTATGTGTCTGTATATGTGTGTTTCAGTCTCTTTTTTCCTTGAATAGAAAGTTGATTAGGACAAGGACTACTACCTTATTCACCAATTTTTCCCTTAGCATCCTGCATAGAGTCTGCACACAGTAAGTTTTATTAAATATTTTTGAATGGCTTAATGAAAGCATATCTTACTGGTGATTTCATTTTAATTATTTTGAATACTGAAATCATCCTAGGTTTTTTGAATAAATTTCATTTTCATCACAATATTAAAAACATAAATTAGGACAAATTAGACTTTATCTTTTTAAAGTTGTTCCTACAAAACTAAACTCAAGGCATGATTTTCAGCTCTCGGGTTCTGCAACCTCAGCTTTGCATTGGGAAAGTATGATGAATCTCTCTCTTAAACACAAAGTCATACCAATTTAAAACCCTAAACTCAGGGGTGTCAGGAGCCATCCTGCTCTTTATAGTCTTAGCAGTACAGTTTTTCTTTCTGCAATGTGTTTTTTGATTAATTATCCAACTAGTAACTAACCAGTCCTTTCATCAATTTTCTTTGTTGAAATCTATTTTTCTCTTTGACATTTAAGTTTTTCTATCTTCCTCATGTCATTTTTCCATCTATCATTTTCTCTTTCATTTTCCTCAAGAAACGAGTCAGTTGAAGAGTATTTTTTACCCTTGTCTTCTATCAGATATGAAAGAAAACCTATTTATTGACTTACTTGTTTCAGTTCCAATTATATGTTTTGAATTACAAAGTGTAACTTTTAAATGAAAATATTTTCTTTTTTCACAAAGCCATATCATTCCAAGTATCTTCTTTTTATAAACTAATTGATTAATCAATTCAACAAGAACTTTTTTCAACACCTACAACATGATTGACATTGTCTAGACTCTGGTAAACAGCAAGAAACAAAATATTAAGTCCCTGCTTGAATAGACTTCCAGCAGGGCAGGAACCTGCTGATTAAAACATACGTTCTTGTGCATGCATGCATGTGTAACTGCACGCCCACACACCCCCACACACATACACACGCTTGTCTTACCCGCTGAAATGTGGAGAGTCTATAGAAGGGAAAGGAGAGAGCACAAATTGGGAGACAATCCCGCAGTACTTGCCACAACATTTTTACTGCATTGTATTAACTTTACCCAGGAAATGAAAAAAATGTAAAACTTTCCAAATAATTAAGAATATACCATGTAATCTCTAGGTTCCAGAAACACATAATCCGGTTGGGTGGAAGAGCCGAACAGTAAAGCTAGATTTCCTCGCCTCTCTCTCCAACCTCAATTTCAACTATTATGTGGACTTCATGCTCCAAGCATTGACATTTTGCTGAAGATACCATGTCATTTCACCATCTCATGTTCTTGCAAATGCTGTTCCAACTTCATAACCTTCCATTTCCACATTTCTATCCGCAAAAGTTTTCTTCATCCCTCGAGACCAAAGTAAAGTGATAATACCTAATACAGAACTTGGTTCACAAAGGTACTTAATAAATGGTGTTGAATGGATGAGTTTAGAAACAAAGATAAAGCTGATATGATTCTATATCAATGATGCAAATGTATTAGTCCTGGTAGGTTCAAAGTGAGAGAGAGGACTCAGAATAAGCAATCATGATGGAGAGGTGCCATTATTAAGAATTGAAGAAAGCTTTTTTTTAAGTGGCAGAAAGAGAATGAAAGCTATTTTATTTTGGAAGCATATAACACATTTATTTCCTTCATAATTAATATTTGTATTCTGCATAACACTGGTGATTAAATAACAATAAAAAATTTTCATTTGTACTGAAATGTCATTTATGCCACTATGGTATATTTATTAAGAAATGATCTGATGCATAAGGTTAGTGACCTTTGTTTCCTTGAAGAAAAAACATTTGTTTCCTTCACAATTAAGTGGATTTTCCAGATCAAAGTCTTCTGATATATTGTTGATAAGTTCATTTCTAACTCTGTTAACATTTAACACCTGTCCTGGATATTTATAAAACAAAAATATATTTAAAATATTAACATTTTACATTAACCACAAAGTCCATTTGGAATACACTTGTCTCCCAAAACCACTAGTCTAAAATGTTGAGGATGCCAATATTTACATAGCATAATAACAATGACATGAATAATTTAGAACACAAATAATAAAGTGAAAAAGTCATGTCAAGGTAAAAATTTATGAAAATGAGGCAAATTGATAACTGCATTGGATTGATGTGTTCTACAGTTCAGAAAACATTACTTTATTAATAAAGTTCATTTTTTCTATTCCAGACGTATACTCTGCATAGCTTTACAATAGTTCCATAATTTCCACTAATGTGGAAAATGCCAATCCAAGCCAGAGATTTCTTGCTGTAAGGTTAGGAGACCTAATCTTAGCCTTGGGATTGCCTCCGCCTATAACGCCTTTGTTGGAAGACTGAACATATTAGTGGAGCTGCTGAGCTTCTGCTTCATCCTCTACAATGTGAGGAGAGTATGGAGGGGAGTCATGATCTCTAGAGGCAGCTCGTGCAGCTTTGGAATTCTGTGAGTCTGTGAGTACTTTCATAAGCTCCTCTGGGTACCTAGGAGAGGATTCTGTTTTTGGAGGAATTTCTCTAAGGCTTGGCCAAGAGTGAATCTCCAGACCTTGGACTGGTTACCTAAATCTCAGGTCAGCAAATCATTAAATGATAATTTTTATAAAAAGGTAATATCATGACTCATACAAATATAAAATGATCTCTTGCAAAATACTTTGTTTAACTTATTCATTACTGAGGGATCCAGTAAGAGATTGATCTCACATCCATAGGTCAGTCAGAATTCTGAAATGTATTTATTTTAAAAAGCAAAACTCTAGGGAAAAATCACATAAACTAGAGAATATATTTGCAGCACATTTTATGAATAAAGGGCTGGTTTTCTTGATACATAAATATCAATAACTAACAAAAGAACTAAAGAACTAAGAATGTAAGAGCCCTAGAAATGACTGAAACCTCTGATGTGTTCCATATGGAGTATCACATTAACCAAGGATAATTAAAGGTATTTCTAAAAGTACGGAACATAGGAGGCAGGTTTCATATAAAGCTATCCATATAAACCTATGTCACATAAAGACAACAAAAAATGAGAATCAAAAACATTTCAGCTGATGAAAACTCTCTAACTTTACCTGCTAGGGTCTGAATATTTTTGTCCTCCACCATTCATGTGTTAAACTTAATCCCCAATGTAATAGTGTTAAGAGGTGGAGCCTTTGGGAGGCAAATGGTCGTAAGGACTATACCTTTTTATAAAAAGAGGTCTGAGTGAGTTTATTTACCCCTTCCAACATGTGAGGACCCAAAGAAGGCGCCGTCTATGACAAAATGGGCCCACACTAGACACTAAATCTGCTGGTGTCTTCAGTTTGGACTTCCCAACCTCAAATAAAGAAATAAATAAAATAAAATTTAAAAAAATAAAAAGCAAAACTCTCTTTTCATGAAGCAATAATTGCATTTCATCGAATGAGTTTCATTTGCATTTCTACAGACAAGAATTATTTGCATTTTTATGTTTTCTACAATGTACAGTTGTAAAATAGATCAAAAGCATTGAAAGGTGGATAGAATACAGAGGAACACACAAGATATAAAACTCAGTAATATTTTGGTAGTATTGTTTACAGGCTTTCACAATTTTTCTCTACAGAGTTTGTTCAACTTAATTAGAAAACATTATCCCTCTTCTCCTCTTAAGTTATTTAATAACCTTGCAACATCTAAGAATCTATTTCCTAACAATATAAATATTGTTGAAATTTTAAATTTGGAGATATAAGGACCTTCATTTCATTTTTTAAAAGTTGTGTTTATTTTAGACAGAATCGTTTGTTCAAACAAAATGTCAATCACAGAAAGGTGGAGTTGACCTGGTTAAAGTTGGAGGTTTCAAGAATCAGTATCAGAGTCTCGTCAAGCTCTTTCCTGATTCCTGAGGTGGCTCCTAAGTTTTAAAAACTAGGTATGTAATGTTTTGTCTCATTTTGGAGACAGACATTAATTCAAAACCATTCTACTTAATTGTTATACAATCTTTGGCCATGTGTTTTGACTAACTTCTGTTCAGGATGTTAAGAGAATGATAATAATTGTGTCTTAATGTTGCTATAAGAACATTAAGGTATTAGGTATTAGATATAAATATAGATACAGATAGATAGATATATCCAAAAGGTGGAAACAACCCAAATGTCCATCCACAGATGAAAGGATAAACAAAATGTGTTGTGTACATATTATGAAATACTATTAATCCTTAAAAATAAATGAAATTCTTCTCCATGCATGGCATAGATCAATCTTGAAAGTATTATGCTGGCCGGGTGCCACGGCTCATGCCTGTAATCCCAGCACTTTGGGAGGCCGAGGGGGCGGATCGTGAGGTCAGCAGATCGAGACCATCCTGGCTAACACGGTGAACCCATCTCTACAAAAAAACAAAACAAAAAATTAGCCAGGCATGGTGGCGTGTGCCTGTAGTCCCAGCTACTAGGGAGGCTGAGGCAGAAGAATGGGATGAACCAGGGAGGCAGAGCTTGCAGTGAGCCAAGATCATGCCACTGCACTACAGCCTGGGCGACAGAGATAGACTCCGTCTCAAAAAAAAAAAAAAAATGCTAAGTGAAATAAGCTAGATACAACAGGACAAATATTGTATCATTCTGCTTATACGATAAATATAAAATAGATAAATTCATAGAGACAGAAAGCAGGCCTGGCGGGAGGGAAAATGGGGAGTTATTGTTTAATGGGCACAGAGTTTCTGTTTGGGATGATGAAAAAAGTTCTGGAAATAGGTATTGTGGGATGGTAGCACAACATCATTAATGTACTAACTGCCACTGACATGTACATTTAAAAATAGTTAAAATGGTAAGTTTATGTGTATTTCACCACAATAGAAACACACACAAAAAATAATGTGTTATAGTGTCTAATCCTGACTCATAATAAGGAGTATATAAAAGGTATCTCATCATTATTGTTGGTATTTTATTTTACTTACTACTTTAATATTTCATTTTACTGCTAACAATAAATTCACCCTGCTAGTTATGAACCTAAATCTCTCCTTGTATCTAGATTTTCTGGCTCCTAATCTGATATTATTAATGAGATTCCATATATTTAACTTTTTTTAGAGATCTCTCTCAGATGCTTGGGCACATGACTTTATTCTAGCAATTACTTACCTGGTATGCTTCCAACAAGTCACAATTAGTAATGCAATTGTAAAACAACGATTACAAATTTTTGCACACATTGATGAGATAAGTAATTTTTTGGTGATTACCAAGCGTCTATAAGAGTGCCTCTCACTCAGGGTACATATCTAATAAATATTTGTTTATTAAATGAATAAATATATGTAAGCATGTGAACACATAAATTCATCTCTCTTCCTTCCTGTAGTCCCATTAAAATGACATTATATAAACAGATCAATCATAAACCCATGAACCACTGGAAAGAAAATTATAAAAGAAAAAGATGCCAACAAAATTTTGTAAACTGGACACCTGGCAATAAATTTAGCTGAGTCAAAAAAAAACTAAAGCCTGTCTTGTAAAGGAGGAAACAGAGTCTTCCCACACCAAAAAATTCCAAAAGGCTCAGGAAGTGGAAACATCAGATACCTCTAAAGACCAAGGGCCAAAGGGGAGCTGAAAACACGAGATAAATGTCTTTTAAAAAGGACAATTAGATGTCCAGATTTCAAACTAGGCAAACAATGGACTCACCAACTCACAACAAGGCAAAATATGGTTAGTTAGCTTTCTGGAGTGTTTAATCAGGGAAGAAACAGACCTTGGACTATTCATAGCTATAGCTAAGGTAATAAACCATACTGAGCAGAAAGATTAGGAATAAGGCTGCTTATTGTGTTTGCTCAATAAGCAGAATTGTTTTTCATCATTTTGGAACCTCACAATTATAGGAAGTAGGCAAAGAACACCAGTTTTATGAGGAATGACACTTACATGAAAGTCTGAGAGAAAAAGAAACAAACGAAAAACAGAGAAAACATAAAATGCAGAAAGCCAGAGAATGTTTAACAAGGAACTATGATTCTCAAAGAGACAAGAGAATATATTGTGATTATAAAATAAGAACACAGACAAGATATCGCAATTATAAAATAAAAGCAAGACAAGGGAGAAACGGGTTTCTCCCTGCTCATTCTCATACAGCATAATTGTAAATCCTGGAAATAATGCAAAATACAACAGAGGTGAATTCCAAAAGGTAGCAAGAAAGAAGAACTGATTTGGGAAGCCAAGACTGGAGGAACAACACAGCATCAGGGCATCTTATGTCTCCCTCCTCAACAGGAGATAGTGACTCAAACCCAGCACTTCCAATCCCCAAACCTAGCAACAAAAAGCAGTCCACATAGGGAGATTCTTTCCCAGGAAAAGAATCTCTTTGACAAAATTGTCAGCCCTAAATCACCACAAGCAGGATTGATTGGGTGTTCCACCCACAATGAGCTGCCCGGGAAAGTGCTCTTCTTTTCCACTGAGCCTGAGACCTTCTTTTCTACCAAGAAATATGGAGGTAGGCAGGTACAGCTCGAAGGAAGGACCCAGTCTCAACAACTGAACTGTCCTTGGGAAGCCTCTTGGATCCCACAGGCCTGAGATTCCCCTCCTCTGACCAGAAACACTGGAACAGCCAAGGGATACCCATGAGAGGATACCACCACAACCCTTCACCCACAAGAGACACCTGACAACTCTGCTTGGGGAAACAACTCACATTCCCTAAGGCAGCACGAGCAGGGGTCAGTGGAAGCCCCACCTGCACCAGATAAACCAAGCAGACCAAAATAACATCAGAAAGGTTCTGAAAAACTGCCATTGGGACCATAGCCCAGAAAAATAGGCAGAGATCTGTGTGCTAATCCTAAACAGGGTGATGGCCTGGTAATATAAAAGATTTAAGTAGGACCCAGGATCTCATAACATAATAAATAAGTGTCCAGCATATAATCAAAAATCACCTGTCATATGAAGAACCAAGAAAAATCACAACTTGAATGAAAAATGACCATCTACAGATATTAACTCCACGGTAAATCAGATGTCAAAATTATCTAACAAGAATCTTTAAACACCTTTCATAAAAATAGTTCAATAATCTGTAATAAAATCTCTAGGAATAAATGAGAAAATAGAAAGTTTCAGAAAATAATTAGAAGTTACAAAAAAGAAACAAATGTAATTTATAAACCTGAAAAAAAGCATTAAAAAACACCAAACAGCTCATTGGATAGGCTCCTTAGTAGAATGGAGATGATGGAGGATTCAATTCGTGAATCTGAAAACAGAACAGTGGAATTCACACAATCAGAAAGAGAATAGACTAAAACGAAATAAAACAAAACAAAAAAATGCTCAAAAGAGCCTCAGGGACCTTTAAGACAATAACAAAAGATCAAAGCAATAGACATGTAGATCAATGAAACCCAGTAGAAAACCGAGAAATAGTCCCAAATGAACATAAGTTCTCTCTCTCTTTTCTTTTTTTGTTTTCCACAAAAGTAGAAGATCCATTCAATGGAGGAAGAAGAACCTTTTTACCAAATGCTGCTACAACAACTGGACATCTGTAGACAAGAGTACGAACTTTGTCCCAAACCTCATCCTTTAAACAAAAATTAATTCAAAATGACTATAAACATTTTATAGTTTTAAACACAAAACTATAAAACATTTAGAAAAAAATAAAGAAGAAAATATTCAGTATCTAGAGCTAAGCAACAAGTTCTCAAAGTTGACACCAAATCGTAATCGGTAAAAAGATTGATAAATTGGGCTTCATCATTTGTGCTCAATAAGAAAAAAGTAATTCAGTTAGAAGATGGACAAAACACATGAAGATATTGCAATGAAGAATATATATAGACTGAAAAGAAGCACAGGAAGATGTTCAGCTTCATCGTCATCAGGGAATTGCAAATTACAACCACAGCACTGTATACCTATATGGAAGACTAAAATAGCAAATGGTGACAATACCAAATTCTGGTGAGGCTGAAGAGAAAGTGAATCAACACATACATTACTGGTGCAAATGTAAGAATGTAAGAGACAGTTTGAAAGCAGTTTGATAGTTTCTTTTAAAACTAAATAGGCAATCACCATGCAACCTAGCACCTGCACTCTTGGACAATTATATCAGAAAAATAAAAACTTACATTCACATAAAAACCTGTGTATGAATGTTCATAACAGCTTTATTTGTAACAGCTAAGAACTGGAATCAGCCCAGGTGCCAGTCAACAGGTGAACAGTTGAGCACATGGTCTATTCATACCATGGACTATTACTCAGCAATAAAAAGGTATGAAATATGCACACAACAACTTGGATGAATCACACAGGTATTATCCTTAGTGAACAAAGGAAGTCTTGAAAAAATACATATTATATGATTATACTTAAATAACATTTTTAAGAGATAAAATCTTAGCAACATAGGTTAGAGAAGTAAGAGGATGTAAGTTTGGTTATAAAGGGGTAATATATGAGCCATCCTTGTGGTGATGAAACTTGATTGTGGTGGTAGAAACACAAACCTACACATATGATACATATGTAGAACCAAACACACACACATATGCTCTCATACACAAGAACAATGAAAACTGGAGAAATTGGAATTAGTTTGGTGTATTATATCAATGTCAATGACTGTAATATTATACTATAGATTAATACAATTTACCATTAGTCCTAAATGATGTACGTACAACTTTCTGTATTTTTTTCTCAAAACTGCATGTCAATCTAAATTATTGCAATGAAAATGTTGAAATAAAAAGAACAGAAACCTACATGAAAAGAACATTCAAAAACCAGAAAAATATCTAGAAAATTACAAATGAGATATCAGTAATTCAAATTAAAACTCAACAGAAAAGTTGAGCTAAAAATGGAAGGAAAAATAAAAGATTTAGCAGCTGTTTCCAGGAGGTCAAACATACAAATAATATAAAACCAGAAAAAGTGATCAGAGAAAATAAACAGAGGAAATTATTAAAGAAATAAAACAAACATTGCTAGCATTGAAGATCTCAATCTCCAGAATAAACACGACATATAAATGCACAGAACAGTGAATAAGAGAGACCAGCAACAAGGCACACCATTTTTAAAGGCACACCATTATAATTTCGTTATAAAATTATAATTTATAATTTTATAAAATTTTATAATTTTATAAAAATAAAGACAGGAGTCTGAAATAGTTTATGTGGAAAAAAACCCTAGGTCACATAAAAGATTAGGAATAAATATGATCATTTAATTTTCATATAGAAGCTAAAATATGTAAAATAATAAAATCTTAAGACCCCAAACTTAACCAAACCAAACGGAAAGTTAAGGTTGGAAACTGAGTTGTGGAAAAAACAAAACAAAACAAAAACATAACTTCCTTTTGTTCCCGAATATAGATGTAACTTCACATGCTGACTCTAATCGTATGTAAAATTAGATTTACTGAGAATGAGAAGTATACAGAGTTGACTTCCTCCCACTTCCATCTTTTCAGATGTAAAATGTAAATTCACTGAGTGCGAATCAAAGCCTCACAGGAATGAAACCACTTGCCCCACTGCCTACCCTCCCCATTTTTTCTTTCTTCCCGTTTTCCTCTTTAAATATTGAAGTTCTCAAAATCCACTTTCGAAAAAGCACAAGATACAAATCTTATGTGTCTTGTACTTCTTTTTCCCTGAGCACATCCTGAACCTTGGCAGCATAAACCTATAAATCAATTGAGATCTGCATTGGTCACTTCTTAGTTTACAAAGACAATTAGGTAATTTCCTGCAAAATTTCAAGGGGAAATGAAATGCAGTCTAGAATTCTACACTCAGCTAGACTACCATCAAATAAGAATGGAACAGTGGAATTTTTAGATGTTTATGCTCTCAAACAATTTAACCTGCCCTGCGATCTTTTTAGGAAGCTGCTAAAGAATGTGCTTGACTAAAGGCAAAAAGCAAAAGGAAGTCATAGCATCCAGAAAAGAGGATCCATCATGCACACAAAGAAAAGCTGAAGAGAATTCCCATGATATTCAAAACCCACCAAAGACAAAAGATTCTGGTCCAGATCAGAAGAGAGTGAAACGCTCTGAAGAAGTTCCTCAAAGACAAAATTAAACAGAGTTTAAATGATGTGCTCGACCACAAAAACAGGCTTCTTATGTATAAGCTCTGTAAGATTTCTGGAATTAGTGATAAGTGAAGATAAATATAAGCAAATTATCACAACAAAGTGAACACATACCAATAGACCACATGGATGAGCTTTGGAAAATATAGATATAGGCGTAATGTAATTCCTTAATTTCTGGGAGGTTGGAGGGAGGGAAAGTTTGAGAAGGTAAAATGTGTGTGTTAAGGGTGGGAGTGGGTAATATAGTTAGGCTTTGTGTTCCCACCCAAATCTCTTCTGGAATTGTAATCCCTATAATCCCCACATGTCAAGGGAGAGACCAGATGGAGGTAACTGAATCATTGGAGGCCGTTTCCCCCATGCTATTCCTCCGATAGTGAGTGAGTTCTCATGAGATTTAATGATTTTATAAGGGACTTTTCCCCCTTCACTCAGCACCTCTCCTTCCTACCATCTTGTAAAGAAGGTGCCTTGCTTCCCCTTCACATTCTGCCATGATTGTAAGTTTCCTGAGGCCCTCCGAGCCATGCTGAAACTGTGAGTCAATTAAACCTCTTTCCTTTATAAATTACCCAGTCTCAGGCAGTTCGTTTGTTTTGTTTTATTCTATTTTATTTTAAGATGAAGTTTCACTCTTGTTGCCCAGGCTGGAGTGCAATGGTGTGATCTTGGCTCACTGCAACCTCTGCCTCCTGGGTTCAAGCAATTCTCCTACCTCAGCATCCCAAGTGGTTGGGATTACAGGCACGTGCCATCACGTCCAGTTAATTTTTTTTTTTTTTTTTTTTTGTATTTTTAGTAGAAATGGGGTTTCATCATGTTAGCCAGTCTGGTCTCAAACTCCTGACCTCAGGTGATCTGCCCACTTCGGTCTCCCAAATTTCTGGGAGTACAGGCATGAACCACCTCGCTTGGCCCAGCAGTTCTTGATAGCAGTATGAAAATTGATTAATAAATAAATTGGTACCACAGAGACTGGGATGCTGCTATAAAGATACCCAAAAATGTGGAAGCAACTTTGGAAATGGGTAACAGGCAGAGGCTGGGACAGTGTGGAGGGCTCAGAAGAAGACAGGAAGATGTGGAAAAGTTTGGAACTTCCTAGAGACTTGTTGAATGGCTTTGACCAAAACTCTGCTAGTGATATGGACAATGAAGTCCAGGCTGAGGTAGTCTTAGACAGAGATGAGGAACTTGTTGGGAACTGGAATAAAGGTGACTCTTGCTATGCTTTAGAGACTAGTGGCATTTTTTCCCTGCTCTAGAGATTAGTGGAACTTAGAACTTGTGAGAGATGATTTACAATATCTGGCAGAACAAATTTCTAAGCAGTGAAGCATTCAACGTGTGACTTGGGTACTCGTAAACGCATTCAGTTTTATGCATTCATAAAGAGATGGTTTGGAATTTGAACTTATGTATAAAAGCAAAACAGAGCATAAAAGTTTGGAAACTTTGCAGCCTGACAATGTGATAGAAAAGAAAAATTCATTTTCTGAGGGGAAATTCAAGCCAGCTACAGAAATTTGCACAAGTAACCAGGAGTCAAATGTTAATCACCAAGACAATAGGGAAGATATCTCCATGGCATTTCAGAGGTCTTCATGGCAACCCCTCCCATCACAGACCAAAGACCCAGAAGTCTAGCAGGGAAAAATGGGTTTGTGGGCCAGGCCCAGGGCCTTGCTGCTTTGTGCAGTCTCAGAACTTGGCACCGTATATCCCAGCTGTGGTTAAAAGGGGCCAATGTACAGCTCAGGCCACTGCTTCAGAAGGTGTAAGCTGAAAGCCTTTGTACTTCAACATGATGTTGGGTCTTTGGGTATGCAGAAGTCAGGAAGTGAGGTTTGGGAACCTCTGCTGAGATTTTAGAGGAGGTATGCAAATGCCTGCATTTCCAGGCAGAAGTTTGCTGCAGGGGCAGAGCCCTCATGGAGAACCTCTGTGAGGGCAGTGCAGAAGGGTAATGTGGGGTTGGAGCCCTCACACAGAGTCCCCACTGGGCCACTGCCTAGTGGAGCTGTGAGAAGAGGGCTACCATCCTCCAGACCCCGGAATGATAGACCCACTGACAACCTGAACCTTGCACCTGGAAAAGCCACAGACACTCAACACCAGTCATTGAAAACAGCCAGGAGAGAGTCTGTATCTTGCAAGCCACCTGGGCAGAGCTGCCTAAGACCATGGGAGCCCACATCTTGCCTCAGTGGAACCTAGATGTGAGACATGAAGTCAAAGGAGACCATTTTGGAGCTTTAAGATTTGACTGCCCTGCTGGATTTTGGACTTGCATGGGGCCTATAGTCCCTTGGTTTTGGCCAATTTCTCCCTTTTTGAATGGGAACATTTACCCAATGCCTGTACCCCCACTGTATCTTGGAAGTAACTAACTTGCTTTTGGTTTTTCCAGGCTCATAGGTAGAAGGGGCTTGTCTCAGATGAGCCTTTGGACTTGGACTTTTGGGTTAATACGGGAATGAATCAAGACTTTGGGAGACTGTTGGGAAGGCATGATTGGTTTTGAAATGTGAAAGGAACATAAGATTTGGAAGAAGTTAGGTGCAGAATGATATGGTTAGGCTTTGTGTCACCACCCAAATCTCACTTTGAATTGTAATCCCCATAATCCCCAGGTGTCAAGGGGAAGACCAAGTGGAGATAATTGAATAATAGGGGTGGTTTTCCCCATGCTGTTCTCATGAGACCTGATGGTTTTATCAGGGGCTCTTCCCCCTTCACTTCACATTTCTCATTCCTGCCACCTTGTGAAGAAGGTGCCTTGCTTCCCCTTTGTCTTTTGCCATGATTATAAGTTTCCTGAGGCCTCCCCAGTCATGCTGAACTGTGAGTCAATTAAACCTCTTTCCATTATAAATTACCCAGTCTTGGTCAGTTTTTTAAAGAGTATGAAAATAGACTACTACAGTGGGAATGGGAGATAAATTATGGTAAAAATGTCAAAGCATCATCTCTCTCATAACAATCAGTAGGATATATCTGCAACTTTTTAAGTAGCCATAGAAATATATTTTTATATTTTTATTTATTGATTTATTTTACCTTTCAATAGTATTTTTATTTACCACTGTTATAAAATACTTTACATGCAAAATAGATAGACTAGTATAATGAATTTCCATGTGCTCATCAAATATGGTGGTAAAGAGCAGAACAAACAAGTGTTGGAAATAAGGAGAGGTAGAGCAGGAACTCTCTGTATGCCATCTAGCACTATCTTAAGTTTTAACTACTTTTATGTCTTATTTTAATTACATAATTATATAAAAATAAACATAATGCAAATAATTTTAGAAATTGACCAAGCATAAAAAGATTAAAATTGGCTTTGCATGGTGACTCACACCTATAATCCCAGCACTTTGGGAGTCTGAGGCAGGAATATCACTTGCACCCTGTGGCAGGAGCTGCAGTGAGCCGAAATCTCACCTCTGCACTCCAGCATTGTTGATAGGTGAATAAGACTCCATCTCAAAAAATAAAAAATAAAGATTAAAATTACCCCTATAACCCTGTCACCCAGAGGGTACCACAACTGAAATGCCAGTTTATTTCTAAAATTATGGTGTAAAGCTCAAAAATAAGATAGTTGATTCAAAGAAACCCAAAACCTTCAATCTTCAGATCTAATCTCTTCCTTTGGAAAATACTCTTAATCTTCAAGCACTCTTTGGAAAACAGTAACATTACAATTGACATCGCAATTGACACTGGGGAAATCTTGGCAGGAACTGAATTGAGTAGCTTGGAAAGGAATCACCCACAGCTGTCCTTGACTGGATGTATCCAAATTTGACCATTAAACATGAGAAAAACACAGGGTCCACTAACTGAGTTATGATAATCAGCAGCCTATCTTAGAGTCACTTTTGTGAAAGTTAATTCAGTTTGATTAAGCCTCCAAACTATCACTGTTAAGCTTGAAGCAATATTTCACGACTGCTATTTCTCTCTAATGGATTACATTATGACCTATGAGTTTTAGCCTTTTTAAATTTGAAAATGTTATATATATCTTATCACCAGTTACTCTTACCTCTTATCTTTAAAATGTTCCAACGTAACTGCAAAATTACTATACCCTAATATCCCATCTATACAGATAACAGGTCTCACCATAAAATCTCATTCTATTTTGCAAGTCATTTATAAAGATACTGGCTGTTACTTTGTTCATATGACCATTGATTTAAAGAGTAGTTAAAATGTCCCATTCTTTTTCCTTTAACAGAATTTTGTCACTTCTTTGCCATTAAAGAATAACCTAACTTAGCTGCTAGTCTTGGGTTTAAGATGTTAATTTTTGTATTTAATGTTTCTATCAATGACCCTGTAATGTGGAAACTATTTTAGATTTGTCTACAAGTGCAGATATTTCTATTTAGGGAGGGCAATTTTATTGAGGCCTTTTGGGCTTTGGGACCATTTCTAAACATCTCTCTTAGTCCTAAGAGTGAAAATATTGTTTTCACAATACAAACTCAAGAAAATGCAGAAAAATTAGCCTGTCAACACTTTTCTTCTTGTTAGATTTCTGTTTGATACTTGGGGCTATTGTATAAATTTCCATAATTTATGCAAACAACATAAGTAAATCACATATCAAAAACAATCATATTAATGATACAATATTCTCTTGAACACTGGTGGGTTGGCATCTTTTTAAACTGGAAATATAAATGTACATTTAAAGTATACAAGCACACATGGATTAATATTTTATACTATTAGTAGTACTCTATCATCCCAAGAGTTATATCCCCTAATGAAGTAAGCTATTGGTCTTGAGGGACTCAAAATGGGCACTGACAAGGGTGGGGACACAGAGAAGTATTTCACTGACAAGCTATTTCACCTAAAAGAGGCACGTTTTGAAAATTGCACCTGGAAGGGCATTAGTCAGGACAGAAGAACTGTATCACTACAAAGATTCTATATATACAATATTTTTATTATCCATTTCTATCATAAGTCTTATATTAGTCACATTTTGAACATATACTATTTTATCCAATTTGAGAAACCTAGATGTAACATTTGAATTTTGTGGGCTGATAATATGTTACAATTTGAGGAAATTTGTTACACATAGGGGGTCATATAATGCTTATTTCCTTCTGCATCACCAACCCATTCCATTCTTTGTTATTGCCTAGTTACCCCAGAGAAACAGAAGTGAAGCTCAGTAGATGCTTCCCTGATCAAAAACACAGAATGGGCCCAGTGCAGTGGCTCATGCCTGTAATACCAACACTTTGGGAGGCTGAGGTGGGTGGATCATGAGGTCAAGAGATCAAGACCAACCTGGACAACATGGTGAAACCCCATCTCTACTAAAAAAAAAAAATAGAAAAAATTAGCTGGGTGCGGTGGTGTGCACCTGTAGTCCCAGCTACTTGGGAGGTTGAGGCAGGAGAATCACTTGACCCCAGGGGGCAGGGGTTGCAGTGAGCTGAGATCACACCACTGCACTCTAGCCTGGTGACAGAGGGTGACTCCATCTCAAAACAAACAAACAAACACCCACACAGAATGATATTACAAGGCTACAGCAAAGAAAGTTTCCATACAAGAGCTTACTACCATTAAAACCCACAAGTAACCACAGGTATTTTCTGTTGTTTCAGTTTATTCTGGAAAAAAACATAAAACGTGCTAAAAATTACCACCTTTTTACCCATACCTGTATCTCTTCTTGGCTCTAAACTGTCATAGCCAGCTGCAAATTCAAAACACATCTCCCATTCAACATACCTCGAAAATTTAACTCAGAATTTTCCACCCAATTTTGTCCTTCCCTCTGTTTCTACCACCTTAGTAAATGACAGTGTCTGAAGTAGAAACCTGGGAGTCATGGTAATTTCTGTATTTCCCAAAACACCCACATCAAGTTCAATCCACCTACTATATTATCTTGCTCATCACTCAAGTCCAGCTCACCATTCTCTCATCTAGAAAATTACAGTGGACTTCTAAATGTGCCTTTATGCTTAAAAAACCCGGAAAGGCTTCTCATTGTTCCTAACAAAATATGTGAACTACTAATGAAAACGAAAAGCTTTTGTGTGACCTGGTCCTTGCCTACCTCTCTAGAGTCACTTCTTGCCACTCTAACTTACTCTTTCAGATAAACAATCTTTCTGTTTTTGTATTGCGCTGTCTTGTATTGTGCTGTTCTGTTTTGTATTGAGCGTCCCACATGCTGTCTCCTTGTCCCAAAGGATTTAGTGATTCCATTTTCTCCCTGTTAGCTTGTGAGTAAGTCTTATACATTCTTAAGTGACCATTAGACCGATTGCCATTGCCTTGTATCCTCAGAAAAGACATGGCTCTCATGTTTATGCCAAGACTCTCTATTCTTCCTTCTCAGTAACTCTACTTTACTTGAGGTTTTGCATTTAATTGTTTAGTGTCTCTGTCATTTGTTAGACCAGCAGTTAGCAAACCTTTTCTGTAAAGGACCCGTTAGTAAATATTTCATGCTTTCCCAGGCATATGGTCTCTGTTAAAACTACTCAACTTGGCTCTTGTGAAAAAGCCTCCATAGACACTAAGTTAACAAATTTGTGTATTTGTGTTCCTGCAGCCTCTGGGTCATAGTTTGTCCATTCTGTTATTCCAGTATAAAATCCATGAAGGCACTGAGCATATTTGAATTTTTCACTGTTGCATTTCAGTTCCCACTGCAATATTTGGCACACAATAAGCATTCAGTACATATTTATTAGATGAACAAGGGTCAATAAATGAACAAGATTTTGGATCAATATTAATCAGTTGTGAAGGTATATATATATTTTCATCTGTGCTTCTAAGCCGTAAGAAAGCAATTGTTTGACAAAGGAGATTACTCTTAAATGATCCAGTCATTATTCAGATTTGCTGTTGATACGCTTGACGATCTCAGACAAGCTTAAAGCACAGAAATTTAAGTAATTAGTGAGGGAGTCTCGACTTGTTCATAAGATCCCTTAAACAAAACAAGAGTTTAAAGGAGAATGAGAACTGAAGAGAAAAACCAGTATTCTGTTTTTTTCTGTGTTCCAGTATTCTGTTTTCACCTATCAGGAAAACTGAAGGAGCAACTAAGAATCTTTACCTTTTAACCAGTGGACTAAGCATGTAAGTACAGAAACAGTAATTATCAGAAAGAGGAAAAAACAAAACAAAACAAAAACTCTCAACAAAGCCCAACAAGGAATCATAAAGACATTCACTCCAAATTATGGCTGAGAACTTCAGTAGCAGCCAATGAGGCACTTAAGCTTTACTTAGAAAGATTTTTATCCACAAAAGAATAGTTTCTGGGGCTTCCAGTCAAGATGTTAAATTGAGTATACACAGGTATATTTATCACTTCTCAGTTAAGGTTGTTTGGAACCAAGAGAAAACCCAGAAAGATTTAAAGCCATGTGACTATGGGGAAATGAGACTGGATGTATGCCCTAGGGACTGAGGCTTTAAGCCAATATCGGAAAGACAGTAGATTCAGGAGGTGCTATCACTAGTCAGTGAAAAAGCACTGGGCTCCCTGCATAGAGCTTGGGCCTAAACAAGGGCTATTATTTACATGAACAGTGACTTGAAATTTCAGCAGCCAACTGGTAGCAGCCACAAACAAAATGCTTACCCAGGACATATGTGAAAAAAGAGAATACCCATACTATAAGAATCACAAGCACATGCACTGATTACTATGGGGGTCTGAACTGATCCCACCCTTTAGTTACAAAACTACTGAACTGAGAAATAAATCTAAATATTGATTCAGTTCTGATGAAACCTATAGTGTCACCTGAAGAGAAAGTGAAGAATTCTCCAGAATACATATGAGAAAAAATACATATTAATTCCATAAAATAGGATCCACAAAATCAATAAACTAGGGAATTTACAAAGAACCACACCACAGTACAATTTACAAGGAATTTTTAACACAAATACATTTCAAAAGGGCAAAAATGAAATCCATAAAAAGAAGATGCTATGAAAGAACAACAGGCAGACACAGAAACAAATCAGAAAAGACTCAAAATTATATATAAAGCACAGTCTTTGAAATAAAATAATAACTAAAACTGTAGAGATGCTAAAGAATAATTTACTACAATGGGAGATCAAATCAAGTCTCAGACTAGAACAGAAAGCTATACAGAGACAAAAAGTATCAAACAGAAGGTAAGAAGTATTACTATTTTGTAGTGTGAGCGAATGGAAAAGAAATATTTAGATAATACAGAATGAAAATTTTCCATAGTTGAAGATATAATTCTTCAGCCTACAAGTGTTTCCAGAATTCCAAGGATGATTTTTGGAAATTCTACCCAGACATGAACATTAGCAAAACTTCTTAACATTTTCCAAATAGGGGAAAAATCACTACTCAGAAACTGGTACCTAGGATGGAACCCATCAGAATGAACAAAGTCCAATCAGAATGGATAGCAAACTACTTAACAACAACAATAAAAACAAAAAAATGAGATGAAAATAGTGTAATAAAATCACCAAAGTATCAAGGAAATGTATTTACCAAACAAAAATTTCACAAACAAGCACAAAAATGGAAAAAAAAAAAAAAACATTTTTGGACATAAGATTTTCAAAAGAATTTCCACACACAAGTGTGCACCAAAGGGATTATTAAAGGATATATTTCTTGAATAATAAAAATGATTCCACAAATGGAGGATTGGGACGAAAAGAAGTAAGTGTATGAAAATAACAGTTTTGTCTGGGCGTGCTGGATCACATCTGTGATCCCAACAGTTCGGGAGGCTGAGGCAGGCAGATTGCTTGAAGTAAGGGGTTCAAGACCAGTCTGGCAAACATAGCAAAACCCCATTTCTACTAAAAATACAAAAATTAGCCAGGCATGGTGGCACACGCCTGTAATCCCAGCTACTTGGGAGGCTGATGCATGAGAATTGTTTGAACCTGGGAGGTGGAGGTTGCAGTGAACCAAGATCATGCCACTGCACTCCAGCCTGGGTTACAGAGTAAGATTTCATCTTTAAAAAAAAGACAATAAAAATTTTTGATTTTATCAAACTCTCCAAATTTCTTCCAGAAAATAGAAGCACCATCATTACTTCCTAACTCATTCTATGAGGCCAGCAGTACCCTAACACCCAAAAGAGAAAAAGACATTACAAGAAAAAATTACAGACTATTATCTTCCATGAACATAAATATAGAAACCCTCAATAAAATATAAGTAAATTAAATCTAACAATGTACAAACACAATTATACACTGTGACAATGTGGGATTTATCCCAGGTATGCAAGGCTAGGTCCACTTTCAAAAATCAATTAATATAGTTCAGATAAATTGACTAAAGAAGAAAAAAATCACATAATTTTACCAGTAGATGCAGAAAAAGCACTGGACAGAATCCAATATCCATTAATGATATAAATTTTAAAACAAACTGAAAACAAGGAATTGAGAGGAACTTCCTCAACTTGATAAAGAACACCTACAAGGAATTGACAGATAATATGCTATTTCATGATGAGAAACTAGATACTTTCTCCATAAAATCGGGAATAAGATGATACATCTCTCACTACTCCTATTCATCATTATACTGAAAGACCTGGCTAATGCAATAAAAAAAGAAAAGGAAATAAAATATATACAAATTTGGAAGAAGGAAATAAAATTACCTTAGATCACGGATAATATCATTGTCTATGTAGAAAATCTCAAAGAAAAAATATCCTGACACTAATAAATGATTATAGAAAGGTAGGAAGATATAAATTTAGCATATGAAAGTCAATTGCTTTCTTGTAAAACAGCAATGAATTAAAATTTGAAATTAAAAACACAATGCCATTTACATTAGCACCAAAACAAACAAAAAATACTTAGCAGTAAACTAACAAAATATGTATGAGATCTACACAAATGAAACTAAAATATACTGATGGAGGGAAGCAAAGAAGATCTAAATAAAGAGATAGTCCATATTCATGGATAGAAAGATTTAATATTGTTAAGATGTCAGTTCTTCCCAAATTCTTATATATTTATTGCAATTCCAATAAAAATCCCAGACGATTATTTTGTGAATATCAACAAACTGATTCTAATGTTTATATGGAAAGGCAAAAGACTCAGAATAGCCAACATAATATTGAAGAAGAATAAAGTTGGAAGACTGGCACTAACCCACTTTAAGATTTACCATAAATCTACATAATCAAGACATTGTGGTGGTGGCGAAAGATAGACAAATAGACCAATTAAACAGGATAGACACCCCCAAAATAAGTCCACATAAATATAGTCAGTTGATCTTTGACAAAGAAGCAAAGGGAATTCAATAGAAAAAGACGGTCTTTCAGGAAACGTGCTGGAACACATGTTGGGAAACATATGCAAAAAAAGAAAAAATAATCTGGACACAGACAGTACATATATCATTACATTATACATTACATATTACATTACATATATCATAACACATATCAGAAAAATTAACTCATAATGGATCATACATCAAAATATAAAACATAAAACCTGATATGGTTTGGATGTTTGTCTCCTCTAAATCTCTTGTTGAAATGTAATCCCCAATGTTGGAGGTGGGGCCTCGTGGGAGGCATTTGGGTCATGGGGGAAGATCTCATTAAAACTCTTGTTCTCACTGTCTCCTGTGCCCTCTTTAGCCATGTGATGTGCCTGCTTTTCCTTTGCCTTTCACCATGATTGTAAGCTTCCTGAGGCTCTCAGCAGAAGCAGATGCTGGCACTACACTTCTTATACAGCATGACGAACTACGAGCCAAAATAAACCTCCTTCCTTTACAAATTACCCAGTCTCAGGTATTCTTTTATAGCAATGTAAGAATTGACTAATACAAAATCATAGAAATCTAGAAAATAACAGAGGATAAGATTTAGGTGTCCTTGGGTTTGATAACTTTTTAGATACAACACCAGAGGCATAAAAGAACATTTAATAACTTGAACTGCATTAAAATTGAAAACTTCTGCTCTGCCAAAGACACCTTTCATAGAATGAAGAGGTAAACCACACCAAGAAAATATTCACAAAGTGCATATCTGATAAAGGACTATGATCTAAAATATACAAAATACTCTTAAAACAAAATGATAAGAAAACAATCCAACAAATTGACAAAAATCTGAAAAGACACTTCACAAAAAAGATGTACAGATAGCAGATAAGCATATGAAAAGGCTCTTAATATCATATATCATTAGGGAATTATAAATTAAAACAATGAGACACTTCCACATGCCTATTAGAATGGCTAAAATAGAAAACATTAACAAAATAAATGCTGATAAGGATATAGAGCAGTAGGAAATCTCATTGATTGTTAATGGGAATAAAAAGAGGTATAAAAACTTTATGAGATAGTTTGGCATTTCTTATCAAGCTAAGCATTGGTTTACTGTCTGATTCAGAAACCATGCTCCTTGGTATTTACCCAAATGAGGTGAAAACGTTTCGAAAAAAAAAAAAAAAAAAAAAAAAAAAACACGTGGATATTTATATTAGCCTATGCATAATTGCCAAAACTTGAAAGCAGCCAAGATGTTCTTCAATATTTGAATGGATAAACTAACTATGGTACATTTATACGATGGAATATTATTCAGTGATAAAAAGAAATGTGCTATCAAGCCATGAATAGAGATGGAGGAATCTTAAAATTCTATTTCTAAATAAAAGGAGCCAATCTGAAAAAGCTAATATTATATGCCTCCAACTGTAAGTCCTACTGAAAAATGGAAAACTATAGAGACAGCATAAAGGTAAGTGGTTTCCAGGGACTAAAAGAGAAGAGAAGAAGGGAAAACAGGTGAAGTACAGGGGATTTTTCAGGAGGTGAAACTCTTCTGTATAATAGTCAATGAGGGATTCAAAACATTATGCATTTATCCAGACCCACAGAACTTCACAAAGCTAACGCAAGCTATGAGCCTCTGTGGATAATAATATATCGGTACTGGTTCATCAATGGTAACAAATGCACCACGAATGCAAGATGTTAATAACAGAGAAAACTACAAGGGGAAAGGACAGTATATATGGAAACTCTACCTCCTGTCCGATTTTTCTGTAAACCTACAACTTCTTTAAAAAAGTCTATTGGTCTATAAAAAACCTTGGTAAATATAGTTGGTAAATTTAAGTGATCTTAAAATATAAATTAGCAAAATTTGATGTATTTTAAAGATGCCTTAAAATTCTAGATTAAAAAAAATAAGAAACAGTAAGAGGCAGTTTAGAAGCAAATTAAGTCCTTTTACTTTCTGAAGAGAAAGAAAAAATTATTAACTCGAGACTCCTTAGAAATACAAAAGTTGATTTCAAGTTTTGTCATGAAATGACAGCAATTCATTCAAATCTTCAGGCTCCATTTCTAATTATAGTTCTCTTGCTATTTCTACCAAATATGCAATTACTTCCTTCACTGAAGCCTTGAAGCCCTCAAAATCATTCATGAGAGTTGGAATCAATATCTTCCAAACTCCTGTTAAAGTGGTTATTTTCACCCCCTCCCATGAGTCATGAAAGTTCTTAATGGCATCTAGAATCATTTCCAGATGGATTTCAATTGACTTTGCCCAGATCCATTAGAGGAATCACTGTCTATGGCAGCTAGAGCCTTACAAAATGTATTTGTTAAAAAATAATAATAATAATAAGGCTTGAATGTCAAAATTCCTCTTTGATCCATGGGCTGGAGAAAGGATATTGTGTTAGCAGCCACAAAAATATTAATTTCCTATACATTTCCATCAGAACTCTTGGGTGACCAAGTGCATTGTCAATGAGTAGTAATATTTTGACAGAAATCTTTTTTTCTAAGAAGTAAACCTCAACAGTGGGTTTAAAATATTCAGGAAACCACACTATAAATTCATGTGCTGTCATCCAGACTTTATTTTTCCATTTTGAGAGCACAAGCAGAGCAGATTTAAGATAATTCTTAGGTGCACTAAAATTTTCAGGGTGATAAATGAGCAATCACCTCAACTTAAAAGTCACCAGCTGCATTAGCCTCTAACAAGAGTCAGCTGTCATTTGATGCCAACCATTGACTTCTCTCTATGAAAATCCTTGACGGAATCTTCTTCCAAGATAAGGCTGTTTCATCTACATTGAAAATCTGTTGTTTAGTGTAGCCTACTTCATCAATTATCATAGCTAAATCTTCTGGATAACTTGCTACAGTCTTCTGTATCAGTACTTGCTACTTCACCTTGCACTTTTATGTTATGGGGATGGCTTCTTTCCTTAAACCTCATGAACCAACCTCTGCTGATTTCCCATTTTTCTTCTACAGCTTCTTCACCTCTCTCAGCTTTCACATAATTATGGCCTTGCTCTAGATTAGACTTTGGATTAAGGGAATGTTGTGGCTGGTTTCGTCTTCTATCCAGACCACTAAAACGTTCTCCACATGAGCAATAAGACTGACTTGTTTTCTTATCATTAACGTGTACACTGGAGTAGCTTTTTAAATTTCCTTCAATAACTTTTCCTTTGCATTCACAACTTGACTAACTGTTTAGTGTAGGAGGCCTACTTTTTGGGCTGTCCCAGCTTTTGACATGCCTTCCTCACTAAACTTATTTCTAGCTTTTGACTTAAAATGAGAGGCAGGTGACTCTTCACTTGAATACTTAGAGGTCACTGTAAAGTTATTATCTTAATTTTAATATTTTTGTGTCTCAGGGAAAGGCATGAGGAGAGGGAGAAAGACATGAGAGAATGGTAACTGGCTTATTTTCACATAGCATAGCATCTTCCAGGTCCATCCTTATCATTTACCGCAAATGGTAGGATTTCCTTCTTTTTTAAGGCTGAACAATATTTCATTGTATGTATACACCACATTTTTTTATCCATTTATCTCTCAATGGATAGTTGAGAAATATATTTCAATAGAAGTTTAAAAAGGAAAAAGCAAAGAACAAATATCAATGAAATGGGATAGAGTTGAGAACCAGGCTCATACATAAATGACAGTTTTGGAATGGCAAATCAATAAAAATTAGAATGAATTAGTGAATAATTAGCAACAATTTTTTCTCAATATAGAATATTTTTGAAAAATAGTTTTCTTACCAAATACCCACAAAAATAAAATCCCACTGAACTAAAATACAAACATAAATAAAAAACTTTAAATTTATTAAAGCAGACACTTTATAAGAAGTCAGGTGGAAAAGAATTTCTTAAATAAGATTTTGAAATTATATACCTTATGGGAGACAGTAATACATTATATCAAAATGAAAAAAATTTAAATATCAAAGTTTATCATGAGCAAGGCAAAAATACAAGTGACTGCAGTATTACAACATGTAATGCAGTCAAAGGATTAGTATGCATATTCCAGAATTTATAAAGAACATCTACAGATCAGAAGAAAAATTTTAATCATAAATTAGAAAGTGAAAACCAGAACAGATAAATTATAAAAAGTTGTTCAATCTCACTAAATTGTTGAATAAATAAATTATTAAAACAACAATTTTCTACTTAATTTGTCAAATTGATAAAAATTTATATTCTGATAATGTCAAGTATTAGGAGAATTTGGGGAAAAATGGTTTTCTCAAATACAACTAGTAGAAGCATAAGTTGATACAACTACTCTGGGAACAATTTGGCAATATCTAGTTAATTTAAGTATATGTATATCACACAAATCAGTTCAACAATTGTACTTCTGAGTATATAATAGAATGCTCACACTGGCTGACGTTGAGTGGCTGTGGCCTTTCCAGGTACACAGTGCAAGCTGACAGTGTATCTACAATTCTGGGTTATAGAGGATGGTGGCCCTTTTCTCACAGGTCCACTAGGTCGTGCCACAGTAGGGACTCTGTGTTGCCAGGGGCGGGGGGTGGGGTCTCCAACCCATATTTCCCTTCTGCACTGCCCTAGCAGAGGTTTTCCATGAGGACTCCACTCCTGCAGCAGACTTTGCCTGGACATCCAGGCATTTCCATACCTTCTCTGAAATCTAGATGGAGCTCCCAAACCTCAATTCTTGACTTCTGTGCACGCAAAGGCCCCACACCACATCGAAACGCTGAGGCTTGGGGCTTGCCTCCAAACCTTTATGCTCTGCTTTTTAAAATGAGTTCCAATTTCCCACCATCTCTTCATGGATGCATAAAACTTAACATTTTCAGAATAATCCAGGTCACCTCTTGAATGCGTTGCTGCTTAAAAATTTCTTCCATTAGATACCCTAAATCATCTCTCTCAAATTTAAAGTTCTACATAGCTCTAGGGCAGGGGCAAAATACTGCCAGACTCTTTGCTAAAGCATAACAAGAGTCACCTTTATTCCAGTTCCCAACATATTCTTCCTGTCTTCTTCTGGGCCCTGTAAACTGTTCCAACTTCTGCTTATTATTCAGTTCCAAAGTTGCTTCCATATTTTTAGGTTATCTTTATAGCAGTACTCTACTCTAGTGGTACCAGTTCTCTGTATTAGTCTGTTTTCACAATGCTATAAAGAAATAACAGAGACTACATAATTTATGGAAGAAAGAGGTTTAATTGGCTCACAGTTCTTTACGACTGTGGAAGCCTCAGGAAACTTACAGTCATGGCAAAAGGTGAAGCAGAAACAAGGAATGCCTTACACAGTGGTAGGAGATAAGTGTAAACAGGCAACTTCCAAACATTTTTAAAACCATCAGCTCTCATGAGAACTCCCTCACTATCATGAGAACAGTATAGGGAGAAACTCACCCCAAGATCCAATCGCCTTCCAACAGGTCACTCCCCACTTCCCTCGACACATGGGGATTACAATTTGAGATGATACTTGGGTGGGGGACACAGAGCCAAACCATATCAGGGTATAAACATATACTTAGAAGGCATAAGTTCTAATGTCTGGCATCAGAATAGGGTGACTAGAGTTAACTGCAGTGTGTTATACATTTCATAGTAGCTAGAAGAGATAACCTGATTGTTCCCAACACATAGAAATAATAAATACTCAAGGTGATGGAAACCCCAAATACCATAACCTGATCATTACACATACCAGGCATATAAGAAAGAATCACATGTACCCCATAAATATGTAAAATATTATGTATCAATACAAAATTAAAAAAATAAGAATAGCATCTTCTCTACATAAACTTTACCTTCATTTTTGTACTAATTGAATCCTATGAAATAACTGTTTTTGGCTACCATAAATTGCTCTTCCTCTTTCTTACAACACATATATATTTCACATGTACCTATTTCCCCATAGAAAATAGATTTAAAACACACACACACAATATACTGAAGAGTAAGATATATTAATTTATAATTACTTGGGTAAGAACCACGCAGGAGAGAGAGAAAGAGGAAGAAGGGACCTAATCAATGATATATCTATATTTTGGGACCTGAAAGAGCCGTTTCTTTTCCGCTGAACATGAAGTTTTCATGGATAGCAGGATTTTTCCTTTTACTTTTTTCTTAATATCAAAGGAATCATTTAAGATTGTGGACTCACTAACCACAGGAAATGATTGTGCTGTGCTTCTCCCCATCCATTCAGGGTCTATTTATGTATTGAAAGTTATTTTCCAGAGATGGGCCCAGAAACCACAGATGGGAGATGACTCAGGAGAGTGGGATAGGCAAGAATTGCTGCATTTAAACCATGTTCTTACTCAGATACTACTGTTCTAATCAGGTCAGGAAGAGTAAATAAGCTTCTCAAGGCACTAGCTTGGTGTTCATGAAGTAAGTTACTTTCAAGAAGGATTCTTCTGTCAGTAAAAGAAACAAAAAATGGACTGAAAATCAATACATCTGACATGCAACCTGACATTGCTAGTAACACTAATTCTCTAATCCCCTTGCACTGTTTTTCTGTAATAATGAGAATTAGATGAGTTGATACTCATTCTGCAACATAGTCTCAAAATGAAAAGATGTGAGTTTTCATTTTGCTTCTGCTATTAACATACTCAGGGCTTAGAATTTCATAGATGTTGTATCAATCGATTGGTCATTCAATAAGTAGAGAGAGAGAGAGATATAGTATACACATAGATGTGTGAGTGTAAATACATATATATGTGTGTATATTTTATAAAATGGGTGTGACAATATCTAATGTCTTTAGTTGTTATAAAAAATAATAGTTATTAAAACGCTAATGAACTATATTGAAAAGTGAGTAATTTTGGTTTTCTAATATAAAAGTTGGTCTAGAATAATATCACTGATTGGAAATATTTTAAAAGCATGAATACAGGTCTTATAATTTAGAAAGAAATATTTTATTTTTAGAGGCATTTTCACTTTGAGTTTTTCATTTCCATGTATTTCTTAACAAGTGCTAGAGAAAACTTACTTTTCATTTGATTTCTGCCTTTTCACATGAGTACAGATAGTTTCATATTTCTCATGGTTTTCCATATGTCTCTCCTTCTTCTCCCTCCTATTTTTTCTCTTCGGCTTCGATAATATGTAAGTTTAGCTATAGGACATATTGGGAATACTTTTCTTCTAATATATTTTCTAGAATAAAAATGTTGTTCTTCAGGACTCCTGAAACCACATGTAATTCATGGTTAAAATCCTTTACAAAATCATGAAAACGTTTATTGTTGACACAGACTCCTTTATATAATATTTTTTTCTTTCCTTTGCCTTCTGTCACAAATCAACACTCAAAATGAGAGCTGATATGGTCGTTGATAAAAAATGTATAAAATACAGATAAAAGGAATAAATACATATGCTTACTACAAGGGCTGACTAATCTATTGCAAATATTCACCCATACCAGTCAGTTAATAAAGGGGATATCACCACCGATCCCACAGAAATACAAACTACCATCAGAGACTACTATAAACACCTCTATGCAAATAAACTAGAAAACCTAGAAGAAATGGATAAATTCCTGGACACAAGAATGATCCTAAGCTTGTATTCATGCTCAGTAGGATAATAAGCCATGCATAGTGAGTAACTTTTCATGAGCTTTGTCTAAAGTAGACCTCTTCCAAAAGTGTTTGCAGTTTTTCAAGGTAGAGGTAACAGTGAATTAGATGACTACTAGGTAATGGAAAATATATTTGGAAGGAAAAATTTTCTTAGGTACTCCTGTTCTGATTTATTCTGCTTTTCTAGCCACACACATATTTCCTAAAATGAACTGTTGTGGCAACATCTTAGAAATAATGAGTTGCTAGGTCCTGTAGAAGTTTTTCTCTTCAAACACCTAATGGAGGATATTGAGCGCAGCATGTACTTTCTGAGGGCTGTCCCCTTTTTCTTCCCCAGCCCTGCTCCTCTCACATGAATTATCATTTCCAACAGCTCCAAGAGATGTTGCCTGGATTTCCTGATGCCCCCAAATTGCCCTTAATCAACATACAACACGTTACCATGTGGAACCTTCACCTATTGTTCATTTCCTTCATTAATAAAAACTTCATCTTTCTCTCCCCTAAATACTACCATAGATTTCTATGACAATATTACTCAGACATCAGTAGTATGGCTTCTATCTTTCTATTTTTACAAGACTATATAAACCTGAAAAAAAGCCAGACCAATTTTTCTTACGAAAATATAGCATATAATAATAAATTTAAATGTTGACTTTCATCTAAAAAATGGTACTTTTGTAAACTCTCTTCTGGTAAGACTATACATTATATCACTTTTCTAGTGGGCAGTATGAAGGCACATATCCAAATTACAATATGCATATTATCTGAATTTAATGTAAAAAAACAGACATAGGCAAAGATATATATGCAATCTGATATATATATGCAAATATATATACATATATACTTATATAAAAGTGCTATATTTGTTAACCTAGTAAGTTGCAACCCAATTTATATATTATGTATATATATGCAACCTAATTTTTTTATATGTGTGTGTGTATATACATATATGCTTTACATATATATAAAAATTGGGTTGCAACTTACTAGGTTAAAAAATATAATACTTTTATATAATGGATATCATTGCAGCCAATACAATAAATAAGATACGAACATGGAAATGAATTGGTATTGAGTAAACTATCTGTTTAAGACTAAACAGATAGCTTACAGAATGGGAGAAAATATTTGCAAAGTATGTATCTTCCAAAGGTCTAATACCTAGCATCTTTAAGGAACTCAAACAAATTTACAAGAAAAAACAACCCCTAAAAGCCCACTTAAAGTAGGCACGGGACATGAACAGACACTTTTCTAAAGAAAATATACATGTAGCCAAGAGCATATGAAAAAAAAGCTCAATATATATTATAGAATATATTGGTCATTATAGAAATACAAATAAAACCACAATGAGATACCATCTCACACCAGTCTGAATAGTTATTATCAAAAAGTCAGAAAATAACAGGTGCTGGTGAGGTTGCAGAGAAAAGGGAATGCTTATACATTGTTGATGGGAGTATAAATTAGTTCAACCATTATGGAAATCAATGTGACAATGCCTCAAAGAGCTAAAAGCAGAACCACCATTTGGCCCAACAATACCATTACTGGGTATATATACCCAAAATAATATAAACTGTTTTACCATAAAGACATGCACACAAATGTTCACTGCAGCAGTAGTCACAATAGCAAAGACATGGAATCAATCTAAATGCACATCAACAGTTGACTGGGTAAAGAAAATATGGTGCATGTATACTATGGAATACTACACAGAAAAGAACAAGATCATGTCCTTTGCAGGAACATGGATGGAGCTGTGAGGCCATCATCCTTAGCAAACTAATGCAGAAACAGAAAATAAAATACTGCATGTTCTCACTTGTAAATGGGAGCTAAATTATGAGAACACATGGGCATAAAGAGGGGAACAACAGACACTGGGGCGTACTTTAGGATAGAGTATAGAGGGTGAGAGGAGAGAAAGGAACGGAAAAAATCACCTACAGGTACTAGGCTTAATACCTGGGTGATGAAATAATCTCTACAACAAATCCCCATGACACGAGTTTACCTACATAACAAACTTTCACATGTATCCCTCAACCTAAAATTAAATTTAAAAAAACTATTTGTAGTTTCGTATTTGTACTCTAAGCTATGTTTATATATTAATTGTCTTGGTAAGCCAAATATATAAGTATATGTGTGTGTGTGTGAGATATGTGTGTGAGATATATGTGTGTGAGATATGTGTGTGTGTGTGTGAGATACATATATATGTATGTGTGTAATGGTTATCTCTGAGGAGTGAATTTATAGAACTGGAAGAGAACTTAATTTTCTATTTCACACACTTTTGTTAGAACTTTTGTATAGATCTTTATACTTTTATAATTTAAAGTATTTCTCCATTTTGAAAAACATTATTAGCAGGAGAAGACACAAGGCAGATAACCTAATGAGAAACTGAATCCAGGAACAATTGAAAGCTGGCTTGTACAACAGCTTCTTACTCTTATTCTCTTTGCATGCACGTCACCTAAGTATTAGAATGTATTTCCCTTATATGTCATCTCATTATCATCCAGCACTCTCAATTTCCCAAGATTCCTGAATTACGTCCCTCGTTTCTAACTACATTTGCTTCTAAGTAGATTTTATTCTTCTACTGTTTCTCCTTGTGCTGAGCACTGTCCTTGGCAGAACAAGACAGCAAGTGCAACAATGATTCAGACAAGAACAAACACAGCTCTCCCACAGGACAGCACACACAAGGGGCAGGTCCCCTGTGCCCATGGAGGGGAATCGCTAAGTGAACTGTAGTTTAGAAATTCCTGGCCAGGAAAAAGTGATGGGCTTGTCAGTAGTTCTCTGATTGCTCACTTACAGTTAGCCCGGATTCCTTGGAACAACGAAGTCATCCAATCTCTAGGATGTAAATCCTAATAATTTCTGGGCACACAAGACATATTCCTCATATTATCTGTGGATATCAAAATTGGGCTATGCCTTTTGGTTCTCTTTTTTCCCTCAGACTCATTTTTTGGGGGGTTCATGTAGTATTTCTCATTCTTGTCTCTATACTAAATGCTCTAGTTTGATTTTTCTGGCAAAAATAAATTATAGCCTGAAAGTTGCTTATGAATCTATTTCTATCCTTTTGACTTCAGATAAATCCTTTGAGAATAAGCAAAAGAACTGCCCCCCGTTACGGTTTTAGCTTTCACTGCACTTTAGTATAGAAGTATGAAATAAACCCTTCAGTCAGACATGCAGGAACACAATATGAAATGAGGCCTTGGGAAATTTGGCTATTGTTATGGGATTAGAGCCAGCCACAATTCATAGTCAAAATTTTAAAACTGGCTAGCTATAATTTTGGGACAGTGAATATACTTCAAAGTGAATATATCCATACAAACAAATATAGACATAGTTATATACATGCAGATTAATGAAAATGTGGATAGGGGCTGTTCCACTTAAATGTTTTCAACTTATACTTTCTTTTTCTTTTTCTTTTTTTTTTTTTGAGACGGAGTCTCGCTCGTTGCAGTCGCCCAGGCTGGAGTGCAGTGACGCAATCTCGCCTCACTGCAAGCTCCGCCTCCCGGGTTCATGCCCTTCTCCTGCCTCAGCCTCCAGAGTAGCTGGGACTACAGGCGCCCGCCACTACGCCCGGCTAATTTTTTGTATTTTTAGTAGAGACGGGGTTTCACCGTGTTAGCCAGGATGGTCTTGATCTGACATCGTGATCCGCCCACTTCGGTCTCCCAAAGTGCTGGGTTTACAGGCATAAGCCACTGCGCCCGGCCCAGCTTTACTCCACAGAAAAAGTAGATCAATGTGCCCACTATCTAGGGTTGGCATTAGCATTAGTGCCTTGTAATTTTAGACCCCGTGATATTTTATGTTGGCCTCTATCTGCAGAATACTTAGTGAGATTGGCTTAGTTTTGAGATGTTTTACCAGCCTTATTTGCTGTATCTTTGGTAACTGTTAGTTTAAAAAAAGATTTAAATTTCTACTAAGCAGAGCTTACAATCACAACTGAAAGGAAAGCAAATTTAAAACATGCACATAGATTGAAAGTGGCAAGAAAACAAAAAATACCTTCCGTGTATATCGCATAAATCATTCCACAGTGAGAATGACTCTGAAAAACCACGCACAAATCTT
This sequence comes from Papio anubis, assembly GCF_008728515.1. Classification (NCBI taxonomy): domain Eukaryota; kingdom Metazoa; phylum Chordata; class Mammalia; order Primates; family Cercopithecidae; genus Papio; species Papio anubis. Next base: position 111,192,428 of record NC_044980.1, read on the forward strand.
GCAGCAGGTGTGTAGCACTGTGTGCAATAAATGCTAACGATATTAACACAGCCTCCCAACTGTCTTCCTTATTTTACATTTGCTGCCCCCCATTCTGGCCCCATGTTGCATTCTGATTCCAAACACAGGAGCAGAATGATCCCATTAAAACACAAGGAACATCATGTTACTCCCTTACTCAAAATCTTCCAATCCATTTTTTTTTTTTCCTCAAAGATCTATTAATCTTTCCCCAACCCCAGTTGCCCTTCTTGCCCTTCTAGTTTCACTCTCCTTTTTGTTCAAGATGTTTCTTATACACTGGCCTCCTTTCAATCCTAAGAACTCGTTAGCACTCTCCCACCCCTGTGCCTTTGTGCCTAGCGTTTCCATTCTTTGGATCGATTTCCTTCCAAATACACAAGACTCTTCCTTTCCCTCAAGTATTTCCTCTGACTTCACCTTTCCAATGAAACCTTCCTTGACACCCTACTTAAACTGTAACACTCCCTCCTTTTCCATTCTAATTCAGTGCACCCTTTCCCCGTCCCTGCTTTAGACTTCTGCACCATGCTTACTAGCATGTGGCAAACTGTATGTATTTACTTATCCACTGATTTCTGTCTTCTTCTATTTGAAGTAAGTTTCCTGAGGGCAGGAAATTTTGTCTGTTGTGTTTAGTCCTGGATACCTAGTACACAGTAGGTACCCAAATAACCTTTGTTAAAGAAATGAGTAAGTAGTTAGTGAATTGATTAATGAAGAATAAAGGATGACTATGTCTGCAATGAAGGAAAGTGACTTGTGAACTGGGCTTTAAGTTTCTAGCTAGAAGATCAAGATCCATATGGGTATCTGTTTGCTTAATGTTAATTCAAGAGAAGACTAACAGCCTATTGAAGATCAGGTCACATGGCAAAGATGAAAGAACTACAGAGCTCATCTAGGAGGGAATTTAACAAACTCAATGAATTTCCAAAGTAGATAAAACTGGTTAATTAAAAAATTTAAAGCCTAATAAAATATATGTACTCAATAATAAGAATATAGGAAAGTATTCAGGTTGAAAGGAAAGGCATAAACTCCAGGCATAGAAATTCTCAGGTTATCTTTCATGACAATCTAACTCACATCCAATTCACCAACAAATCTGACTACTTCCCAGCTCCACCACTATCCCACCAGTCCAATCCACTATCAACTCTAGCTGAGACCCATATGAGATTCCTGAATAGAATCTGTGCTGTGCCCCTCTGCCCTGCTGACTCATAGCAGCCAGAGTGATCTTCAAATTTAGAGCAAATTCCTAAGTCTTCACCACACCTTATAATACGCTACATGATTTGCAGCCTGGCTACACCACTGACCTCATTTCCTAGGCTTTTCCTCTCCATCATATGCTCTGGCCATGATGGTCCTTTTGCTGTTCAATAAGTCAAGCAAACCCATGCCTCAGGTTCTCTGTACCCATGTCCTGGAACAGGAACATTAATTCTTCAGATATGCAGGTTGTCCACATCCTCACTTGATTCACTACCTCATTCCTTTTTTTGTTCAAATGTCAGCTCCTCAAATAAGCCTTCTCTTTGTTTATTTTTTATTTTTTTTGTGATGGAATCTCGCTCTGTCACCCAGGCTGGAGTACAGTGGCATGATTTCAGCTCACTGCAACCTCTGCCTCCTAGGTTTGAACAATTCACCCTGCTTCAAGCCTCCTGAGTAGCTGGGATTATAGGCACCTGCTACCATGCCCAGCTAATTTTTGTATTTTTAGTAGAGATGAGGGTTTCTCCTTGTTGGCCAGGTTGGTCTTGAACTCCTGACCTCAGATGATCCACATGTCTCGGCTTCCCAAAGTGCTGAAATTACAGACGTGAGCCACCACACTCGGCCAGAGAAGCATTTTCTAACTGTCAAATGGAAAATTACAGTCCTTGTCATTCTTTATGTCCTTCTATACTTTTTTATTTATAGCCCTTCTCATTTCCTAACATTATGCTACAGATGTATCTATTCCTATACTTTATTGCTGTATCCCCGGTGGCCATAACTGCGCCAGGTTCAGAGTAGGTACTCAGGAATATTTATTGAAGGCATGAGTGCTGAATGTAATGTATGGAGGGATTGCAAGTTGAAGTTCATCTTAGTCACTATGCATAGGAAGAAATGAACTTAAAATACAGATTTATAGGCTTTCAGGACTCAACATGTTCAAAATTAGAAGAATGCTTCCACATTTTTACGTTCACACTCACTTCCTGCTCTGGGAGAAACCATTCATAACTACTGTAAACATTTCTGGGGTTTCCAATGGGGTATGATGACTGAAAGTTCATATGACAACGTATCTTACTTTTTCCTGAGCCCAAGCTTTTATTTTTCCAAATTATACAGTTTTTTTTTCCTCATCTGTATTTAAAACAACCATGTTTGTGACCTAACCCTTATTATTTTAGCAAATTGTGCATTTACTAAAAGATATTGAAATATTCAGGAGGAAATCATGCATTTAAATCCCCAAATCCTCTTATAGGAAGCATTTCCTAATTCTATATAACTTGTAGAAAATGTTCGTCTTATCTTCTACTCTATTATGACTCCTTATAGTTAAGGTAATAAAAAAGAAATTAAGTTGTATGTTTTCCATACTAATCTGTGTCTACTTAAAAAAACAGAGAAATAGAAGAGTATACATATATAATGTGTTACTTGTTAAATTGCTGTTTTCCTATATTCTAACTTTTACAATAAGTCTGTATTCTATATCTCCCCATCTGAATAAAAAGTTTTGTGCAAATACTTTAAGAAACTTCTGTGATTGTAAAATGTCAAGCTCTCATAAAGCATGTTTCTAAAGCAGAGACAGAAATATGTGAAGATGTTAGAACTGAGATAGAATTTTAAATACCTAGATTCTCTAATCCTTATGCAACCTCCTCAGTCAGTGGGTGCTGCTGCTTTTTCTCTCAGAAGTAGAATTTCTAATAGATTTTCCTCACTGGAAAAAAGAGATCAAGGAAGACGTCATTCTACAGATATACCAAGTAGCTGATGCACATTTGTGTGGATATCAATTGGTAAATAGCTACATTGTAAACAATCTTCATTTTAATTTTACATAAAATTATCTATAATGCTTTCAGGATTCATTTTTACAATAAATTGCAAAGTATTGTCTGGATATTAACATATTTTCCACTTCAGTTCTTTTTCGTTTAGCCAAACATTCTTAGTATACTCTTAAAGCAACAGTGTCTGTCATTATTCAGTTTAGCAATATTACTTCTAATAAGTAGAAATATAAATGATTTGAAATCCATAAGGCAAACATCCATTATTTGTTTTGACTGCATCAGGAGATTATTGGGAAATCAGGTATTAAAAGACATTAACATTTTGTCTTTAAAACACAAACTGTGGCAAATTTACAGGTAAGCTGGCACCGCATATATAGACAGCCTGGAGAATTCACAAATGTATTTTTCAAATATTCATAGGACCTTATACCTATGCCAATCCCAGCTGTGGCAGCAAGACTACTTTGTTGAATGAACTGACATGGCCTCTTCCCTCAAAAATTTTAGACCATCACTGCCTGACTTTGGATTATCGTATGTACATGCATGTACATGTGCACACATGCACACACACATACACACACACACCCCTTGATGCAGGTGCTTTTGATCTTTTTCGAAGAAAGGAAATGGGCAGTTTCAAAGTCACTGCCTGCTGCTTAGAAAAGCAGAGGTCATGAATGTTTCATTGATATAGCTCAGATGTTATCCTTTATGAATGAAGGGTTTCTATGCAACTTGATTGTGGAAATTGTCTGCCTACGGGAATTCACAGAAAAAAGAAAACTATTTGAAGTGGGTGTTTCCTGCATAAAAAGAGGATTATGATGATGCATTTTCAACTTTAAATTTGCGGGTTTTTTTTTTTTTTTTTTAAGTCATGACCACAACTGCAGCAATGAAAATACCATCAGTAGTTCACTCTTCCTACACCAAAAAACTTGGCCAGGAATAGCACATACTTTTGGCTACATTTACATCTCTGATTAATTTTTTGAATGCAAGAAATGTACAATCATGGCATTTAAACAAATGAACACTGACGCATATTGCTTCAACTTAGAGAAAAGAAAAAGACCAAATTTCATTATTACAATACACACGCTAAAAAAGAGTTTGTGTGAATGATCAGTTAGAGGATTTTTATTTATTTATTTATTTATTTATTTTGAGACTGAGTCTGGCTCTGTGGCCCAGGCTGGAGTGCAGTGGCCGGATCTCAGCTCACTGCAAGCTCCGCCTCCCGGGTTTACGCCATTCTCCTGCCTCAGCCGCCGGAGTAGCTGGGACCACAGGCGCCCGCCACCTCGCCCGGCTAGTTTTTTGTATTTTTTAGTAGAGACGGGGTTTCACCGTGTTAGCCAGGATGGTCTCGATCTCCTGACCTTGTGATCTGCCCGTCTCAGCCTCCCAAAGTGCTGGGATTACAGGCTTGAGCCACCGCGCCCGGCTCAGTTAGAGGATTTTTAAATGCATTTTATTTACTCCTTGACATACATCCACAACTCCAGTTGACATTAATGGGAATTACTCAAGTGTATTGAGAAAGAATAGGCCTTTTGTGTGTATACTTGTACATTCAAGCAATAAATTTACATACTCTCAAAGAAACCCATTTGGTTTTTTTAATATATTGAGTTAAAATCACTGGCATATCTCAAATGAGGTAGTAAGTGAAATATGGTTAGCAGAGAAAAGGTTCAGACACTAAGTACCTCAGGACGCATTTCATAAATTGTTCCTATTTCCCTTAACCATCCAGGACAGAAACTAGTTTCTTAATTTATCTTCCTTACTGCATGGGAATTGTATTTTCATCACGTGGAGAGATGAATGACCACAGGGCAATCCCAGGGAGCCACTGCAGTCCACTGCAATTGACGCAACAAGAGGGGCTGACTGTGGCCTCAACTTCCCACAGGGTCTCCAGTCGCTGGCAGCCCTACACACAACTCTCCTAGGCAACAGTCAGCATGTACAAGGTCTGTCTCTGCTCACAAGATCCCTCTCATGCTGACAAAGGCCTCCTCCTAATGCCCATGCTAGGAGGAGTCAGACTATAACACAAGCAGGATGCATCCAGCACACAAACCCACATGCCCCTCTCTGTGAGACTATGAGAGACTGGGAATCTCACACACCCTTGACCGGGGATTCTAGCTGGCATCACGTGACACCTGACGAATTTGCTCAAGCCCTTCACCCCACACTAGTTGCCTCAGAATATCTTTTAAGAAAACAGTTAATATTTCTTGGTGATGATTTTACAAGTTCATTAGATGAAAGGTTTGTAAGCAGAGAATCACTTTCAGTGGAAAAAATCATAATATCATAACTAACAGTTATCTGTCCACTCTGGCTGCTCTCTCAGGTATTTCCTAATCAGGCCATGGGCTTCTAGCAGAAGGGACAATGAGAAGAAAAATCAAGGCTAATCACAATGAACATAAAGCTAAAAAAAAAAAAATTAAATTCTGTCTCAGAAGGTTTGAGTATTATCAATGTGTGTCTTTGGAGTGACATACAATTTGCTATTGTGGCTTTTAGTATCTTCATAGGGCAAATAGAAACATGAAGAGTGACTGCCAGACAAGGTGTCTGAGGAAGTTTGGGGCAGAGGAAGTTGTCAACAATGCTTCTGAGATAACTAAAACAATTTCAGGTAAATATATCTGAACACTTTAGGAAAAAATGTCTTCTGTCTCATATTCAGAACAAAGATAAAGTACCAGTCAAAAGTGTAGATTTTCTACTTAATTACTCAAAATCAAACTAAGCAGGTAATCTCTGATTAAGCAGAATGCAAATGAGTAGGATTTGACAATGATGCTTTAGCAGCATGTCTGAGAACACCAAAGCTACAGCTGTAATCTAAAGAAATTAAGCATATTAATTTGTTTCAGTGTGTCCATTGGGATAGATGACTGATGATCTGCCAGCTGCTGTTTTAAATCACAGCATTTCAGAGTAGAGTCTGATGACAGCTTACACAGTTGGATTCAGTTTTCTATTAGGACTACCTACTACAATTCCACAATTCACAGTTAAGTGAAGACAAAAAGAGCAGCAACATTAGAAGGCAGAGAAAGACCCTGATGGGGGTACGTACAAGCATCCCAGTGCTTCAGGATTCATTATTTTAATAATGACAAAATTAAATCGTAATATCTAAATGACCAGGTATGAGGTTATGCACTTGGATCTTCTCCCTTCCTCGCTATACACCGAAAACATTAGTAAGTCTCTGGTGAAGATATTTGTAGGTTCAATATTTCTAGATTGCTGATTGCTGTGTTTGGCTTCAAGTTTTGTGGTAATAAATAGTGATGCCCAATCCTCTCAACCATGTATGGCTATTCTGTTGACTGCTTTAATAAAGAAGTAAAAGGAGAATTACTACTCAGAAGGTACTTTCTAACAAACCATTATTTTCTTTAGCTGCCAACATCTCAATGGTATTACAATTAGCTGTAGTTTCCAGTTTCCCAAGATCACAAGTGGAGAAGCCTGAAAAAGAATCATATGTTTGGACAGTTAAACTATGAAAAGTTTACTATGCACTGACTGTGCTTAAGAGTCTAAAGATATTGGTAAGTCTAAGGGACTCCTGCCTACATCGAGACAAGGAATGACTGCAGTTTATCTCATCTGGTGTCAACTTCCTGTATTAGAGCTACAGAGATTGTGGGTCTTGGAGAGTCAGACACACCTGGGAAGACAAACCTCAAGCTGCTACTTACTGGTTAAGTGATCCTAAGTATATTAGTTGACTAAACATGTAGTTTTCTCACTTATAAATTGTACATGAGCACCTCCCTCATGGAGTTGTTTTAAAAATTATGTGAGATAGGGATTCTGAAACTACAGTTAGTGAAACCACCCTACACAAACAAGCACTCAATGAATTTCAGGTAAATAATAGTAGGTATTATATGTTACCTACTATTAGGTTAATTTTAGAAATGAGGAAATTGAGAGCCACCGAAAACATGTGAGAGACTGTTAAGCACGGAACCAGAGCAAAATCTCAGCTCCTCAATAAGTATAGTCTTCTTTGTAGTATATGGAAATAATATGTCTGTGTGTATGTGAATGTGTGTGTGTTTAATTCAAATGATGTGGTACTGTTGCTATTTCTACTAAGTCAAGACAGCAGTCTCATGTCCAGTATCACTTCTTCTATTCTCTGTGTCCATTAGACTCTCTTTTTTTTCCTATTAGGAAATTTGAGCAACTCTTTGCAAGCAGTAATGACACAAGATCATGTTCTGAAACATCTCTGCTTTTTTCTTACTTGGATATCCCCACAGTGGGAAGCCTTCCTGTGTACAATGTAATAACTTGGCACCACCATATCAACAAAATATATACATGGATACAGTCATGTCTAATGATCAAGATAATTTATTCATTCTCACTTATTAGGAATGTCAGGGGTCAATGATACAGAAGTGAACAATACAAGGAAGGTCTTTACTTGTTTGAGCTTAAACACTCAAAGAGGAAATAACAGAAAAGTAAGCACACAAGCAATTAATTTGCATGATCTTGGGCAAGTAATTTTACTTAACTGAGTCTCAGCTGTCTTAATCTTAGAATTTGGAAATTATTTTAGAAAAAAGTCATCATTAAATGGGAAAATTATGAATAATAAAATATATCAAAATATTTACTACAGATGTATCAAAGAACTAAATGTAAAAAGAAAAATAATAAAATTTTTAGAATGTAATAGAATTTTTTTTAACCTTGTGCTTAGGAAGATCTTAAATAAGAGTATATACTTATAAGTCAAAAAATATGTTGACATAGTCAATTCAAAAATAAAAACAACTATATGGCTATAGAACCCCCCCACAAAATAGTCAAAAGATACATAAAAGATTGAGAGAAAACATTTGAAAAACATACGATACCCCAAATTTGCAATAAAGCTCTGAAATTGATAAACTACCCATTATAAAATGAACAAAGACTGTGAAAGGTGTTTCACATATCAGAAAATGCAAAAGAAACACAATGTCAGTATTAGCCAGAAAAATACACAAATTATAAAAACAAGAAACTACCAAACTTCTGTCATTAATTTGAAAAAATCTTTCAAGATTGACCATATGCCCCACTGAAAAGGCATAGGAAAACATTTATTCTCATATACAGTTGGTAAGATCATAAATTATAACAAATTTTGGAAACAGTAATCTGGAAATATTTATTAAACTTTAAATCACATTAACTTTGACCTCAAAATCTTACTCTGGGAATGTATCCAACTAAGATAAAAGTGCATGTACTTCAGGACATATGTAGATAGATTTATGTATGGCAGCATTATGTGTAGTAGAAAAAAATACTTGAAACAGCCTGAAATGTCCATATATAAAGAAATGTTTTTATCAATTATGCTATATCCATTCAAAAGACTTCTCTGTGAACTCCTAAAATGAATAAAACATATGTATATGTGTTAACTTCAAAAAAATTAATATGTTGTTTAAAAAATCAGGATCCCTAAGAATATATATATATTTGGTTACAATATTGTTATTAACTATATGTATATATTTTTGTTTGTATAAACAAAGAATATAGTAACGGAAGTTTTGGGATTCATACAAATAAATACCTAAGGGATTCCATTACTAGGTGGGATTAGAAAATTAAATCAAAGTTACCTGTTTACATTTGATGTTCCTATACTATTTGCCTTTTTGCTTTACAAGTGTTAATGCTTTAATTTTCAAATCATTGAGCAAGACATACCCCTGCACACACTGTAGTGAGGATTTGAGGAGAGATGTGCACAGAAATAATCCAGCACATGCGAGGGGCCGGTCACTTTTCCAGAGCAGCCAGAGAGGTTACCATAGAGGGGGTGGCCTTTGAGCTAAATATTGAGACAAATATAGAAATGCATCTTCCATTGGTTTATGATTTTGGAAATAGGGGATTCAGATCTGATCCTCTTATTAACACCAGAGATGTCCTTTAATAGTGTGAGTCTACCTTCTAAATCTCTGAAAAATACTCTCTTCTGGAATATATATGGCTTTTAAACCTATAAAAATGTACTCCAATCAATCACAATTTTACAGATTCAGATTAAAATAATATACTATTTAATATACATCTAATTCAGATTGGAAAAGTCTGACCATCAATCTTCTGTCATTAAAAAAAATCTGATAACACTGTTAGTTAAGATATAAGAAAAAGGTATTCTCATACCGTTTGTGGAGTACGTACATTGTTACAAAGTCTGAAGGACTGTTCGACAAAATGTTATGAATTTTAAATTTGATCCAACATTTCATTTCTAGGAATGTATCTCACAAATGTACCTACAAAGATACACACATGCATGTGTTCAAAAATATACATGACAGTACTCTTTGTAATAGTAAAGTGTTAGAAATAATGTAAATAAGAAATGGATCAAATAATTTGGGCAATGGAAAGAATAAGAGCAGGAAAAAATGAAGCCTAGAATGAGGTTTTCAACATCCAATATGCAATTTGTCTTCTTTCATAGCAGGTCTACCTTTTCTGAGTTGAGCCATGTTGTAACTTAGCCCTCTTCAGTGACTCATAGGAGTATAGTAATGACTGAATTATGCAATATTTTAGAAAATGGATAAAATATTTTATTTGCAATTTAAATACTCTATAGTCCTCAAATTTCTATTTCATGATAGAGTAATAACTTTTCTGCTGAATATATCCACAGTAAAGAATTTATACAAATGTACTGACTCCTCAAATGCTTCCTCATGAACTGTCTTTGAAGGTGGAAGTGTTGAATCTATTAGTCCCCTGTCCCAAATGATATTTTAACAGTAAACTCATTTCACTAACCATGATTAACTATTTTTTCCTGTTATGGACTGCATGTTTGTACCCCATATTCCTATGAAACTCATATTTTGAAACCCTGTGTGATTGGTATCCCCAAGGTGATGTGTAGTATTTGGAGATGGGGTCTTTGGGAGGTAATTACGTCATGAGTGTGGAAATCTAATGATAGAATTAATGCCTTTATCATAAAAGACACAGAGAACTTGCTTTCTCAACTTCTGTCTTCCATGTAAGGATACAAACAGATTCTGACCATCTACAAGCCAGGAAGAGGGCCTTCACCAGAACCTAACCATGCTGGTATTCTAAACTTGGACTTCCAATATCTAGAACTGTGAGAGGGAAAAAAAAAATGCTTGTTTGTAAGCCACCAAATCTATGGTGGTTTGTTATAGCATCATAAACAAATAAGACATAAGATATAAACTGACGGAGACAACCATAATAACAAATATTATCTGAATATTCTATTATTTAGCCTTTTGTCTTGGCATCAGATGGACACAGCTTAAAACACAGCTGGGATAATAACTTTTTAAGTAAGAGAAGTAGTAAAACGACTAGAAATAAAAATAATGTTAGGCTATATTCGGTACAGAGAGCCAGAATTGGAATCTATTTTGCTCTTCGCTAAATACTGGCATCTCTTCTCTAGATCTGATCCCATCCCTTTAAACAATTGTGAGCACTGGATTAGATCATTTGTAAGGACCCTTTCAATTAAGGAGCTCTTTCTAAATATGAACAGAAGACGTTCTATCAGAAAAGCTGTTAGACTGTCATTTTAAAACATAGTTAATACTAGCCAAAAAAAGGAGAATCAGGTTGACTCATTTATTGAACTAAAAACTCCATCTACTCTTCTAATTGGTGTATTTGAATAAGAATTTTCATAATTTTGTTTCCTGTGACTTGTCAAATGATACACTGTACAAAAACGTATTGACATAAGCTCTGGGTAGGCAGCAGAAAAAGAATCAATGCATTTTAAATGCCAATGCTTTTAAATTGATCATTGTCCTCGTTCATCTCAGACAGTGAAATGACTCACATAGGACGAAGATATTTCCAACCGGGCAAGACATTTTTCCTGATTAAATTTTTCTTATAAAAACCAAGTGATTTTTATAAGAATTTTTGTTACTTTTCCTTACATATTCTTTCATATGCAAAATATATTTTAATAAGAAAAAAATGCAACCTATACATCAAATATGAGTCATTGAATAAAACACAGCCACGCTGACTTTGAATTATACTTACAATGCAGGTAAAGTAGTTCATGGGCTCAAAGGAAATAGAGTTTATACCCAATTAAGTGGGAGAAGAGGGAAGAAGCAGGGATGCAGAAATATCTTCACAGGGAAATTTGTGTTTGAAATCAGCCTTAACAAATGAGCAAAAAGGCAAAAAGCAAAGGTAGAAAAGTATTCTAAGGAAAGGAGTCAGCATTGGGAAAAAAGATGGAACAGAGAAAAGCACAGACAGGCATGCTACTGTCTGCTTTCCACTGACACTTTCCCTTAATGTTTACAAAATCTGAGTATTATTAGCATAATTTTAAAGATGTGTAAACTAAGGTTCAGGCAGATTAACTTTTTTGTCCAATGTTACATACCTAATTATTAACTTGTCTTAGGTTACACACCTAATAAATAAATAAATAAACAGCTCTCAAACCCTATTATGAAAAATTTCAAAGCCATATTATACTGATACAGTAATTTATTCAAAAAGCATTTATTGAGAACTCACCAGGTATCAAAGACTACAGTTAAAACTAGTGATGCAATAGTCACTATCCATAAGGAGCCTGAGGACTCTTAGGCTGGGTGAGGAGATAATGAGCTTCCTAGTTGATATGCAATAACCTTTGCCTGCCTTTTTTTTTTTTACTTCCTGGACTGGTTTTTGCTCCACAAAGTACCCTTTCAGTTCGTCCTCATAAGGACCATTTAAACTGGTCCCTATTCTCCACTGAATCCTCTTTGCAACAAGGATTATTCTGGTACAAGTAGGAGCCCAGCACAGGGCTGTCTGGAAACAACAGCTAAGAGAAGGTCCTATTTTGAAGATGCTTCCACTGTCCCAGGAGGAAGCCCAGACCCAGTGTCTTAATCCTCAAGTTTCCTTCATTGACCTTGGGCACCTTGAATGTATGGTCAGGAGCAGAGGCATTCCAATATATTCTCCTTTCTTTCACCAGGGAGAGTTCATGATGCCCAGGAAAGGTACAGCTCCCTTCTGCCTCTTGCCTACTGAAGCTCTTAGAGGCCAGAGTTGAGTAATACCTCCTCATAGCTTTCTTCTCTTTCACCTTCTCTTTGTCTATAACAATGCATTCCCATGATTCCTTACTTTAATCCTTCTTGATGTGCTTAAACATGAAACAACCCGCCCTTATTCTCAGGAATTCAAAAGTAGACAAGCTATTTTGTTTTCTAGCATTGCAAAGCTTACCCATCTCCTCCACTGTGAGGGAGACTTCTTACTGCATGCTGAAATTAGTTTATGCCCGATAATGTTTTCAGCCATTTCTCTGGGCCGCAAATAAGACTTGTCTGTATGTTTGAACACTGAGCATAAGGAATATCCAGGTCTCAGGGGCTAGTGATAAAATATAAAGGTGCTTCCAGTTTTAGATGACCATTACTAGGGTTGATTTCTATAGAACATTTCCCTGAAGTACAATTATTTATTGGATAGAAAGCCAAATTATCTCATGTTATCTTCATCTGAAGGTTAGAAGTAGAAATGCCTTAACAAGAGACTAGGAAAAGATGACATCAACTAAGTATTTGATAAGACACACACACACACACACACACGCACGCACATTTTTATTTTTTATTTATTATACTTTAAGTTCTAGGGTACACATGCACAACATGCAGGTTTGTTACATATGTATACACATGCCTTGTTGGTGTGCTGCACCCATTAACTCATCATTTACATTAGGTATATCTCCTAATGCTATCCTTCATCCCGCCCCACTCCCCTAACCCCACGATGGGCCCCAGTGTGTGATGTTCCCCTTCCTGTGTCCAAGTGTTCGCATTGTTCAATTCCCACCTATGAGTGAGAACATGCAGTGTTTGGTTTTCTGTTCTTGCGATAGTTTGCTCAGACTGATGGTTTCCAGCTGCATCCATGTCCCTATAAAGGACACAAACTCATCCTTTTTTATGGTTGCATAGTATTCCATGGTGTATATGTGCCACATTTTCCTTTTTTTTTTTTAATAATCAGATTTGCATTTTATTATTATTATTATTATACTTTAAGTTCTAGGGTACATGTGTATAACGTGTAGGTTTGTTGCATATGTGTAATTGTGCCATGTTGGTGTGCTGCACCCATCAACTCATCATTTACATCAGGTATAACTCCCAATGCAATCCCTCCCCACTCCCCACTCCCCGTGATAGGCCCCGGTGTGTGATGTTCCCCTTCCAGAGTCCAAGTGATCTCATTGTTCAGTTCCCACCTAGGAGTGAGAACATGCAGTGTTTGGTTTTCTGTTCTTGCGATAGTTTGCTGAGAATGATGGTTTCCAGTTGCATCCATGTCCTTACAAAGGACACAAACTCATCCTCTTTTATGGCTGCATAGTATTCCACGGTGTATATGTGCCACATTTTCTCAATCCAGTCTTTCACTGATGGACATTTGGGTTGGTTCCAAGTCTTTGCTATTGTAATAGTGCCGCAATAAACATAATGCACAGACACATATTTTTAATCTGTTATAATGGCAAATATCTTACTGTTCATGTTTTTCTATTCTACTTTTCAGGGTAATGGGGTAGGCAATTGATATTTCTTTTAGAATATAAGGGGTATGAACAGATGGCTGGAAACAGGAATAGAGGCAGTCTATATCCTAAAAAAGAATTGATTTAAATTTTCCTCTTTATTCTCTTAGGTGAAGTTTATGTCACTTTTTAAAATTCTATAGGATGCAGGGAGAGAGGAAGTGAAGGACATCTAAGCTTCCACATTCCCACCATGATCTTTTATAATCCTAGCTACTAGAAAACCCCTTAGCACTTGGGGTCTCAAGACTAACATAGGGAGCTGGCTAGAGATAGCACAGAGGCATTGCTTCAGAGAGGGAGCCCACACTGTGACCCACAGGCCCCTGCCCTTGAACAGCTGGAGCACGGCACCATTCAGAAAGTCCAACTCACACAAAACTGCTTCCTGCTCTGGGACTGACAACACTGCCGCTGCTGCCAGGCCAAGGAGGGAGAGGAGAGGCCAGGTACTTTTACACACTCCAAGGAAAAACTCAGTGCTGTTGCTGTAGGTTGCTGTGGAACTAAGGAGTGAGCAAAGCACATATCCCTTAGCTGCCTGCCTACACTGCTGGCACTGAGAGTGGCCCCACCCTCCCCTGGGGCAGGCCTGCAGGGCAATTGCTACTGCCTCTACCTAAGCATTCTGCTAGCAGCCTGGGGACTGCAGTCCCACTCCTGCCTATCACAGCCAGCACTTGAACACACTACCAGAGACCTAAGGACAAGTCCACCAGCGTGGTCCTGTCACCCAGATATTTGAACATGCTGTCTAGGGACCTGGAGATTGGCCAGTCCAGTCCACCACTCTCAGCACCTAAGGGCTTCTTCTGGAATCTGAGGTCAGGCTGACCTAACCTGTAATATCACCACAGCTGTCACCCACCTGCATGTGCCACTTGCTCCCTGGCCCACTCACACCATTACAGCCACTGCCAGCACCAGCTCAAACCACTTAGGTTCCAGTGGATAGTTCCACCACTGTATTGCCATTGCGCATATCATGCTCACTGCCCAGGAGCCCAAGGAACCACCAATACACTTGGCTCACCACTGCCACTATGAGCAGCCAAGCAAGCCTCCTGGAGGCCTTACAATCAGCCTACCTGGACCCACTAACACTAGAGCCAGAACACACTGCTCCAGGGCTCAGGGACAGGCACGCTCACTGCTGCAAACATGAGGCCCAAAGACTGACCCATCTGACATTCCAGTCCCCAGCAAAACTTCACCATAGCCTCCATTAATAACTGCACTCTAAGCCACTGAAAAAAATCACAGATACCATGGATGCTATTTACAGCTGAAGAAATCATGCTGAGACTGCACTATTGCATACAGCCAAAATAGAAGTCAAAGAGGACTATTCAACCAACACCATAGATAGAGCTTTAGAAAAAGTACTCCCCTATGAAAGCAAATTTTAAAAATTAGAAAAAGTAACTGTTACACTGGATGCAAAAATATCAATGTGAGGATATAGGAAACATGAAAAAGCAAGAAAATGAAAAACAATCCACTCAAAAGAAAAACAAGTTTTCAGTGTATCCCCATCAAAAAGATTTGTGAAATCTGGATAGAGAATTCAAAATACTGATTTTAAATAAGCTCAGTGAGATATAAGAAAACGCTAAAAAAAAAAAAAAAAAAAAAAAAAAAAAGAAAAAGAAAAAGAAAAGAAAAGAAAAGAAAGAAATCAGAAAAACATTTCAGAACATGAATGAGAAATTTACCAAAAAGATTTTTAAAAAGAACCAGGAAAGAAATTCTGGAACTAAAGAATTAATTGAAGAAAATACAAAGTACATTTAAAGCATAAACAACAGACTAGATCAAGCAGATGAAAGAATCTCAGAACTTGAAGACAGGTATTTTGAAATAATCCAATCAGACAAAGTTAAAGAAAAAAGGATTTAAAAAATGATTGAAGCCTCCATGACATTTGTAACAACATAAAATGACCAGATACTCAAATTATCAGTGCTCCCACGGGTGAAGAGAGAAGAAAAGAGTTAGAAAACCTATTTAACAAAATAACAGGTGAAAACTTCCCAAGTAGAGCAGGGACAAGATATCTAGGAGGCACAGAGATTTCCAAACAGATACAACACAAAAAGATATTCTTCAGGGCAGTTTATAGTCAAACAGTCTAAAGTTAAAAAAAAAAAAAAATTCTAAAAGTAGCAACAGGAACTATCAAGGAACCTCCATCACACTAATAGCAAATTTCTCAGAAGCCTTACAGCCAGTAAAAAATGGAATGACATTTTTAAACCACTGAAACAATAAAAATGCCACCCAAGAATACTATATCCAGCAAAATTATCCTCCAGAAATAAAAAAGAATTAAAGTTCCAGACAAGCAAATAATGAGAGAATTCATCACCATTAGACCAATCCTACAAAACTGCCCAAGGGAGTTCTGCAACTAGAAGCAGAAGTACATTTACCATCCCCAAAGCACATGAAAATATAAAGCTCACTGGTAAATGAAATACACAAAGGAGGAAGAGAAAGAGCTCAAATGGTACCACTATAGGAAACCACAAAACCACAATGACAAACAATAAGAAAAGGAAAGAACACCACCAAAATAGCCAGAAAACAACTAGCAATATGACAGAAACAGAATGTCACATATCAGTAAATAACCTTGAGTATAAATGGGTTGAACTTTCCACTTAAAAGATATACACTGGATAAATGGATTTAAAAAAATAATACATGATCAACCTATATGTTGCCTGCAAGAAATGCACTTTAGCTGTAAAGACACATATAAACTCAAAGTAAAGTAAGAGAAAAATATACTCCTTACAAACAGAAACTACAAGTAAGCAGGAGTAGCTATACTTACATAAGCCAGATAAAATATATTTTAAGACAAAAACTTTAAAAAGATACAAAGAAGGTCTTTATATAATGATAAAGGGGTCAATTCAGTCAGAAGATACAGTATTGCAAATATATATATGCATCCAACACCAGAGCACCCAGGTATATGAAGGAAATATTACAAGACCTAAAGAAAGAGAAAGACCCCAATACGATAATAGCTTGGGACTTCAACACTCCACTTTCAAATTTTGACAGATCATCTGGACAGAAAGTCAACAAAGGAACATCAGACTTAGTTTATACTGTAGACCAAACAGACCTAGTAGACATTTATAGAACATCTTATTCAATAGCTGCAGAATACACATTCTTCTCCTCAGCACATGAAACATTTTCCAGGACAGACCATATGTTTGACTACAAAACAAGTCTCAAAAAAATTCAAAAAATAGAATTGAAATTATATCAAACATCTTTTCTGAACACAATGAAATAAAACTAAAAATCAATAACAAGCAGAACTTTGAAAGCTATACAAACATGAAAATTAAACAACATGCTCCTGAACAAGCACTGAGTCTTTGAAGAACTTAAGAAGGAAATTAAAAAATGTCTTCAAACAATGAAAATGAAAAACAACACACCTAAACCAGTGGGAAACAGCAAAAGCAGTGCTAAAATGTAAATTTATAACAATAAACATCTACATCAAAAAGTAGAAAGATGTCAGACAACATAAATAATATAATGCACATCAAGGAACTAGGAAAGCAGGAACAAAACAAACCCCAATGTAGCAGGAGGAAAGAAAAAGATGAGAGCAGAGCTAAATAAAACAGATACTAAAAAACAACACAAAAAGTCAATATAACAAAAAGTTGGTTATAAAAAATAAAAATAATAAATTGCCAGCAAGACTAAGAAAAAAGGAAAGACAACAAATAAAATCAGAAATCATATGATCATCTTAACAGACACAGAAAATTTTCTTGATAAAATCCAATATCCTTGTATGATAAAAACTCTCAACAAATTAGGAATCGAAGAAACATACCTCAAAATAATAAAGGCCACATAGGACAAACCCACAGTTAACATATTGAATGGGGGAAAGCTGAAAGCCTTTCCTCTAAGATCTGGAACAAAACAAAGGTGCCTTCTTTCTTCATTCATATTCAGCATAGTACTGGAAGTCCTAGCCAGAGCCAAAAGGCAAGAAAAGAAAATTAAAGACATCCAAACTGAAAAAGAATAAGTCAAGTTGTCCTTTTTTGCTTACGACATAATCTTACATCAAGCAAAACCTAAAGACTCTGAAGAAACTCCTAGGTTTCTTAAATAAATTCAGTAAGGTTGCATGATACAAAATCAACCTACAAAATTTAGTAGTTTTTATATATCAATAATGAATTAGCTGAGAAACAAAAAAGAGTTAATCCCATATATAATAGTGACAAAATATAAAATGCCTAAAAATAAATTTAACCAAAAAGGTAAAAGACCTCTACCAAAAAAACAAAACCAAAAAACAAACAAACAAACAAAACCTCAAAACACTAAAATTGAAGAGTATACAAACAAATGGAAAGATAGCTCATGCTCATGGTTTAGAAGAATTAATATCATTAAAGTGATCATATTGCCCAAAGCAATCTACAAGTTCATTGTAATCCCCCATCAAAATACCAATGCCATTTTTCATAGAAATAGAGAAAACAATCCTAAAATTCATATAGAACCAAAAAAGAGCTAGAATGGCCAAAGTAATCCTGATCAAAAAGAATGAAGCTGGGGGCATCCTACTGTTGGACTCCAAAATATATTACAAAGCTATAGTAACCAAAACAGCATGGTATTGGCTTAAAATATATGCATAGACCAATAGAACAGAATAGTGATTCAATTAATCCATGTATTCACAGTCAACTGATTTTTGACAAAGGCAGCAACATTCACTGGGCAAAGGACACCCTTTTTACTAAGTGGTGCTGGGAAAATTGGAGAACCATATGCAGAAGAATAAAACTGGACCCCTACTACTCCTCATAAACAAAATTCAACTCAATATGGATAAAGACTTTATCATTAAGTCTTCTTAATGTTAATCATTAAAGTTAATAAAATTTAAATCATTAAGTTTGCATAAAACTTCTAGAAAAAAATATAGGATAAAAGACTTCAAGAATTCAGTCTAGGCAAATATATCATGGCTAAGACCTCAAAAGTAAAGACATCAAAGAAAACAGTCAACAAAGTGAAATTGCAACCTGTTGAATGAGAGACTATACTTGCAAACAATGTATCTGACAAGTGACTAATACCCAGAATATACGAGGAACTCAAAGAACTCACCCTAAAAACATAAATAATCCCATTAACAAGTGGACAAAAGACACAAACAAACTTTCCTCAAAAGAAGACATATAAACGACCATCACGTATATGAAAAAGTGCTCAACATTGCTAAGCATTGGGGAAAGGCAAATCAATATCACAATGAGATATAATCTAACCCCAGTTAGAATGGCTTTTATTACAAAGACAAAAAATAGCAGGTGCTGGTCAGGATGTGGAGAAAAAGTAACTCACACACTGCTGGTGGCAGTGTAAATTAGTAAAACCACTATGGAAAATGGTACAGAGATTTCTCGAAAAACAAATATTGAAGTGTCATACAATCCAGCAATTCCACTACTGGCTATTTAATATATTTTTCAAAAAGATACCTGAACTCATATGTTTATTGCAACACTATTCACAATGGCAAAGATACGGAATCAACCTAGTTGATCATCAATGGACAAACAGAAAAACAATATATAAACACAATGAAATACTATCCAGTCATACCAATGAATGAAATCATGTCATTTTCAGCAAGATGGACGGAACTGGAGGTCATTATGTTGAGTGACAGAAAGATACCACATGTTCTTCCACATGGAAGCTAAAGAAGTCCATCTAATCAAGATAGAAGATCAAATTATAGATACCAGAGGGTAGGTAGGGTGTGTGAATGGGAATGGGGATCAAAGAGGTTGATTAGTGGGTACAAATATATCAAATATATAATTAGATAGAAGAAACAAGTCCCAATAAGAGAGTAAGATGACTATAGTTAACAACAACACAGTTTATATTTCAAAGTAGCTAGAAGACTTGAAATGTTACCAACACATAGAAATGACAAATACTCAAGGTGATGGATACCTCAAATACCCTAGCTTGATCATTACACATTCTATGCATGTAGCAAATACATGTACCTCATAAATATGTAAAATACATTGTGTCAATACAAATTGCAAAATTCTATGTAACTCTTTCTAATTAATTTATTAATATATGTTGTAAGCGCATGATATATTTTGGTTGCTAGTGTTGCACTGGACTTACAGAAAAATCAAAGTCACAAATCCCCTCAGCAACAGCCTAAAAAACATCTTAAATGTTATCAGCTTTAAATGTTGCAAAGCTGTGTTTATTTGGCTTCTAATTTTGAATATATCCCAAATGACAAATTAAGAGCTATTAAACCCTGGCTTAGTTTGAGTTCCTCTTACGAGTCTATTCTTCTATCAAAATAGAATGGGACCCAACTGCTCAAAGACATAAGGTTTGCTTTATCTCAAACAAACATAGCTAGAATTTTAGAAATGAGGAAGAAGCAACATTTTCTGGAAAGGCTTAACATTTAATTACCAGTGAGTATATTTGCTTTGGAAAAACCTTTCAACTGAACAATGGTTTCCATTATCCTCAGCCTTCGGTTTTCCTCTAAATCCTCTTTTGTAGGCATTTCTTAGCTCTCTCAACACTGCTTGACAGTTTTGTTATTTTAGTCTGATTTTCTGCAATTCTACTTCTCTGCTGTCTGGATGATTTTATTATTTACCATATTCTCTCTTTCCGATTGGGAGTCTTATTCTGGTTTTGGCTTGCCAGAGTTTTGGCAGGCTACTGCTATAAAATACAAGAGATTTGGAAGCTATGCAGATGGCAAATGTAGTGTTGTATGCTTTCATTCATGATGGGCTTCCGTCTTTTTTATAACAGGCAGGAAAACTGCCAGCTCTTATTTCCTGTGCCCGCTTCTGACATATTTAAGCAAGATTGTGGTAGTGATTTGCAGGGCTGCAGGCTTTTCAGTTGGGGTACACTCTGGTGGTTAGGATTTAAAGGAAAAAGTTTCTGTTGATACTTAGCTTTGATTTTCTTACATTTGTGTTCTATCTTGGTGTGTTTTTAATGACTCCATTTACTTTTGAAGTTAACATCTTTCCTTTAGAAGAGTTAAAAGATTACCTAATATTGTCTTTGGTTTTTATTGTTTATTTTTCCCAAAGCTAGTACTCATGATAACAATGAAATTTATTTTTTTTGAAAGAACATCTTGCCAAGCATTACCACTAAAATAATAAGATCTACTCTCTCGATTGGAATTGAATAAACCTGTTTCTGGAAATGGCTCCTGGAAAAGAGAAGCATTCATTTCAGCTCATTAGATCCATGAGCTTAAGCTTAGATAAACAATTCCTGTTTAGAAAAGGTAGGACAATTTTGCCACAGCATAGCTTGGATGTTTAGGATGCTCTAGTAAATCAAGGGTGTGAAAAGTGCAATCTTTTGCAAAAAGTGAAATATTGACTGGCATTGTTAATGAAAGTACGTTTTTCCATCATGTAATTATGGCACTGTAAGAACCAAAAATAATTAAGTCTTCCCAGTGCCTCAGTTTCCCTTGATTATGCCTTTTTTCTCTCGTAGGGAGATGTGTTGAGGAAAATATCATTCTAATTACTTTCTATACAACTTAAAAGTTCAGGACAGGAATATACAAGCATCAGCACAAGTAAAACAGGCCTTCACAAATACAGCTTTGTTAATATAAATTAATATATTGTATCAACATATCAAATTTTATTCTGTCATACTATATGATGTCTATTAATTTATGGATTCTACTATAAAAAGGCACACAATTTTGCTCCGTCATACATAAATAATATGACAAATAAGCAACTGGTCTGATTCTAACCTCCTCTGCAGCCCTAAATATTATGTCCTCCCTCAATAGCAATCTGAATCAGTAGGAATTCTGAATGCAAAATTAATGGAGTTCTAACCATGAAAAACAAAAATAAGGATTTCAGATATCCCAAGAGAGTTCCAGTACCAAACCCAGAACTTGGCCTAGTCAATATGGATTAAAGACTTAATCATTAAGTCTTCTTAATATTGGCCAAGTCAATTCTTCACCACAGAGGATTCTGCCTTTATAACAAGGTATTTGCTTTCCTGGTCCTCCCTACAAAATGCCAATAATGTCTTTCCCCTCAGTTAAAAGGTCAGAAAAAAAAAAAAAATCCCTGACCACTCCCAGATACCACATGGACGGCAAGATACTGACAACCTCCATTTGAGAACCACTGCACACACAATATTGGCTTGGAAGTTCTTCAACTCTAGAACTCCAAAGACACAAAGACAATTCTGTTACACATTAAATACTGAGTTCAGGCCAGGCATGGTGGCTCATGCCTGTAAGTCCAGCACTTTGGGAAGCCAAGGTGGGCAGATCATGAGGTCAGGAGTTCGAGACCAGCCTGGCCAATATGGTGAAACCTCATCTGTACTAAAATATATATATATATATTAGCCAAGCGTAGTGTGCACCTGCAGTCCCAGCTACTCAGGAGGCTGAGGCAGGAGAATCACTTGAACCCGGAAGGCGGAGGTTGCAGTGAGCCAAGACTGGGTCACTGCACTCCAGCCTGGGTGACAGCGTGAGACTCTCTCAAAAAAATAAAAATAAAAAGTAAATACTGAGTTCAACCAAAGGACTTGTATGTGTTTATGATAATTTCTCTGTTGCACAGGATGTATGGACTGAGTTTTTGCATTATTATTCAATTTATTTACCTTGATCAAAAAATCAAAAAGAATCATGCAGACACAAACAAAAGATAAAGAAAATAAAGCTAATAAAGCTACATATCAATTTTTTCTTGGATTCAGATGCTTTTTAATTAGTAGAGAATTTGTGTCTGCTTTTATTTAATTGTGTATACAGCAGAATTAAAACTGAAATAAGGAGATTGCAATACAAAGGCTAAGGTTTACCTGACCCTAAGACTACCTTATTTGTAAATTACAATTTATGACTATAAGTATTTTATTATGAGGTAATAGATTCAGTAGATTCAAATGAAAGTATCATCAGCTTCATTAAAAATTGTCTGATAAAATATAATATAAACAAATACTGTTTATAAAGTAATAGGGATAGGTTTACTGACTTATGTATATTTTTCAGCAAAAACTTACCATGACAAAGACATTCATCAACTCCATATTAACCAAAGTACACATTTCAAGTTAGAAAGTTTAGCCCACTTGTCATTATAACTAAATAAATGTGCC
This sequence comes from Papio anubis, assembly GCF_008728515.1. Lineage (NCBI taxonomy): Eukaryota > Metazoa > Chordata > Mammalia > Primates > Cercopithecidae > Papio > Papio anubis. The sequence goes on from NC_044980.1 coordinate 111,215,399, forward strand.
CATAATATACCATGTTTTATTAAATGATCTTTTTCTGTAAGACACAAAAGTAGACTTGAAGAAGTGAAAATACATTCTATGTTCTCGCATAAGAAGATACAGCATTCTAAAAATTGCAATTTCCTCCAAGCTACATAATACATTCGATATAATCCCAATACAAATACCATAAGAATTGTTTCTAGCATTATACAAGTTCATTTTAAAGTTCATGTAGAAAACTAACCATAAAGCAATATCCAGAGAAATCTTAAAATGTTTGGGGGAACTACTTCATCCAGACATAAAATATATCATAAAGTCTCTATAATTAAGCTATATGCTATGAACATATGAATGACCAGACACACTAGTAGAAGAGAGTAGGAAATTCAGAAAATGGATCCTAGAGCATTGGAAAATGTGGAATATAATTAGCAGAGCATCTCAAATCAGTGATAAGAAAACTGTATAGTCATATGGAATAGTGCAACTTTTGAATCATTCCTCACATCATATATCAGGATAAATTTCAAATGAATCAGAGGTTGAAACATAAAAAATACCACCATACAGGTACTAGAAAAAAATGGTGAAATTTCACTATAAATCAGAGTAGAAAACACTTTCCTAATTATGATTCAAAACCAAGAAGCAATAAAGAAAATGTCTCGTACACTTTTGTACATTAAAAAAATCTTTATGGCAAACACATACACAGAAGAGTAAAAAGATAAATTGTAAACCAGAAAAAAATTATCAAGAATACATTACAAATAAGTTCATACCCTAAGAAATACAAAGAAAATTCAATATTTGAGAACCAAAAGACCAATTGCCCAATAAAAAAATTACAAAGAAACATAAATAACATATAAAGATGCTCACTTTCACTCATAATAAAAAATGCAAATTAAACCTATTATCAGATACCATTTCTCATCTATCCAATTGGCAAACATCTGAAAGTTTGACAGTATACTCTATATAGTTGGCCTGTGGGGAGTCATTCTCATACATTGCTGGTGGGAATGTAAAATGACTCAACCCAAGGGAATTTGATATCTAGCAAAATTGCATACACAATTACCCTTTATCTCAGCAATCCCACTACTAGGCACTTTCCCAAAAATACACTGGCAATAGTACGAACTGTGATCCACAAAAATTATTCATCATAACAGTATTTGTAATAAGAAAATACTGGGAAAAATCAATGTGCATAATTACAGGACTGCCTGAATAAACTTTAATGGAGTACTCTGCAGCTGTAATATTGAATGACAATCCCATTCTACTGTAGCATAGTGATCATGAGGATAAATTATTAGGCTTAAAAAAAACAAGGTACAGAACAGTTTTATTACTATTACACAAAAAGAAGAGAGAGAAGTATGTATGTGTGCGTGTATGTAAGCACAAATACACTTACATATGTGGGTACTGATATACACTCATGCATATATACATTTACATATATATGTTCATGCATATGTGTATACATATATATTACAAAAAAAGAAAGATAAACTAAAAATAGCAAAAAATGTCACCTATTAAAGGAGGCAGACATAGGGATGAAAGTTAAACTCATTTTGAGTTTTGGCTTTGGAGTCTTGTAAATTATTTATATTTAATAAACAAAACTAAAGATAAATAACAAAAAGTATCCCTATATTTATGAAAAGTAATTCAAGAAAATGAATCTAACTGTATATTAAGTTGGTGGCATAGCCACATAAAAAAAAATTATGTTGACGGATTTAAAAAACAATATTTTCATTATAATCCTTGTGGGATATATCCTAAGGACAAAAATAACGACAAAGAAATCTTATATTGTACTCAGCGATTTTATCATAAATTAAAATTCTGGCATTGTTATTTTGAAACTATTATGAATATATTGTAGGACAAAAGAAATAAGTAATTATGTTAACTCCAATAGGAACCAAGATTTTCAGATAAAGAGAAAGAGATGCAAACATAAAACAATTTAAATGAGTACCCTATAATCTGAAATCTGAGTTTCCAATATCCCTATGAAGTCATGAAATATTTTCTCTATACAAAAAAGTGTGAATTTTCAAGTTCTGAAAGGTCAAAAATAAACGCTAATTCAGTAACAATAGGCAACTGTACAGTACTTGTTTTGGAATCAAATTGTCATTTTCTACTAAATGAACATAGGCTTTTTGGAGCAATAGGTGATTCCAGGTCTTGGAATATTCAAAATGAGCCTGCAACATCTTGTACCAAAAAAAAAACAAGAAAGATTTCAGACTATTGCAGTTGTATTAAGAAAAAAAAAAAAAAAGGTACAAGAGGCAATAAACTCTGATTGGTTAAGAATTGAGTAATTTGAATATCAGAAAGAATAATATTTGCAATTGATCAGAACACACTGAGCATTTCTTTAAAAATTGTTGGTTAACTGTGAAGTTGCTAAAATATCAACTCATTCTGCAAATTAATGAATAAAGGCAAATAACCAAACCTTTACCATCATTTTACAAATTATATTTGGACGTAACAATACTGATGAAAGGAAAATTATTCTTTATAGAAGTATTTCAGCTACAAATGCAGAAAGAATAAAAAATTTAAAATCACAATACTGTGACCTCTAAGGGAAAAGAAGATCTTAGCACTGATTACCAATGGGCAACCATTTTGTGAAAGTCGTAGGAGGAACCCTGGAATAGATTGATGGAGCTTACAACTCCGAACTCACATGACTAAAAGTGAGGCTTCCTCCTGATATGATGCTGTTGATGTTTCACAGCACTTCCTGAAGTGTCTTTTGAAGGTTTTTTGCTTTAAAAAAAAAAGTGAAGCTTAATCGAGTGCTTCAGATTGAAATTTTACAAGAAATATGGAGAATGAATGAATTAGGTAAAAGAGGAGATTATGCCACAAAGAAGCAACCAGTGAAATCCAGAACGTGAAAAAATCCCGCCAGACCTAGTTTCATTTTCAATAAATAAATGTCAAGGGGAAAAAAAGGAGAGAAGAAACTGCTCTAGAGAAAAAGAATTTACAAACATTAACAAAGTATATGTACAGACCTTGGTGAATTTTTAATTTGAACAACTGTAAAGATAATTTGGCAAGTTTGAGCATGGACTGGTTACTAGATGATATTGTTAATATTAGTCTTAATAATGATAATGTAAATATGAAAAAGTAATTAGCCATTAGAAATATATTTTGAAGAATTTATAGTTTCTGATTTTTTAAATACTTTAGAAAAGTAGAGAAGATAGATGAAATAAAATTGCAAAATGCTAATAACTATTGAAACTAGATGATGGATACAGAGTAGTTTATTGCATTATTTATTTTCTTCTGTTTGAAAAATACCATGATAAAAAACTGTTTTTAATTTATTGATCTGGTCACTTCTATTTTATAACTACTAGTGACTGCTCCCCTTGTGCAAACATTGCAGAAACTGTATTCTTCAGCATGTGATTCAAATCACATAAATTTCCATTGTTCTTTTTTTAAGTGAAATTTATTCTTTCATCAGACTTGGTACACTTACAGGTAGAGTTTCAATATGTTCTGCTTCATATGCTTTCTTAATCCATTAAATAATATTATGTAAGTAAGTTTTAGATTTTCTTCACAATGAAAATAAATGAAACACAATTATGTCTGTGAAGGACCCTCTGCTTTTATGTGATATTTTATCTCAATAGTTCCCAATCTGTGGATCCTGAACCTTTGGAAAACCACAGAGAAAATCGGGCAGCCATGAAATGAACTGTGTATGTAACCCCTATAATATTTTACACATATAAGTAGTATTATAGTAAGAGTTACTGAACTGTCTTTATAAGTAAAAATCTCAATTAGTGAATATTTAAATTACAATGACTCCTCTTATATAAGGTTATATTTTTCTTTACATTAACAAAAAATGCCCTAATTACTAACAACATTGAAAACCTCTGACTACTTGGTTCCGACACTATTTAGTGTTTAATTTTCAGGTATTTTAGAAACAGCAGTGGTTTTTGTGTGTGTGTTTTTAAAGAAAATAATCCCTAAGGGGTCCCTATTAAAAAGATGTCCTGCAGATGGATCATGAGTGGTCCTTCATCATTCCCTGAGATGAACTCCTCTCTACAAAATGCTAATAGGTAGAATACCATGTGAAGAGAGGCCCCTGGACTTGTGCAACATAGTGACTCTGAGCCTCAGGAACCTTTTCTCCCTAAGACTACAAAATGCAAAAATGCTATTCTCTTTTTGTATCACAATCACATCAAGTTTTAGGATAATTTTTGTAATGTGTAGTAAACAAAGAAAGATATAAGATAGCCAATACCAATAAATAAGATTGTACCCTCTTATGGTAGAAACTGAACCTCCGCTGGATTTTACCCAAATCTGGTCTCCAGCATGACTGTAGAACATTGAAGGAACTAGACTGAGGGAAGGAAACATGCTGGTGCCCACTGGACTCCACATGCTGGAGACTGGCTGCATATTTATGAACGCTGATCATTATTTAGACCAGATAAAACCCTATTTTTTCTAGATGCCTCTTAACTATTTTACAGGTGTCCACATGAATTGTTTATACTATCCTCATGAACAAGATACTTGTCACTTACGATTTTTTTTCACTTTGATGTTCTCTTCCAAATAGTTTCCCTTTCTTAAGATGAACATTGTTAGGCATAATTATAAGCATATAAAGGCACAGTGCTTTACCAAGTAAAATGCAATATTCTTGTTCTTGTTCCTTCCTTGTTTATAAAGAGTTAAATCAAACACTTTGTGTGAGGGTAATGTGTGTATATGTCAGGGAAGCTATAACTGACTGTAGAATTAAATCTGAATCCTAAAACTTGAGATTCCAATGGGACCACCGCAATCAGGGTGAGGCATGAAAAACTATTTGAAGTAAGAATAGGATGAAGGAATGGATCTATCACTATCTCAAAGAAACCGAAAATTAGAATGTTTGGGGAATAAGAGAGATCGATATTATCTCCCTAGCTGCATTTTTTATACTTGTTCTCCTTAAACTATTATCTACCTGGGCCTCTGTTTATGCTTGCTCTTCTTTGAAATAGTATGGAGTGAAGAAATTTATTATTAGGAAATATTTCTCTATATAAAAATGCTTAGTTTATTTATGAAGAACTAGTTACCCTACTTTTAATTTTGCCTGTAGCCAAATGAATTTTTAATATTTAATGCTTGTAGCTACATTTATTTAAGATCAGAGTTGTGAAATATTTATAGAGAAAGAGGTGATGATGAACTCAATACCAAACCCCATGGTTTCACTTGTAATAACCAGGCCTCTGGGTCACTTTTATAAACCTGATAACTATAAATTCAGAGGTAAAATGAATAGAGGGATACAATAAAAAGTAACATGAACCCAAGATTAAAATGACTACCTAAGAGACCAGTTAAAATAGATTAGTACCCTTGTAGCAGTTATTGATGACATTTTAAAGAACAAATTGACCAATATGGAATAACATAAAGCAAGAAAGCACTGTCTGATGGAGGTGACACTCGGTATAGGTTTTCTTATGGTTTTGTTTTTTCTCTGAAACACAAACTCTCTGCTCATACCCCTATGTGTCATAACTGACTAAGCCAATAAATTGGCTTCCATAGAAGTTCACTTTGTTTTTTTCATTTGTAAAGCAGAAAAATGAAAGGACACTTCTCCTTTACCACAAAACTAATAAAACTCATTTTTGAAAGCTAACACTATACCCCTGCTGAAGATAAAGTACTATGGAAGGTCTAAAACTATTAACAAGTAAAAAATAAATCTGATTTTATAAATAAAAATAATTCATGGGAATTATTACCTTTGTCATTTGGTCATTCATAATATCTGGTTAAAAAAATAAACAATCTAATTTCATTAATTCTTTTTTTAGTAATCAAAAGATAACAAATTCTTCTTTATTATACCATATTACTAAGTGCATAACAGGGTTAGCTACAGATTAGCCATTGGGCACATATCTATGGATTGATTAGTTGATACACTGAAACTCTATTCACACCAGAAACTATGCCCCTAAGTATTGTTTCTTTTTCTTGCTATCTACAACGTGCTCCTTGGTTACTTCATTCATCCCAGTTAGAAGGACGAATGTGTGGGCATGCTAAAAATAAAATTCCTGTTCCAAGATCTTTAAGCCAATATAGATAATTGAATTTTAAAAAGCATACTGGAGTTTAAGCCACTTAAATGGGACTTGATGAAGCTGTGTATACATTAGGAATGGTTTAGAGAAAAATATTGGTAATGCCCAAAGAATGCTCATCCGAATTTGTGTCATTATTAGTTCTTCTGCTAAGACCAGCCTCTTCTTCTTTAAAATGCGTGTATCACTGAACAGCAACCTTCACCCAATATTTTAATGAAGAGACACAAAAGAATTAAGCATGAAAGAATCTTCCAAAAATGAACATAAAAAATAGATAAGCCATTTTTGGTGATGATGAAAACACAAATGCCCATGGGAGCTAAGTAGGCAATACAGATAAGTAAACTGAAATGATCCAGTTGTAAGAATAACAATAGAGCAACAGCAACTAAAAAAGGGCAACAGAGCAAAGACAACTAAGAAACACCAGGGAGTAGTGGAAACCATAACTGTCCTCAGACCACAAATCCTGTTCACAGGGCTGCCATGGCTTGGCTCTAACAGAGAGTGGCCATGAGGATGCTTTTTAAAGAGCAGGCAGAAATCTGTATTTTGTTTGCAATCTCTCCATTTTAAAGTATTGTAACTATTTTAGTCCATTTGGTCTACTAAAACAAAATACCATAACTGGGTAGCTTATAAACACCACAGATTTATTTCTCACAGCTCTGGAGTCTGGGAAGTCCATTATCAACTCACTGACAGATTTAGTGTGAGGGCCTATTTCCTGGTTCAAAAATGGCACCTTCTCCCTGTGTCCCTGTGTCCCCAAATGGAGGAAAGGGCAAAAGAGCAGTCTAGGGTCTTTTTTTTTATACGGAGTCTCGCAATGTCACCCAAGCTGGAGTGCAATGGTGCAATCTCAGCTCACTGCAACCTCCGCCTCCTGGGTTCAAGCAATTCTCCTACCTCAGTCTCCTGAGTAGCTGGGATTACAGGTGCCCACCACCACACTCGACTAATTTTTTTTTTGTATTTTTAGTAGAGACAGCGTTTCACAAGGTTGGCCAGGCCGGTCTCAAACTCCTGACTTCATGATCTGCCCACCTCAGCCTCCCGAAGTGCTGGGATTACAGGCGTGAGTCACCATGCTTGGCCTAGAGTCTTTTTTATAAGGGCACTAATGAGGGCTCTGCCCCATGACCGACTCACCTCCCAAAGTCCCCACCTCTAATACCATTACGTTACCGATTAGGTTTCAACGTATGAATTTGTGGCAGGACAGGGAGGAGGGCACAATCGTTCAGAATATAGCACTACGTAATTCAAAAAACAATGAGGTCATTATAACAACCAAAGAAAACTTATTTTTTTTTGAGTCAAGTTCATTTCCTAAGATGATGTAACTCCTTAGTCACAACATTACTATTTGGAAAAGATGAGTTAGCCCATTATTTAACAATTATTGCCATTAAATGATGAAGTATACACAGAATTTTGAGGGATGTGCCAAACAGCTTTTATTTTTCCTTTTTTTTTTTTTTTTTTTGAACTTTTATTGAGTTCAGGGGTACATGTACAGATTTGCTATACAGGTAAATTTATGTCATGGGGGCTTGTTGTATAGATTATTTTGTCACCCAAGTATTAAGCCTAGTATCCATTAATTGTATTTCCTAATCCTCTCCCTCTTCCTACCCTCTACCCTCAAGTAGGCCCCAGTGTCTGTTGTTCCCCTCTATGTGTCCACATGTTCTCATCATTTGGCTCCCACTTATAAGTGATAGCATGAGGTATTTGGTTTCTTGTTCCTGAGGTACCTTCCTAAAGATAATGGCTTCCAGCTCCATCCATGTTTCTGCAAAGGACATGATCTCGTTCTTCATGGCTGCATAGTATTCCATGGTGTATATATACCACATTTTCTAAGTTCCAAGACACCTGTGCAAGATGTGCAAGTTTGTTACATAGGTAACCATGTGCCATGGTGGTTTGCTGCACCCATCAGCCCATCACCTAAACATTAAGCCCAGCATGCATTAGCAATTTATCCTAATGCTCTCCCTTCCCCTGCTACCTCCTGCCCATGACAGGCCCCAGTGTGTGTTGTTTCCCACTCTATGTTCATGTGATCTCATTGTTCAGCTCCACTTATGAAGGAGAATATGCAGTGTCTGGTGTCCCATTCCTGCATTAGTTAGCTGAGGATAATGGCTTCCAGGTCCTTCCGTGTCCTTGCAAAGGACATATTTTTCTTTCCAGTTATGCAGTTATGGCTCTGTCTACACAGAGCCTACCTTAGCATACATAAAAGTTGTTCCTCTCAGATCTCACCTCCTAACCTGTGTTTCCTATATGATACTCTCAGACTGATCACTTCTCTACCCAGCCCCGAGACTCCCTTGATTTTTGTTCATGGTTGTTTTCCCAGGCTACCATTAGTGCTGTGTTTTTGCCCCATGGAAATGGCAGGAGATGGGGCTGTTCCAGAATTTCTACACAGATAGCATTTAGGAGCAGCAATCAGTCAAATGAGGTGAAGTGGGAAGTGGAGGCTAGGAGACAGATTAAAACTTCATTTAATGAGAGAGCACTTTGTTAATGAACAGTTTTGTGTGTGTGTGTGTGTGTGTGTGTGTGTGTGTATGTGTACGTGTATGTGTGTGGTGGTTTATTGTGGCTTTGGGAGTAGTGGCTGGCAGGCATCAACATTTCAGTGCTGCTAACAGAGACGAGATAGTCTTCCACTCAGTTTCCACCTACAGGAGGAGGAAATGAAGGAAAAATGATTCTTCTAGGCCTAAACTCAGGGTGAAATAGCTACTAGAGAAGCTAATATTTTATTGCTAATATTTTATATCAATTTATGTAGGACTCTGGTACATTTTGCTTAAATAATCTATTTTTTTCTTTATAGCAACAACTCCATATGTTGATATGAACTGTGACCCCAGAAGAATGGTGGAAAAGTGTCTTGATCCAAGAAGGAAGGGTTACATAGAAAATATGAGTCTCACTACAACAGAAGCAACATATGCAAAATCCATCAAACATACCATAAAATCAACGTGGGAGCAACACCACTTTGGCCTACTGCTCCCTGAAAAGATTTTCTCTAGTCAAGTGATGACAGGAGTACATTTGTAAATAAATTACCAAGTTGCTTTTGGTTTGGTGGAGAAGGAAGAAAAGGATTGTCTCCTGGAAGTATTTTTATTGTCTTAATAGGCAGGATAATATCTAGCTCTGTTCAGCAAAGTGAGATCTTTTGAGAATCTTTACAAATGTGTACCCCTCCCTCTCACCTCTTCTTCCCTGGTGTATTTCACAGACAGCTTTGCTAACTGACGGCACTACTACAAATAGATTCTGTCACTTTAGAAATAGGGTTTTCCTTTTATAGGCAGATTGATGGACTAGGTGTCAAGGTTTTAGAACAGTAGCATGACTGGGGCAGACACTATAAACCATAAATCCGGTATTGACAAATGTCCTAGCCAATCCAGACGTTTCTATCTGTTAAATTGCCTTTATCAAGTCATAGTGGTACAGCACGGGATATGGAAAATAATTGACAAGTTCTGAGAAGCCAGTTACTGAGCTCATAGTTTAATAAGAAAATGTTAATGAACGCTTCAGTGTTATAAATTGTAATAAGAAAATTCTCTCTTCATTGTTTGCCAAAGTATGCCAATAATTCTTGACTAATAAGCAGAGGTCATTCTAGATATACAGATTTTGAAAGTTGGAACTTTTTATTTGTAACTTTTGTTTCACTTGTCAAAGTGAGTTAGTAACATAGAATAAACTATAAAAAATCTGTAACAGAATGATAAGCTTGAAAAACATCTTCTTAGAATTCAAATTTAATATAAATACTTTAAGAAAAGTATATTTATGTCATTGCAAAAACATTACTTTGGGGCTCCCTAATAAAAGGTAATAGGTTATCTCTCAAAGAAGCATCAGAATCAAAGAATATCCAGCAGCCAACAATTCTTATTTTATAACCCTAATTCCAATATTTGCGCTAGAACATTCATTGTCCTTATCCACAGGTTGGTCTTCCATCAGTTTTTGGATGTTAACCCCATTCACTACTTAACAATCATCAATGCAAAATGCCATCAAAAAGTAAAACATGTTGTTATTTTATGTACCACTATAAAACGAAACACTACTAATTATAATTGTAAGAAGCATTTCGATTTCAGAAATATTACAGTAGTAAAAAAGGTACATCTCATAATTGATTTGGGAGAAGATTTCAAGGAAAATCTCTAAATCTTTACAGAACATTATTATTGGAAGCAAGCAGCTAAGGGAATATGATGGAGTTCAATAGTTGACATTTTCTTGCTATTTCTCATATCAAAGTGAACTCCTATTTTGGAGTTCAGAAAGAGACGTTAATCTGATTTCTGCTTTTCTTAGAAGAGTAGATAATGTAAGGCAAACCTAACACATCCTATCTTTGCTATGCTGGGATTTTGCTAAATGTTTGAAAAACAAATTCAGATTAAGGAAAAAACCATCCAGGCATAAATAAACAAGCGATCAACTAGGACCTAACGAAAATAATCATTGAACTATTCGTGCTGCAGAGCACAAAAAAATCTCCAATGTAGCATTGTCCATTTTAAATATGCTCGGTTTGAACTTTCTTTGAAAATACCAAATGTGTTTGGGCAGCTGTCATCTTTTAGAAGTTCATATTCACTTTGTACCCTTCCTGTTCCCATGGGCAGACTAAGCTGAACATGCTTTTAGAACAGCATTCCCCTTGAACTTTTGTAGACATGCACTGACTGATGTCAGAGGCAATGGGGTCTTGGAATAGGGGATCCTATATCTGAAAAATATCCAAAAGAAATAAAAAGAATAGACTTCTTCTGACACTGCGAAGGACATTTTATTAGGAACCTAAACATTTTTTTTTTTTTTAATCTGAGAAGAAAGATATAAATCCCAAACAAAGCTTTAAACAAAGAGTAGAAATTCCCTGCTTAGGTTTCTACCACACAAAAACAAACTTTGGTCCCAGATTTATTTATGGAAATATACCTTTTCCAAATCCTTTGTTTTATGTGCACTAAAACAATATGTAACCTCTCCACTGAGACTCAAACTCCATATATCCATCTTTCTACTTATCTCCCCTCAGATGTCTAGTAAGTGTCATTAACTTAATATGGCGAAATCACTGTGTTCTAACCTGGTCCTCTTGACTTCCCTATCATTTACTGTTATATAAGACATTGCCATCCACCCAGTTGTCCAAATAAGAAACCTAGGAATCTATCTTGATTTCTTATTTAATTTCACCTCCTACATCTACTCCAGCATCAGTACAAAATATACCAAAATCCTTTGGTCCAATTTTCTCATTTATCAGTAATATCCTGAAGAGGCTACTATGATTTCCTGCCTGGTTCTCTAGTTTGTTCTCTCATAGCCCCTAATCGTTTTTCCACGCAGCCACAAAGAACTTCCTTTTCCAAGTCTCAGCTCCTGTGCTACTTCTTAAATGTAAATCAGATTGTTACTACCCGAAGTCTTCTAATTATGTCCCACTGCATTTCAATTACTAGTTACTTTACCCACTACACTTCAGTTTTCTCATCTGTAAAATGAGATTAATAATGATACTACCTCATATGATAGCTATGAAGATAAAATGAAGATAGGTAAAACTATTAGAACAGTGCTTGGCACATAGGCAATGCCACACAGAGTAGAGTTGCTGTTGTTTACAACTCAAATGTAAATCCCTTACCAGGTCTGACCCTCTCTCTCCTCTTCCACTACATCTCTTACCACTGTTCCATTCCTCCCATGATCTGGTCTCCTTTGTCTTTCTCAATCACATTAGGCTCATTTCCTTCTTGAGGCCTTGAACCTTCTGTCCTTCCTCTAATCATCAGCACCCAACCTTCTTTTGGCTTGTTGCTTTGTATTTTCCAAGTCTCAGATCCTGTAACACTTCTTAATGAGACTTTCCCTGACCACCCAAAGTAAAATTAGCCCATCACCCTGCTTTATTTCCTTCGTAGCACTTTTAATCTCTAAATTTATTCATCATCTTCATCTCCATGTCACTGGATGAAATCAGGGCATGTTGTTGTTCTAGCCTTCTGACTTTGGGCAAGTATTTAACCTCTGTGGGTCACAGTTCCTCCATATGTAAACTGAGTACATTTATACCTCCATTATAGAATTATGAGACTTAAAGTAGTTAATCTACGTAAAGTATCTAGGAATGTCTCACAAATAAGTGCTTTTCACACAATGAAACAAAAAATAAATGAAGCAAAAAATAAATGAAATGTGTTGTATAAAGACAATCCATATCTGATGTGAGAGCTCATTAAAAGTGGAGATTGATGGGACATTAGCCTGATACTCAGAGAAAGATGCTGTGAGAGCACCTTTCACGTGTCAAAGAAGAAAAAGGTCCAACCTGTCAGAAACCTGAGATTTTCTGAGTCTCCATTGTGGATTATGATTTTTATCCTCTAAAAGACATGACACTTTGGTCTCAGACGAGAAGTTGTAAGGCCTCCCTACTGTCTTCCTTCCTTGAAGTCTGGAACTGCTGGTCCAGCTGGACTGGACAACTAGAGAAAGGTAGTAAGTCCTCTAGTTAATGTCAGTGCCTTTGGTATGCAAACTCCCAAAATTAGCTCCCAACTTCCCCAATATTGTTTTACGGGCCTAGAGATGCCCCACAACAGTTTTGTTTTGTTTTACTTAGTAAACTACGTCCTCCTCACACACTTGGACTAGCCTAAATATATTTAAGTTGGTTCAGAGGTGACATTTTCCCCACTGAAGAGCTCCTTGTAGCACATCCAACCTGCTACGGGCAACATTCTTGATTGAACAACTCCCTGGACCCAGGGTATCTCATGCCTTCTGCTAATTCTCTGCTTCTAAATTGTCAACAATATATCTTATCATGGCTAATACACCATGTCATTAGTGGTGTGAGCTACCATATACCTTGCACAAAGCTCAAAAAATATCTACCACTTTTTCTACTAAAGGTTTTTAGACAACTAGTAAAATCATCAATCCATTTATGCCTGTCATCATTTAGAAGTTCATATTCACTTTGTATGCTTCCTGTATCCTAAGATACAGCTAATATCACAGAAAATAAATTGCAGTTTGGAGAGGTTGTTTATTCTAGTATCAGCCTGAGATATTTTCCTGATATCTCATTTTAATTATAGAAGACATAATTAATAAATTTGCATCCTGGTTATCCTCAAATCTGTCCATGTTCCAGTTTTACCCTTTGACTTGTGTCTAAATGACAGCAATTTTTGGTAAGGTGCAGCTCTGGATTCAGAGGTAAACATATTCATCTTCTCATTAGTTCTGATGAAATCTATCTGCAGGCAAGTTATGCGCCAGGACACTGATATATGCCATGAGGATGCACTGCTATAAACTTCATCTCAGAAAGTCTTTCAGATAGAAAAAAGTTAGAAGGTTTCCTCCAGAGAAAATGAACTAAGGAAAGATTTGAGTCTTTTAGTTTAGGAATTTTACCTAGAGTTAATTCCTCTTGGGGGAAATTCAGCGAACCTGTTCTCAGCAATTCTAGGAAGACTTGAGATCTTTCAAGACAAACATTATGGTCTTATGTAAATTCAAGTAAACTTTCTTTGGGAATATAGCCTAGGGAAGTAAATTTGCAAATAAGTTTTAAGAGTTCACTAGAACTTGACTCTTAAAAGAATAAAATATGCATATTAACTCTTGCTTAACATCAGATGAAATCTAACTAGGAATATAAAACATATATAAAATAAAGTACACAAAAAACTGGAAATTATCTTCAACTTTTAGGAACGCATGAAGGTAATCATATCACACAACATGGCCCCAGAAATATAGAGAAGTATGTATTAGAACAAGATCTACACCCTCCAAGCAGGATCTAGCGAAAGGTCCCAAATCAATAGTCATCCAATAAGTTACTCCCAAGACTATCATTCTAACGAGTGATTCCTAAAAGTGTCAATGCTGACAATTGCTAAGTTCAGGCAATGGTAGTGTTTTCTGAGTTAGCAGGAACCTGTCACTGTACCCGGTTTTATATTAGGCTGATAATAAATACTACTTTTTCATATATCCTCTCATGTACTATCTGACTTACACAGACTCATATTAGAAACCCATGAGCCAATTATTTATATTTCCATTTGGCAAGGTAATAAAATGTATTTATTCTCAGAAATAACTTACCAATGGCATCTGTATTAATTACATTTTTCATGGTAACTACAGCACAAATTCAGTGTGTAATTAGCAAGGCACAAACAACAGAGATTAAAAATGGCAAAAAAAAAAATGCAACAAAAATATGCTACAGGGGAAAGATGGAGTAGAACACACTTTTCCCTATTTCTATGGCTAAGTATAACTAAAAGCCCAGGTCATTATATTAATATATGAAGCAAACATGAGAATACTCTGGAAGGTAGATAGGAGTAGGTAGAATGGCTAGGGACCTCAGGTCCTTGGAATTGACATAGAGGTGAGTTCCATGGTTTGTTTTTCTTTTTTTGCCTCATATATCCTAGATTTAGACTTGGAGGGGCCATTAAACCAGAAAACCTAACAAGCATAGACAAATAAAATCCTGCCCTCTTTAGCCAAATAATGAGGGAAAGGGCAGCCCAGTAAAATAGTGAGCCTCAGACAATAGCCACCCTACTCTAGCCAAGTACAACAGAAAACCCTGTGGCCCCCACACCCATACATTCCAGCTAAGGCTGAATGCAGTGCCTAGACTTCCACTAAGGGCAGGCTGTAATGAGGCATCACACTCCCCTGTGGGGGGTGGTGTCAGAGAATGCTGAGGAAGAAGTTGGGAGTTTCATTCCTACTGTCAGGTAATGAACCCATTTCCAACGATGTCAGTGGAGACCCTGTGTAGATCCTGGACTTCCACCCCTATCTGGAAGTAATGAAGGCTTCCCTCCACCCCAACACACACAACTCTAACCCTTGGGTGTCAACAGAGGCTGAGTGGGAAGTCTGGACTTTTATCCTCACCTGACAAGAATGAGGTGGGGTACCCCCATTCCCTGCTAGAGTAATGTCAGAGTTAAATTTAAGATAAGCCAGTTAAAATGAAAGAATTAAATGAGGTCTAGGAACCGATTACATAAAATGGAATTGTCTGGCCTTTAACCCCAAATCACACATCATACCAAGAATCAGGAAAGTCTCAAACTTAACAATAAAAGATTGATGGCAAAATGTTAGAATTATCCAACAGAGCTTTTAAGGCAGCCATGATATTTTAAAAATGCTTCAGTAAGTGATTACCAATAAACTTGGAACAAAGGAAAAAAATAGGAAGTCTCAGCAAAGAAATAGAAAGTGTCAGCCAAAAAGAACCAATAGAAATTTTTAAATTGGAAAGTAAGTAACTGAAATACAAAGCTTAGTGGAAGAGTTCAACATAGAACGGAAGGGACAAAAGAGCCAGTGAACTGCAAAATAGAACAATAGAAATTACCCAGTCCAAACCATGTAGAGGAAATTGACTAGGGACAAAAATGAGTTTCAGGGACCTGTGGGTCTTAAAAGATCTAGCAGAGTCAAAAGGATAAAAAGGTAGGGTTAAAAACACCAAAAGAAATAATGTTTGAAAACTTTTCAAATTTAGCAGGAGACAAATCTACAGATCAGTAAACTGCATAAATCCTAAATGGGCTAAATTCAAAGAAATCTAAGCCAAGATACACCATAATTAACCTTTGGAAAATTAGACAATAAAAAAACAGTTTCATTTTTGAAAGCAGCCAGAGAAAAATAAAACCTTACCTATGGGGAAAAACTATTTGAATAATAGTGGATTTCTCATAGAAACCATAGAGGTCAGAAGAAAGTGGTATAATAGTTCTCAAGTGCTGATATTAAAAATGAAACAAACTATCAACTGATTATTTTATCCAGCAAAAATATTATTTAGGAATAAAGGGGAAATTAACATTTTCAGATGAAGGAAAACTAAGCAAACATGTTGCCAGCACACCTACCCTAAAACAATGGCTAAAAACTTGTAAACAGAAAAAAGTGGTGATAGAAGGAACTTTGGGATATCAGAAGGAACACAGTAGGCAAAAATATAAGTAAATACAATAGACTTTCCTTCTCTATTTGAGTTTTCTAAATTATATTTACTGTTGAAGCAGAAAGTATAATACTATCTGATATAGTTTTAAACACATGTAAATAAAGTATTTAAAACAATTATATCATAAATAGGAGAGGATAAAGTGACATCAAAGAAGGTAAACTCTCTATACTTCACACGAACTGAGAACATGACATCACCAGCAGACTCATGATAAGTATATATAATAACTAGTAATTACTTGTAAAAAAAAAACTATACAAAGGGAAACATTAAGAGGTACTATAATGATTGACATTCTAACTGGCATGAGATGGTATCCCTTTGTGGTTTTGATTTGCATTTCTCTAATGACCAGTGATGATGAGCTTTTTTTCATGTTTGTTGGTGACATAAATGTCTTCTTTTGAGAAGTGTCTGTTCATATCCTTCACCCACTTTTTGATGCGGTTGTTTTTTTCTTGTAAGTCTGTTTAAGTCAGTAGACAACAGATGCTGGAGAGGATGTGGAGAAATAGGAATGCTCCTACACTGTTAGTGTGAGTGTAAATTAGTTCAACCATTGTGGAAGACAGTGTGGTGATTCCTCAAGGATCTAGAACTAGAAATACCATTTGACCCAGCAATCCCATTACTGAGTACACACCCAAAGGATTATAAATCATTCTGCTATGAAGAAACATGCACAAGTATGTTTATTGTGGCACTGTTCACAATAGCAAAGACTTGGAACCAACCCAAATGCCCATCAATGATAAACTGGATAAAGAAAATGTGACACATATACAACATGGAATATTGTGCAGCCATAAAAAGTATGAGTTCATGTCCTTTGCAGGGACATGGATGACGCTGGAAACCATCATTCTCAGTAAACTAATGCAAGAACAGAAAACCAAACACCGCATATTCTCACACATTCGTGGGAGTTGAATAATGAGAACACATGGACACAGTGAGGGGAAGATCATACACCAGGGCCTGTTGAGGGGTGGGGGGCTAAAGGAGGGATAGCATTAGGAGAAATACCTAATGTAGATGATAGGTTGATGGGTGCAGCAAACCACCATGGCACATGTATACCTATGTAACAAACATGCACATTCTGCACATGTACCCCAGAACTTAAAGTATAAAAAAAGAGGTACTATAAATACATAAAAATGGAATTCTAAAAAATAACCTGTAACACACAGAAATGCTAGAGAAAGTAAACAGGGAAACAAAAAGACAAACACAAAACAAAAATTAAATGGCAACATAAACCCTAACATATCAATAATTACATTAAATGTAAATAGTTTAAACACCCAAATTAAAAACAGAGATTGACAAAGTGGATTAAAAAACATGACACAACTTTCCACTGTCTACAGAAACCTCATTTTATAAGCAGAGTAAAAGTAAAAGGACCAAAAAAAGTTATATCATGCAAACATCAATCAACATAAAGCAGGAGTGCATATTAATATTAAATCACATAGACCTAAGAGAAAAAAAAATAAAAACAGAGACAAAAGCGGCATTACATAATGATAGACAGGGTCAGTTCACACACACACAATATAGTAATTCTAAATGTGTATAAGCCAAACAACAAAGCTACAAAATCTACAGAGCAAAACTGATAGAACTGAAAGAAGAAAATGTCAAATTCACAATTATAGTTGAAGACTCTACTTCTCTCAACAATTTATAGAACGAATAAACATAAAATCTTCAAAAATAAAAAGGAATTCAACACCACCACCAACAAATAGGATCTAATCAGTGTTTATAGAATGTTCCACAAAGCAACACAATATACATTCTTTTCAAGTGACCATAGAACATATGACAAGATAGGCTATATCCTGGGTCGTGAAGGAAGACTAAAGTAATTAAAATAATTGGAATAATACGGAGTGTGTTCTTTAACCTGAATGGAATCAAAATAGAAATGAATAATAAAATGGTAACAGAAAAATCTACAAGCACTTGGAAAGTAAACAAGTAACATAGACCCATCTTAAATTAACTTATTGGTCAAAAAAGAAAACTCAGATAAATTTTTCTTAACTACATTAAAATAATGAAAATTAAAATACATGTCAAAATTTTGGGGACACAGCTAAAGCAGTACTGAAAAGAAAATTTACAGCACTAAATACATACATTAGAAAAGAACAAAAGCCTAAAATCAATAACCTAACATCTCACCTTAAGAACAAATAAGAGCAAAATAAACTCAAAGAAAGCAATATAAATGAAATAACAAAAATAAGAGCATAAATAAATGAAAAAGAAAAATAATAGAGGAAACTAATGAAACAAAGAGATGGTTCTTTGAAAAGATCAATGAAACTGACAAATATCTTAAAGATGACAAAGAATAAGGCTAGAAGGAGCAAATTATTAACATCAGGTATAAAATAGAATATCAGAATAAACATTTCAGACATCAAAAAGATAATAAAAAATGCTGTGAACAAATCTATATACATAAATTTAACAACTTAGGTAAAATACACCAGTTTCTCAAAATTGGTCATAAACTATGACCATATAATAAACTATGAAAATTGACTCAATATCAAATATATAATTTGAATATCCCTATAACCATTAAGGAAATTAAATTCACAATTTTAAAATTTCCGTGAAAGAAATCTCTAGGCCCAGATGTTCAGAGAATTCTACCAAATGTTTAAAGAAAAATTAACACCAATTCTACATAATATCTTCCAGTAAGTAGAATAAGAGGAAATACTTTCCAATCCATTTTATGAAACTGATATTACCCTGATATCAAAAAAGACACAGAAAGAAAATATCAAAAGAGAAAACCAAAGACCAATATTCTTCATGAATATATATGCAAAAATCATTAATAAAATATTAGCATATAAAACTCAGCAATACATAAAAAGAATCATACCTCATGAATAAGTAAGTTTTGTTCTATGGATGGAAGGCTGATTCAATATTTGAAAATCAGTAAATGTAATCTACCATAATAATAGGCTACAAAGAAAAATTAAACAACCATATCAATTAATGCAGAAAAAGCATTTGACAAATTGCTAGGCATGAGAAAAGATTACCTCGTAGAGCAATGTCATCTCAGTTTCAATTCCTACACATTATATCAGAGCAAATATGCAATGTCTAAAACCTGTTAGCTTCTCCTATCTTTGTTAAGTTTGCTTATTAACTATCAGAGAAACTCATCCTAGTCAGCATGCATAAAAGTAAGGCTGCTTTATATGACACAGGGGTATTTCATGGACTCCAAAGACAGCACACTCAGTCAGACTTTGCAAAAAAAAAAAAACAAAAAACAAGCTTTAAAAACCAAGTCAGCTACTCTCTCTGAAGAGGAAATCCATAAGGTCTGAATTTGCATATTCTCTGTTCCTATAACCAAGGTTTAGTCTTGCAAGCCTAACCACAAATATACAGGAGAAAGAATTCCACTCAGTCTGGTCAGGCGCCCATTCTTGGTCTAATCAATTAACACCAGAAAGATGAGGGCCTCTGGCACATACATAGCTGAAGGAAGTGAGAGATGGGCATTGTTGGGCTCCACAGATACTCCACAAAGTACCCACAAAACATATTTGAAAATTCCAATATATCTTCACTGTTAAGAGTAGTAAGAAAGTTGTAAAGTTGGAACTCTTCGTTTATTCGTTTTTGACTAGCTCTTCCCATGTTTTCAGATTCTACTCATTCTTCAATGCTTAGTCCAATCCCACCTCCTCCATGAATCCCTATCTCTATATTCTAGTTCCCAAAATTCCTACGCACTAGGTCATTTAGGATGTAATGATGCATTGCCAGGTATATTTCACTACTGTTTTACATTTATTAGTGTTGGCTCAAAAATTGTAACTTTTTTTTTTTTTTTTTTGAGACAGACTCTTGCTCTGTTGCCCAGACAGGAGTGCAGTGGCACGATCTTGACTCACTGCAACCTCTGCCTCCTGGATTCAAGCAATTCACCTGTCTCAGCCTCCCAAGTAGCTGGGACTACAGGTGCATACCACCATGCCTGGCTAATTTTCATATTTTTAGTAGAGACGGGGTTTCACCATATTGGTCAGGCTGGTCTTAAACTCCTAACCTTGGGTGATTCACCCACCTTGGCCTCACAAAGTGCTGGGATTACAGGCATGAGACACTGTGCCTGGCCCATAACTACTACTCCTAAATGCTATTCTCTTGTTGGCACCTCCTACACACACAATAGCACAGTAAATGTTCAATAAAATCGAATTTACTTATAGAATAATCACAAACATATTTCTACAGTCTTTTCCAAAATAGGATCCAAGAAACTGCATATTTGAAAGTGATACAAAAATATGAAATATGTTGAGATCAAGGATACTCAAGAAATAAATCTGGAGTTTTAATATTTAAGTATTAAAATAAAAATGCTAGAAACTTAAGAGTTATTTACCACTGCTATTGAACCATTCCTCACAGAATATATGGATGAAAAAAGTACCTTACCCATTTAACTGGCAATAAAATGAGATACAATGGTGCAAAGATAATTACGCGGGGTGGAAAAGAAAGTCAGCTACGAAGCTGAGGCTTAATTTTATATGTGTATTTTGTACATTTATTTATTCTTTATTGGCTATGTGTTATATGAAAGTTATATGAAACTTTCTATGAAAGTTGCCAAGAAATAAAAGTCTCTCTCTCTTTAAAGAACGCATAAATTAGTGGAGGAGACAAGATATGTAAAAGTTAATTAAAAGATAAAATATATTGAATAAAACCCTTTGCTTGGAAGCCCACCATAGGCATATCAACCATTTTTTAAATCTTAAATTCCATTATCCTACTCTTAGACTACAAGCTCCTATCCTTATATAACTCTCACTCTCTTACCTTTAATATATCTTATATTTTTATTTTTGAATACTCTTGTCTCTGTGCCGTTACATTTTCTCCTAGCCTACCAGATATCACCTTTCATTTCTTGTCCTGCCTGTATCCCATGGTAAAACACCATAGTTACTCAAATTACCCTCAATTTTCTTGGTCTTCTTTTGGTTCTATTCATTTATTTAACCGATCAACAAATACATAGTCAACACTTGCTTTGTATAAATGCTATGCTGTGCACTGGGGCTACAGCTGTAAATAAAACCACTGTCCCATGAAGCTTACATGGTTATAAATCAAGCCAACCCCTCAGCTTCTCTTTTACACCCTGACTTAACTCTAATAAGGGGAAAAAAAATCACCCAGTAGGATATAATGATGCCGTTAGAAATGCATGATCTCCTACCTAGCCCAGACTTTAAATAAACTCATGATCTCTTTGTGAATTCCTCTCTGTTCTTTATTCCAAATGTTTCCTATTCTTTTCAAGTCGTTTACTCCCCAATTTCCCACCCTTGGCAAATGACCTTGACTCTTTTTTCACTAAGAAAAACAGATCCATCTTGTAAGAATTTCCTCAGCTGCTGCTGCTTTTCCTTGCATTCACCCCCTCCTGGTGTCTGGTTGGTCCCCTTTCAAGGTGATCCTCTTGGTCCCCTCAGTCATGTTTCAGATCCTGCCCTCTCCCACCTACTCAAAGATCCTGCTCTATTAACTAATCATCACGTCTTTGTGTGCCTTCAACCTCTATGATGAGTCGTTCTCCTTTGCACATGAACAAGTTTAAGTCTCTTCTATCTAGAAAAATAAACATAAAATCCCCTTGTTCTGACTTGTTCCTCTACTTGGTATTCTATTTTCTCCTCTTAAAAAACAATAAATTAAATGAACCATTAATGAAGCAAATTGTAAAATGCCCAGTATCCAAGGAGGTCTTGTGAGGGATCATGAAGGTCAAAAAGCTCTCTGTGAATGCTCATTCTGCATTGGTAGAATATTTACACACGGTAGCATGACAATCTCAGTGATTTGTTTACGCTGTCTATAGCATTGTTTGTTGTGAAAAAATCCCTGGTGCCGTCCTGTTAGTTCTGATAAGCTGTTGGTGTTCAATAAAAGCAAAGACAGCCTTTCATTGCCATTTGCTTGGAAGCTCACGGTAGGCATATGCAGCCAGCCAGAAAAAGCACACAGCTCAGGAAAACGGGGAAACACCACAGTTGGCAAAAAATTTCACACCTCTTGACACCAGAACCAAGCTTAGGAGAGACCTCTGGACCAAGATGATTTGTGTCTCTACTGAGAGAGTAGGACAGAGCTGCCTGGTCTTTCACCCTTTCCTTTTTCATCCTGCCTCTCCTTCAGAGAGAACAGGTTTCTTCAAGAGAGTCACCTTGCTTTGGGTTCCCAGCAAGCTGTGCTTCCCTTCTGAACATCTCACCACCATAATTCTCTATCCTTTGGATGCCAGTGCAACATAAAAGGTGGAATTACATACTGGAGAAACAAGACAATCCCCTCTATTAAAAAAATAAATACATAAGTAACAAATCAGTGTTTGGTCCTGACAATATCTACAAGCTCTAGAGAAGCTATAGATATAAAAAGTACTAACCTTTTTTTTTTTTCACCAACTGCAATATCATTTCCATTATTTCTCCAGGCTCCCATTCTGAATTCAAAGCAATTTATCTGAAGTTCAGACACAGTCACTGTGATTTAGTTTCAGTTTTATGGCAACTGCAGGTCTCTAATAAGTATGCTCCTTTCATTGATTTTGTTCCCCTTCAGCTACTGCTATAAATGTAATTGAAATTTTTTGGTTTTTTTTTTCCTCCTGACCTAACTTTTTTTTTAACTGACAAGACAGCAATCAGCACCATGTCCTATGAGTTTTATATACTCCATTAATAAGAAATAGTTTCTTTTGGAAATGGACTTTCCCGTCGTTTTCCTTTAGCAAATTATATGTTTTCAAAAAGTCAAAGTAACCCCCTTCCTTCATCATATTTATTTTAGAGTATCAGTTAATTCCAACACTTAGAGTGGCAGGAGGATCCTTTCAAATGCTTTGGATTGTAACACATAGCATATGTAGTAAGCTGACTTTTAGAAAATATTTTTTACTTTTTAAGTCACTCTTCATGTTGAGATCTTTCTCTGTTGATGAATTAATATGTTAATATAAAGCTGGACTGTTTCATATTCTCCTATACCTCAAGGTAAAAGGAACCAAAAATGGTTTTCAGGCAAACACAAGTACTTCCTAAGGAGAAAGATAGTTATTCTTGATGCAAGGAGGTTGACAGTCTTGTCTGTCACAAGCCAAAACCCAGATCTCTCTTGTCTCTCATGCATAATCCTTGGAAACATAAACAAAAAGTGACAGATTGAAGGGCCAGTCATATTTCATTCACTTTCTTTTTTCCCCCTGAACTTTCCACCTAGATTTGAAATGTCACTTTTAATATAACTGTATTTTTATATGTATTTGCATATTTTTGTAATGACACTACTCTATTTTACTTGTCCATTCCAGTTTAATTCTGCATATTTAGAAAATATTTTAGATAATATTGATAAATTAGATCTTTCTTCATTTTTCTTATTAAGATATGTTTGGGATTTGCTTCCACATTAATTACTCCAAACAAATTTCATAAACACATAAAATACCAGAAAACTTTTTCCTAATATTTTCTAAATGAAAACAATTGATTCAGCTCCCTATAAATATCCATTTTCCATTTATTTAGGTATTTGTTTTTATCATATAGTACAGCTTTTAATATCCTATTTCATCAAATCTAGTACATTGTTAATAGTAAGTGATCATTATTTTATATACAATTTAAAGAGAGAAATCACTGTTTAATTATGAGATAATATAAATTATATCTATTTTAATTTCAAAGATAAAATTTAAAATAAGTGCATCATAAAATCAATGCAATACCGTAATTCTTGTCTTCATGATGATCTAATTTATAAGGACTATTTTTGGTGCCTAAACTTGCCATCAGTTAGTTTCTTACATGTTTAGTGGCTTATTTTGTTTGGATTTTACTAATAGTGAATATTTAATTGAAGAATCATAGATGCACAAACATGCAAAATTTCTAATTGCACAACACAATGAACTATCACAAATTGAACACACCCATATAAAAAGCACCCAAATCAAGGATCAGAACATTACCAACACTTCAGAAACTCTCTTTGTGCCTCCTGCCATTCACTATTATTCTCCTAAGGCAAATTCCTTTGCTGACTGTTAACAGCCAAAGATTAGTTTTGCCGGTTTTTGACCTTGTATAAGTGGAAGTGTACAGTATACACATTTGTACACTGTGTACTTGTTAGTATCTAGCTTTGTTTGCTCAACATTATATTTGTGAGATTCATTCTTTTGTTGTAGATAGAGTGCTTCATTCTAATTGTGGTGTGATATTCCACAGCATAATAAATATTCCACTGTATAATAACATATTTATCCATTGCACTATTATTGGGCATTTGAGTAATCTCTATGTTTGCATATTCTATTTATAAAGTACTAACTTTCTTTGAAATGATAACTCTAGAGATAAATTATTACCTCATCATATGCTTAAGAAATAAAACATGCAAACATATTTTACTACCGATTAATTTTGTTCTGAAATTTTATCTTGGTACATAACAATGGTGACATTTTTGATGTATATTTGTTTCCCAAGATCAAGAAGAGAATACACACAAAGCCAAGGATTAGTCTGGGTTAATGCCATGAATTGAAGAGGCTTCCCTTCTAAAATATTGCATGGAATCAGAAGGGTTTCTTACCTGAGACATCGTGTCACCACCACAGATTGTTTTTCTTTTTTGTGCTTCTTTATTTCCTTATTGCTTTTTTACCTCCATTGTCTCCTTTACTTTCCCAATAATAATGTCACCTTAAAGTGTCCTCAAACTGCTTAATTTAGTGGTGAAATGTTCCTAAGATTTAGAATTCTGTATCTGAAAATATAGGGTTTGACAGATTAAGAAAGAATAGTGCTAGGCATGGTGGCTCACACCTGTAGTCCCAACAGTTTGGGAGGCCAGAGGTAGAAGAATTGTTTGAGCCAGGAGTTTGAGAACAGCCTGGGCAACAAAGTGAGACCTTGTCTCTACAAACAATAATACTGTGAAAAAAATTAGCCAGGTGTGGTTGTGTGTGCCTGTAGTCCCAGCTACTCAGAAGGCTGAGGTGGGGGATTTACTTGAGCCCAGGAGGTTGAGGCTGCAGTGAGCCATGTTCACACCACTGCACTCCAGCCTGGGTGAGAGTGGGACCCTGCCACCAAAAAACAAAACAACAACAACAACAAAACAAAACAAAAACTAAACAAACAAAACAGAAAGAAAGAACAGTGATCATATTTTAACAATAACAGTTATTTATCTTTTCATAAAATGAAGACTAAACCACTGAATAATAAAATGAAAGAAAAAAATCAGCATAAATGCTACTTTACTAAATTTTCCAATGTTCAAAAATATTTTAATGTTTATGTTAATTTCTGAAAGCTGAGTTTCTGATTAAAGTATCACTGCCACAAGACAGTCTTTCAAAATAAATAGGAAAGTGTAAGAGAAAGTAAATTCTTCAAATCTGCCCTCTCAACATGTTCTCTATTCTACATACACCACTGTGTTCTCAGGGAAAATAAAGGCAGCTCCTGCCTTCGTGCCTCCAGTCACTCGTGCTCAAGAGCTGCATGGAGGCTGCATGGAGCTACGGAGCCAAAACAGGCTTTCAAAGCAGCAGGCGCCAGCTTGGATAAGTAATCTAATTTCCATGAGCTTCAATTTTCTCATCCAGAAAATGGGAATGATCATGCCAACCTCATGCGACTGTGGTGAAGAGCTAACGTGGACAGCATCCAGAGCAGCTGCAGTTTTCATTTCCTTTAGCCAATGGTAGGAACACTGTTTCCATCTCCTATGAGATCAGCAAGTTTTAAACACTTTTATCAGAACAGCCCTTTTATCAAATGAAATTAAAAAAAAAAAAAACAACTATAAGCAATTTAATTAGTTGAAAGCAAGGTACGGTTTGAAATACATACTGAAATCGTTCTTCCATAGATCATAGTGGAGGAAAATAGCCAAATTTTTTACCACTGAGCAACATACTCTGGTTTTTTAATGTTTATTTTAGGTTCAGGGTACATGTGCAGGTTTGTAATATGGATAAATTGTATGTTGTGGGGGTTTAGTGCACAGATTATTTCACCACGTAGGTAATAAGCACAGTACCAGATAGGTAGGTTTTCAATCTTCACTATCCTCCCAGCCTCCGCCCTTCTGGTATCTATTGTTCTCACCTTTGTATCCATGTATACACAATGTTTAGCTCCCACTTGTAAGTGAGAATATGCAGTATTTGGTTTTCTGTTCCTGTGCTAGTTCACTCAGGATAACGGCCTCCAGCAGCATCCATGTTGCTGCAAAGGACATGATCTTGTTCTTTCCTGTGGCTGTGTACTATTTCATGGTATATATGTACCACATTTTTCTTATCTATTCTACCATTGATGGGCATTTAGGTTGGTTCTATGTCTTTGTTATTGTGAATACTGCTGCAATTGAACATACGTACACATGTTTTTATGACAGAATGATTTATATTCCTTGGAGTATATACTCAATAATGGGATTTCTGGGTTGAATGGCAGTTCTGTTAAATTCTCTGAGAAATCACCAAACTGCCTCTCACGATGGCTGAAGTAATTTTACGTAATTTATATTCCCACCAGCAGTGTATAAGCATTCGCTTTACTCCACAAGCTCACCAGCATCTATTGTTTATACGATTTTTTAATAATAGCCCTTCTGATTTGTAAAAGATATTAAATCACGGTTTTTGGTTTGCATTTCTCTAATGATTAGTGATGTTGGGCATTTCTTCATATGTTTATTGGCTGCATGTATGCCTTCTTTTGAAGTGTCTATCCCTTCCTTTGACCATTTTGTAATGGGATTGTTTTTTGTTTGTAGATTTAAGTTCCTTACAGATTCTGGATATTAGACCTTTGTTGGATGCACACTTTGCAAATATGTTCTCCCTTTCTGTTTACTCTGTTGATAGTTTATTTTGCTGTGCAGAAGCTCATTAGTTTAATTGGGTTCCATTTGTCAACTTTTATGTTGTTGCAATTACTTTTGCCATCTTTATC
Organism: Papio anubis; assembly: GCF_008728515.1. Classification (NCBI taxonomy): domain Eukaryota; kingdom Metazoa; phylum Chordata; class Mammalia; order Primates; family Cercopithecidae; genus Papio; species Papio anubis. Next base: position 111,242,758 of record NC_044980.1, read on the forward strand.
ATGAAATCTTTGCCAGGTCGTATGTCCAGAATGGTATTTCCTTGGTTGCCTTCCAGGGTTTTTATACTTTTAGGTTTTACATTTAAGTCTTTAATCCATCTTGCATTGATTTTTTTATATGGTTTATGTGTGGCTAGCCAATCATCCCAGCACCATTTATTGAATAGGGAATCCTTTCCCTGTTGCTTGTGTTGACTTTGTGAAAGATTAGATAGCTGTAGGTGTACGGCCTTATGTCTGGGTTACTATGTTCCATGAGTTTACGTATCTGTTTTTGTACCAGTACCATGTAGTTTGGGTTACTGTACCCTTGTAGTATATTTTGAAGTTAGGTAGTATGATACCTCCATGTTGTTCTTTTTGCTTTGGATTGCCTTGCCTATTTTGACTCTTTGTTTCACGAATTTTAAAGCAGTATTTTTTTCTAATTCCTGTGAAGAATGTCATTGGTAGTTTGCTAGGAATAGCATTGAATATGTAAATTGCTTTAGGCAGTATGGCCATTTTAACAATGTTGATTTTTTTCCTATCCATGAGCATAGAATGTTTATCCATTATTTGTCATCTCTGATTTCTTTGAGCAGTGAAAGACTGTGTTGAGAGATCCCTATAAATCTCATTCTCATTGTAGAGATCTTTCACCTCCATGGTTAGCTGTACTCCTAGGTTTTGTTTTTGTGTGTATGTGTGGCAATTGTGAATGGAATTGTGATCTTGATTTGGCTGTCAGCTTGGATATTGTTTGTGTATAGAAGTGCTACTGATTTTTCTGCATTCATTTTGTATCTTGAAACTGCTGAAGTTGTTTATCAGATCAAGGAGCTTTGGGGCAGAGACTATAGGGTTTTCTTGATATAGAATCATATTGTCTGCAAACAGAGATAGTTTGACTCCTTCTCTTCCTACTTGGATGCCTTTCATTTCTTTCTCTTGCCTGATCACTCTGGCTTCAACATCCAGTACTACGCTGAAAAGGAATGGTGAGAGGGCATCCTCATCTTGTTCTGGAAGGGGAATGCTTCCAGCTTTTTCCTGTTTAGTATGATGTTGCTGTGGGCTTGCCATAGATGACACTTATTATTTTGAAGTATTTCCCTTCAAGGCCTAATTTATTTCATACAAAAGATGTTGAATTTCATCAAAAGCTTTTTCTGCTTCTACTGAGATAATCATTTGGTTTTTGTTTTAGTTCTATTTATACAATGAATCACATTTATTGATCTGTGTATGTTCAACCAACCTTGCATCCCAGGAATAAAGCCTGCTTGATTGTGACAGATTAGCTTTTTGATATGCTCCTGAATTTGGTTTGCAAGTATTTTGTTGAGGATTTTTACATCTATGTTTATAAAGAATGTTGGCCTTTAGTTTTTTCTTTTTAGTTGTACCTCTGAATGGTTTTGGTATCAGGATGATGCTGGCCTGAAAGAATGGGTTAGGGAGAAGTTCCTGCTAACTTTTTGGAATAGTTTCAGTAAAAATTGTACCAGCTCTTCTTGTATGTCTGCTGGAATTCAGTTGTAAATTTGCCGGGTCCTGGGCTTTTTTTCGTTGGTAGGGTTTTTTTTTTATTTTGGATTCATTTTTCAGAACTCACTATTGGTCTGTTCAAGAATTCAACTTTTTCCTGGTTCAATTTTGGAAGGTTTTATATTTGTAGGAATTTATTTTTTGTAGGATTTCTAGCTTGTGTACATAGTGGTGTTCATAGTACTTTTGGAAGGTTTTTGTATTTCTGTGCAGTCGATGGTAATGTATCCTTTGTCATTTCTGACTGTTTATTGGGATCTTCTCTTTTTCTTTATTAGTCTAGCTAGCAGTCTATTTACCTTATGCATTCATTCAGAAAACTATCGGACTTGCAGATCTTTTATATGGTTTTCGTGTCACAATTTCCTTCGGTTCAGCTCTGCTTGTTTCTTGTCTTTTGCTAGCTTTGGGGTCAGTTTGAGCTTGTTTCTTTAGTTCCTCTAGGTGTGATGATGTTAATTTGAGATCTAATTTTTGATGTGGCTATTTAGCATTATAAACTTCCTTCTTAACACTGCTTTAGTTGTATCCCAGAGATTCTGGCATGTTGTATCTTTGAACATACTTTGTATGTTGAATCTTGAAATTGTTCTAATTTCAAAGAACTGTTTGATTTCTGCTTTAATTTCATTGTTTACCCAAAGGACATTCAGGAACAGGTAGCTTAATTTCTATATCATTGTAAGGTTTTGAGCAATGTTCTTAGCATTCATTTCTATTTTTATTGCACTGTGATCTCAGGGGGTGGTTGGTATGATTTTGTCTTATTTGAATTTGCTAAGAATTGTTTTATGGCCAATTATAAGGTTGATTTTAGAGTATGTGTCATGTGCATATGAGAAGAATGTATATTCTGTTACAAGTTCTGTAGATACATGTTACGTTCATTTGATCAAGTGTCAAGTTCAGGTTCTGAATATCTTTGTTAGTTTTCTGCCTCGATGATCTAATACTGTCAGTGGGGTGTTGAAGTCTCCCACTATAATTGCATGGTTATCTAAGTCTCTACATAGGCCTCTAAGAACTAGCTTTATAAATCTGGGTGCTTCTGTGTTGGATACACATACATTTGAATAGTTAGGTCTTCTTGTTGAATTGAATCCTTTCCCAATATGTAATGCCCTTATTTGTCTTTTTTGATCTTTGTTGGCTTGAAAACTGTTTTGTGTGAAATTAGAATAAGAAATCCGACTTTTTATTTTCTATTTGCTTATATTTCTCTGCATCCTTTTACTTTGAGCCTATGGAACTCATTGCATATGAAATGGATCTCTCCAAGATAGTATACCATTGGGTCTTGTTTCTTTATCCAACTTCCCACTGTTTTTTAATTGGGGTATTTAGCCCATTGACATTGAAGGTTAACATTGATATGTGCAGATTTGACCCTGCCATTGTGTTGTTAGCTGATAATTATGCAGACCTACTTGTGTGGTTGCTTTATAGTGTCATTGGTGTACGTACTTAAGTGTGTTTTTGTGGTGACTGGTATTAGTCTTACATTTCTATATTTAGCAGTCCCTACAGAAGCTCCTATAAGACAGGTCTGGTGGTAGCAAATTCTTTTAGTATTTGCTTGTCTGAAAATAATTTTATTTCTTCTTTGCTTGTGAAGCTTACTTTGGCTGAATAAGAAATTCTTGGTTGTAATTTCTTTTCTTTAAGTATACTGAATATACGCTCTCCAATCTTTTCTGTCTTGAGAGTTTCTGCTGAATGGTCCACTGTTAGCCTGATGGGGCCCTCTTTGTAAGTGACCTGCTCCTTCTCTCTAGCTGCCGTGAACATTTTTTTTATTTCATTTCAACCTTTGAGAATCTGATGACTATGTGTCTTGGGGATGGTCGTCTTGTATAGTATCTCAAGGGGTTCTCTGCATTTCCTAAATTTGAATGCTGTCTTCTCTAAGGAGGTTGGGGAAATTTTTATGGGCAATATGCTAAAATATGTTTCTCAAGCTGTTTGCTTTCCCTCCCTCTCTTTCAGGGATGTTAATGAGACATAGATTTGGAGATTTTGTTCATTCTTCTTTCATCTTTTTACTTTATTTTTGTCTGAGTTATTTCAGAGAACCAGTCTTCAAGTTCTGAGATTCTTTCCTCAGCTTGGGCGATTCTGCTGTTAATACTTGAGATTGTATTCTGAAATTCTTGAAATGAGTGTTTCAGCTCTATAAGATCAGTTTGGCTCTTTCTTAAAATGGCCATTTTGTCTTTCATCTTCTGTATCGTTTTCTTCTATTCCTGATAATCTTTGGATTGGGTTTTGAATTTCTCCTGAATCTCAAGGATCTTCATTTCTATCCTACAGTGAGTTCCATTTCTGTCATTTCAACCATTTCAGCCAAGCTAAGAACCATCATTGCTGGGGAACTAGTGTAGTTGTTTGGAGGTAAGAAGACACTCTGGCTTTTTGAGTTGCCAGAGTTCTTGCCCTTGTTATCTGTGTGGACTGATGTTCCTTCAGTCTTTGAAGTTGCTGTCCTTTTGTCCTTTGGATGTCTTTTTTTTTTTTTCTTTTATCTTTGTTTTATGTCCTTGGGGTTTTATTGTAGTATAAGGTGGGTTCAGTCAACTAGCTTTGTTTCTGGAAGATTTTAGAGGGGCAAAGTTCAACTCCGCAATCCTGGGATGCATCCTTTAACTCTGGGAGGTTGGTATTGAACCCCCAGCTTTATTCTTTAGCACCTCAAGGTTAAGTACCTGCTGCATTGGGGCAGCCTGCAGGAAAGAGGAGGCAGGCAGTGAGGTGTTCCCAGACCGCTGGCCCTGGCACTCTGTTGAGTGGTGCCAAAGCAAAGCATTTTGTTGGGGTCGGGATTCATGCTCTTTGGTGTGCGAGTAGTGGCAGCACAGCGGGGTACGCATGTCAGCTGGGGTTGGGTACCAATGGGATATAGCAGCCGCATTCCTGCTTGCTTACACAGGTGGCGGTGGCAGAGACAAAGGTGGCACACTGGCAGACATAGGGCTACTGGCCTCACAGCATACCTTTGAAGTGGTGATGGTGATGGGACAGGGGAACATAATTCTTTTGAAAAATAATTTTCACAGAAAATTTCTCATTTATTAGCTGAATTCCAGTATCTGCCAGTCATTACAGACAAGAATACATCTTAAAGTTGCATCATCCAACCTATTGTTAGTATTGAAAAGAAGCCCCTTTCCCTTGAAGTGGAATCACAAACATGTACACACGTACTGGCATGTGTGTATCATCTGTTTTAAGCTTATTACATCTCCCTATCACCCTCAACCTCTTGGGATTCAATAACTGGAATTTCTTTAGTATGTCTTTATAGATCTACTTATTCTTCATTTTCATCACCTTTCTTTGAGCTATTTTAGCCTCTATATCTCACTTCAGATTCTTAAAACTTGGAAGAAATTCTCCTCATTAAAGAGAAAAACTCAGCCCCCAAAAAACAAAGTCAGCCAAACATCTAGAACCAAAACTGACCTTGGTACAGTGTGCAGAAGGAGATGACACCTAATGAGACAGAGAAAGATGCAGTTTGAAATCTGTCTCTCAACACAAATACATAATTTTTAGCTTTGGTAGCCCATTTGTACTATGTCACACCAATACAGTTGGAGAAATTGAAGCTGAAATTAAACTATTTCCTCTAAGCTCTGAGTCTGTCCCTTTCTAATCTTGTATAAGTAATCATTGATTCAGAGCTCCTGTTATTCATGATGCTGTATCCTAGAAAATACACTCTTTGCTTATAGCAAATGAGTTATAAACAATTTTGCAGGGTCAAATCAAACCTCTCACTAAAGATGAGATTCATTAGAAGTGGAAAAGGACTGCCCATATTGAAACCTCCTGCATGTCAGGCTCTAATTTAGACTTGTTATCTTATTTAACATATATAAATACACACACACACAGAGAGAGAGAGAGAGAGAGAGAGAGAGAGAGAGAGAGATGGTGTGATTGTGTCCCCACCCAAATCTCATCTTGAATCGCAATCCCCATAATCTCCAGAGAGGGAGGGACCCAGAGAGAGGCAATTGGATTATGGGGTAGTTTCCCCCCCCCGCCAATAATGATATCACTCATGATAGTGAGTTCTTAAGAGATCTGATAGTTTTGTAAGTGTTTGACAGTTCCTCCTTCACACGCTCTTTCTTGCCTGCTGCCATGTAAGATATGCCTTCTTCCCCTTCCACCATGCTTGTATGTTTCCTGAGGCCTCCCCAGCCATGTGGAACAGAGTCAATTAAACCTCCCTTCTTTATAAGCTCCCCAGTCTCAGGTAGTATCTTCATAGCAGAGAACAGACTAATATAATAACACCAAGGAGATAAGAGTGCCCTTTTAAAAAATAAGTAAACTGGGCTCAGAGAATTTAAGCAGTATCTCCTGGGTCACACAACTATTAAGAGGTTGATCTAGAAAACAAGTCATACTGACTCCAAAGTCAATGATTTGGGGAAGAAATGAAATAGTAAGGTAGTATAAAGACTATTTCCAGAACTATGTTAGGAATATCCCAACTGAAATATACATTCAGTGTAGTGACCACTTTGCAGTAGGTTAATGAAATAAAAAGTGTTATGAATGTCTGGGACTTCCCCACCAACACCCCGACAGCCAGTCCTGAAAGCCACAGCGTTCTCATGATGTGGATAGAAGGCAGGCATATTTTCAGAACAGAATTACCATCAAGCTGAGAACTGTCTTCAGCAGGCAGATGAGAGCTTCATGCAGCTCCCTGTCCTCTTGCCCTGGCAATCACATCCCATCTGCAGACAGCCTAAGTAAAGCCATTCCACAAATTATGAGAAGAAATGAGGCTCCGTGAATGACTCTGCTTTGCTATTCTCCATGTGCCTAATGCATAGGTCCACAAGACCTAGTCAGCAGCTACCATTTACTTAATGTGGCTTATATCTTGGTAATCTCATGTAATAGGATTTTGCATCTACAATATTAATAAAATGCTAAGTCTCAAAAGGAGATGAAGTGAAGTAATATTCTTTTTAATTTTAAAGTCTTGCTACACATCTGTGCTTTACAATTATTTGTCTAAAACAAATCGACTCATCAGTTAATTTCTTTAACTAAAGTAATACATAAATTAGAATATCAATTACTAAAAAATAATGACATCAGAGTTATGGATTTAGCCATTTTATTGACTCAAAATGGATCTTTTCCTTGAGAAATATCAATAACTAAAACTATGACTAAGACAGTTAATAACAATTAATGCATAAGGTCAGAGACCAAATCACTTTTAGCCCAGTTATGAGCATTGCCTGGTTACTAGTTTGATTTTTGACCTTGTTAATATGGATGTCGGAGGGCACGAGGGTATACCATGTCACTTTAAAACATAATTCTTCATGCCTAAATGGCCCTTCACCATGCAGTGGATGGAAAGCAGTAAATTGTATATTCCAAGCACTTCTGGTAGTACTTTTTATAAGAGAAGCTCCTAGATTTTTCTGGTTTTCTGTTTTGCTTTGTTTTACATTGGTTTTATCAAATGTTTGATTTAAACTATGTTAGATTATGCTGAAAGAAAAGCAACAGTGTAAGTTGAAGTTTTCAAGGGTAAAATATGCTTATAAATAAAATAGTCCCTAATATAAAAGAGACAATGTGAAGACATCTCAAGAGAAGATATAAAGACAGTATTACAAAGAAGAAAAATAGGCATTAAATTAGGTGACATGCCTTACACAAAGAAAAGGGAACCAAAGAGCAAAGTGTTAGAGAGGGGCTGGAATAGGGAACTGTTCAGGCATTTCTGAGCCCTCATTTCTTCTTCCCGGGCTGAGTAGGAGTGCTGCAGAAAACACTGGAAATGTGAGAATAGGATCTCCTAGGAAAATGAGAACATAATTTTCTTCCTGCATGAGAAATCACTAATAACTTTCATACAGCTCTTGCAGTTAAACACACACACACACACACACACTCACATACACAGATACACACTCCTCATTAAGAAATTAATATAATTATCATCCCCATTTAAAAGATGAGAAGCCCAGTTATTAGTGATTAATTTATTGCCCAAGTTAGCCCAGTTAGTAAGAATTAGAATTCTGGCTTAAGCTCTGGTTTGCTGATATCAAATATCATGTTTTTTTCCATTATACCATGTTATTCTTAATTAGCAATTGTTTGTGTGGCAAGAGAGAGAACAAAAGTGGTTGCTTTTTCTGCCTTTCCCCTGCTAAGGAGTAAGGATACTTTTGCCAGAACAGATTCAAGAAATGCAGGAGAAAAAGGAAGCCTTAAGATCCACAGAGGTTAAGAAGATCTACATAATAAAAAGCAAAGGTTAGGGGCTTGGGAGGGAGACAACAGCTCTGTTGGCTCAGCTTAGGAGGCAACCTGAGGGCGACAAGAATTCTTTTCCTACTGTAAGTGTGTCTGCAATAAATTCTGTATAAATTTTAAGAAGTAGCTTTGAGCATTAATGTAATAATCTTTTTTTTTTAAATATGTTGCCATACTTTGGGAATATATATATAAAATGATATACATGTATTTCATTTTGCTTACTGAACTGCTATTACTTTGGCTTCATACTAACGTTAGACCACATGGACTCTAGGCTTATGTGGGCTTCATTTGTGTAATATATCTTTTTAATATTTTGGTAGTAATGGTAAAATGTAAAAGCCAATACTGGAAAACTTTACCAAATAATAAAGTTAAAACAGAAATTGTGCAAATATACAGTAAACCAAAGTCACCAGTCTTCTTTTTTTTCCCTGAACAACTTCTACCATTGGTCAAAATGGGCCACGTTTTATTCCTTGAAGGTACTCCAGACTTTTCTGGCTTCCTATCTTTGCTCCAGTATTCCTTTAGGAATGGCTTCTTGTGCTTTTCCAGAAGAACACCATGCATCTTAATTTATAGATCTCTCCTTTAACTAAGAACTCCTTAATAAATGCATGTGTTCATTTTGCAGGAATTCATTGAATTGTAGGGGATGCATAAAGTAAGAGATAGAAACTTAAAGGGAGTTTACTACCTATGTGGAGATGCTATATGGAAGTAGAGAGTAGGGAAGACCCATATCCATTTCAAAGTAACCTACATAAAGTAGAAATCTTAAGACCCTTTGGATAAGTGAATCTTCTTTAGGTATTTTGATCACTTCTACTGAGTGTAAGGCAGCTGGAAAGATGATTCAAGGGCTCATTAGCTGACTGTCAAAGCAAATCATTCCTAGCTTTAGCCATTTGAAAATCAAGCAGAGGAACTGGGAAGATTGCCCAGCAGGCAGCAAGGAGATGTTTCTACCAGGAGACGATGAAACAGATTTGAATATTAGAAATTTAATTGCAGTCTTCATTTCTGAGCCTCCTACTGACCATAGACATTGAAAGAATTGGTCTTGTTTGTGACTCCACTAAGACAATGTCCTGATATTAGTCAAGCAATCAAATGAAGTTTCCTGCATATACTTACTTTATGCCAAGCCAACAGTTTAGCAACTCAGGGTAGCAAACTGAAAAGGCTACTCTACCCACCACAGAAAAGCATGAAAGCATGAATAGTGTATTCACCCACTAGGGACAACAGAAAGACGTTGTCTTACTCCCTCAATAAGTTCAGTGAATTCTTGTCCAGTGTTACGCTATCCTCTCTAGGTTTTATTTTCTTTGGCTCATGTTGGACTCTATGGATTTCTAAGCAACAGACAAGGGTAATAATCTCCTTCTTATGATGCTTTAAATACAGATCCACCTGTTTGATTCCAAAAGGAAGATAAAGTTCCTTTTAGATAATGGTCAGGTAAGGTGATATGCACTGGAGTACTTTAAAAATACACTGATATACAAGGAATATGGGAACAGAATCTAGAAAATTGTGAACAAGGAATAAGTACTCTGGTGAAGAAAAATGAAACCTCCATAAGTACAACTTGTTCCAGGAAAGTTATAATATAAATATTGAACAAATTTGGATTCAAGACTACATTTTTAACATGGTTAACTATATTGCTTTCAATTAAAATATGGCTGGTATTTTATTGGTATATTAGGAATTCAAAGTGATTGTTCAATTTAGAAAAAATGCAGATACATTACAGACATTACTTTTCTTTTTTTAATTCTGTCACCTACTTTCATATTAAACTAATATCTGTCTAATATCTGTCCTCCATCCCCCCATTTTCTGGCCTCTAAACAGGAGCAAACTGACTTATGTGACATTCAGTGTCTTCTCTTCTCTCTGCTCAACCGCTAATAAGCCACAACTAGTCAGTTCAAGTGAGAAAATACAAGTAAAAGGCAAAGAAAGTGTGTCATTTTTATCCCTGAACAGTCAAGCAGGGATTAAAGTTTCTACCAGCAAGTGTCTTTTGAAACTAGAAATCTAGATATTTGAAAAAGTAGAATAAAATTTGGCCACATGAAAAATGCCCCATTTAAAGCTGTGTTATAAGTAATTTGTATTAATTTGGGGCCATAACTTTTATGCTGCTATGTGCATGGCAAAAGATAAAAAAGACAATATTTCAAAAAATTAATAGTGTTATTTCTACACGGTAAGGTAATGTCATATACATCTACATATTTAAAATGAACAAGTATAATTTTAAAATCAGGGGAAAACACAGTAAGACACTTTGAGAACATATTGTCCTTGCATAAAAGACTTACATAAATTTTGTCTTGGTACAACAGTTCCAACAGAGTACAACTAAAACTCTACTTGATTCTAAAAGTGTATGTTCCTTTTGAATTTAATACTTAGCATTTATGACAGGATATACTTGAAGCAGTTAAAAAAAAAAAAAAAAAAAGCACAACTTTACCTTTTGAGAAACAAAGTAGGTTTTCTCCACAGACAAAATGAATATAATAAAAGCCAAATGTTTTAACAGATGAGTAGAGTGTTCATGATTGAAAAAAAAAAATACAAGAACTCAAAGTCATCTTCAAAGCAAGTAGTTTCCAGAATCATACATTGTATATGTAATAGACATTTGAAGAACTTTTACTGGAGTATAATCTAACATATACAATTAATCTATTCCAGTGAAAATAAACTTTGCCTGGGATCACAGTTATGACATATTTAATTATTTTCTGGATACTCAATTACACAATGATCAACTCAGATCCCTAAAATTGATAACATAGATAAACACCCAATAAAATGATGACACAGTAGCTTAAATTTCAGAGGGTTTTCAAAGTCTTAAATCAAAGCTAATGTACTTTGAAGTTGAAATGATTTCAATTAGCATTGGTCTCCACAGGTCTCCAAATTTTTCACAAGACAAATTCGACCTTAGTAAGTTTCAAGAAATATTTACTTTTGCTGTTTCCAACATGTGTCAAATTTCCTGTGAAGACAGAATATGAAGAAAAAGTTTTCTGGCCTTATTTATGCCAATCGGATTCACATCAACGGTACTGAAAACTCTAAACAGTTATTTCTGGTTCTTACCAGACTTGCAACAAAATAAAAATTCCCTCTGATTGATATCGATGTAATTTTAAAACTAACACATTCATACAAAACAAGTCCAAGACAAAAATCCCCCTAAAGTTATCTTTTCCTGGGTTCCTGATTTCAGAAGCACAAAGTTACATGTACGTAAGATCTGATCAGAAAAAAAAAGAAGTGATAAACTCAGCAGCTTCTTTTGTTGCACATTGAGCACCTTTTCAGTAAAAACTGTGGGATTACATGTTTTTGTCCCAGAAGTATCACATGTGGGAGGGTAGAGCTAGGGAAGAAGTCAGAGCATAATAAGTAGTAGCTCAGAAATTTAAAATACTAGGCACTTTAAATGTATTATCTAAGGTAACCTTCCCAAAAGTTCTATGAAGTAAATATCATTATTTATTATTCCAATTTTTATGGAAGAATAAACTGAGGCAAAGAAGTTCCAGTGATCAGATCAGGTGGCACAGTTAGTAATCAGCAGAGCACAATTTAAGCCCAAATCTGTCTAATACCAAAGTCAAAGCTTCCAATCTATTAACTACCCCACTTTTCAAGAAACTACACAGGGTCAAGATTTTTCTGTAAACTGGGGCTGTATTGTCCTAGCGCAGCTCTGACTAAAATTTGTAACCGGAGCATCAACATTTCTGTGAAACCTACATCTCCTCTCAGATTATTGATCTCTTTTTCCAGTTTCTAACCAAATGGAGAAAGGAATTATGATGTGAATTCCATAAAATTTACATTATCAGGTTGCAAGAAGATGGGAGAGCAACTTTGTCTATTCCCCTGGGTAGTTCCTAAAACCACTAGAACCAATCTAAAACTACTTAGCTTTGTCATGGATCTCCCTCTCTCTCTCTCTCGTTGTCACTCTCACACTATCTAGGTCCAGCTTCTCTTGAAAAGAGGAAAGAGATCTGACAGACCTGGTGAAGCATTTCTGCATACCAACAATTTTCAGGAAAATGGGCTTGAAGGCTGTAGTTCACTGCAGCTGGTGTCACTCAGCTGTCACACCTGAAGTTTTGTTTTTCCCTAGTTGACCCCATGAGTAGCTCAGAGAATGTTAGTGTGCTTTAATGTATGTGATTCTAAGTATGTCTGCTCCTGACTTTTAAAGACATGACTTTTAAAACACCAAATTTGTATTTGAGCAATACCCGATTAATATTGTGGTGGTCACTTGTAATTCACATCACTTCCTGTTTGCTCTCCCTGGACACTGTAGCATTGTTCTTCCCTAGCTACTTGAGGTTATATGTGGCCATTAATTCACCTTGGACAAAGAAATGTTACCATAAGTGACACCTGGCACTTTTAGGAAGCAGCTTTAAATGCTAGGCTGAGAAGCACTACAATTTTTATTTTCTTTGCTATAGTGAGGAGCTGCTCTGCGATCCTGAATGCAGGAATAACGATGATGCGAAGCAGAGCCCATAGCAGCCTCAGTGGATATTTAACATGGGAGAAAAATAAATCTGATGTTTTTAAGCCATTGAGGTTTGATGGTTGCTTGCTACCATAAATAATGCCCCCGTTTTGATGATTACCACCACATTGTGAGTGGCAGATTATACCACCTTTGCAAAACCAGCCATCTGCTGCCTGTGGAAGGTACTGGCTCACCTTTCATGTTCAGAATAAATAGCCCAGCATATACCTTGAAAGGGAAAAAGGAAGAAAGAAGGAGAAGGAAGAAGGAAGAAGAAAAGGAGGAGCAGAAGGCAATTAAAGGCAACGATCATTGGTAACATTGGCAGTATAGTGATGAGTATTCTTCCAAATATATTCCCAAGTGTTACTAGAATCATCATGGAGATTATAATACAACACAACCTCAGCTTACCTATGCCAGTGTAAGTTGTCATCATGTACGACTTAGAATGTTGGACTAAGAGAAATCAAGGAAGCCTCATTCTTATTTTATGGAGGAAGAAATCAAGGCCAGAAAGATATTCAGCGCTGTGAAATAAGAGCTTTCTCCAGTGATGGAAATGATATTCTGTACTGTTTAGCATAGTAGCCATTATTTATGTGCCTTAATGAGCACTTTCTGTATGGTGGCATAATGTGATACATCTATATAGGCAATTGAGAAATTGACTTTTAATTTTACTTAATTTTAATGTATAATAAATATTCTCATGTGATTGGTGACCACTGTATTGGACAACATAGGTTTAAATAGTTTCCCAAAGGAATAAAAGTAGTTAGCATCAAGGTCAAGATTCAAAAGCAGTTCCTCTAAATCTCACCTTAGAGTATTTTCCAAGTTTCCTGAGAATATGGATCAAATTGCCTCTTATCCTTATACACATATGAATAGTAACATCTGTTTTCTTCTAGAACTACTGCTTTATACATGAATTCTCCTAGACTCTGTACTAGTACTCCAAAGTAACTTACTATTTTGCCATTCTCTACACAGTTATAAGTATGTGACTGTAAGTGTATCTGCACCTGACTATATGAGGCATGACCTTTACACAATGATTTTCTTTATCCTGCTGTAAACCTTAGACTTGGTAGGTGGCTTTGTGTCAAGTAACATGATTTCAGGAATTCTCCAAAATGCTTACCTATACTCCCTCTGTATTAATTCAGGTTCTAAATAATGCTTCTCACTTTAATCTTCTCATTTTATCTTGCAAATTGATAGAATGTTAAATAAGATGTAAAGTATAAAAATATTTCATGAAAATTTCAATAAAGTGAATTCATACTGGTGTATTAAAGAGTGAGAGTTTATTCATTCTAGTGATGATTGATAAGTGAGGAGATAGAATGTGATTGTACGCTTGCCATCAGTGGTATAATTTATTTATTACTGAGCCCTTACTATGTGTACAAGCTCTTTACATATACTTAGTTCCAGGACTACAAAGAGGTAGATTCTCCTTATATCTCCATTTTATATATTTCCAAAATCACATATCCAATAAATGATGAAGCTTGGTTCAAAATCAGGCAGTGAGTCTATGGTGTAATAGCCTAGGCAAAATAGACAATGTAAAAATACAAGGAACTAAAGACAACAACAACAACAACAAAACGAGTTTCTCTCCTGGATCTGCCGTGAATTTTCTTCACAAAATTGTTCAAGAAACAACTCCCCCGAGCTCATTCCTTTATAATAATAAAAATAGGTTGTTCTACATGTCATCTAAGGCAGCTAGAATACTAAAAGAGTATGGGGTTGCGGATTCTAGTCCAAGCTAAAATCTTGTTGAGACCTTGGGCATTTTTCTTATTGTGCATCTTTTAGCCTGTAACTTATCTGTAAAATGTTGCTAATATTGCCCTTTTATAGATTTGTTGTAAAGATTAAATGAAGTATGCCACTGAAGTACCTGGCATGGTGCCTACAACTATAGAAGCTTAGAAATTGTAACATCCTCCTCTCTTTTAGCACTAATATCCAAATATTCTAAGTTAAACTACCTACATAAAACATTCCTTAGCCTTCCACTAAACACTAATTAACTAAAAACACTATGTGTGATTCATTTACGATCAGGCAGTGGTGTACAGCCTGATCTGCACCTGACTATATGAGGCGTGACCTTTTCACAGTGATTTTCTTTATCCTGCCATAAACCTTAGTCTTGGTAGGTGGCTTGGGTGTCAAGTAACATAATTTCAGAAATTCTCTAAAATGCTTTCCTACACTCCATTGGTACCAATACAGGCAATACTGATACAAAGGAATTATATTGATGCAAAGGGAACTTGAGCCTGTGATGTAACAAAGGCTGTACCACATCAGTGCATAAATCACAAGGTGTATCTATATGTAAGAAAAAGAAAATTATTTGCTGAATAGCAATGAGGTCTCAGTATTCAAACTAGTACATATGTGAAATACTAGTACATCTGTCAAGCAAAATAGCAATGTAATAAATCAAAAATTACTTTTAAGTATGCCATCATATAAAAAATGGTTATTATAAATTATGTAATATTTTCAAACATTAAAAGATTTAAGGACCAGACCTTTCCTAAGATGTGGAGGGAGACAAGTACCTACAAGAACTTAATTGATAATGCATCTCAACTCAAAAGGAGAAGACAGGATTTTTTTCGTAAATGATAAGGAATACATATCTACAATACAACCTACAATGCAATAATAAAAAAAGAAAAAGCAAAGTTGACAACATAAAACATTTAAAAAAATATAGTCAATCTCATCAAAATTCCAAAGACTTTTTATAGAAATTTACAACTGATTCTAAAATTTATATAGGAATGCAGAAAGTCTTGGAATAACCTAAGTGATAAAAACAAGAACAAAGTTGGAGGATTTATCCTACCTGATTTCAAGACTCAGTATAAGCTATAGTAATCGAGATAGTTAGTATTACCAAGTGGCTAAATATTTAGATCACTGGAGTAAAGTCCAGAATTAAGCCCACACTTTCATATTCAATGGATTCTTGATAAAGGTGTCAAGGTAGGTCAATACGAAAATGAAAGTCTTTTAGTAAATTATGCTGAATCAACTAAATACTTGAAAGAAGAAAAATGAGCATCAATGCTTGTCTAATATCATATTAAAAATATTAACCTGAAATGGAACCTAGAAATGTGTAGACATAGATATATAGAATATATACATATAAAATCCAAACTACAAAATTTCTAGAAACAAAATCTTTGTGCCCTTGGGAAAACCAATTCTTAGCAGAACACAGAAAACATAAAACATTTTTAAAAGTAATTGGTCATCAAAAAAAAAAAAACCATCAAGGGAAGACACAGACTTGGAGAAAATATTTACAATAAATATGTCAAATCACTTGTATTCAGAATATGTAAAATATGCTTAAAACTCACTAAAAGAAAAAATAATTTTTAAAATATTTGGACAGATATTTTACCAGAGATGACATATGATTGGTCAATAAGCACATGAAAGGATGTTCAATATTATTTGTCATCACGGAAAAATGCAAATTAACATTGCAGTGAGATAACCTCTACATATTTGTTAGAATGGCTAAACTAAAAAGGCTGTCCGTATCGAGTGTTGGTGAAATGTGAAGCAGCTACAACTCTTGTACACTGCTGATGAAAATTCAGATGGGTATTTCCTAGACTCTTGAAAACTGTTTGGTACTGTCATAAAATTTCAAACATAAACCTAATGTATGACCTAGTCAAATACTCATTTTGAGGTATTTTCCCAGGATAAATGAAAATACTTGTTTACTCAAAGCCTTTCATTAGAATGTTTACATCAATTTTATGTGAAATAGCTAAAAATTGGAAACAACCCAAATGTTCATCAATAAGCAAATGTATAAACAAAATATGGCATATCTATATAGAATAATACTATATACAATCAATACATCTCTTGATATGATCCATAATAAGGATGAAGCTCAAAACTAGTATACTGAATGAAAAAAGTCAGACACAAAACAGTATATAGAGTACGATTCCACTAGCATATATTGAAATGGTTTGGCTCTGTGTCCCCACCCACATCTCACCTTGAATTATACCACAATCCCCACGTGTCATGAGAATGACCCAGTTGGAAGGAATTTAATCATGCGAGCAGTTACCCACATGCTGTTCTCATGATAGTGAGTGAGTTCCATGACATCTGATGGTTTTATAAGGGGCTTTTCCCCCTTTTGCTCGGCAATTCTCCTTCCAGCCGTGATGTGAAAAAGGACATGTTTGCTTACCCTTCCACCATGATTGTAAGTTTCCTGAGGCCTCCCTAGCCCTATGGAACTGTGAGTCGATTAAACCTCTTTCCTTTATAAATTACCCAGTCTCGGGTATGTCTTTATTAGCAGTGTGGGAATGGACTAATACACATATCAACTGATCTATAGTGATAGAAAGTCTATCAGTGACTATCTGGGGACAGGGGTGAATAAAGGGAGGATTACTGAGGGTCATGAGGAAACTTTTGGAGGTGGTGAAAGTGTTTGTTA
This sequence comes from Papio anubis, assembly GCF_008728515.1. Taxonomy (NCBI): domain Eukaryota; kingdom Metazoa; phylum Chordata; class Mammalia; order Primates; family Cercopithecidae; genus Papio; species Papio anubis. The sequence continues at coordinate 111,259,683 of NC_044980.1, forward strand.
TCTTTACTGTGGTGATAGTTTCGAGGATGTCCAGATAAGTCAAAACTTAGCATACTGGATATTTTAAATATGGGCAGTTTATTATATATCAATTATCCATCACTAAAGTTTTTTTAATGCAGCAAAAATGCCATGAACAAACTTAGAGACCATGGGTCAATTAAGGCCAAAATATTTATAGTACATATAAACAATAAAAGATAGTTTTTCAAATTTATACAACTTATATAACTTAATAAGAGAATGACCTACCAAATATAAGTGTGCAAAGACTATCTATTAATAGACTGTTTAACTTGGAAGGACAGAAGGACGCCAGGAAGGAAGAGAGGGAGGGAAGGAGGGATGGGAAGAGGAAGGAGGGAAGGAGGGGAGGAAGAAAGGCCAATAAGAAATATCCAGTAAGCATATACTTGTCAAAATGACATCCATTTTTTTTTCTTCATATCCCTATACTGGCAATGGTGTGGTTGAAGAGATAATTTATGTGTAGTAAAAAGATAAACTGATGACAACTTGTTGGATAGGCAATTAGTCAATACCTATCAAATTTTAAAATTTGCATACTCTTTGATTTAAAAATTACAAATTAATGTATTTGTATAAGGATGCTGATTGTAGAATTGCAAAAAATAACACACACAAAACACAAAATAGCCTAAATGTCTATTCATAGAAATTGACTTAATAAATTATGATGTGCGATAAAATATTATGCAGTTTTGTGAAAATAAATGCACTGACATAATAATATCTCCTAGATACAATATATGAAAAGGGCAAGATACAGAACAGTATGTGGTAAAACTGTTTCCTTATTAATTTTTTTCTTAAAAGACACATACACCACTGGGAATATTGATATGCATAATTTTTCTGATAGGAAATGCACAAGCTGTTAGACACTGTTAAGGGATTGTCTTTTGGGAAAAGGATTGGGTTAAGAAGGAAATATTTTTTTCTTTTCCATTTTATATCTTTCAGTGTGGTTTAAATTCTACCATAAAAATGTTTTACTTTCTTTTGTACGTCAAAAGAAATTACTTCAGGAGTAAGACATTATTATTTATTTATCCTTTCACAAAGTTGATCATCAAAAACACTACATTTTTGATAATAGCTTCATTAATGAATGATTGCATTTTACAATAGAAAGAATTTTGATCTGCAGACAAGGAAGGTGAAGATAGTTGACCTTCCTAAGCAATGCTGGTGAGACTTCCAGGACTCAAATCTTTCACTGACTATACATCTCATTTAAATTTCTAATACACCATTGATGATTGGCTCAGCATTCATGCCTCATTCTAGAGGGTGGTCTCCCAAGCCTAGGTGGTTTTGTCCCTGAGTCTGTGCCTAAGCTAACTTTTTAATCAGCCATTCTAACATTCTATTGGGCTGGCTGCTTCCGGAAGATGAGGCATCTGGTAAAACTCATAAATCCTATGGTCCTTTAACCACTGCCATACCTCCTTATAAAGGCTGCATTTAGTTAACCAAAGTGGTTGGCAGTCTTCTTGAAGAATGGTGCTAAGTCCAGGGCTTAACATCGATTCCTGCTCCTGGCAGATAGATTGTAGAACAGTACTAGGATCTAGATCAGCCTTAGTGAGAGAGAGTTCATAGCATTGTGCCCTAACCCTGTCACTATGGCTACTCCATTCCTGGCTGTGTTGTGCCAGCACAGAGTGCCCAAGGACAGAGAATGGTTGACATCTACAGAATGAGATCCAATCCATTTAAGTGTTTAACATCTCCTACACCATCAACAGTCTCTGCTCTAAGACATAAAGATCTTTAAATTTTGTACCATCTTGCTTGGTCCATCCTTGTGCTCTTCCACAGACCTATTTTTCTCAGAACATCCTGTCTTGTTTCCTCCAATCTCCAGACCAACTAGCTAAGCCATTTCCCATTGTTCATGGGGCTATGTAAAATTCTACATCAGGAAATTTCTTCATCTGTACAAACATAATGACCAAATGTCATTTTTGCATAGTGGGATGATTTCCTTTCACAACACCTTTAGTGCTACCCTTGATTGGGGAGCAGTGTGGTAGCAGTCAATTTCAGGCAAGCACAAACCATACTGAGACAACTTATCTGTGACCCAAGCCCAGGATTTTTCTCCTCTGTCGGTTGATTCTAGGAAAATCTCTATTATGAGTTGTGAGCTGAGTGAGATATACGTGCATGGGAGTTTACACCAAAGGCCCATGCAATTTATTGTGCCTACTGGGTCTGCTTGGCCCAATTACAAATATATTATTTCCTTCTCACAATTGGTTGAAGCTATACCTGCACAACCTTATGATTTAGCACAACTGATAATGTTTACCTTGTGAGAGGAGCTCTCGCTATGTGGCCACTTTTCCCATGGCCAGGTGTTCAATTTCACTAAAGCCTGTTAGTCTCCTAAGAACTCTATTTCAAACAGAAAGTCAGTCCCGACTTCAGAAGCTGTGGCTTTGGTCTAGAATGCTGATTACCTGTGCTGGGACTCCTCTACTGGTAGTTGCCAGAGACATTATATCATGTCCATGCTTCAAGGAGTCATCCAACAGCTTATCTCAATGAGACATTGAATTCCAAGATGTGGGTTAGTGCTCTCATATTAATGAATTATCCACAATTCAGCCTTATATTTTGCAGCCCACAATAGAACACCCTCAAGATCTATTCCCATACAGGTTTTCCATTTGTTAATGGTACATATGAGCTAGATCCTTAATTTCCTTCAGTGTGTAAGCTAATTTCTTTTTGAGCAGAAACTGCAATTTCTTGCTCAGGCTCTGCTGAGTCTCAACTCTTGTAACTCCTTTGGAAGCAAAGAGGTGTGGCAGGGAATTGATATTGAGGAGGATGAGCAATAAATTTCAAGACACCTACCCCATGCATGGTTTTTACAGAATTTCCAGGCAAATGGAGGCTTTTCTTGTCTATTAAATGAGAAGGCTACATCTCTAACCCAGGAGTATTCAGAAGTATTTCATCTTTCAAGATTCTTACGTGTATTTGCCCAGTTTTTTCCACTCCATGCCTCAGGGTACCATATTTTCTTATTATGACCATTACTTTACATAGGAAATCTGGGAGTCTGTGAATCAGGCCTCTTTTTCACCTCTGCAATTCTTACAAGTAGATCTTCAACCTGGTTTTCAACCCAAAATGCCATGTGCCTTAAGCAATAATAATCTCTTTAATTCTGTCATGGAAGACCTCTAGCTTTCAGAACTGACCTCTATTTGGTAATTAGCTGATCTAAATCTGTCATTTCTTTTTTCAAGACTTCCAGAGAGCAGTTAACAAAAGCCAGTGAACTCCACAATTCTTGTAATTACCTTTACCCTCAGACTATTGAAGTGCCATAGTTACTGTGTAACCCAAAACATCACCTTCTATATGCCCCTCATCTCAAAATACCATTGGGAGATCCTTTGTAACTATGACCAAGCAATCCAACTTCAGAAGCCCATTACCTGTTTATATGGTCACTCCTGGCACTAACTATCTGAGCTCCCCCTGAAGTCAGATACTGAGGCAAAGAATCATATGCAGGTAACTTATCTAGAAATTTTACCATGGAGATACAGAGTGAAGGGCAGAGAAAGTAAAAACGAAAAACAAGGAAAAGCTAACACAAGCTTTTAGCTTTTCCTTTATTTAGTAACACGTGTTACTAAGTTGGCCACCACACCCTGCAGGACCCTCTGAAGTGTCTTATGGAATGTAACTTAAAACTGTTTGCCCAAAAGATAATTTGGCAGGCATTTATCCACGGCTATAATCTCATATTGTTCAACAATATCTTACGTATGTCAAGTCATAATCCCAGTTGTGCAGATATAAATGCCAAGTAAGTTCCATGGCTTCTACATGTCTGAGGCATCAGAGAAACCTCCAACCAGGAAGTAAAGGTTATCAGTGCAGAACCTGCCCAAAGATAGGAGCAAGAAATTGAGTTAAGGATTCAAAGTGGTACATAAGAGGAATCTGATACTTCATTTGATTTTCACAGTAAGCCCATGTGTTAGATACTCTTGTTAGCCTCATCTTACAGGTGAAGAAGCAGACACAAGGAAATACATTTAACCCAGGCTAAGTGTAAGTTGTAGAGCCAAAATTTGAAGGCAGGTGAATTTGACTTGGTGGAATCTTAACCGACACCCTACACTGTCTCTCCAACATGAGTAAGTACCAAATACATAAAGGCAGTGAGCTGAACATGTCAATTATGAAGGAGCTTCCCTTGACAGAAGAAACGGTAGAGGAGCTGAACTAGCCTAATCTGATTCAGCATTGCTGTTCTTTCCCCAAACCAGAAAATAATACTAATCCTACTTTATTCTTAGCAGATTATCACACTATTCATAAGCAGTAAGATAACTTGAAGCACTCTGTAATTCAACAAACCTCTTACCACTAACCCAACCAGAAGTCACTCATAGAGATTCTGCAAAAGCTGCTCTAATTCTCAGAAAACTCACATTTCCTGTCACATTTTTGTTCTATGTTTCATTCGAGGAACATTAAAAGGGCATTGGAATTCCAGAACCGACAGCATTAAGTGCTGCTAATGGGCCTGATAGATCCAATAGAAACAGCAAAACAAACAAGAAATTGTTCAATTATAATTCTATTTCCCGAAAATAAATACCTATGGGATATAAGTAACTTTGTTATTTTTGGTAAGAGTTCTATAAAATACCTGATTACTATTGATAAATAGACTGCAACGCAGTTGGTGTCACTTCTCATTTCTTTCACAGTTTCAGTAGAAGGCAGTGCAGTATGATTGCTTTCTCATCACTGAATAATAAAGCAATACAATCAGATGCGCAGGATATTCTGAAGCAGTTTCCATGGTTAGTTAAAATTTTCCTATAAGCGTACCCAAAAAGGTTTGAGAATCCTCTCTTTTGGGTAGAGATTATCTAAAATTAATAAAATGGCACAAGAAGGCAAAGGAAGAGTCCTCAGGTGGCTTTTTCTATTCCCTTTTCCAGAGTGGAATGGCTTGACTTTTTAGAACCCGCTGGAAGGGTAAAATCACACAGTATACAAAGCAGCCTTGTCTGCAGAGATAATGCAAGGCAGGATGTGACAAAAGTGACAGAGGTCAGCAGTCCCTGAACCAGCCTGCACATTTGAAGTGTGTTCCCGCTGTGGTCTATTACCAGGTCCACTTCCTCCCTTTTTGCTTGCCTTGAATCTGATGTATATTAATAATCATGCCCATTATACTTATTATAGTCTAAAATCATATTGCAATTTCTAGAGTGATTGATGCCCACATAGAGGAGTCTAACTGGCCTAATGTGATCCAGAAATCTATAGAAATGAACAGAGAGATATCACTCCAAAAGTTGCCATTGACCTTCTATTCTCAATTAAGAAATTAATGCCTTAAATGTTAAAGCCCAATGTAAAATTACAGAAAAGCTAGCCCAGTATTTCCCAAATGCCTTTCCTTCATGATTCTTGCCATATCTGCATCCCATCAGTACTATTATTTGCTAAACATTTTTCACTTTCTTTTTACTTAGCATTAACATCCAGAAAATTACATGCATATTTTTTGAATATGCATCGAAATAAATGCATAACTAATAGGTTGCATACACCACCTAAAATAATCTTAACTGTCATCGCTGTGTACATATCTCACCTTAGAAAATACTAATCTCAAACATCCGTTTTTAGATGGAGAAACTAATGAGATAAGTAAATTTCCTAGTGTCACTAATTTAGTCGGTAGCATGGCTGGTACTCACACACAATTCTCTTGCCTTGCAGTGCAGGCTGTTTCCTGTGCATCATGCTGACTCAACAGCGTGAAGGAAAAGCATGATAAATGGGTCAACATTAAAAACTTATTGCACTTCTTGACTCCATGTTGTGATTAAGGATCTATACAGATGTCTAAGCAAAAACAAAGCAACCTCAATGCCCTTCCTCACCCCCCAGAATTTCTCCTCCTCTATGTTCAATGACTTTAGCAGACATTCCTCTACTGTCTTAAGGTTTTTATCTCTCATCTTTGCCCTTATCAATGTTTATTCATTCTATCTCTATTAGTAATCATGGTCTCTTCAAAAGTTGGAAGTAAAGGCCAAGATGTTGCATTTTGCCTATATATAATCATCTCAGTACCTAGGATTTCTAAAGTATTTTATAGTTTTTTCAAAGCTCTTTCCCAAGTTTTATCATTTTCAATCCTCACATCCTTATAGGATTCATACTTTAACTACTGAGGATGCTTCTTCTGGGTTACATGCTATAATCAAAAAAAGAATCTCCCATAACGAGGAAGAGAGATGAAATTAAAATTACTAAAAAGTTACCATAAAGATATCACAATATATCTGTTCATCTACCACTCTTTTATTATACATTTGTATTCTTAGCAAGAGTGATGTAAGTGTAGTGATGCCTTGCTAAGAAATGAACCTTGCTTCAGTAAAATGTTCCATTTTATCCATTACCTTAAATGATGGGCTTGTGAAAGCTGTCAGTGAAGTCACTTCAACATTGCAGTCTTCAATGCGTGGAATAAAAAGTGACATTCTCTTGATTAAAATTAATTTCTTTGCCACGGAAGAACATGCAATATCCATCTCCCTAATGGTTCTAAAGTCCTTGGAATAATAGATAAGGCAGTTAAGTAAATAAACACGGCTCCCAGGAGGGGACAAGGTTTTTTCAGGCTAGAGTTAGCGTAACTCTGGAGAAAAACAACTCCTTAACACACGCCGGACAGACAGACGGTTTTGGTGGCCAAAGGCACCATCTTCAGTAATCTGTAATTAATGGTGTCAGCCCAGGATATGAGATCCAATAAGATAGTGTGTAACAGACCACAGACTCACCCTAAGCCCCATTAGGTGGCCTCCTTTGAATAACATCTCTCTGAAAAATTACATTTGAAAGTTTACCAGCTCTTAAAGGTCACCAGTAAATTAAACTGCAGTGTGTCATGTGAGGGCTTAATGACCTTGAGAGTTAATGTACCTTTCTAATTATCACCTCAATCACATAGAATGGCTTATTCATCTTAACCCGACCTATCACTTGCCTGTTAATCTGTCCCACCACAAGTTAGTGCTTGTAGGAAGAGATTCTTAATGGCTCTCAAATGGTTATGTAAGAATCTACAGTAAACTCCTTGCTTCCATATATGAGTTTGCAATATAAAAACATGAACTGCAGTCTGCTATCATCTCTCTTCACTCTACTCTTCTTTAATGTCCGACACGTTCTTTGACTTCCTTCTCCCAAGTGCTGAGTCAGTGTGCCTACCCACTGGACTACCAAAAGTAAAATATAGAATCAAAAATCCACTGGAAAAATGCCTCTTCCAAACCGTAAACTGAGGGGGAAAAAAGTTTTAACACATATGATCAAAAAAAGTATTGATATTAATATGTAAAGTGGCCATAAAATTAATAAGAATAAAGCAAACATCTGTAGGAAGGACTTCGGTAGATTACAGAATCAGATAGTGCACTAAATAAGATGCATAAATTGCTGATAAACATGTGAAAAGCATTCAACACTTTAAGTAACTGAAAATACACATTTAAAAGTGAAATGCCTTTCTGTCTATTAACTGGTGAAGAATTTTTTAAAATTATACTTTAAGTTCTGGGATACAAGTGCAGAACATGCAGTTTGTTACATAGGTATACACATGCCACGGTGGCTTGCTGCAGCCATCAACCGGTCATCCAGGTTTTAAGCCCTGCATGCATTAGCTATTTGTCCTAATGCTCTCCCTCCCCTTGCCCTCTACCTCCGACAGGCCCCCGTGTGTGATGTGCCCCTCCCTGTGTCCATATGTTCTCATGGTTCAACTTTTGAGTAAGAACATGTGGTACTTGGTCTTCTGTTCCTGTGTTGAGAATATTTTTAATAAGAATTCTTAGTATTGGTTATAGAATGAGATAATAGGAATTCTTATATAATGTTTGTGGGAATTAAAATCAGTATGATTTTCTAGAAGGCAAGTTGGCAATACATATAGGAATTATTATAATGAACAGCCCAGCTATTTTAATACTTTTACTCAAAAGTTATTCTGAAAAAGTAGTAGAGATTGTAAAATGATTTCTATAAAGGGTTATTCAAATTACAGATTATACTGCAAATTTGGAAACAATCTAAATGTCTACGATTAATTGATACATAACGTTACATCAATATAGAACGCTATGAAGCAATTAAAATGGTAGTATGTAGTAGTATTTAACATGTAAAATATAAAAATTGAAGTCAGAATTTTATGTATGTACATATTGTGATATAAATATATACATTACATGTATACATATTGTGATATAAATGTATATTACATATATGTACATATTGTGATATAAATATATAACATATGTGCACATATGATTTAAATGTTACATGTATGTACATATTGATATAAATTTATATTATATTACATATATTTCTGACATATATAAAAGTAATACATAGGCAGTTTTTACTTTATACTTTCCTTGCAAATTCTAAATTTCTATAATGAACATGTATAGTTTTCATAATCAGATTCAAGGCATATATAGCATATCATCACTCGTCACTTGAGGAGTATCAAAGCCAGAGATACATATACATTATGTGTATTCTATTCCATTTGCAACTTTTTAAATGTTTTTATGGGAATGCTATGCCAAATTAATGCACTTAGGTGTTGGATTATCAGAACTGTACTCTTCCCATGTATATGATAGATCCACCTCAAGCTAATGATGAGCACTATGCAGATGGAAGGTAAACCCACAGATATTAGGCTGACACACTGAAGCCAACTGCCCAAAGCTGACTGTCATCCAAAGTGTGCTGCATATGTTTTTCAACAGTGGCAGAGTATATGAACAATTTCTATTAAAAATTCTGACATTCACAGGGTTCTTTCACCTTCATAAACTAGTAAACAGGTCAATAGCTGTAGATGTCCTTCAGATGCAGAGTGAATCATTCTACATAAACAACCCTTGGCCTGAACACCAGACCCCACTCCACTCTTAAATTCTATCAAGACCCTGTGTAATTCTGAGGCAATGATTCAGATGTTATGGCCTTAATTGATGAGTACTAGGAGGCCCTATACTTAATTTTCTTGTGCCATTTCTCCATTAAAACCATGCTCTGGGTAGTTTTCTACAGGGCCCTAGAGAATCAGGCAATTCATTGAATTTGCTGTGCTGCATTAAAATAGGCAGTCCATTGGGTACCACTTATATTTCATTTCAGAGATCAATAGGACACTCCATTCAATCCCAAAGAAATTCACAGTCATCCTTCTTTTACATGAGACACTAAGTCAGTAGTCAGTTTAAATTTTATTCCCAAGCATACAGAGGTTCATATCTGCAGGACAAACTAGTCTTTTGGCACTGATCAAAACTTCTGACAGAAAGGAAAGTACTGCTATGGATACCAACACCCTCTATGGAAAAGCAAGTATATTTCAGAAGACAGAAATACAAACAAATACTTAAGCCTTTTATTCGTGTTCTTACAAGAGATTAGATTAAATTTCCAAATTTCCACATGCAAGAGCTTAATAAACAGTTGGATATGTAAGTAAAAGCTCAATAAATGCCTTTAATATTATAGTAGGACTGTTTTTAAGCTTAAAGCTGATTAGACAACTGAGTGGATTTGAGGCCAATGATATTATTTTCTTTGCCTAGGATAATGAAATGTGAAAGACAGTCATTCCTAGATGAAAAGACGGTGTCTTTGTAAGTGTAGTTAGAAATGATAGACAAATATACATGCTGAAATTTGTGTCTGTTTACAGTAATGTTCTTAATAGTTCACACTCTCTAGACATGTCTTGTCATTCTTCCTCAATACTGGTCAGGCATAAAAAATAAGATCAAATATGAAGCAAAATTGAGACCTATAACCAATGAAAAAAATTTCTGAGGAAATCAGTTAGTGCACACACAGTGTATTCTGTTATTTCAGTTGGACCTGCTGTTGGCTTTGACATAGAGATGAGATGTTTTTTGATGATGGAGATTCAAGGCGCGTATACTTGAGCAGTGATGAGGCCCCAAATACACATGCATCATGCTATCAATTTTATGTTACTTTGCCTTCAGGCAAGCAGATCTCAACAACCCATCTTTATTTCAGGAAAAATGGTCAAACCCAATTTCACAGGTAAAACAAAGTCGGTTTTCGCCACAATATAGCCATTTATAAACAGGATGCCTAGCCATGAAATAGAAAGTGCTTTTTTTCTTACACAAAAGGTCAAAGACATCTGGCCTCAATATTGTTTCATGTTCTGTTGGCAATAAAACATTTTCTCTGTTTGAAAACTAAAATGCTGAGCACAAGTTAGGAAAATTGCCAAGCTTGTCTTTGTTAACTGAGCTGAAATTTATTCTTAATATTTGTTCTCTTATAATTTAATAGCAATTTAACAATATCCAACTTCCTTTTAGCATTTTGCATCAAAGTATAATAAAAAGATATGGTAAAGGGGCTTTTAGCGAGGGATAAAAACTTTATGAGCAAAAAGTCTCTATTTAAATGCTATGGATGCTTATTTAGCTGTTTTTCTTCATTAAATATGAATTATAGCTCTTTAAATGCTGATTTGGAAATCAGGAAGGTTTAGTTTTACTCCACTGCTTTATATCCACAGGCAACATAAATCTATTTAAAAGCTGATTTAAGAAAGCAACTTGGGGAAGCAAATTGCTAGTGATTTGATCCCTTGAATTTTGCATGCTACATAATCAGAATCAGGTTGTACAGAGTACCAAAATGTTTATTTGAATGTGGTTGAAAAGACAATTATTTCTTAAAACACATAGAATGGCTAGTGGTAGAGTTTAGCACAGACTTACAATACCCCCATGAGGTACAGATAGAGTAGGGAGAGGGCCTGAAGACAATCTACCTGAAGGCAAATTTTCTCTTTTTTTTTTTTAATAAAAGAATCCATCTGTTCACTTCTTCATTGGAAAATATAGATAGCTAATAAAATTACAACCCCAGATGCAAAATACCTTTTAATTATAATTTCAATATTGAAAACAAATTATTTTTGTTGATACAGTATTAAACTAATAGTTTAGAATAGGACACAATGTTATTACCATATACCTTATATAGCAATGTGATGACTTGAGATCAGGACAAATCTAATTCACAGAGCCACCATTTCCAAGTCTTTCATAGGACAAAGTAAAGAAATGAGGTACACAGATCACTTTATTTCAAGACCATCCTATAATAACATATTATCCAAAGTGACATGAAGAATTAATGGAATTGAAAAGTATTGTGTCATATTGACAGTGTTGTTTGAATAGTTTTCTCACTCTAAGTGAAGTGACACAAACTGATTTGCTTCCCATTTCTATCCAAAAGAAAAACTGACTTTCCATGCACAATGTAGTAACAAGTAATAACTCTTCTTCACTGTCTTACCACAGGTTAAATGCTGGCTAAAATACAACAAAATCAAAAGTCAGACGAGAAAAGGATTTTTAACTCTATTCTTAAAAAAAAAAAAAAAAAATGCAGGATGACCAGAGATACTTAAATTTCTCCTTTTGATTGAATGATCAAGAGTCCAGGAATGGATCATACGACTGTGTTAATTTCAACTACTTAGAACAGGCACATTCTATGATAGCAATTTCTGAAGCTTTTTGTTTGACTTAATACACAAATCACCTTCACCAACGCACAATAGCACAGATAGACATTAGGTGCAACTTTTTTGGAAATAAATGAAAGGTAGAAGTGGTGTATTTTCAGATACTTTCATGGTTGACTGGTAAACAAAGGTCAACCATTCACAGTTACATCAATTCTATTTTGCTTTAAATTTTTTTTTAATTGTAAGGGAAAGGATAAACTACATTTTACAGTTGTTCATACATCAAAAGACTGAATGTTTTTAGGATGGCCAACTATTCAAAAGTCTAGCTAAAAAATACTGCAAAAATTGCAAATTTATGAAGTCAATTTTGTAACTGGGAATTATGGCAATCTTACAGTGAAATTCATGTTAATCTATAAAAGATTCTGTGGAATAGGGAGCCATCCAATCAGTGAGGAATCAATATTGCAGAAGTTATTTCACAGAAAATATAATCAAGTTTCTCCTTTCTGTTCAATCTGAATCACTCTGGTCTTGTTTTAAAAGAAATTCACGCTGGTTTGCATGTCAAAACTGTAAATGTTGTACTGACTAAAATACTACTAATTTTAACAAAAAGAATAGAGAAACCAAGTTGGAGGTAACAGAGAAACAGATGTGAAACGACATAGGTTATAAATCTTACCTAATAAATAATGGAAAAGAACTAATATTATTATTAAATATAGACAACATATAAATTAGCCAAGTTAACTAAATAACCAACCATTTTACTGAATAAGTTATTTCCTCAATCCTCCCCCTAGAAAGTGTTTTTTATGGCAAACCATTGCTAAAGGAAGTTATTGTAACTTAACAAATTTTGTGTCAGTCATATCTAAGGATTTTCTTCACAAACTGAAGGAATTTGGTGAACTTCATTAACAGTGGTAAGGTTATTTTTCATAACAAATTACCCATAGGTGGAGTCAATAGGATGTTGACAGAGAGAGATAGTACTGTAGACTATTTGTGTCGTCCCCAAATTTATATGTTGAGATCTAATCACCAATGTGATGGTATGTCTGGGGGAGGGCCCTTGGGAGATGATTGGAACCCTCACAAAAGGGATTCGTATCTTTGTAAAAGTGACTCTGGAGAACTCCCTCACCCCTTTAGCCATATGAGGACACATGTAGAAGACAGATGTCTATGAAGCAGGAAGCAGTCTCTCACTAGACACCGAATCTGCCTGTGTTTTGATCTAGGACTTCCCAACCTCCAGAACTATGAGAAATAAATTTCTGTTGTTTATAAGGCTAATCATTTAGTGCATGGCTCTAAATAGTGAGAAATAAATTAATTGGTATTTATTTTCAAGGGTCAAATAACTATCCCCCAAACTTATTTCATCTCAGGTTTAACGTCTTCTTGAATCAGTTTCTATTCTGTATATTCTATGTACTGAATTCTGTCTCTTGTGATATTCAATCATACTTCATATTCTTATTGAGGCATCTCTACTTATGCCACTCTTGATTCTGATTCTTTTATCTTAATCTTTCTGTTCAGATTTTTTAAACCATTTGATCCATATATCCAGTTTCACTGAGGCACAGCTCAGAGTACATTACACAGTGTGTGCTTTATATACCTAAGAGCTTTATTTGACTTACTTTAGTCCCACTTCATTCCACAATGAACTTGAGGTGTTTATAAAAAAAACTTACTATAAGTTGGTATTTTTGTCAATTCCAACTGAGCCTGAAATATATTTATTACTGTGTATTATCACTATTTATAGTACATAATACAATAGAGCCTTACTGCTTTTCTGGGGGGTAAGACCAAAGGAAGAGAGGCAGTAAGTTGGAGGCGATTATAGAATGAGGTATGCATAAAATATCCATACATATGCTAAAAAGGACAGCAAATCAAGTATGATGCTGAATTTCACTTCCTTTTGCTTTCTCCATTCCTTCAAGAAGGAATTTTAGTAAGAAGGTGTTAAGGTCAGTTGGGGAAGTAGAACCTTATGGAGGATAGGACTTAAACAGAAGTGATAAAGGTCTAGCCAATCCATATCAGCACTGGTATATTTCACAATATCTTTGAGCCACTTTGGTAAAAATAAAAGTTCACTAAGCCTAGTATGCTTATTTCTTCTTGCATCTTCCTGGCCACACTAATTCATTATAGAATATGAAAATAAAACACAACTAAATATTTTATTTTAAAAACTTTGTTTTATGGCCGGGCGCGGTGGCTCAAGCCTGTAATCCCAGCATTTTGGGAGGCCGAGACGGGCGGATCACGAGGTCAGGAGATCAAGACCATCTTGGCTAACACGGTGAAACCCCGCCTCTACTAAAAATTACAAAAAACTAGCTGGGCGAGGTAGCGGGTGCCTGTAGTCCCAGCTACTCGGGAGGCTGAGGCAGGAGAATGGCGTGAACCCGGGAGACGGAGCTTGCAGTGAGCCGAGATCTGGCCACTGCACTCCAGCCTGGGTGACAGAGCAAGACTCCATCTCAAAAAAAAAAAAAAAAAAAAAAACTTTGTTTTATTTATCTCTGTATATATATCTTTAATTTTTAAAACTGATTCATAATATGCTCAATTTAATTGAGCAAGGTTTTTGAGTATTTACTATATTATATGTAGTAAAGTGCCGTGCTTTTTTTTTTTTTTTTTTGAGATGGAGTCTCTGTCTGTCTCCCAGGCTAGAGTGCAGTGGTGTGATCCTAGCTCACTGCAACCTCCACCCCCGCTGGGTCCAAGCAATTCTCCTGCCTCAGCCTCCTTAGCAGCTGGGAGTATAGGCATGCACTACCACACCCAGCTAATTTTTGTATTTTTAATAGAGACAGGGTTTCACCATGTTGGCAAGGCTGGTCTTGAACTCCTGATCTGAAGTGATTTGCCTGCCTTGGCCTCCCAAAGTGCTGGGATTACAGGCACGAGCCACCACACCCAGCCCTTAAAGTGCCTTTCAAAAGACTTTCGGCAATCTTAGCATTTAATATGAACAAGTTATCTATAAAAAGATAGGCCAGGCTCACGCCTGTAATCCCAGCACTCTGGGAGGCCGAGGCAGGCAGATCACCTGAGGTTAGGAGCTCGAGATCAGCCTGATCAACATGGAGAAACCCCATCTCTACTAAAAATACAAAATTAGCCGGGTATGGTGGTGCATGCCTGTAATCCCAGCTACTCAGGAAGCTGAAGCAGGAGAATTGCTTGAACCTGGGAGGCAGAGGTTATGGTGAGCCAAGATCGCACCACTGCACTCCAGCCTGGGCAACAACAGCGAAACTCCATCTGGAAAATAATAATAATAATAATAACTTAGTCCCAGAGTTGCTCAAAGATCATAATCCATAACAGTAGACACAAGTCAAGGACAAAAATTATAATTGCTATATTATCAGAATAGGATAAGTCTCAATTTAATTCTAAAGAGACTTGTAATAATTTAGAGAAGAGACCAGTCAACAGAACAGGACAGCAGATCTAAATCCCAAAGCCTTGTTCATGGAGGCAATATTTGAAAAAGAAAAAAAATTAGCTGATGATCAGGAGATAAGAGGCCTTAAAAAAGATCCACAGAAGTGGCCAGGCACAGTGGCTCACACCTGTGATCCCAGCACTTTGGGAGGTCAAGGTGGGCAGATCATGACGTCAGGGGTTCGAGACCAGCCCAGTCAACACGGTGAAACCCTATCTCTATTAAGATACAAAAAATTAGCTGCGCATGCTGGCATGTGCCTGTAATCCCAAGCTACTCAGGAGGCTGAGGCGGGAGAATCACTTGAACTCGGGAAGTGGAGGTTGCAGTGAGCTGAGATCGCACCATTGCACTCCAGTTTGGAGAACAGAGTGAGACTCCGTCTCAAAAAAAAAAAAAAAAAAAAAAAAAAAAAAAAAAGATCCACAGAAGCAAGAGTGCACATTTGTCTTGATTAGTGTGGCAGTTATTAGGGATATTGATTGAACATATTCAGTGACCTTTTTAAGGATCTACAATAGGATTGCACTTCCTTGTCCCTGAGAAGTTGGGTTTCACCATGTGACTTAGTTTGATCAGTGAAATAAGCACAGAAGTGATATGAATCTCTTCTGGATGGAAGTTTTAAGCACTATTTTTTGAATAACCACATTCTCTGGTCCCTGCTTTAGAAATTTGGGAAGTATGAGTTGAGGTGGGTCCTCTGTCTGTCAGACTGTGCCCATGAGTGACTACAAGAAATAGAAGCTCCAGTTAATCTTTGATGGGCAACAACTTCTGTGGTTATAAACTCCCTTAAAAAAATCTTTTTTGAAGGCACACAACGAAAAGAAAAGCCACTGAAAAAAGAGTAACATGATTTATAGAAATATAGAAAAATAAATATCATGAAAAGTATGAAGGGAGGGTTAAAAAAAAAAAAAAAAAAACCTTCAAACATACCCAAGCTGCTGATGGAGAGGGATGAGGAAGAGGAGGTAGAGAAGGATGAAGACTAAAATAAACAAGAAAGTTGTATCTGAGAGGCTGTTATCCATGAAAGAGGAGATTTTGTGGTGGGGGAGCCACAGCATCAGGATATAGCAAGTCAGTAAAGGGGAGCCCAGAACATGGAGACTATCAGGTTGAGGAGTTTGTGAAAAAGGGATGCAATACAAATAGTTTGGGAATAAAGGAATAATTTTTGTTTTGTTTATAAAATAAAGAAAAACCTAAGTATTGTTTGAAGTAGAAGAGAAACTGTCAATAAAGAGGGAAAGACAAAAGGCACAAAATAAGAAGGAAAGAGAGAAATATCCCAGAGAGTTGAAAGGAGATAAGGTCAAGGAACAGGTTGCAGCATTCACCTCAGATGAGAGAGAAATGGAAGTATAATGGAGAGGAAACACTTTGAGAAAGGTCAACTTGGATGACCTTGTCTTCTCATTAAAGTAGAAGGTCAGATTGTTCAGAAAATAAAGGAGGAAATGGGGCTCAAATGAGAAGGTTTAGAGGATCTGTTTCAGGGTGTGTGATGTGGAACCTACCACTGGGGGAAAGATGGTATAAACGTGTGGTCAGTCCACTGAGTACTGATTTTGTAATTGTACATCATACTGATGGTACAGTACATTATAGTAAATAATTATTTACTAAATGTCTTATTCATTCAGTCCCAGTGACTGACCTGGTTTGAATATAAATTGATATATCATTCATAACTCCAAGTCATTCCTTAGGTAACTTGTCACTCTCTAGTAAGGATTCTAGGACTCTAGATATCTAGTTAACAATTTACATTTGTATTACATTTGATGAATTTAATTGTCAGGAAGACTCTATAAATTATACAGTATTTAATAGTTGAATAAAGGGAGGATCCCTGACTTGATTAAGGCTTCATAGGTAATAAATTACACAGCCAAGAATGAAACTCAGTCTTTATTTGCCAAGTCCAGAATAAGAAATAGTATTTCTCAGAAATAAGCACAAGAACTGGAGGTGACTGTAAACCTACTTATTTAAAATATTAAAGAGGGAATTATGGATAATTATATTATTTTAGTAAATTATATAATTGTATTAGTCCATTCTCACACTGCTATAAAGAACTGCCCAAGACTGAGTAATTTATAAAGAAGTTTAATTGACTCACAGTTCCACATAGCTGGGGAGGCCTCGGGAAACTTACAGTCATGGCAGAGGGAAAGAAGCACATCTTACATGGTGGCAAGTGAGAGAGATCTAGTAAGAACAGAGAAAGCTGCCTTATAAAACCATCAGATCTCACAAGAACTCACTCACCATCATGAGAACAGCATGGGGGAAATCACCCCATGATGCAATTGTCTCCCACAAGGTCCCTTCCTCTACACTTGGGGATTATGGAAATTACAATTTGAGATGAAATACTGGTAGGGACACAGAGCCAAACCATATCATTCGGCCACCAATCCCTCCCAAATACCATGTCTTTCACATTTCAAAAGCAATCATGCCTTCTAAATAGTCCCTGAAAGTCTTAACTCTTGTTTCAGCATTAACTCAAAAGTCCACAATCCAAAGTCTCATCTGAGACAAGGCAAATCACTTCTGCCTATAAGTCTGTAAAGTCAAAAGCAAGTTACTTCCTTCCTAGATACAATGGGGGTACAAGCATCGGACAAATGCTCCCATTCCAAATGGGAGAAATTGGCCAAAATTAAGGGGCTACAGGCCCATGCAAGTCCAAAATCTAACAGGGCAGTCACTAAATCTTAAAGCTCCAAAATGATCTCCTGTGAATCCATGTCTCCCATCCAGGTCACCTCGATGCAAGAAGTGGGCTCCAACAGCCTTGGGCTGCTCTTCCCCTGTGACTTTGCAGAGTACGGCCCCTCACCCTGGTTGCTTTAATGGCTGGCATTGAGTGTCTGCAGCCTGGGTGCATGGTGCAAGCTGTTGGTGGACCTGCCATTCTGGGTCTAGAAGACAGTGGCCCTCTTCTCTCAGCTCCACTAGATAGTGCCCCAGTGGGGACTCAGTGTGGGGATTCTGACCCCATACTTCCCTTCCACACTGCCTTAGCAGAGGTTCTCTATGAGGGCTAGACCCCTGCAGGAGACTTCTGCCTGGAAATCCAGGCATTTTCATACAGCCTCTGATGTCTAGATGGAGGTTCTTAAACCTCAATTCTTGACTTCTGTGCATCCACAGGACCAACACCATGTGGAAGCTGCCAAGGTTTGGACCTTGCACTCTTGGAAGCAACAGCCTGAGCTTTGCATTGGCCCCTTTTAGTCACATCTGGAGTGCAGGGCACCCAGTCCTGAAGCTACACAGAGAAGCAGTGGGGCCCTGGGCTCAGCCCATGAAACCACTTTTTCCTCCTAGGCCTCAGGGCCTGTGATAGGAGGAGGCTGCCATGAAGGTCTCTTACATGCCCTGAAGACATTTTCCTTATATTCTTGGCTATTACCATTCAATTCCTCATTACTCATGCAAATTTCTGCAGCTTGCTTGAATTCCTCCCAAGAAAATGGGTTTTTCTTTTCTACTACATGGCTTGGCTGCATATTTTTCATACTTCTGTGCTCTGCTTCTCTTTTGAACATAAGTTCCAATTTCAAACCATCTCTTTGTAAACTCCTAAGACTGAACACTTTCAAAATCAACCAGGTCACCTCTTGCATATTTTGCTCCTTAAAATTTTCTTGCAAAAGATACCCTAAATCATCTCTCTCAAGTTGAAAGTTCCACAGATCTCTAGGGCAGGGACAAAATTCTGCCAGTCTCTTTGCTAAAGCATAGCAAGAGTGACCTTTGTTCCAGTTAGCAAGAAGTTCCTTATCTCCATCTGAGACCACCTCAGCTTGGACTTTATTGTCCACATCATTATCAGTATTTTGGTCAAAACCATTCAACAAATCTCTAGGAAATTCCAAACTTTCCCACATCTTTCTCTCTTCTGAGCCCTCCACACTGTTCCAACCTCTGCCTGTTACCCAGTTCCAAAGTCACTTTCACGTTTTCAAGTATCTCTATAACAGTAACCTGCTACCTTGGTACCAATTAACTGTATTAGTCTGTTCTCACAGTGCTATAAAGAACTGCCCAAGACAGGGTAATTTATAGAGAAATGAGTCACATCACAGTTCCTCATGGCTGTGGAAGACTCAGGAAACTCACAATCATGGCAGAAGGAGAAGAGGCACATCTTATATGGTGGCAGGCAAGAGAGAGCAAGGAAGAGCAGGGAAAACTGCCTTAAAAAATCATCAGATGGCCAGTTGCAGTGGCTCATGCCTGTAATCCCAACACTTTGGGAGGCCCAGATGGATGGATAACCTTAGGTCCGGAGTTTTGGACCAGCCTGGCTAACATAGTAAAACCCCATCTCTACTAAAAACACAAAAAGTAGCTGGGTATGGTGGCATGTGCCTGTAATCCCAGCCACTCAAGAGTCTGAGGCAGGAGAATCGCTTGAAACCGGGAGACAAAAAAGGTGCAGTGAGCCGAGATCACACCATTGCACTCTAGCCTGGGCAACAAAAGCGAAACTCTATCTCAAAAAAAAAAAAAGGAAAAAAAAAAAATCAGATCTCGTGAGAACTGACTCATTATCACAAGAACAGCATGGGGAAAATTGCCACCACGATCCAGTCATCTCTCACCTCCTATGAGGTCCCTCTTTCAACACGTTGGGATTATGGGGATTATAATTTGAGACAAGATATGGGTGGAGACACAGAGCCAAACCATATAAATAATGATTCAGGATGAAAAATCCTTCTATGCTGAAGGCATGAATCTAGGCCTCAGAACCACCTATATCTCCTGGACCACTGTGGTGGAGACCTACAACTCTTAGTCTAAATTAAAATAGAAAAAAATGACTTTTACAATGGAACCATAGTGGGATGGCACTAGGGAAATGTTTTGAGCTTTCTAATCCCTTTTCAGTTCTTGGCTGATGAATGCTAATTAAAAAACAAAAAAGTCCAGGCCGGGTGTGGTGGCTCACGCCTGTAATCCCAGCACTTTGGGGGGACCAGGCAGGCGGATCACGAGGTCAGGAGGTGGAGACCATCCTGGCTAACATGGTGAAAACCCGTCTATACTAAAAATACCAAAAATTAGCCAGAAGTGGTGGCGGGCTCCTGTAGTCCCAGCTACTCGGGAGGCTGAGGCAGGAGAATGGCGTGAACCAGCGGTTGGAGCTTGCAGTGAGCCGAGATCGCGCCACTACACTCCAGCCTGGGTGACAGAGTAAGACTCTGTATCAAAAAAAAAAAAAAAAAAAAAAAATCCAACAAAGTAAAACAAGAAGAAGAAATAAAACGTAACACCCAATGGAAATAAAAATTCCACCTTTCTCACCCAACCCTCCTCTATTCTGATATTTTAATTCCATTAAGATTATGAAGAAAAATGAAATCTCTCAGATCCTAATGCAAAATTGTGCTCCAGACTTGTTTATCCCTTTGTAGCAATATCAGACACTGCTCAAAAGAGGCAAGCAAAATAGCATTTTGGAGTTTATGAAGAAAATCATTCTCTAATTTTTTTCAGAATTCAAATGAAAGCTGTTGTTTGAAGCCACTGAAACAGAATTACATGTGAAGTTTAGAAGGGATTAATTTCATAAATTTCTTAAGTTGTTGATGGAACCATCTGGCAGTTTGAGAGATAACCATTAAAGTCTATACAAGAAAATGTCTTTTTGTAAGATTATAATGACTGAATATTATAACAGCAGGAGAATAAAAACTAATGCATATTTTATCATTGAAAACAAATGCTCTGGACTTTAAAAGGCATGTGGGATTTCTGCTCACTTCTAAAGGAAAGCAACTAATGAGTGATGCACATCTACAAGAGCCTCAGAGGTACAGCTTCATTTGATACTCATGGAGGGCTGCAAAGAAATTATTGCCTGCACTTTTCTGAGGAGGAAATTATTACCCAGAGAAGTTAGGTGATATTCAATGTACTACAAAGTGTAAGCCATATGCATAAAATTTGAACTAAGATTATTATTGCTCAAATACTACATGCTGCTAAATCATACTACCTTTTGAGAAAATTAATACTATGTATCAGATAGTTGTAGATGAGGACCAGAGATTTTATTGTAATTACCTATGAAGGTGTTTCTGGCCAGTCGGGCAGTCAAGGATTTACCAAATGTTTTCACAAAAGTTCTCCCATTAGTTTGTCACTACATCCTGACTAAGTTTCATTATCATTACTATTTTCAGGAACAGAATATATTTCAGTTCAAGGTAATTTGACCCACAGACAAAAACAATGGTCCTTAAACTTGGATACATACTAGAACCTTCTAAGAATCCAACAAAACATACAGATACTTGAGCCAAAAAGATGGCTCTCTGAGAAAGGGTCCATGTATGTTTATGTGTAGTTTTGTAAAATCTCCATGTGCCTCCTAAAATTGAGATCTACTAAAATAAGGTTGTCTCAATGTAGAATAATTCTCAAGCAGCCTAGACAAGCTGGAATGCCTGGAATTGAATTCCAGCTTCAGCATATGTGAAATGTGCAACTTTAGGCAAATTAATCTTTTCTGAATCAGTTTTCTCACCTGAGAAATGGGGGTAATTAATAATGCCTATGTCACAAGTTCTTATGAGGACAAATGAAAGAGTATGTACTGAGAAGAATATCTGGCACATCCTAAGTGCCTAATGATAGCAATTGTTAATCCATTAGTTAAGGAGGCACAGCTGGAGGGCTTCATAATCCTTTTTGTGAGTCAGGTAGCCACTGCAAGCTATCACTCATCTTTCAAAACAAGGCTACTTCCCATAGACATCCATTGTGTCTCAGTGGATGCATGAAATGTCAGGCAGGAATCAGGTTTTTAATTACATTAATGATGCACAGAGGGACAAATTTTTATCTGCTACTGTGGATGACCCCAGCTGTCTTTTTCTGTGCAGCCCCTTTATACCTTCATCTCAGATTTTCACAGTGCCTACTCTAACATCTCAGCCAATTTCTTCCACGGCTCATTCACAGCAAAGCTCTAACAAGTAATGTCAATATTTTCTTTACACAGCTTTCAAGAGTGATTTAAAATGCCAATGCAGCATATTACTCATACCCTAGGCATTTCTCTAACACAGCTCCTATGAGTTATACAAATGGTGCACTTGGAACCAATCTTAGGTAGCCTTGTCCTGGATCCTAGGGATTGCACACATTTTGACAAGGGTCACACAGCCAGTAAGCCATAGCTGGGACTCCTAAACCCATGCACTGTATTTTGTCCAGTGCAGCACCAGTCTCAACTGTTCAGAGAACTTCCCTCCAAAGTCCTACCAAGCTTTGCCCATATTCTTCACTTCTCATCCTCACTTCCATCTCTGCTCTGCATAGACCTTGCCTGTACTACCACAGTTCCAAAGTCTTGATGTTTGTTACTGAAATATATGCTGGGTTGGAGATTGGTTCTAATAGTCTCTCTAAACTACTTCCTTTCCATCTTTCTGAACTTACCACTACTTCACAACCATTCTCATATATCACCCCGATTCCTGACGTCTCCAAAAATCATCCTGATTTCCAAAAATGCTATGTCTCTCCTTTTGCTGCATTATATGCCCATAACTTCTTCTCCCTGAGTTGGCCTTTTATCTGCAATGGTTATCTCCTCTCATTCAAGACATCTCTCAAAGCCACTAACAACTGAGGGTGGAGACAAAGAATGGGATTTCTGTATTTTTTGCTGCTGAATCATGAATTTGTTTTAAATTAATAAATAGATGAATAATTCCTTTTGGTTTTCTGTAAGATTTTCCTAATATAAACCAACAAATAACTTCAGGCTTATTTAAACAACTGATACCTGGGGCATGCCAGTGTCAGTGACTGGCACATGAAAAGTTCTACACTGCTCACAAAACATGGCTATGAAATATCACTGTATTTCCTCATATTTTGTTAATCAGTCAGGCATTTGGCAAACACTTACGAAGTGCTGTCTGTGTGCCAGGCACTGTTCTTGATGCTAGGGCACTACCCTGAATGGTAGATATTCTGCTCACATGCAATTCCTATTAATAATAAAAAGCTTTGAATGAAATAAAACCAGGTATTATGATAGAGAGTGAATAGGAGAGGCTAATCAAAAAGGTAGTCAGGAAGGTATATCTCAAAAAGTGGTGTTTGAACTGAGGTTTGAACATAAAGAACCACCAAAGCAAAGAGGAATTTTTTTTTTTTTTTTTTTTTGGAGTGGATGGAGTAGGGTGGGAGGAGGTATTTCAAACAAAAGAAAAGTAAGTCAGAGGTAGAAACAAACTTAAATTTCTTGGACTAAACGATAGGAGGCCAGGATCAGTAGATGATAATGAGCCAGGCTTGGAGCAGTAAAGATGAAGTCAGCCAAGTCAGAAGGAGGCAGACCCTTCAGGGCCTTGTAGGTTAGGGTAGCAGGTTTAAACCTATGGAGCTTAAAGTGGCAATGATCTGATTTTTTTTTTTTTTTTAAGAAAAATAAGGGTATTAGGGTGCTATGTATGTGGGAAATGGATAAGGTAGAGATGAGAGTAGAAGCACAGAAGAGGCTATTACAGCAGTTTATGAGCAAGAGAAGGGCCTTAATCCTGAGCAAGCTACATTTTTAAATACAGTATTCATTTTTAAAAAAAGAAAAACAGAACTTGGCTTTGCAATAGCAGAGTTGCTATGGCTCCAGTTGTTTCGTTCATTATTTGAATGTAAAGACACTCAGTATAAGAGCTCTCAAAAAGTCTTCATCCTCCTCCATCAATTTTTTGGAATCTTTTCAAGGAGAAAAAAAATTGGATTTATTAACTCAATGAGCTTACACTCATAATTGACATCAATTCTGCACAGGAAGTCAGTGCAACCCCAGAACCTGGGGCTTCTCCCTGTATGCTGTCATCTCATTGGCCTTAGTACGCCTGCTTCACTGTTTCCATAAAGCAAGAGTTTCAGCAAGGAAAGACTCGTTACAGCATGTTCTTTGTGCTGGACAATCTATGAGTGACTCTGAGAAATAGAACAACAAGCAAAACCCTTGGGAGTGCTTAGGTTTCCAGTCATGCCTGCTTAATGATAATCGATTTAAGTAAGAGATGTTTCTTATTAAAATTTCCTTGAGAAAATTCCCTCTCTCCTGGCAGTAATGACTTATTTCTGAACTGTCATCAGCTTGTTAACATTTTAACTAAATGGGAGTAGGAACTTCTAAGGATTATTAGTGTTTTCACCTAGAGTAAACATATCAATTAACATTCTGGGATAAATAATGAGCATTAATAATATCAGGGCTAATAGTGATATTCTGTGAAGTTTAGGGTTCTCTTTTGCCTACTCACCATATTAACAGCCAGAGGGAGAACACAATTCCTATTTTTTCATTCACAGAATTCCAGAACAGGGCAACAAAAAATGAAGATCTGTCTAGGGTAAGTGTCACATTTGAAACCTGCAATGTTACGTATAGAAAATACAGAGGGTTTTGAGGAAGATGATAAAGAATTGATCCAGCCGGCTGCAGTGGCTCATGCCTGTAATCCCAGCACTTTGGAAGACTGAGACAGGCAGATCATGAGGTCAGGAGTTTGAGACCAGCCTGGCCAACATAATGAAACCTCATCTCTACTTTAAAAAAAAAAAAAAAAAATTACAAAAATTAGCCAGGCGTCGTGGCGGGTACCTATAGCTACTCAGGAGGCTGAGGCAGGTGAATCACTTGAATCTGGGAGGTAGAGGTTGCGTGAGCTGAGATTGCGCCATTATACTCCAGCCTAGGTGACAGAGCAAGACTGTCTCAAAAATAAAAAAATAAAATAAAAAGTTGATCCACAAGTTCAAACCAAAATTTGTACCAAAAAATATGCTACCTGCTTAATTCAAATGAAAGTTAAATTAGATGTTTGTGAAAGAAGCTGAATGACACAGCAAAATAGACAAACTGAAAAGTTCCTTGAATATTAATATTGGAGATTTAGATTATTTGTTTACCTGCTTAAAAGATTCATTTATGCCTGAAAGAAAAAAAGCATTTTAAGTAATAACGTAATTGTATATAACTGAAAAGAAATTATTGCAGTATTCCTAATAGGATACAGAGCAGTCTTTATCAAAACTGAGGGAAGGTTAATATTAAAAGAACCCCAGAATGTCCTGTGAATATGGCAGATTTTATTGTTATATCCTCATTTGTTTTAATGATAAAAGATCCAACAAAATATACTAGTAGAATTGATTAGGTTTATTATTTGCCACAGAATTTAGGGAAAGTAAGTACCAATCAAAGAGAAGAGAATCTCAGAAACATTAACAAATATACTTATCAACAGTTTAAAAGTATTGCCAAATTATGAACATATATGAATTTGAACATATATGAATTCATAAAATTCATATTTTATGAACTATAAAATTCCACACAATATACTGAAAATATATGTGATTTGAATAGTAGAAATACTAAGAGATAAATTTGCAGCATCTTTCATAAGCTATTCCTTCATTCTTCCATTTTTTAATGAATGCATGAATTAAGGGATTACTGTGGGCCAGGCATGGTCCTGAAAACTGAAAACACAAAAGAGAATGAGACAAATAAATCTCCCATCAAGGATTTCTTGCTTTTTAATACTTTAAGTTCTAAGGTACATGTGCACAACGTACAGGTTTGTTACATATGTATACATGTGCCATGTTGGTGTGCTGCACCCGTTAACTCGTCATTCACATTAGGTATAACTCCTAATGCTATCCCTCCCCTCTCCTCCCACCCCACAACAGGCCTTGGTGTGTTATGTTCCTCATCCTGTGTCCAAGTGTTCTCACTGTTCAGTTCCCACCTGTGAGTGAGAACATGCGGTGTTTGGTTTTCTGTCCTTGCGATAGTTTCCTCAGAATGATAGTTTCCAACTTCATCCACGTCCTTACAAAGGACATGAACTCATCCTTTTTGATGGCTGCATAGTATTCCATGGTGTATATGTGATATATTTTCTTAATCTACTCTATCATTGATGGACATTTCGGTTGGTTCCAAGTCTTTGCTATTGTGAATAATGCCGCAATAAACATACGTGTGCATGTGTCTTTATAGTAGCATGATTTATAATCCTTTGGGTATATACCCAGTAATGGGATTGCTGGGTCAAATGGTATTTCTAGTTCTAGATCCCCATCAAGGATCTTTTAATGTAGAGTTGTTCTTAACATATGAACACACACCACATACCACCTGTAATTACTTTCAGAGTAATTACTCTGAATACTACAAATGGAATTTGAGAAAGTCACCACACTAAGGTTAAATGTCTAACACTCACCTGTGGACTAACATACTGGTTGTATACTGGGTTAGGAAATGACAAACTTGGGGAAGAAAAAGGCAAGATGCCACCATCCCAACCACTCTGCATTCCAATGATCCATAGAGAACTCCACTGATTCTTGCTGGCTAGTGATGTGTTTTAACTAAACTAGTGTTTCTGACAAACACAACTGGGTCAATGTTGTTTGTCTACCGCACACAAGAAGGAGTAAATACTATCAGGCAGAAAGAAACCATCCACCCAATCAAAGGCCGAGAGGGCCCACTGAGCTGCCCAAAATTCTGACTTCCCTCTGCATCAGCTTGGTACATAGGCTAATTATCTTTATAAATATTGATAATTTTAAATTCAGTCTAGCTGCCCCAAAACTTAGCTTACAGAATTCTAAACATTTTAGAGGATTATGAGTCTCATGATAAAATATGAATATATTTACAAAATGAACTACCTTATGTTTGCATATGTTTCAGTGATTTTTATCTCTGTCTGCAACCTGTTGGCATTTATAGATTGTACTATACAATTACTTATATTTTCTGTCTTTCTATTTCTTTCTGTTTATTGGTTTGCCTTTATTTTCAGCATAAATAGGAGTTCCTTCAGGGTAGAGTTAATTCAGTCTCTTCTTTGTATCTCACATACTTTAGGATAGCACATATAGCATGTGGTAAGAGTTTAAGAAGCAATAGTGATGGATAGTATATAATCTTCTGTCTTTTTCATAGAGTCTGAACTGTGTATGCATTCATATGTATTTATTTAATATATGTGTGTATTCAACAAATATATATGTATTTAACATTTATTTAATAAACACAAATATGTCTGTAAGGTACATATTTGTTAAATAAATAATCTTAGAAAGTGAAAAATTTACCACTCATTGTTATTTTCACCATTGCACAATATAAAAAATAAATTTCTATACTATCGCTGTTTCATAGATTCTTTAGGCTATGCATTCCCTCACATTTTTCAAGTATACGGCTTTCTGAATTTGTAGTATAATTAATAACATTTCAATTTTATTTCTGATTGTAAAATAGCTCTCTAAACCAATACACAAGTAGTTGGATAAGATAAAAATAAATGATATCCTTAATCAAATAATCAACTTCAGAAAAAACAGACATTAACACTAGTATTATGTTAAATAATGATATTTCTGGTTAGAACAATGTAACAAAAAATATATATAAATATGAAAAATAAAAAATATATAACAGAAGGTTAAAATATTATTTATAGATATTATGATGCTATTTCTGGATACAGAAGAGACAACAGAAAAACAAAATCAATAGTTCAATAAGATGTCCTGTTATCAAAATTACATATGTGCAAATAATAATTAGAACATACAATAAAAACTATCACATGCACATAGCTATACAAGGCTTAGAAATAAACAAAATAACTATATTCTAGTAAATATTTTTAAAACTACAAAAATATACTGAAAGACACATAAAAGGTGACTTAATCCAGGATTAATTTACGATCCTAAATAGCAAATTTAATTTTTATACATTAAATACTTAGTAATTGTCCGAATGTTCATCTACAATTTGATTTCCAGTAAAACTTTCAAGATGACTTTAAAATTTAACAAAGCTTCTTCTGAAGAAAAAATAATTATCAAACTATTGAAAAATAAATAAAGGAAGAGTGAACAGTGCAGGAAGTTTGGCTCTGCATGTGTTTCAGAGGTGCAGAAGCAGGTTTACCCTGACATGGAGAACATTTTCTAGTTCATGTACTTCTCCATCCTGCCCTGATCTCTCAAGCCTGGCATCAGAGGCGTTCCCAACACCTTCCTAGCACAAGCCTCTCTCCAAAAATCTCCACAGAGAAAAGTGCCATCTGCTGCTAATGGCAGATTAGGGGTTTTGTTAGCACACTTCACTCACCTGAAAACTGCAAACTAACATGTGGAGATTCACACTTTGAACTTTTATTCAAGAAAGAATATGGGAGTACAACATAAGAGTGAAAAAGACTTTGGATGCTTTCAAATATGTAGCAGGCAGTAGCCTGCATTGTTCATCTGGAAGAAAACCATGAGTGGGACCACAGTGCATGAGACAGGGGAGAGATATGTCCACAATACACATTCCCATTGGGTAGCCAGGCAATCTAAGCCACAGGAGAGCTCCTTGACCCCTGTGCTGGATATGACTTGGGGAGCAGTCAAGAGACTGAGAAGGAGCAACAGTGGGAAGTACACTGTATGTGCTTCCACAACCCAATGCTGATACAAGGAGGTCATTCTTGATCCTAATTCATCGTGAGCTGCTGAGGAACTTGCCAGCCAGCATGACAGGCAGTCACTGGTTTGAAGAGTCTCCAGAGATTTGTGATCTAGTCTCAAGCAATGGAGGAGCCGGAACCCCAAAGCCAGAAATGAGGTGAGTATGGCATGGGCTCCAGCCACAGGTCCAAAAATTGAGAGCCTGCCTCTTCCCCGCCCAACCTTGTGGGATCAGACCGGGAAGGGTGTGTCCTGGAATACATGGGTTCTTATCCCATGCAGAGAGTTTTGTGTCCTGGGGCAATTTCTTAACCTGAGGACCAATTGCTTATGACTTGACTCAGTGTTTCAGCATGCTGTCAGCAGTGGGAGAAAGTCCTGACAGGTTTAAGACCACAGGAAGAGATGGGTTCCACTATCACCTGCTAGACTGCAGAGCCTGAGCTGCCCCTCTTTCCCTGTGCTGGCTCTTTGGCACAGTAGCAGTTGCTTCACTCTTCCTTGGAGTGTTGCTCCAGGTGCCTGACGGCTACATTCTGGCCCATATCAGGGACAGTGCTTATGCCTGCCATTGGAGGGCTCAAGCACTTGCCAGGCCCAGCCCCACTTGACTCTTCCCCACCCATACACCTCAGAAGCAGAACACAGGACCAGGACAACTGGGAGTTCCATGGACCAGCCCACTGGCTGGAACACCCAAGTATTCCCCCTGGTTAACAAAGGTCGTGAATAAACACTAGTGCAACTACTGCAGCTGGCTCTTACTTACAAAGGACCCTTACTGGCCAAGAGGTCAACCTGCACAGCTCATTACATCTGCTGACACAATTGCACAGGACTCAAGAAGGAGACAAGTTTTGCATGACCTCTGCTACCACCATTGGTCATGCCACCCCAGGTACTGAGGAGGCCTTGATCCCATTCACCCAGGCGGTACATTACTACTACAACTGGAATTTAAGAAAGCCCCCACACTAAGGTTATCTGAGGGGGAAGGAAAAGTAATAAGTTTGAGAAACCTATTTAAGGAAATACTTGATGAACACTTCGCTCGTCTTTCAAAACACTTAGACATCCAGATACGAGAGGCTCTGTGAACTCTAGGAAATATACTGCAAAAAGAACTTTACCAACACATATGGTCATGAGACTTTCTAAAGTCATTATGAAGGAAAGAATTCTAAAATCAGCAAGAGAAAAGTATCTAGTCACCTGTATTAGTCCATCTTCACACTGTTATAAAGAAATACCTGAGACTGGGCAATTTATAAAGGAAAGAGGTTTAATTGACTCACAGCTCTGCATGGCTAGGGAGGCCTCAGGAAACTCACAATCATGGCGGAAGGGAAAGCAGGTACATCTTACATGGTGGCAGATGAGAGAGATCAGGCAAGAGCACAGAAAAACTACCATTTCTAAAACCATCAGATCCCCAAGAATTCAGTCATTATTATAAGAACAACATGGGGGAAACAACCCTCACAATCCAATCACTTCCCACCAGGTCTCTCCCTCAACACCTGGGAATTACAATTCAAGATGAGATTTGGGTGGGGACACAAAGCCTAGCCATATCATCACCTATAAAGGAAAACCTATCAGATAACAGTGGACTGATCAGCAGAAACTATACAAGCCAGAGGAGATTGAGGTCCTATTTTCAGAGCTTGAAAAAAAAAGAAAAACTATTAAACACAAATCTTATATACTGCTGGAATGTTTTATAAAACATTTACACCCAGAAAAAAAAGAAAGAAATTACATGGAAACATGGTAGAACTCCACTAAATGACAATGACAAGGAGACAGAGAAATAAAATAGAAACAACCCACAAAACAACTAGATAGCAATTAACATTATAACAGGAATGAAACCTCACATATCAGTACTAACCTTGAACATAAATGGACTAAATCCTCCACTTAAAAGATATAGATTGGTGGAATTAATAAAATACTTAACCAACGATATGCAGCTTATAAGAAACTCGTCTTACTGGTAAGGACATTTATAGACTGAAGGTAAAGGGATAGAGAAAGATACACCACACAAACAGAAACCAAAAGTAAACTGGAGTAGCTATACTTATATCAAATAAGACAGACTTTGAATCAAAACCAGTAAAAAAAAAAAAAGACAAAAAGTCATTATATAATGACAAAGGGATCAATTAAACAAGAGAATATAACAATTCTAAATAGATATGCACATAACACCAAAAAATAAACAATAGACCTAAATCATACTTTAATTAGACCAAATAGACCTAACAGACATTTACAGAAGATTCTACCCAGCAACCATAGAATATACATTTTTTCTTATGAGCACATGGAATATTCTCCAAGACAGCCCATATATTAGGCCATACAACAAGTCTCAGTCAATTTTTAAAAATTGAAATCATACCAAGGAATTTTTCATACAACAGTGGAGTAAAACTAGAAATCAATACCAAGAGAAACTTTGAAAACTACAGAAACACAAAGAAATTAAACAACATACTCCCGAACAATCACTGGGTCAATGACAAAAGATGAAAATTTAAAATTTTTTGAAACAAATAAAATGGTGATGCAACATACCAAAACCTCTGAGATACAGCAAAAGTGATCTTAAGATGAAAGTTACAGCATTAAATGCCTATGTCAAAAAATGGAAAGATCACAAAATAACAACTTAACATCATTCCTCAAGGAGTTAGAAAAACAAGAGAAAATGAAATCCATAGCTAACAGGAAAAAATAAATAACAAAGATCAGAGCAGAACTAAATAAAATCAAGAGCAAAAATACAGCAAAGTGAATTAATGAAATTAAAATTTGGTTCTTTGAAAAGATTAAAGAAAAAAAATGATGAATAACTAGCTAGACTAACCGAGAAGAAGAGACAGAAACACTAAATAAATACAATCAGAAATGAAAAAGGAGACATGACAACTGATACCTGAGAAATATAAAAGATCATCAGACTACTATGAACAACTCTATCCCATAAGCTACAAAATCTAGAGGAAATGGACAAATTCTTGGAAAATACAATCTTTCAAGAGTGAACCAGAAAGAAATAAAAATCCTGAACAGACTAAAAACGAGTAGTGAGATTAAAGCAGCAATAAAACAATCTCCCAACAAAAGAAAGCCCCAAACCAGATTCTACCAGATGTACAAAAATACTGGTACCAATAGTACTGAAAACATTCCAAAAAACTGAAGAGAAGGGAATCCTTCCTAATTCATTCTCCAAAGTGAGTAGCACCCTGATACCAAAGCCAAACAAATAAAGAGAACTACAGACCAATATCTCTGATGAACACAGATGCAAAAATCCTGAACAAAATACTAGCAAACCAAATCCAACAACACGTCAAAAAAATAATAATACTAACATGTTATACACCACTGCAAGCTTTTTTGTATTCTAGGGATGCAAGGATGGTACAACATACACACATAAATGTGATTCATCACAAAGCAGAAGTATAAGCAAAAACCATGTGATCATATCAATAGATGCAGAAAAAGCATTTGACAAAATTCAGTATCCTTTCATGATAAAAAACCCTCAAAAAACTAGGCATAAAAGGAATGTAACTTTAAATAGTAAAGGCCATATATGACAAACGCACAGCCAACATCATTTTTCCTGAAAGAGGAAAAGTTGAAAGCATTCCTCCTACAAACTGGACAATTTTCACCACTCCTATTCAACATAGTACTGGAAATTCCAGCCAGAGCAATCAGGCAAATGAAAAATAAATAAATAAAAGGCATCCAAATTAGAAAAGAGAAAGTCGGCCAGGCGTGGTGGCTCACGCCTGTAATCCCAGCACTTTGGGAGGCCGAGGCAGGTGGATCACAAGGTCAGGAGATTGAGACCATCCTGGCTACACACGTGAAACCTTGTCTCTACTAAAAATATAAAAAATTAGCCTGACGTAATAGCGGGCGCCTGTAGTCCCAGCTACTTTGGAGCCTGAGGCAGGAGAATGACGTGAACCCGGGAGGCAGAGCTTGCAGTGAGCAGAGACTGTGCCACTGCACTCCTGCCTGGGCGACAGAGCGAGACTCCGTCCCAAAAAAAAAAAAAAAAAGAAAAGAGAAAGTCAAATTATCTGTTTGCCGATGATATAATCTTATACCTAGAAAACTCCAAAGACTCCTCCAAAACACTCTTAAATATGATAAATCAGCAAAATTTCAGGATATAAAATTTACAAAATTAATATATCTACATACTACTAATAAGCTGAGAATCAAATTAAAAATTCAATCCCAATTACAATAGCTACAAAAAAATTCCAAGATATATATTTAACCAGGGAATTGAAAGATCTTTACAAGAAAAAGTAAAAAATAGTGATGAAGAAAATTGTAGATGACACAAAGGGAAAAACACCCTGTGCTCATAAATTAGAAGAAATAATATTAGTAAAATGACCACACTGTCCAAGGCAATCTACAATTTTAAAGTAACCTCTATCAAAAACCCATCATTCTTCAAAATATTAGAGAAAACAATCCTAAAAATTCATGTAGAAACAAACAAAAAAAGCCTGCCTGCATAGCCAAAGCAATTCTAAGCAAAAGAACAAAGCTAAAGGTATCAAATTACCTGTCTTCAAGTTGTACAAGGCTATAGTAACCAAAACAGCGTTGTACTGTTATAAAAGTAGACATATATCAATGGAACATAAAGAACCCCCAAATAAAGCCACATATCTACAACCAATTGATCTTTGACAAAATTGGCAAAAACATATTAGGCTGGTGCAAAAGTTATTATGGTTTTTGCCATTAACGGGAAAACTACACCTTTTCAGTAAATAGTGCTGAGAAAAGTTGATTACCATACGCAGAAGAATGAAACTGGACCTCTATCTTTCACCACATGCAAAAATCAACTCAAGGTGGATTAAAGACTTAAATATAAGATCTGAAACCATAAAGATACTAGAACACCTAAGGAAAATTCTTCTGGACAGTGGTCTGGGCAAAGAATTTATGACTATGTACATTATTCAGGTGATGGTCACACTAAAAGCCCAGACTTCACCAGTCTCTGATATATCCACGTAACAAAGCTTCTCTTGTATGCCTTAAAATTATACAAACAAAAATAAAGAAAAAAATGCCCCACATGGCAGCAAAAGCTACCATCAAGGTATAATAATGTAACTTTCAATTATTGTCTTATACAAAGAAAGTTAGATTAATGGACGTTTCAAGCACTGTATATGAAATAGGATGTAAATTAAGGAGTTGAATTAAAAATGAAAAGGCATAAAGAAACTAAAAGAAAATGTTGGTAAATATGTACCTAATCTTAGCTTGGGAATGGCTAAGATATAAAGTCATGTAAAGTGAAAATTTATACATATTAATATGTAATTCTGATGGCATAAATTAAAAAGTGCCATCATAAAAATCATAAACAATATTAATTGACAGAAGCCAAAACAAGAAATACATTTTCTAAAAAAGTGGCAAATAAAACTATCATCAATAAATAATGATAAACACCCTAATAAGAAAGAGATAATGGCCATGCATAGGGAATTTACAAAGAAGCGTGAAGAGCAAATTGGCATATTAGAAGTATTCAATCCCAACAGTACTCAAAAATATAAATTAAAATAAGATATAACTTCATTTATTCAACAGCCTTTCATTATGCATTTGTCATGTGCCTGGAATGTTTTGGGTCAGTGGTTTTCCAAGTGTGGTCCCTGTACCAACATCATTAGTACCACATAGGAGATTAAGAGAAATGCAAATTATTGGGCCCCACAAAATAATTTTGAGTAAGAACTCTGGTAGTAGGGTCCAGCAATGTATGATTTAATAAGTCCTCCAGGTGACTCTGTTGTACAATAAAATATGAGAACCTTTGATTTTGGTGAACAAAACAAAGATCTGTTTCCTTGAGGACCTTCATCCTAGGGTGAGAGATCAGACAAAAATTAAAATGAGTTAATTATATATTTTGATCAGAGCAATAGAAAAATACAGCAGGATAGAGAGATGGAATGTGAAGGCAAGAATCAAGTCATAATTTAAAATAGGGTGCTCAGGGTTGATGTCATTGAGAATGTATATTTTGAGCCAATGGCTGGAGAAAGATGAGAGGTAACCATAGTTATCTGGAAAGAAGAGCACTCCAGATAGAGGAACAACTAATGCAAGGACCTTGTGCACTTGAGGAATCATAAAGAAAATCAAAGAGAAGATAAAGAGCAGAGTTAGACAGGGGGAGATAATTGAAGATGAAATCAGAAAGATTATAGTCCAGAGGCCAAACTATGTGGAGGCTTGAACAGATTTTGGCTTTACCCTCAACAAAATAGGGCACCTCTTTAGTGCTTCAGCAGAGAGAGTTGTAGCATTACCTGTCTTACTTTTTTTAAAAATCCCTCCAGTTACTACATTGAAAATGACTATGGTGGTGTTAAGGAAAAGGAAATGCAGAGAAGCCAGCCATAGGCTGTTGGAATAACTCAGAAGAGACTGCTGGTGGCATAGATCTGGGTAGTGACAATGTGGTGAGACTGGAGGTGAATTATAAGAAAAAGATGAGGGAGAACAGTGACTCTGAGGCTTTTAGCATGAGGAATTGAAAAGACAGTTGCCATTAATTGAGATTGAAAGGCTATAGGTCAAATAGGTATTTGCATAAGGATTAGGAGTCAGTTGACATGGAAGGTTTTAGATGTTTACTAGACACTGAAAAGATGTATAATAGGAAGACAGAATGTACAATAGAGGAGTCTGGACTGCAACTATGTGTTTAGGAGGCATCAGTATATAGATGGTTCTTAAACTTGCAAGAATGAATGAAATCACCAAGGCAATGAGTGTAGATACAGAGAAGTATAAAGGAGCAAGCCTTAAGGCCCTTCAACAATGAAATATCCAGTAGAATAAGGTTCTATTAGGGTAGTTTGTCCATTTGTTTACAGGAGAGAAATCACTCTAAAGCGGCCATAGCCTCCAAGCACAGCACAAGGCAGCTATGCCAAATATTATGAAACAGGAAGGCTCACAACCAAATGATGTTCAAAGTTCATGCTTTATTGAATCAATTAAAACATATAATGAAAAGCAAGAAGAAAGAGATCGAATCTGTTAACAATCAGGTTATAGAGCAAGTGTGTGGAAACACCACACAATCCAAACATTATGTTATATAATATTTATTTTTCCTTTCTCCCCGACACATCAGCCTTCTACAGATAGTGTGGATATAAGAACCAAAGCTAAATGTGGGCAAGAGGCTGCTACAGTCTGAATGTTTGTCTCCCCACAAAATTCATATATTAAAACTCTAACCCCCAAGGAGGTGTTATTAGGAAGTGAACCCTTTGGGAGGTGACTAGGTGATGAGGACAGAGACCTCATGAATGAGATTAGCATCCTTATAAAAGAACCACTAATGACCTCTCACCCCTTTCACCATGTGAGGACATAGTGAGAAGGCACCATCCATGAACCAGGAAGTGGGCCCTCACCAGATAATGAGTCTGCTGGTATCTTGATCTTGGACTTCCCAGCCTCCAGAACTGTAAGAATTAAATTTCTAGAGATTATAAGCCACACAGCTCATGGTATTTTGTTGTAACAACCTGAACTGACTAAGACAGGAGCTCAGCAGATGGAAGTTGCCTGGAGCAAACACACATTTGCTCTGTTGGAAAGATTTAGTGTACAGAATTGTACACTACATGTGTTCAAGGAATTTTACCATAAAGGGGAGCAAAGAAATAAGATGTTAACTGGTAGAGAAAATGAAGTATAGAAATTTCATAAGATTGGTAAAATTATAAGAGTAGTGCATTCCTGTAAAAATGATGCAGTAGAGGCCAGGCGCGGTGGCTCACGCCTGTAATCCCAGCACTTTGGGAGGCCGAGGTGAGCGGATCACCTGAGGTCGGCAATTCAAGACCAGCCTGACCAACATGGAGAAACCCCGTCCCTACTGAAAATACAAAAAATTAGCCAGACGTGGTGGCGCATGCCTGTAATCCCAGCTACTTGGGAGGCTGAGGCAGCAGAATCGCTGCAACCCGGGAGGTGAAGGTTGCAGTGAGCTGAGATCATGCCATTGCACTCAACCCTGGGCAACAAGAGAAAAACTCTGTCTCCAAAAAAAAAAAAAAAAGATGCAGTAGAGAGGGGAGATTTTATGATATAGGAGAAAGGGAGGGAATTGTTGAGGACATGTCTTTGAGTAGGTAAGATGGAACTGACATGCACAAAAATTTAAAGGACAGAATTTGCAAAGCAACTCAGATAGTTTATCTTACCAAAAGGCGGCAATGAGTGGTACAGAGAGGCTGTGGGATATCTTTTCTGATTCTTCAGTTTTCTCAGGAAAACAGGAAGCAAGGTAATCATCTGGGGTAGAATAAAATTTGGAGGTTTGAGGAGGGAGGAGGTTTGGAACGTTGAACAGGAGTGGAAAGAGGACTGGACCCAGGCATGAGCATTTGACCGATGTGGTCCCTGGGAAGGGAAGCAGAGTTGTGTTTTTTATTGTTTGTTTTCCCTAGCCTCATCCATCTGTACAGGTACAGAGGAAGAACAGGGTAAGAGTTGGATTTTGGCAGCACTGTAGTTTTGTCAGATGAGTACTATAAAGCAAGAGAGGTACAAGGGAGTCAAGACTGTAAAGGAATGGTTATAATGACTGACCATAAAATGGATTTGAAATTTACATAAAAGGGAGAATACTGAGAGAGGTCCAAGTAAGTAAATACATGCTATAGGAAGCACTTTAACTCTGACTACTTTTATATGAAAGTATTTGAGACCAAATATTTACTCATTTTATTTCCAAAATAGAATAATATGTTATTCCTGTATTATCGCCTTCACACGATCCATTTTGAAATGCTAATCTTGGTTTGTGATTATGAAATGCATTTATTTCCAATGAAACCCCATATAAAAGAGCAACAGAAAAAGCATACAAATATTACATTAGAAGAATTGCTCCTTCTTAAAATGGCCTTTACCCAGTTGCATGAAGGCACAATATTTTCCTCTTTTCATTCAGAGTGGAGTAATATCATCAATGTTTGCCCCTAAAGATAACTCAAATCTTTGTACATACATTCATTTTCCATGCTTTTGATATTATTTGTTCCCACACAGTGGATAATAGACTTTTCAATAACTTTTTTTCATTACATACTGATAACAGATCCCAGAAACACTGTCCCATCACACAAATACACCTCCTAGTCTCTAATCTTATTCATTTTCAGAGTTATCACAACCACAGACTTGATTCCCATCACATGGCTGCAGATCACACATACCTACTAGTGGAGTAAAAGCAGCTTATCTCTCCAAGAGGGTATCTGATTGAGATTAATGGGGCAATGTTCATGCTATGCCAAGTTATTATCAGAATTATCTTATCATTGGACTTAAAAAACATTTAATACATTATATTTCAGAAAGTTATGATCTTCATGTCAGATAGGTAGATAGATAAATGAGAACTTCTTGCCTTCTGGAGTTACAATTCAATCCTTTTGATGTTTTTAGGTTTGCTTCTTTTTCCCTTTCTATCTAGACAATCCCTTATGCCCCTATGTGTTTATGGCACAAATCTATCTCCATGTAATGTCTCCCTCTGTTCCATTATAAAACTGCATATGTTCTCCTACAATGCCTGCATGCAGGAGGGATCTTTGTGAACTGGACTATAATTGAAATGAACATTCACGCTGGGTCCATGATGCAGAAAAAGAAAAAAAAAAAAATCCTCATGTTTAAAAGAAAACAATCATCTCTAGGTTGCATTTTACCTTTCTTAACCTGGAAAATCTTGATGAAATTGAAAACAATGTTTTGGTCCTGGAGCCTGCTAAAGGGGAAAACGAAGGTGTTTGTGTGTTCATTAGTTCTTTATTAACCATATATCATATCTCGTTCCCACATGCTACTATAACATACCATAAATAAAATTAATATGTTATAAAGCAAATGCAGGTTTTAAGAAAAAAACCAACTGGCCTCTCTCTTTTTGCCTAAGGGGAGATGGATCCACGATGATAAGGCTGAGACATGACAGAAAGTGCAGTTAGCAAAACAAGCACCGTAATGAACATTCACAACACTGCTTTTATGCTGCTGATCAGGTTGTATGCTAATTTCAAGTGTAAAATGTAGGTTTGGGATTTATGCATTATATAAAACATAATCAAGTTTCATTATTTCCATGAGTCATAGCATTTTAATCTTTTCTAATTAGATGTAATTACTATTCTTTCTCACAGCAGGATAGCATGGAAGCATAAAAAATTTGAGGTGCCACATATGTAAGGGGGAGAGCTACAAAAGGGAAAAATACAGACCTCATTGGTAAACAAGAGAGGTTTTATTCTCAGGTGACACTGGAGCCATTCCCTCAGTGGGTGAAAAATAGACACCGAGACAAAGCATTGTAGGTAATTACCACCTTTTTATAGTATTCTTTTGTAACAACTGGATCAAGGTCCAAGGACAGAAATACTTTCCATGTGGAGAGCAGAATTTTAATGTCAGAGTTTATGCATTTTAATTATGGCAATTTAGTTTATCAGAATAAATTGTCTTTCTAAATATTATGATTAATGTACTTTCCTCCCAAATAGTCATCTGTTCCTTCTATCTTTACCTTCTGGTAAACTAAGACCAGAATTTTATATAGAAATCAAATAAGATCTCTTCCAGGTCTAAAAGTGTCAAAAATGTTATGGGTCTAGTTGCAATGTTAAGAGTTGTACTCATAAAATGCCATCACAGAAGCAAAACTTTCCAGATGCCCTTATTCTCCATTTAGGAACATTTTTTACCAAAATAATTTATTCGTGTAAAGAAATTTTTACACACTTTTTTACAGGTAAATTCTTCAGTGCACACATTTATTCATGTGAATTCTGCAAAACTGGTTGTTTTTTTGTTTTTTTTTTTTGGTTTTTTTTGTTTGTTTTTGTTTTTGTTTTTAATTTATTTATTATTATTATACTGTAAGTTGTAGGGTACATGTGCATAACGTGCAGGTTTGTTACATATGTATACTTGTGCCTTGTTGGTGTGCTGCACCCATCAACTCGTCATTTACATCAGGTATAACTCCCAATGCAATCCCTCCCCCCTCCACCCTCCCCATGATAGGCCCCGGTGTGTGATGTTCCCCTTCCTGAGTCCAAGTGATCTCATTGTTCAGTTCCCACCTATGAGTGAGAACATGCGGTGTTTGGTTTTCTGTTCTTGTGATAGTTTGCTAAGAATGATGGATTCCAGCTGCATCCATGTCCCTACAAAGGACACAAACTCATCCTTTTTTATGGCTGCATAGTATTCCATGGTGTATATGTGCCACATTTTCTTAATCCAATCTGTCACTGATGGACATTTGGGTTGATTCCAAGTCTTTGCTATTGTGAATAGTGCTGCAATAAACATACGTGTGCATGTGTCTTTAGAGCAGCATAATTTATAATCCTTTGGGTATATACCCAGTAATGGGATGGCTGGGTCATATGGTACATCTAGTTCTAGATCCTTGAGGAATCGCCATACTGTTTTCCATAATGGTTGAACTAGTTTACAATCCCACCAACAGTGTAAAAGTGTTCCTATTTCTCCACATCCTCTCCAGCACCTGTTGTTTCCTGACTTTTGAATGATCGCCATTCTAACTGGTGTGAGATGGTATCTCATTGTGGTTTTGATTTGCATTTCTCTGATGGCCAGTGATGATGAGCATTTTTTCATATGTCTGTTGGCTGTATGAATGTCCTCTTTTGAGAAATGTCTGTTCATATCCTTTGCCCACTTTTTGATGGGGTTGTTTGTTTTTTTCTTGTAAATTTGTTGGAGTTCTTTGTAGGTTCTGGATATTAGCCCTTTGTCAGATGAGTAGATTGCAAAAATTTTCTCCCATTCTGTAGGTTGCCTGTTCACTCTGATGGTAGTTTCTTTTGCTGTGCAGAAGCTCTTTAGTTTAATTAGATCCCATTTGTCAATTTTAGCTTTTGCTGCCGTTGCTTTTGGTGTTTTAGACATGAAGTCTTTGCCCATGCCTATGTCCTGAATGGTACTACCTAGGTTTTCCTCTAGGATTTTTATGGTATTAGGTCTAACATTTAAGTCTCTAATCCATCTTGAATTAATTTTCGTATAAGGAGTAAGGAAAGGATCCAGTTTCAGCTTTCTACTTATGGCTAGCCAATTTTCCCAGCACCATTTATTAAATAGGGAACCCTTTCCCCATTTCTTGCTTCTCTCAGGTTTGTCAAAGATCAGATGGCTGTAGATGTGTGGTATTATTTCTGCGGACTCTGTTCTGTTCCATTGGTCTATATCTCTGTTTTGGTACCAGTACCATGCTGTTTTGGTTACTGTAGCCTTGTAGTATAGTTTGAAGTCCGGTAGCGTGATGCCTCCAGCTTTGTTCTTTTGACTTGGGATTGTCTTGGAGATGCGGGCTCTTTTTTGGTTCCATATGAACTTTAAAGCAGCAAAACTGGTTGTTAAATGAACAACTGGTGAAATCAGGTTCAAACAACCCAAACTTAATTTATTTTACATTTATACAGTCTACTTCTCATACAAACCATCAAGCCACACACTTCTTTGGGAGAAAATGATTTGTTTTGAAACCTAGATTAACTATCTAAACTGTGTACACTGATTAAATTAACTGGTCAACTGTTCATTTTAATTCTCTTCTTCACCTTATATTGTGCAGAAAGAAAAAAAAAAGTGTTGATAAACCAAAATAGTGAGTTTTACTAATAAAATAATATTCACCTTTTGAATGTTGAGTTTTATGCTGGTTCATTTAATCTGTAAAACATGAAATTGGAAATTTTATACAAATATATTACACAACATAAGGGAACCCTCCAGGTAATTATTCTATTTCCAAATTTATGGCTGCCAAACTCAGATAAATCCTGGACAGGCAACATAGATTACCCAGATTACCAAAGTTTTCCTAATTGGCAATTCATAACTTCCAGCTGCTCTGAACAAAACCTATCACCCATTGAGATGTTGACATTTTTCTGCCTCATTAAAATCTTCTGCAATATTCTGTGTGAATATATTGTTTAATTAGCCATTATTTCTGAACATATCCATGGAGGTGATAAATGATTAGAACACTGATACAATTCGTGGTGTCAAAGCAAGCCTGTTTACACTGTACTCGCCTATATATTTGGACAACATTGTACTCAATATCATGGTAGGCAGGAGGAGAATTTTATCCCATGGAGCACATTACAGTTTTTACCTTAAAATGTGTTTTTGATATGTCTTTAATTTTCCATGAATTCATTGTTATGTTCTTGAGTGTATATTTATAATTAAAAATGCATGTTAAGGATGTTCTATAACAAAGTTAAGAGATCTTATAAATTCCCTTGATAAAATTTAAGCCAGTTAGATATAATTTACTTTAATGAGATAAAAATTTTCTAATAAAGGTCCCTGATTGCATCTCTTGTAAGAAATAGCTGAGAGTCATTTTATGAAGGTTGATTTAATAAGATATATGTTCTCAACTACATGAGATTACTGTATAGATTTACACAGAAAACATGTCTCACTACTAAGTCATTTGTAGATTTTTGGCCTGTGCCATAAATTTGAACAGAGAATTTCCAAAAATATAATGAGTCTTTCTTATGCAACCCCAATGTTTTCTCTATTAAAAATATATGTTTTCATCAAATATCAAAATTAATAAAAT
Organism: Papio anubis; assembly: GCF_008728515.1. Taxonomy (NCBI): domain Eukaryota; kingdom Metazoa; phylum Chordata; class Mammalia; order Primates; family Cercopithecidae; genus Papio; species Papio anubis. Next base: position 111,302,127 of record NC_044980.1, read on the forward strand.
CAACATAAGCAAATTATATTTTGTACAGAAGTGCTTGCTTTCAGTTGCCATAAACCCACAGCTCGTGGCATGACATATATGATGCAAGGGTGAAATACATACAAAATATTTAAGATTTGTACATGGTAGTGTTGTGGTTATTTTCCTTGTAAAAATTTTTAATTTGCCTAATTTCATACAACAAACTGAATAACTTATTTTATACTTAGTGTGTGTGTTTAAGGCAGTTATAAACATTCCCAATCGTCTTGGGGAATATACTACACTTATTTACTTCTAATCCCATTTTTTAATAGCAACAATACCCACAGTAATTTTCATGGTCACACGTGATTTTTCACCTAGGTTTTTCCCTATGTTCTTAGGAGCTCTTTGTTCATTTTATTTTGTGAGGATTTAAGATTGTAATGTGTAACTCTGAAGACTCTGGAAAACATGGGACGTAATAAAACGAAGAAAATAGCATTCCAGTTTCACTTGCTGAATTCAAAGTGTCCCTCCTTAAGTTTTGTTCCACTAGTAAAGTTAAGCAACAAAGGCTTAACTCTCCCCTCAGTATGTTCTCCTAGGTAACAAAACATAATTTTCTTAGAACAGCATAAGATACTACAATTATTATTATTATAATATTTTAGAACTTATTTGCAAAAACTATTCAATAAAATAAATCTACTCCAAACAGAAGAATATTCGTTCTTTATTCCACCTTAGTATCAACTGGCATATTGTGACTCCATATGGACATACTCAGATACTTTTAAATGAGATTAATTTTATATGTGGCTCTAAAAAAGCATTCTTCATAATTTTTGGCCCTAAATTGTTTCTCACACTTTATTATCTATGTTCTAGGATTCAAGTCATGGCTATTAAAGTTAGTGCCTGGTAGCTATATTGTGTTACCTTGCTGTTTAATCTACAAATAATCCTCCTTATTTCCTTCTGATAATCTATATTGCAATGCATTGGGATGTAGTGCATATTAAACTAAACAGTACAATAGATTGCTTCAAAAAGTCAAATCCTGAACAATGCTAAAAACAGAAAGTCTTGGTATTCCCTACAAGGAAGCTCTCTCACCGGGCATCCCTTGTTTTAAACCTGAAAAGTCCAACCCAACGCAGAAGCTAACCAGCTTCAGGGGCGTTTTACAGTGTATTCAGGTAGCCGTATTCTGGAAGGACCGCCCCACTCTATGAAAGTTTTATCTGGCACCCTAAACACTTACAGCTTTATTGAGGTATAATTGACATATAGGAAATCACACCTATTGAAAGACTACAATTTGATTAGTTTTGACATATGTATACACTCCTGAAAGGATCACTACAATCAAGATGATAAATATGTCTATCACCTCAATGTTTCTTTGTTCCTCTGATTATCCTTCTCTCCACCTTTCTATGACCCCCTCGCTTCTCCAGGCAACTATTGATCTGCTTTATGTCCTACAGACTGGTTTTCATTCTGTAAAGTTTTATATAAGTGGAATCATAAAATATTTACATATTTTTGAAAGGGAGCAGCATCTGATTTCGTTCATGCAGTGTAATCATTTTGAAATTCATCTATGGTGTTGTATGTTTTAGAATTTCATTCTTTTTTATCATTGATTAGTTTCCTATTGTATGGAAGACTTATCCCTTCACCACTTGATGAATATTCAGATTGTTTCCAGTTTTCAGCTGTTATAAATGAAGCTGTTATAAATACTTATGTACATCTTTTTATAGATAAATTCTTTCGTTTCTCTTGGATAAATGCTTAGGAGGAAAATGTCTGGGTCATTTACTTAAGTGTATATTTTGCTTTTGAAGAAATTGGCAAGCTTTTTCAAATGGCTTACTATGTCACATTTCCACCAGAAATGTATTGAGTACCACTTCTGTGCTCCTGCCAACACTTGAAATAATTATTCTTTTTAATATTAGTGATGCTGGAGGGTATGTATGAGTAGCTACTTGTGATTTTAATTTACGTTTCCATGAAGTACTATTGATATTGAGCAACTTTGAAAGCACTAATCTAATATCCATATATCTTCTTTGGTAAAGTGTCTGTTCAAATCTTTTAGCCATTTGGAAATTGGATTTTTGTGTTATTGAGTTGTAAGAGTTCTCAATGTAGTCTAGATACAAGTTCTTTGTCATATATGTTTTGAAGATATTTTTCCCAGTCAATAACTTGCCTTTTCATTTCTGTAAAAATGTCTTTGGAAAACAAAGAATTTAATTTCAATGAAGTAGAATTTAATGATTTTTTTCCTATAGTTCATACATTTGGTGTCCAGCTTCACAAATCTTTACCAAACCCATCTAAAGTTAAATCTACTTTATAAACAGTAAAAAGAGCAGTAGCTCACTACCTATTTTCCTCTTCCAGCCTTGTCCTATTGTAGTCACTCATTTTACTTCTACATATATTATAAACTCCGCAACTCATTAACTCTTATTACTAACTCTTGTTAATTTGAAACACTCTATTTTTAAAGAGATCTTAAATAACAGAGAAAAACACAGAAGTCTTTTTATCTGTCCACTTTATCATTTCCAGTGTTTTTCTTTCCTTTATGCGTACTCACATGTGTGTCTAGCAGCATTTTCCTTCTGCCTGAAGACTTCCTTTATCATTTCTTTAAGTACAAGTTGCTACTGATCAATTCTCTCAGCTTTTGTATTTCTGAAGTAGGCTTCATTTTATCTTTCTTTTTGAAAGATGTTTTCTCTGGATATAGAATTCTATATAGATAGGTTTTTGTTTCTTTCAATGCTTTAAAGACATTGCTTCACTTTTTTCTGACTTTCATTACTGCTAAAAAAAAAAGTCTGCTTTCATTCTTATCTTGTGTATCTGTACATAATATATCTATTTTTTCTGAGTGTTTTCAAGATTTTCTCCTTATCACTGGCTAGAAGCAATTTTATTAGAATTTTCATGGTTTAGTTTTTGTGTTTTGTTGAATTTATCAGATCTCTGAGTCTATAACTTTTATCAAATTTGGGGAAAAATTGATTTTTTAAATTAGTAAGCTTTTCTTTTTTGGAGAACTTTTAGGTCCACAGAAAATTGAGCAGAAAATGCACAGAATTTCCATACATCTCTTATTCCCCTGCCATACATACAACCTCCCCGACCACGGACATGGACATCGCTCCCCACAGTGCTACATTTGCTGCAATCAATAAATTTCATCACTATTACACAAAGTCTGTAGTTTACATTAGGGTTCACATTTGGTGGAGTACATTCTATGGGTTTTGACAAAAGTATAATGACATGAATCCACCAAAGTAGTATCATACAGAGTATTTCCACTGCCCTAAAAATCTTTCTACTACACCTATATATCCCTTCCTGCCCCAACTCCTGGCAACCACTAATCTTTTTTACTACCTTGCTAGTTTTGCTTTTTCAAGAATGTCATATACTTAGAATCATACAGTGTGGTTGGAATACTGGAATCATACAGTCTTTCCATGTTGGCTTAACTTACTAATATAGATTTAAGTTTCCTCCATATCTTTTCATGGCATGATAGGTCATTTTCTTAGTGCTAAATAATATTCTGTTGTCTGGATGTACTACAGCTTATCTATCCATTCATCTACTGAAAGACATCTCGGTTTCTTCCAACTTTTGGCAATTATGAGTAAAGCTGCTGTAAATATTCATGTGCAAGTTTTGTATGGAAATCAGCTTTCAGTTGATTTGGGTAAATAACGAGTATGACTGCTGTAAGAGAATGTAAGAGTATGTTTAATTTTTAAGAAACTGCCCAGCTGCTGTTCAAGACGTCTATACCATTTTGCATTCCCATCAGCAATAAACAAGAGTTCCTATTGTCCTACATCCTCACCAGCATTTGGTGCTGTCATTGTGCTGGATTTTGGTTATTCTAATAGGTGTGTGGTGGTATCTTATTGTTGGTAACACATTTTTGTTTTAATTTGCATTTCCCTGATGACATATGATGTTAACCATCTTTCCATGTGCTTATTTTTCCATTTGCATATCTTCTGTTGTGGGGTGTCAGTTACAATCTTTGGCCCATTTTTTAATTGGATTGTTTTCTTATTAAGTTTTAAGAGTTCTTTGTGTATTTTTTATAATAGTCCTTTATCAGACTGGTCTTTTGCAACTATTTTCTTTAAGTTTTTGGCATGTCTTGATCTCTTGAGCTATTTTTCAAATAATTTCTTTGTACTTTTCTCTTTGGGGAACTCCTTGATATACATATATTAGAAAATCTGAAGTTGTCTCAGCTCACTAATGTGATTTTTTTGTCTTTTTCATTCTGTGTTTGGACAGTATCTGTTATAATGTCCTAATATCTAGTAAGTATTCTTCTATGTTTAATCAGTTAATCTGCTATTAATTCCATTTATATTTTTATCTCAGTTATGTAGTTTTTAATCTCTAAAATAGCATCTGTTTCATGTCTTTTGTATGTCTTCTCAATATGCTCATTCTCTTTTACTTTCTTCAATATATAGAATCCATTTCTAGTAACTCTTAATTTCTGTGTCTATTAATCTTACCATCTGTGTCATTTCTCTATTATTTTTTTCTCATTGTTGCTTGCATGATTTTGGATGAAATGCCAGACACTGTGAATTTTACCTTATTGAGTACTGGATTTTCTGTATTCCTTTAAACATTTTCGAACTTTTTTTCTGGAATGCAGGTAAGTTACTGAGAAATAGTTTAATTCTTCCAAGGCTTTATTTTAAGCTTTGCTAGATGACATCAAAGTGGGTTTTATTCTAAATAGCTTGGCCCACTATCAAGGGCCATTCTGAATACTCTACCTTATGTCCTATGCATTGCAAGTCTCTCCTTGCTATTTAGAAGAACATTAATTAGTCATGGCCCTGTGAAAGCCTTATAGATTGTTCCGTCTGCCTTTCTAGCAGTTCTTTCCCTGGCCTCAAGTAGTTTCCTCAAGAAGCGTACGTTGATCAGCATCAGCTGAAGACTCAAGGAAAACTCTCTTTGTAAAATTAGTTTTGTTTTGTGCTGTTTTGTGTTCCTCCCTGTCTAGTACTCGGCCCCCAAAAATTTCTACCACCTAGACCTCATGGAATCTGGCATTCTGCCTCTCCAACTTACAGAAACCACTGTATTTCACTGGCCTTCCCTCTTTCTGCACAGTGACATGAAAACTTTCTCTAAGAGGCAAAATGAGACAGTCATTTGTATCCACGTTGTTTGTTTCCTCCCCTCTCAGGAATCAGTACCGTGTTGTCCTTCCTGTCCTATCTCTACAACCCATTGTTACATATATTTTGTCTGGATTTTTAGTTAAGGTAAATGGGCAAATCCCATCTCTGTCACTCCATTAGGGTCAGAAGCAAAATTCTCACACATTTTTTAAAAATGTGAAACAACTTTAATGTTTATTTATCCCCCCATTACACAGCTTTACAGAGATTGAACCTCACTAGAGGTTGAAAGCTCCTTGGACTTAGAGGGTCTTGGGATTACCAAAGAAGCCAGTTTGCAGCTGCCCCAACACAAAAGACCTTGACCTGAAGCAGCCACTTAAGAGTGATGCTTATCTGTGTGTACTTGCCCAATAGGCCTAGAAGCCATTCAGCTAGTATAGATACCTTGTTGATGCTTTTCTACCTTCGTAAGGGAAATAAAGCTATAGAGAGTTTCTGGGATGGGACTTAGAACAAGCAGTGCCTTGGGGATGCAAATGCAGCAGAGCATGCTGTTTCCAGGCTAGGGCAGCATTGAGAGGTACTCCTGCACTATGGCTTCTTCTCTGAGTGGCCTTGCATTCCTTCAATTAAGCCTCAACATCAATCTTGCTTTTCCAGCTTCAGCAGGCACTCATGACTCACTTCCTTTTCCTGGCAGTGCACAGAAATAATCTTGCTTGCTGGGGTCATGTTGTTGTAGCACACCTGGTAGTTGAAGAAAAGCAGGACTGGAGATCTGTTTGCCTCTTTATCTTGCAGAAAACTGAAGGCTGATGTTGTCATAGCACATGTAGACTTATTCCTTTCATTACCATCACATTTGACTATCAAACACTTTAAAAATAATACATGGTAATTTTCAAAATTTCAAAGAAATGTAAAGTTGAATGTTAAAAGCATCTTCAGACACAGGAATATTGTTCAAATATCATTTTATAGGATTCCTATAGGATGTACAAATATCTAGCATTTTATACATTAATACGTGTGTGCGCATGCAGACATATATTATTGGACTTTTCTTTTTTACTCAACCTTGCTTTGTGACCATTTAAATAATGGCATAACATTCATTGATGGGCATAGCAAAATACATGTAGCCATTCCTCAACAGTGAGATATTTTGGTTGTTGAAAGTTTTGGGGCCTGATCAGATTATGCATCTTTGTACATAAACTTTTGTATGATTCCTTATTTTCATAGGGAAGATTTATCTGAGCAAGAAAATTTGATCATGTGCTTTTGATATATGTTGACAAAGGTATCAAATTATCCATTACCATTTATGCACAATTTACCATTTTCCTTCCAGAATTTTATATAATTTTAATTCTATCAATTTAATTGGTTAAAATTGTGATTTATCACTATTTAACATGAATTTCTTTACCTGCTAAGGTAGAATGTGTGTTCAGACATTGCCTATTTTATTTTATGATTCATCAGTTTTCTCCCTTTGCCTATTTTATTTTGGAATTTAATTTTTGTCAATCAGTAAGGGTTGTTTATGTTTTCAACATCTGGATAGTCATATGTGTTATAAATATGACACAGCTCTTCAATGTTTTCTTAGCGTATGTGTTTAGTGTATGTTTTCTCAGTGTATGTGTTTAGTGTATGTTTTACTTAGTAATGTGTTTTTTTCACATTCTGAAAACACTCTTGATTATCTGTCAGCATATTACTGGAAGATTCATCTGTGTTCAAATCTTGAACATAATCTTTCTTTGTATGATCTTACATGTTGCTATGTCTCCGTGAGTCTCAGTTTTATCTTATCAAAAATGCATATAATACCTGCCTCACAGAATTAATGCATAAGGTTATGTAAACTGTTATAAAAGGCAGGAGGCATGGCACATCGTTGGAGCACAATACACGTTAGTTTCCCTTCTCTATATGCACAGAGTTTGAATCCCATAGATATTCCTTGATAAAACCATATATTAACTAATACTAGTTTTCAGTGATGAATTTTTAAAAGATTTGCTTTTTTTCTTTTTTTTTTTTTTAGTTTTAAGAGATGAGGTCTTGCAATTTTCCTGCCTCCGCCTCCCCAGTCTCTAGGGAGACTGAGCAACTGTGCCCAGTAAAAGCTTTTTTTAATGCCAAATGACACTGGAAAACATTTTTTTATTCACTTTTTGTAATGCTCTTTGAATTCACATCTTTTCATTGCTGTGTTTTCAGACGGTTAGTCTGCAAGTGTGTTAATATTTATATACCCTGAGGGGATGAGAAAGGGTGTGTGTGCGTGAGACAGAGAGAGAGAGAGGGGATGAGAAGGGGTGTGTGTCTGTGTGTGTGTGTGTGTGTGTACTTGAAAGAGAGAGAGAGAGAGATTAATGACCAATTCACTGCTATATGAAGCAGGGCACATTCAATCAAGAGTTTTGGGGGGCTGCTGTACACTTAGCTGGCATAAGTTGTAGAGTTATAAAAGGCTCCCCCTCACCAAAATATCTCTTGATTCGTCTGTCAGGTATTTCTAATTTTTCTGTCACTCCTTAAAGACCATCTAAAGGTGATGTGCATTTCAACTAGGCTAAAATGGACTTTTACCTGAGAAGAGTAACATTATCAGAGATTAGTCTGTCAAATTATTCCATTAGCACCTATTAGCATTTAAAAGAATGCACAGTCCTGAAGGACTGGGACTTAATATAGACAAGGTTTGATTGCTAGCAGAAGGGCTGAAATCTATGTTGTTGGTGGTGAAATGTTCACTGCAGATACATGAAGTGGCGTGGGAAGTAGAATTTCAGCCTTAGCACCAGTGGGAAGCCTTGAAGACAGACATCAAAGAAGCTTCAACATGTCTGCAGCCATGCAGAGGGCTGTGTCCAAAGGCCATGTGCCTCATGTGTCTGCAGCTGCACAGGCAGATTTAAAGTTATTCTGGCCAGGAAAGGAATTGGGATAGATAAGGCCAAAGATTCTACCTTTGTGCTTTTCTGTAGCTCCCTACAGTATATACCTCCTAGCACTGAAAATCAAACTGTTAAGACTTTTCTCAGTGGCCAGAGAGACAACCAATTTTCAAGTCATGTCTCAACATACCAGAAAATACATGAACGGGTATGAAGGGCAAATTTTCATCATAAATTCAGAGAGGAAAAACACAGTCATTGTTTAAATATTATAGTGTGAACTCTATTATGTGATCAAAGAATAATTAGTAAAAAATTAGTAAAACCATCTCTTAGAATAACTTGCCCTCATAAGTGATTATCAAGCATTTGTATAACCCTGAATGCACACTGGGATTGCTCAATGCACAGTTTCTTTTCTATGCAGAGAAGAGACACTAACAAAGCAAGAGTCAAACACTGAAATACCCATAGTACAAAAACCCTGAGACTGAGACTGTTGCTCTGTTTGTCCCACCAGTAATTTATTCATAGCAGTCAACTGCAGAAGAGAAATTTCCTCACCACCAAGGACATTACTTTTTTCCTCATAAGTTCTTTTCACAAAACTTTTCAATATTTCCTACTTTGTTGTTAAACTGCCAGTTGCTCACACAAAATTGAGACTGAGGAATTTAACTGATGCTACGCTTAATTTTGAACAGAGTTTGAACAAATTACCTAGCTTTTTTGACATCATATGAGCATGACTGTGTTAATTCTAATATTCCATTTCTTATTAGGATTCAAAAATAGATAAAAGACAGAGAATAAGAACAAAAATAAAACAGAATAATGTTTTAGCCTGCCATCTGAAGACTAACAACTATGGTAAACATTGTGGTACAAAAAGGTTTAAAACTCTTAGCTAGAGTCAATTATGTTGGATTAATTAATATTCATAGTATGGTGGCTAAAAGAACATGGCTACAGCATTAGCCTGACCCAGTTTACTAACTCCACCTGTCAGCAGTTCTAAGACCTTGGCCAGTCACTTACCTTCTCTGTGCCTGAGGTTTTTTTCAGTAAAATGGAATAATAGTAGCACTGCTCTTACAGGATTGCTGTGAGATATGGAAAGGCTATTGCAAATGTGTTTGACTCATGAAAAGAGCCTTATTTAATGTTAGCTACTATTATTATAATCGTTATTTACTGATTACTCATAAAGTACTGCCAGCATGAGGAGAATGAGAGCAACATAATACATGGTCTCTGTTTCCAAAACCCTTCAGTCTCATGGGGAATAAAAGACCCACTGAGAAAACAATGAGAGAGCAAAGGCACTATGGTTGTACTTCTGACTACTAACTCAATAAAAACTCCAAGAAGGTCAGGATTAACTTAGACTGCCTTTGCTATAATAGGATTCTTGAAAAAGCAGGCATACAATGCAGGCCTTGAAGAATGAGTAGGATTTTAAAAATTGCTTTAGGGTCACCCTTGGACATGTGGTCCCCAGATGTGTTTTGTTTGGCTTATACAGTATTTTTTAAACATTTTAATTAGTTGCCAACATTTAAAATTAGATCACCATCTACTCTACTTCACCCATTTAATTACCTGCCTGGGTCCTGTCATTATTTGAGTTTACAACCTGTAATCTATGGCCTTAATTCCTATTCTCATTGTCACTGGTAACTATAAGCTTTGGTAAATAGAGAATGATTTATGTTCTTCATATAGTGTCACAGAGTTCTACTCCACTGAATACTAATCAAGCGTTCATAAAAATTACTTTTTTAAAGTAGTCTTTCTTTTTAGAAACTGATTTCTAACCAATCTAATTTGGACTGCATTCAAGGAAAAATTATAACAAGTATTATGATTTCTTCAACTCTTTTGTCGCTATTGTTCCATTTTTGCTGAACTATTGAATTAGAACTTAATGAGCTATGTATTATAGGCAGAAAAAGAATAGTATGGTACAATGTATTGGGAGAATTTAACACAAATCATGGCAACAAGACAAAAACTTCCTAAGAGACTATTTGGTCTTGGCTAAAGCTGAAAGGGCTGCCAGCTTGCATTTGGGAAAGGATAAGTTTCTAAGAAGACAGACTACTTTTTTAAAAAGTAATTTTTATGAACGCTTGTTATAAGCTTCTATCCACAAACTAATCTGATTACTTCCTATTCACCCCATTGATGAAGGATGGATACCATGCCCCATAAGGCTCCAGGTGTCCAAGCACACAACACCCAGCATTGAACGGAGGAGATCAACAGCAGTTTATTAGTCCCATGTACTCACAGCCCCGTGGAGAAGAACGCTGTGTGTGCCATGCAGCCGCATCTGGGGGTTACACTCAAGTAGAATGAACCAGCAGGGACTGTGGGAAGTAGGCTTTGCAGTGACAAGAGGGTAAGATAACCCTTGGTTCCCATGGGAGAATGTCCGTGGCTTGTTTGAATAATTTTGCTGGCTAGCAAGGCATACCTGCCAAGACCAGGGAACTCATAGCTACTTCTTGGAACCTTGTGAGGCTCAAAATGTCAAGGCAATGCATGGAATTTCAGGTGTTACAATACATATATGTACATATTTTACTATTTACTCTGGTATTTTAAAATCAGTAGGGTAAGTTTCTAACTAATGGTTTTTATGTCCCAAATACATCTCTGTTGATAGCAAGGTGTTGGATTTTCAAATATGCATTTTTGATAAACTATCATGTATAGTTTTATCCATTTAAAATATTAGAATATGTGTTTTTTCTGTAGTTCTGTATCCAGTAAACTAAGACCATACCTTTCCACAGCATTTCTGATTTTTCAATAAATTCCCACAAACCATGCTTGGTAAGTTCAAAGATACAAGTTCTATGCTCCAAGCCTCAATTCTCTCTTTGTTCATTTTTTTATGATTCCTTATAGCATTTCCTTCGACATCACCTTGGTTTCACTACTTTAAAATTGCCTTTTTATTATCTACAGGACATGATTCACACTCATTGTGGCTATCTGAGAGTTTGACACCCTGCACAGAGAGATAGCCAGATGTCTATAATGCCCAGTCAAAGGGAAAGTATAAAAGGAATACAGCACCAAGTGCGGTGTATGATAAAAATGATCTCCTCTACAGCATAAACTACTTCTCTGAAGCCCTGGGAACTTCAAGATGTCAGTTTATATATTGCTTCTTTCTAAGCTGCAGTATGTAACTGGGATCTCCTAAAAATTAATTAAGAACATCAGGTTTTTCTGACAAATGTAGTTGAGAAAAGCAAAGATAATATTGTTCAAAAGAACTAACTGATCTCACTCAGGAAGATTATGCATGATTAAAATTATGGCTCTATATTTTTCTAATTTTTTCAGGTGATGGAACACTTTCTTCTTACCTATCTGTATGTGTCTTGATATTAATTACTTCAAATACAGAAATTTGTGGTGCAGCATATACTTCTTCAAAATAAGTTCTTATTTCCAATATAAAAATTAAAGTATTGATTTCTCAATAACACATTTTTTTCCAAATTTCTATAGAATGATATTTAACTGGGACTTTAAAAATATTATTTGGTTTCCAAGCTTCATAAGATATAATCAGTGACATGAATCTGTGACTTTTTAAAAATGGCACAAATAGTATTAACCTTTACAATTATAAGAAACAATAAATATGCCTTCTGATCTACAGGACAGCTTTTTGGTTATCTCATTTTCTTATATATAACCTTTGCCTAAATGTTATCTGTTAGAACACATTTTCTTAGAAGTTCTGATTGTCACAAATAAAGAATATGCCGATCCTTGAAGAAAATTTTTTCCTTTATCGCTGTCTTATTTCTCCATAGTAACCACAGTGCAGTCACTTCAGGGCCAATGCAGAAAGTCGTTGTTTAAATGACTATCTTAAAAAATTCTGAATAAATTTAACATCAAGAAGAGAATTTCTGACTTTCCTAATAGAGCTCTTAAATTGATTGAAAATCTAAGACTAATGGCAGACAAATAATAGGAATTTTTTCAAATGATGATATAAGCTTGACTACACATCCATCATAATTTTTACTAGATCGTTTTTTATTAGAGAACATCTAAAGCAACCTGGAACACATTTGTTCTTGAATTACATTAAAAATTATTGTGAAGACCACGTTCTATGCTATGTTTTCATATATCTTAAAAATACTATGTCAGATTCGTCAGTCTGGATAAAAAGAATGTATTTTCTTTAATCACATAAACATTAATAGATTTTTTTTCCAATTTTAGTATACATGCTACCAATGCATAAGATTTCTTAATTAACCTCCTGTCAAAACCAGTCAATTGATTTTTTAAATTATCTGTATTTGACTTTCTTCTTTTAATACTCTCTTATTGTCCATTACAAAATAAATATGTTCTCTAAGTGGTATATCACACCTTCTAAAAATAATCAAAAATTCAGGAAATGCACTTTATTGCTGAACTTAAAACTAGATGGCAGAAGCCTTCTTTACTGGTATTTGTAATGGAAACTTTTTTAAAATTAAGTTTGCATAACCTATATTTTATTCTCTTTTTACAAATCCAAACAATGAGAAAAATTTGGATCTTATTTATCATTTCAAGATGCTCAGAACAAAAGAATGAAGTATATACATCTTATAAATTTATGTGCTTCAGTGTGTGCCTCTAGTCTGCTCTAGGCCAACAATATTTATAGCATTAAACTAATAATATGCTGTAAATTATAGACATTGAAGTGTTATTGCTGATTTCACTTTTCATAAACATAAATAAACCAATTGCATTATTTTGTACCATAATTATGAATAAATATGTTCCTCTTATTTCTTACTAAATATTTAAAAGTTGCCCATTTTAAAGTACTCCTGCTGATATTTAAAATAGTATTAAATAGAGGTTGGCCTTAAAGAGATTAAAATATGCTATGGGAGTATAACAATTAAGTTAGTATGCTTCTAATAAAAGTATAGACTATTATATCAATGGAAGAAATTAACATGTGAAATTGAAGAAGGCATTGCAAGTGAGTAGAGTATTAGAAGATCATTTCAAAGATTATTGTGATAACATTTTAGGCTACTGGGGAAAAGAATCCATTTTCTTCCATATGAAATACCTTACACCAAAACTACAGGTGTCTTAAAGATTTAGTCTAAATCAAAAACTGGAACAAATTAGAAAAAAAAAATAAGTAAATATTTTTCTGATCATGAAATGAAATAACTTTCTAAGCATATGTGGAAAGGCAGAATCCCCAAAGAATAAGTTCAATAAAAATTCCAAAAGTTGCCACAAATACAGAAGAAAAAAGTTACCATCTTTAATACATGAAAAGAAAAAAATAACTTTTCTTTCCCATTTTAATGGGATACATTTTTTTGTACCAACTTTCCTCCTAAAGTCAATTAAAATTGCTAAGTCTGCATTTTTTTTAATGTACCTTAAAAGTTTTGAAGAGCTGCCCAGATAGCGGAGAACTGACAGGCCAAATTCCAGGAGGACCAAATTCTAAGAGGATCATATCTGCTTTTGTCCTGAGGGGACCTATAAACTTTGGCTGAAGTTAGGCAGCATCACAAACTTTTAAGGGCAGAAATAATGATCTAGAATCTGTTCGAGGTAGTAAACATCACAGGAAAATACACCTTGGATTAAGCTGAGACCCCAAGGGGCTATTCAAGGTAAAAATGGTCCTTATGTTACCCAAGAGGAGAATAAAGATACAGATTAACCATAGACTCTGATAAAATTAAGATTTGGGATACACGTTGTAAATTTAGTATAACTGCTAAATTTATACAAACTAAATATACAACACCTAAACTAGTTCAACAACAAAATGAAACTATAAATAATCTATAAGCAGCAAAGAAAAAAACATAGATTTAGTGCCATTAGAGACATAAAATAAGATGCCAGACTTAATTCCAAATATATCAGTAATTATAGTAAATATAAATGATCTAAATGTTTTAGTTGAATAACAAGGATTATTAACTGAAGGGAAAATAGGTGTACCTGTATTAATAATCACAAAAGGTTCAGTTCACCAGGAAGACATAACAATTGTATATATTCTTGTCTCTAATGGCAGAGTCTCAAAATAGATAAAGTTAAATGGACAGATTTACATACAAAGAAAAATAAATTCCTAATCTCAGCGAGGACTTTAACACAATTCTCAGTAATTTATAGAAAAGAAGGAAAAAACAAGTAGAGATATAAGAGGAACAAAAACAAGTATATTGACTTACTAGATATATATGGAACCCTATAGTTTACAGTTGCAAAATAAATATGTTATAAGAGGACATGAGACAGTTTTTCATATTGGAATTATTCTGTTATAAAGCAAAATTCAACAAATTTCAAAAGAATGAAAAATCACAAGAAGAATTACTTCTGGCCATTATATAATTGAGACAGAAATCGATTTTTGAAAAAGATAGCTAGAAAATATCTACATATTTGGAAATTACAAAAACTATTCATAGGTAACCCACTAGCCAAAAAGAAATTATAACAGGAAAAAGAAAATAATTTGAACTAAATTTGGGGATGAAACTAAAGTAGGACTTAAAAAAAATTTTAGATAAAAATTCACAGCCTTTAATTAATATATTAGAAATAAAGGTTTAAAGATTGAGTTTTTATCTCAAGAAGGTAAATTAAAAAGCAGCAAAATAATTTTAAAGATCATAGAAGAAAGGAAATGCTAATTATAACAGAAGAGAATAAACAAATAGAAAATAGAGAAAAGTGGTTAATTAAAAATAATTATAATATAAAAAATTGGGGGGAAATGGTAAAGACACAAATAACCAATATCAGTAATGAAAAAGAGATTATCACCCTCAATACTACAAAAACTAAAATGATATTGGATATTTTCAAAGCTTTATAATAAATTCAGAATTCTATTTTCCATAAAAAGATATCTTACAAAAACTCAAAAGAGAGAGAAAGTAGGGAAACAGATTGATTGAGATCCTGAAATTTTTCTGTACTCATTAAAGTAACTGAATTAGTATTTTGTTAAATAAGTCTTTTTTACAAAGAAACCTTTAGTCGCATATGGCTTCATTGGAAATCTCTTCCAAAAATTAATGAATACAAAAATGTCCTGTTACATGGTCTTATCAGAAAAAAAAAAAAAAAAAAGAGGTAATAAACCCAACTCATTTTCGAAGAATAACATAATCTTGAAACCAAAATTCAACAAGGAAAAAAATAAAGGTAAATTACTTGCCATTTTCATTTATAAACATATAAGCCAAAAATCTTAAAACAAAAAAATAAGCCACAGCAATGGCTTATGCCTGTAATCCCAGTAATTCAGGAGGCTAAGGTGGGAGAATCACTTGAGCTCAGGGGTTTGAGACCAGTCTGGGTAACATAGCAAGAACCTGTCTCTACAATAATAGAAGAAAACAAAACATCCCAGCCACTCAGGAGGCTGAAACACGAGGATCGCCTGAGCCCAGGAATGTGAGGCTGCAGTGGACTATGATTAATCCACTACACTCTAGCCTGGGTGATGAAGCAAGGCCTCATCACTTAAAAAAAAAAAAAAAAAGAGAGAGAGAGAGAGAGAAAGGCAAATTAAATCTGACAGTATAACACATCAAAACCAAATGACTGTAACAAGAGTACAAGGTTGCGATCTACCCATCTGACAAAGGTCTAATATCCAGAGTCTACAAGGAACTTAAACAAATTTACAAAAAAAAAAAAAAGAGCAACCCCATTAAAAAGTAGGCAAAGGGCCGGGCACAATGGCTCAAGCCTGTAATCCCAGTACTTTGGGAGGCTGAGGCGAGTGGATCACAAGCCAAGGTCAGGAGTTCAAGACCAACCTGGCCAATAAGGTGAAACCCCGTCTCTACTAAAAATACAAAAATTAGCCAGGTATGGTGGCAGGCACCTGTAATCCCAGCTATTCGGGATGCTGAGGTCCGAAAATTGCTCGAACCCGGGAGGCGGAGGTTGCAGTGAACCGAGATTGAATCACTGCACTCCAGCCTGGGTGACACAGCAAGACTCTGTCTCGGGGGGGGGGGGGGGGGGAAGGCAAAGGACATGAACAGACACTTCTCAAAATAAGACATTCACGCTGCCAAAAAAATCAAAGAAATCTCAACATCACTCATCATTAAAGAAATGCAAATCAAAACCTCAATGAGAGACCATCTCACACCACTCAGAATGGCAGTTATTAAAAGTCAAGAAACAACAGATGCTGATAAGGTTGTGGAGAAAAAGAAACATTTTACACTGTTGGTGGGAGTGTAAATTAGTTCAACCATTGTGGAAAACAGTGTGGCAACTCCTCAAAGATCTAGAAGCAGAAATACCATTTGACCCAGCAAAATTCCATTACTCTATATATACACCCAAAAATATATAAATCGTTCTGTTATAAAGATACATGCCCTTATATGTTCATTGCAGCACTATTCGCAATAGCAAAGAAAGAATAAACCCAAATGCCCATGAATGATAGACTGGATAAAGAAAATGTGTTACATATACACCACGGAATACTATGCAGCCATAAAGAGGAATGAGATCCTGTATTCTGCAGGGACAAAAATGGAACTGGAAACCATTTTCCTCAGCAAACTAACACAGAAACAGAAAACCAAACAACACATGTTCTCACACATAAGTGGGAGCTGGAAAATGAGAACATAGGGACACATGTGGAGGGAACAACACACACTGGGGACTGTCAGTGTAGGGGGATGAGAGAGAGCACCAGGAAGAATAGCTAATGGATTCTGAGCTTAATACCTAGGTAATGGCTTGATCTGTGCAGCAAACTGTTATGGCACATATTTACCTATGTAGCGAACCTGCACATCCTGCGCATGTACTCCAGAACTTAAAATAAATGTTACAGGGACAAAAAAGTATTCCCTTCAATGTGGGATCTTTCATTTTATTCTAGTATTTTTTTATACACTGGTCAAACATGTCAGCTGTCTCATTAGTCCTAAATGCTCTTTGTGATCTTACTTCCAGTCACATCTCCTCATCAGACTACCTGACACTCTTCAAGCAATCCATTATATAAAAAAATTCTATTTCTGTCCTTTTTACTTTGATACACTTCAACCTAGCTATATTTCCTTGCTATAGCTACGCACTTTCTTCTCTAAAGCATTTGCGAGTCCAGTGATAGGCCTCTAGCTGAGTCTTTCCCAGTCAAGTAAGTGTAAACTCATCCCTACTTCCTGCGTCTTGGTTCTATTCATCTCCTCAGTCATCTGCATTGCTGACCTACTTCTGGCTTCCCAACATCTCCAGGTGTAATAGCTTCTGCTCTTTTTAGGGGCTGCCAACATCTCCTTTTTTTTTTCTGTAGTGAACCGAGATTGAATCACTGCACTGTGATTCAATCTGTAGGAGTCATCTCTGCCTGTATCATATTTGTACAGCTCATGCTCTGCACGTTAGGAGAGACCAGTTGTTAGAACTGATTTCAGGGGACCCAGGCAGCACAGTGCTTCGCAGCCAAGCCTTCAGAAAGAGAATCCAAAAGAGACTAAGGATACGTGTATTTCTTCCAACAACTGCAGAGTCCACTTAGATTCAGAGGAGCCTGTGTACTCTGAAAATTACAGAACCCTTTTATGTCATGATTGGATTTCTACTTACCCTCTTGGTCCGCGGAGGAATCTACAGGCAAAGAGTATGCCAATCCTCCAACTCTGGGCTTGAAAAAGGAGAAAGACCTTACAGGGTGGACTTACCAACATCAGGCAGCCATATTTTTGTAAAGGAAAGGATAGCCTATTTTCTATTTCACAATTTAAAGTGGCCAACTTTTCCCAGTGTGTGACATGACACACTTGTGTATCATTTTGCAGAACACCATGATGTCCTTCATCTGTGCCACCTGATATGAGTCTCTCTGGGAGGCTGAGCTGAAACAGTGTAGCATAGCAATTTTATATTTGTATATAATCTTCCAGATTTCTATGTTGCTATGCCAGTCAGTTTCTTATCCTCTTGAGCATTTGAGAGTGCAAGAAATCTTCTGATCAAACTGCTGAAGGAGTGCAAGCTATGTCTTTCCCACTAACCTGTTGCCTGTCATGAACCCTCCACGGGAAATCTCTGCTTGCTATTAAGTTCTATACTGTGCACACAATCCAAGCAAAAAATGGAAATAATGGTTTCTCTGTAATTGAATGCCAGTGTTTTTGCTTTTCCCATCACTAATTTCTGTAGAATATACTGTATTTATATATTTAACCTAACCTCAAATGCCTTCCTCCGTGTCGGATTCAACTGTCAAATGTCTCTCAAGATTATCTATCTACAGTAGAGATGAATAAGGCCTCAGTCAGGTGGACTATATATTTAAAAATATGTTTTTGCCAATATAATTATAACACAACTATACCACAAATATTTTTCATGTGGAAAACACATCACTCCTTCCTATACCAGTACCCCAATGGCCAAGAGAATGAACCAAAGTCAGTCAGATACATCTGGAACATAAATTATTCATAATTTTCACATATTACCCAAAATTTAACTATCAATGGCTTTTTTCTGTTTTATCCTAGACAATTTACTTTGACTGGTGGTATTTTTTAAAGTACTAGTAATTTGGATATGGTTTCAGAAATAGAAATTCTCCAAAGTAAACTTCAGGGGTTCATCTCATGATCCTTTTATCTCTCCCTTCTCAGTGATCTTTCAAAAGAATTCCAACGTCTATAACATCAAGAATAATTAAGAATCACTGTTAGCAATCTCAGTCACTGTGTCACACTTATATGTTCATTGCCAAAGACATTTATTTTTAAACTAATTTCAACTTCTCCTATTATTATCCTTACTGCTCATTAGTAAGTGATAACATATATGGCTTTCTCACGTTCATAAAAGTTTCAGTTGTTAAATTTCAGAACAAGAGTTTAATACTGGAAGAGAAAATGTATTTAGAGTAATGGATAAGAATTGTATGTGCTAAATATGTCCTTTTATTTCATAACAGGACTAAGAACAGCATCTTCTAATCACACTTTGTAAATGAGGTTTGCGGAGCTAAGAGCGGATTAAAGGACCAAGAGTAATGACCTTATTCTTAAATGACTTAAAAGATCCAAAGACCAAGGCTAACAGTCCAAATGCAAACTTCATGAAGACACAATGAGGAGGAGAAGAGAAATATATAGTAAACAAGGGAGGTGGTAACAGAAGTACTCAAGACTCTACTTCCTGTTCCCAGCCTGCTGGAATGTTAAGGTCCTATAAGAGTTAGACAAGAATTTCCTCCATGGAAGCATCCCAGATTTGTATTAGATGCTACTACAGACAGGTCTGGAACATGAGAGAAATAACTGAAGTACTTTGGTAGTGATGGAACCCTTTCCCAAGCCCAACAGGTGACCTGAGGAAAAGAAGAAGGCACTTTCTACAGCACTCTCTGCTCATCTGCCTGCATTTTCTGCAGGAGAATGACTGCTGTCCAGCCTTTGATTTCTTTCATGGCCTGCCACACTTTCTAAAAGTAAAAGCAATGTTTTCAATGCCTTTTCTCCATTTTAGAAAAATCTTTACTCTTTCCTAAAATTGCACGATTTCCTTTTCAGGCAAAGTCACTTCTAAACTGAACTGGACAAACTATACTTGACTTAAATATATTTTTTCAAAACAGTTTTATTCCATTATCTGAGAATTTAGCACCACTCTGCAGTCCAGAACACACTTTCGCTACAGAACTGTCTAAATATAATATGGCCTGCAATAAAACCCAATAAGTAAATAAAGTAACAAAACTTTCTTTTCAAAGAGGAAGTCCAATAATATTTTTACATGTACTTCTGATTCAAGATACTAATATCTGCCTAAACACATTTATTTGAAGTTTGTATGCCTTATTCCCAGGCCAGTACATTATTTGGGTTTAGTTATGGTTGCTGTTAACATTATAATCAAACTCATAAATAAAAGGGATAGATTTGGCCAGTTAGAAAGGAGCTGAAGTAGAATTGCATGCAAAGCAAATCTCAGTGATTTTCTCCAGAATATATAAAAATATTGCCAAAGAATTGAAGGCCACAGTAAGTAGACTGTCATCAATTTCCCTATATTATGTGAAAATGATTTGGGAGTGATTTTCAAAATGGAGATTTTTGTTTGCTTTCTACTATAAATGTATATCTTTTTCTTTTACTCACTCTTTCTTGACCCTGCTTCTAAAACTGCGTAATCAGCAATGTCTTTCCTGTGTTGCTTTCTACTTGCAAATCTTTCATCACAGTGTATTTCTTGAAGTCACTGTGTATATATATATATGTCCCTCATATTGTTCAAGGCACATGACTACATTCATTTTGTATAAGAAGCATATAAACAAAACATGCAATGGGTTTGTTTTCTTCTAAAAGGTCATATTACATCTTAATTCAAACAAGGAAAATAATTCTGTTTTTAAAGAATATTAGACTTGGGATGTGCATACAAATAAGAATAAAGAAATTAAAACAATAAAATTGTGTATTTGTAGAATGTTGTAAAGTGTTGATCAAAGTCTTGCCTTGTTTTTCTTAAACAGATAGCCATAACTCACAGAGTTCTTTCTGCAAGTCATTGATGGCACTTCTCTGGCTTCCATGTACTTAAAAGGGTACCTACTAAAATCTAGAAGAATTCATATTTCACTTGCTATCTTCATGCTCATTCTACTGCTAAGATGCCATTCAAAATTTCTGGGTTGACAGCTAGCTATTGCTTAAACAACCTTTTAAGTCATTTTGAAGTCACAGTTTCTGTCATTAGTAGGCCATACTGACAAATTATCACTGACATATTTATGCTATCAGTGGCATTCCCTGGCAGCCAAGATGTTGGAAAACATACTTGAGTAGCAACATGTATAGGATGTACTAGTTTGCCATCTGGTTGTTTGGGTTTATGCTGGAGAGAGTTCTTTTGTTTAAACAAGGCAGGGCTGAGACTGTGACTGGTTCAGTGAAATATCACTAAGTGGAACTTTCTATTGCATGTTAATATAATGAAGGATATGTTGTTTCCTTATAAGAAGCAACCGAGTCCTGGTTACATGGCAATATTAACCTTCCTGGGGAAGAGTAAGCCAGGTCACTAGGAAAACTGTATTTTTTCAAATGCCCATTCCGTAAAGACTATGAATATATCTAAAGATGTCATCCAAGCGTATGAGCCACATTATCTTTGCATTATTACACAGGCTGAACATCTCTTATCCAAAATGCTTAGAAACACAAATGTTTCAGATTTCAGATTTTTGGAATTTTGGAATATTTGCATTATACTAAATTGGTTGAGCATCTTTAATCCAAAAACCTGAAGACCATCCAAACACCAACCTTCAATTTCATTAAATTCAAGAGCATTTTAATGCATTATAGTTAACCAACTGAGCATCCAGAATCTGAAATGCTCCAATGAATATTCACATTGAGCATCATGTTGGTGCTCAAAAATGTTCAATTTTGAAGCATTACAGATTTAGGATTTTGGGATTAGGGACACTCAACCTACACATGTGTAAGCTTTCCCTTGGAATAAAGCCATTTGTCAAGAGTAATAATTTCAATAATATTCAGATGAATTACAGAGCATCTTAGTCAGTTTAGACTACTATAACAAATACCATAGACTAGTCACATAAGCGTCTATTTCTCACAGGCCTCGACACTGGGAAGTCCAAGATCAAGATGACAACATATTTGGTATCTGGCAAGTGCGCTCTTCCTGGTTATATCCCCACATACAGTTGGGGAAGGAAGAAAGTTCTCTCCATCTCTTCTTATAAGGCACTAATCTCATCATAACAGCTTTATCTTCATGACTTAATTACTTCCCAAAAGCCTCATCTCCAGATATCAACACATCAGGGATTAAGTTTCAGTATATGAATTTCTTTAGGGGAGACACAAACATACGGTCCATAATACATAGCAAATAAAACGATGTGCATGTACTACTGACAGGCTTAATGTACAGGCCTTTAGCTATTTTCACATGAAGTCTGATATGTCACATCGTGAGAATATGGAACATATTGACCACTTACAGTGGAAGTATAGTATACTGACTATCAGCACAGAAAATCATCAAAATCCTGGGTTTCAATCTCAGCTCTGTCATGATCCATGTATCCTTGAGCAAGTTACTTAACCTTTCTGTGACTTTTATCATCTATAAAATGATTGTAATTATAAAACCCTCCTCATAGGGTTGTTCTGAGGATTAAATGAGAATATACACGTAAAGCACTTGGAAAAAAATTCTGCATTTCATAAGTATGTACATGGTAAATATTACTACTACTATTATCATTACAATTTAAAAAAAACTTATCCATATATTACTTTGCTATTTGTACAAAGCTTTTTCAAATGAATTATGTTATTCATATGAACTATTTTTTTCCCTTTTATATTGGAAGCTCTTTGAGGGTGAAGGTTCATGTCTTTTCCTTTTTTTTTTTTCCTTAAGATGGAGTCTCGCTCTGTCACCCAGGTTGGAGTGCAGTGGCGTGATATTGGCTCACTGTAAACTCCACCTCCCAGGTTCAAGCAATTCTCCTGCCTCAGCCTCTGGAGTAGCTGGGATTACAGGCGTTGCCACCATGACCAGATAATATTTGTGTTTTTAGTACAGATGGATTTTCGCCATGTTGGCCACACTAGTCTCAAACTCTTGACCTTAGGTGATCTACCCACCTTGGCCTCTCAGTGTTGGGATAACAGGCATGAGCCACTGCACCCAGCCTGTCTTTTCCCTTCTTAAACTCAGTACCCCCACACATAATAGTCATGGTCTCTGCTAGACCCACAAATCTCTCCTGGGGGAAACTGCTCAGTCCACCTGGCCCCTGTTGAGACATCTTAAGGTTTGCTCTAATAGATTGTGAAGCCAAACACAGTTCCTCTTCTAGGAATGCAAATTTTGTGATTTGGAGAGAATCTGTGGGGCAGCAGCCACTGAGAGATTACATCAAGAGATGATACCAATAGAATAGGGACCATGGGGGTCATTATGTGTGAGAGATTTCTAAGAAAGTAAGGTATATTGACTGCTTTCTTAGTTTTTCATATTTTTAACCACCTGGCATCCGGGTCCTTGCTAACCTCAGGAAGAAGTGTCCCTAAAAGGGCTAGCTTATTCCTAAAGACAGTAAAGGACTTGCCCATGATCACCCTTTGATACATAAACCAACCAATCTAGAGCCCTTACCTCCAGCTACCTCCTGTATCAGCTCTTGCACCTCTCTCCCCTGACCTAGTCACCACAGGGCAAGGTAACAGCTAGGACAGCCCCTACAGCCCAGGGCCCACAAAAATCATTCAGACTAACCAATCCGAAGGCTGCTTACCTTGCTTCACTTCTTTCTTCCTAAGAAAACCATAATAAAGGATTCAGCCCACTAAGACCCCTCCCCCGACCTTCTGCCTGCTCCTCTCTCCTTGGTGCTTCCCCATGTGGCCCTCCTATTTCCAGGGAACTGTGAGTATAATAAACAGTTCTTCCTTCATGGCAATCTTTTCTGCGTCTGACTGTCTTACTATATATTATGAAAACAAAGGCAAGACTCTCCTGTAGGTTACACTGCTACATACTTTAAAAAATAGCTTAAGGGTACACATTAAAGAGGCCAAAGACACTAGAGAGTGAATGAATAAATGATTTCTGGCTGTGAGAATCAGAAAATGCTTCTCAGGAGGTGTGGCAATTGAGATGCATGTTGAATGACAGGCATATATCCAAACTTTGGAAATATGTTGCATGAAGGGGTGGGAGGATAGGTCAGCAGAAGAAATTGCCTGAGCACAGGTAGAAACAAGTGGGACTATAGACTGAGAAGACTTGAGGAGGCCAGGCCCAGAGGAAAGATTGGAGCTAAGATCACATTCATTGAAATATTAGCCATAGATGTTGGCTTTAACAGAGTAGAGAAGGGCTCAAACAAAATGCTAACTTCCAAATGAACCTTTGCAAACCTAATGTTGTCATCGACTTCTCATGTACTCACTAACCTGATGAAAGCTGGTAGCTGGCAGGAGAGGATGTACATACAGATAAGGTAATGATAATGGCTCAGCTTCTGAGTCAGCTTGCCTTGATGGCCTTAACACCATTTCCAGGAGTAAATGTTTCCATCACAGTGTGACAAATGTAATCGGTTTTTGAGGTCGCATTTTCAAAAATTAATAATACACATGCTGTGTGAAAACATTATGCTCAGAGGCATGTTTTTAGAAGTTTGTAATAGAATATCTTAAAGAAATCATCCTAAGATGAAGTCATAGAGTTTCACAATGTATGATTCTAGTAATGGTGCATGGGAAATAGATTTATAACTGAAGGGTATGAGAAGGTAACAACAAACTGGGACATAGTATTTCTGTTCCATTAATTTTCTAAATTACTTCAATTATATTCTTTTACCAGAGTACAATAGGGAATCAGTTAATAGATGTTTATGAAGAACTGAGAAAGAAAAGTACACAAACAATATAAGTAATAAACCAGAGAGGGAAAGTAAGCTTCTATCTGCCAAGTCTCACTCAGAAAGCCCTATGAAAAAATATTCTATAAGCTGAATTATAGGGAACAATTTAACAACAACAGGGTAACAAATCAAAGTAGACCTTTCCCTGAATTCATTGATCTAATGGAAAAAATCATTTAATTATTATAATTTTTTTTTTTTTTTTTTTGGAGACAGGGTCTCACTCTGTCACACAGGCGGGAATGCAGTGGTGTGATCATGGCTCACTGCAGCCTCGACCTCCCCAGGCTCAAGCAATCCTCCCACTTTAGCCTCCCAAGTAGCTGGGACTACAGGTGCACACTACAAGGCCTGGTTAATTTTTGTAAAGATGGGGTTTCACCATGTTGCCCAGGCTGGTCTTAAACTCCTGGACTCAAGCTATCTGCCCGCCTCAGCTTCCCAAAGTGCTGGGATTATGAGCATGAGCCACCGTGCCTGACCTGTAATTTTTAATGGTAGTCATTTGACTTCTAACATACTCTTCAAAAACCTTGTGCCTAATTTCTTCGTATTGATAGGCGGAAAGTACAGAAATCAAATCATTTGCTCCTTAGATAAGCTATGTTTATATTTCTGCTTGTGTACATACAAACAATAAAGAACTGAGAGGATTAAACACACACTAAATATGGAATTGTGAGACTATCATACTCCCAAGTAAATGCAAAAAAAAAATGCACTTTGCTTAATCCCTAAAAGCCTTAACAAGTGCAGCACATCTGGGAAGGAATGCATATTTGGACAAAGAAGGCAGAGGAGCTAAGAAGTTTGAGATTTTCTCACCATCACGTCCAAGTCCTTTTTATGCTTTCATTCAATTGTCATCAGGCTCCTCGACTAGAAAAAAGTATTTTGTAATTCATTAAGCTACAATTAGGGACATCTTCTGCAGTTTCAATTACTCATGCATAATACTGTGAAATAGTCTTAAATTTACGGTAACATGAAATTTGTTATCTATGACAAAGAAGCACTTAGGCATACATCAATTGATGAGTTTACAGAACTCTACAGATCTCTACATTGGGTGTTAGATAGACCAAAGTAATCAGTATATATTGAGCACCTCCTATGCCCCAAGCATTTATCTGATATGTTAGAGATACAAAAAGAACATGACACGGCCCTTTTCCTCAAAGATTTTACAGGACTCAGTATTCAGGCAGAAATGCTTAGCTAGCAATAAACTTCCTGAAATGTAAACTGCCAAATGCGTGATTCAGAAAATTGATATCATAGGAATTTCCACTTGTGGTCACCACTTTAGTTAGATTAGGTAAAGAAATTTAACTTAGTCTTGAAGCAGGTGCCAAAGGATCCAAAGATACAACCAAGGAGTTCCTAATCTGTAAGTTGTGTCCACATTTGGGGTAGAGAAAGACAGGCATTCCTGAAGAAGTAAATACATTCCAATGACAGCAAGAAAGTAGATGGCTTTGCGGCATTGTTCCTCTCACAGAGATTTCCTGTAATTTAGTGGATTAGCAGTTGTTTGTCCATTTGTTTCTTTTTAACCTCTAGAAAGGTCAAGAAAGAGGTCTAGACACAAATACATGGTGCTAAATAAGAATGTAGTCTTTCACATACAAAGATGAAGCCATCGGCTGACCAGATACCTAGCTTTTATTCCTTATGGTGACAGGAGTTTCTGATGCATTTAGTTCTATTCTTGCCCATGGCTCCTTCTGAAAAGGTAAACATCTGAGAAGTAATTGCTGGTGAAGAGCACAAGCTATAGAGTGAGAAAACTCTGATTGTACTTTCTAGCTTAGTTACTTGCTAGGCATGAGACATGAGCCAAATTATTTGCTCTCCATAAGCTTGGGTCTCCTGATTAGTGAAATGTGAGAGGTAAACGGTCAAATCAAAGAAGAATTATATGGATCCAATTCCATACTGCTTGTGAAGCACCTGATATTTAGTAGGTACTTAAAACAAAAACTGGCTGCTATTCTTGTCATTAATCCTGAAAGCAGGCTCCAGCTATGGAAAACATTCTACCAAATGACCCTCCCTGCTGCCTCCAGGACTGGCCAACAACCTCATTACCACCAGCTGGTCTAACTGGCCACAAACCAATGAAAATAGAAAATATCCAAACCAAAATGCTAGATAACTAAAGAAACATCAAAAAAAAGTAGAACAAATGGGAAAACTAACTGGAAAGGGTCAAATCAGCCAACGAGAAAACGGAGCCCCTATTCTGCAAGGCCATGTGGACGCTGAACAGTAAATGGCTTTTGCTAAAAATGTTCATTCATAAGCAAATGCATATATGCTATGCTCTCTCTGTTTTAATCCCTTAGACACCAATAGCCTCACTTTCATATTCCTTTGTTGTAATGCTGCCAGTGTTCTCCTTCCTCCCTCCTCATTAAGAAGAATGAATTGAACAAGCTACATGGAGAGATTTACACTGCAATGGCTGTCAGTGGGAATTCCAACACAATGATTTACTTCAGTATCAAATTCAAAACTAGGATCAGAAATCCTGCATTATCATCTATAATGAATCTATTTCATTAACTAATTTAAAATCATGCATAATTCATTACATGCATTGTTCATTTATATTTAGCATGTATTTCCCTAGATGTGGTCTCTATATTAGCTTTGCCTATTTTTTTCTGCGTAAAATGATAATACATTTTTTCATCGGTGAAAACAGAATGACTTTTTCTTTGTCAAATTGGGTCACTAATTTTCCTATATAACATAATAATACTTCCTGTCTTTTATTTTCAAAATCTTTTGCTTTACATTGTCATTTTAGTCTTCTAATAATCATGTTTTTATCAACGTTACTTTATTTTAAAAGTAATTCATCATTCCAAAAGAATGAGAAAGTTGCTCAAATAAAATGTACTGACAGATTTAAATCTAGAATTAAAATCTTCTGCCTTCTAAGTTCTCCAATTTTTAAAGCAAAGATCCAAAATTTATGGAGTTTTCTGTCTTGAGAAATTATCTATATGAAAATAATGTAGAAGATTTAGCTATAGCTTTTTAGCTAATGAATTGGTTTTAAGTCTTCTCTGTTAACATAATATGATAATACCATCTGAAAAATGTAGTTTTTTTATTATATTACAGGTATAGTAAGGCCAATAAATTAGGAAACAGAGGGCTATTATGAGTAGAGGGACCATATAAATTATTATCTACACTGGGACACTTTTGAGGGTGAAATGGTTACTTAATAATTATACAGTGACAAAAAGCATAAATGGTTTCGATCCCAAACAGGATTGTATGAGCACCTGAGCAGTGGGAAAGAGAAGACTCAGTTAACTATGACACTGGCTTTAGAGATGTTTTACCTCATATATCATCTATGAGTCTTTAGTGGACATCAGGCAGTCAGCATTTGAAAGTTACTTTGTGATTATATTACTCCATGAGGGTCTTCCCAAATGTCAAAGTCTAGCCCACCTATATTTCTCCCATACTCCCTTTGCCTTCTGAGTGACCCAGGTGCTTCCCTACGTGGCCTCTCCTCTTGGGAGGTAACAAGTCACCACTGGGAATAAAATCTAGGTATCTGGTATATTGATGACTTCATCTTTATATATGAAAGCAAAATGAATATGAAGATTCATACATCCTTCTGTGGGAAACTATGGCAATGTTAAAGAATGGTAGGGCTCACAATCTAAATTTACTCTAATCCTAAAAGAAATTTATTAAGCACCATAAACTAACCAAGAACTCAAGCTATCACTAAGAATATGGCATTTTATAGAGCCAAGAAAAAGCACCATCTATAAAAACAAAAGAAAGAGAAGAGCATGTTAAACTGATGAGACAAGTTTGATGTAAGTAGAATTTATATTATTTGTATGTTTAGTTCAAATGTGATTGAAGGAAAACTGCAGGAGGTTATACTGCAACCACTGACCATGGAGGGCTTTACAACTCAGAGTAAAAGGTACCAAGAATCTATACTCTATGCCAAAATACAGGGATGTATAAGATTTAATTAGATGTGCGGTATTACTTCACAATATATGGTTTATCTACATTCCTTCATAAAGCTGAATACAGAGCTATACAAGTTATGCAAGCATGCATCCTAAGAACTTGGTAAGTACCTTCAAATATACAGGAATAAACTGTCAAGAGGTCTCAAAGGAAGGAAATAGCAGGGCTGGCACAAGGTGATTGTAATATTGAGGGAGCAAGAAAGGTTTCCTGGAGAAGGCAAGATTTGAAATCATCACTGAAAGATGGAATGAATTTTGACAATCAAAGGGATGTGAGAGGCATTCAGGGCATCGGTAATAATGCAAGGAAGGTAAGAAAGTGATATACTCCTCATTGGGGGAGTTCAAGACTGCAAAGGTAGGTCAGGGACCAGAGTAGGACAGATCATGAAGTTAGCCAGTTTCTAACACAGTCTTTCTGTATAGCAGTTGCAGAGGAAAGATTCTGTTATATTCTCTAAAAATTTCCCATGATTGTTGTGATTACTCACGAGAATTAGCATACCTCTGGGAAACAGAATATTGATGAAAGTATTTGTACTCTCAGATTCAAAGGTAAAATCTCACAAGTCAGCCCAGCTGTGGGTAACCTAGATAAGAAATTAAAATGTAAAACTCTTCTTTAAAAGCAAAAGTAGCAAAAGTAAGGTTGCAAATGAGCAAGACTCTCATTGGAT
The DNA here is from genome assembly GCF_008728515.1 of Papio anubis. Classification (NCBI taxonomy): domain Eukaryota; kingdom Metazoa; phylum Chordata; class Mammalia; order Primates; family Cercopithecidae; genus Papio; species Papio anubis. Next base: position 111,331,428 of record NC_044980.1, read on the forward strand.
TTTTGCACATTAAAGTCTTACATAAAAAATACAGCTACTTCTGAATATCATAAAAACTTTAAGGATGCATTAAAGAGCTTTTGAATTTCATGAAATTGAAGGATGGTTTTTTATTTGGAACAACATAATAGAATAATTAGGGCATTAACTTATTATCCCTACAGAAAAAGTCTTACAAACTCTACTAATAATAGTAGCTAGCACATAGTGGTGCTTGCTATGTGCCCGGTATTGTAAACACTTTACATATATTGACCAAAACAACCTTTTGTTCAAATAACATTGTAAACCCAGTCAAAAAAAAAAAAGGAAACTAACACATAGGTAGCCTTTCACAGCCACAGAAGATCTGCTAGGCCCTGAGGGAATGCAGTTTGAAAAACACTGTTGCAGGTTTCCCACAGAAACTGACACCAAGCACCATGAATACAGTGTCAGTGAATGTTTGCATAGCTCCTACTTTGGGAACTATGAGAATATTAGTAAACAGCAGCAGATAAGCCTATTTTCCCTGCACAGTATAAAAAAAAAATGTACTGGTTGCTAACATTTTAAAATTAGACTTGACACTGACATTTGAATGCCTGGTTTCTCCTAGAAAATACAAACATCCGGAAACCATAGATCCCATACTTCTATAGGACAGTCATATCCTGTAAGGCAGAGGCCTGGTGCCCCTGTAGACAGTCTCAAGGCTCTGTTCTTCAGCTGTCCATCATCCCTACCATATCCCCTTCCAGGGCCATAGGATTTGAGTCTAAAAAGCTTAATTTAGGGTAAAATTTCAAGTGCTAAATATAGATTACTTGAACAGTATCTCTCAGATTGTTTCTGGATCAGAAAGAGGTTCTCTTGGAATTTTTCAACTTGACTAGGAGAAACTGGAAGTTCAAATAATGTGGCCAGCCACCTAGTGTTTGAACACATAATCTTAGTTTTTTCAATTATTTTTATTTACCTTTTGTTCTATGAAAGAACTAGAAATGATCTAGGCAACTGTCTCCTCTCACAGATGTGAACACTTGAGCCAGTTGACAGTGGAATCAGTCCTAGGATAACAGTCACTAGTCTTAGGTTTTTTCACACATTACCAGCTCTCAACACCATCAAACTTCTGCCTGATTTTCAAGACTCGCTTCCTGAAAGAAGTGTCCTTTTGGCCCATTTTTAAACATTTTAATTTATTGTTACTGGAGTTTATATATTGCATGTGTTTAACAGAAAAGAGATGTAGTTTAACCTTAAAGAATTGGAAAGAAAAACAAATGGTTCCAATCATTAAATGTACATTATAGAAATTAGTGAGCTTTTTGTTTTTAAGAAAGGCATAGTTCATCATTCAAGAATGACATTAAGTCTATATTTTGCTACCATAGTTAAAAATGGCAGGGATTGAGCATGGCCTCGAACTTAAAGAACAATGAGCCAGTCCATTAAAATTTACACTCCTATTCTTGGAGCAAAGAAAAGCCTCCAGAGGTCTTTCTCGGCTTGGCCTCAAATTCTAATTATAATCCATAAAGGGATTTCTTAATCCTAGAATAGCTTCTTTGAAGTTAAAGAGTAAAGAATGAAATGATAACACAAACTAAATGTTCATGTGTGAGCACCTAGGAAGGTCATGGTCAAGACTAGGAATGGGAGACGTTCATATACCGGGACCTTCCTGGAGTAACACTGGCCATATAATCAACTATATGAGTTGCTAGGGCTTCCATAAAATGATAGCACAGACTATGTGGCTTAAACAACAGAAATTTATTTTCTCACAGTTCTGGAGGCTGAAGGTCCCAGATCAAGGTGTTGACAGGTTTGGTTTCTCCTGAGGCAGCTCTCCTTGGCTTGCAGAGGCTACCTGCTCAGTGTCCTCACATGGCCTTTTCTCTGTGTGGAAGCCATCCTGATGCCTCTTTCTTTTTCGTAAGGATACTAGTCATATTAAATTAGGGCTCACCATATGACCTTGCTTAACCTGATCTTTTTAAAGACCCTAAATCTAAATATAGTCACATTCTGGCCAGGCACAGTGGCTCACGCCTGTAATACTAGCACTCTGGGGAACAGAGGTGGGCAGATCACTTGAGGTCAGGAGTTCAAGATCAGCCTGGCCACCATGGTGAAACCCCGCCTCTAATAAAAATACAAAAATTAGGCAGACATTGTGGCTGGTACCTGTAATCCCAGCTATTCGGGAGGCTGAGGCAGGAGAATCACTTGAACACAGGATGGGAAGGTTGCAGTGAGCTGAGATCGCGCCACAGCACTCCTGCCTGGGTTACAGAGTGAGACTCCATCTCAAATAAACAAATAAAGTAATAAAGTCACATTCTGAGGTATGGAGATGAGGACTTCAATATATGAATTTTGAGGGAGACACCATTTAGTCCATGACATCAACGCAAGTCAAAAGAGGAGAGAAAAAAATCGGAAGGTCCAGAATATAGACCTTGATTTAGCCACAGAGAGTGGATACACAGGATCTCACTCCTAAATCCAAGAAACCCTTATCTCACTACTGCATGAATCAGGCTTCCTCAGAATCACAGCAAAAGTATGACTCTTCCCCTCCAACCACATTCCAATATGTCTGTATACTCACTGTACACTTAATGTGCTAAAAAAAATAATAACAATAATAGGAAGGCCCAGGCTAGGAAGCTCTCAAAGTCAGCCTTTGCAGAACACAGAGTGAGGACCTTCTTAAATGTTGCCCTCTGGGCATCTCTCTTCGTTCATCCTAGTCTTCACACTCAAAACATCAAATTATTAAAAGTTAAAAGAGCTGAAACTGAAAGGCCACAGAGCTTCTGATACAAATTCCAGGTCAGCCTCATGTTTGTGTCAGAAGGATAAAAAGCAAGGACAACCAAAATAATTTCCTTCTTCCCTGTTTAGATAGCAGCCAGAAGAGGAAATAAAAATGGTGAAAGAAGGCTGATGGACATAAAGTTATTTGAAACATGTATGTTGTCTAAGTTATATAGAGGACATGTTATTTTTAAAGTAAGAATTGTGTAGCTTAAAAAAAAGCATAAAAGAACAATTATGGCTATAGAGATGCTTATGGCAAATACACAGCTTGATCATAGCAAGGTGGTAAAGTAGTACCACAACTGGACCACCCACCAACATCTAGCAGAGGGCAGAGGACATGGGAAAGTAAGATAAACATGACATCACTTAGTTTAATAATTCTAAGTTTCTTCTACACTTTCACTGGGCATGCATCAGATTCAAAGCTATTCAATGTGGAAGTTGATTTTTTAACACATTATTGCAAAAATGCCAAGTGTGCTATGCTCAGGAATTTTTTTTAAGCCCTAAGTCATGCTTCATACTTGCTTTGGATAGTCCACTTAAATGCCAAGCCCCACTGAGACAATGGTTGTGATTCAGTTATTTTAGTTTGTTTCCTCCAGGTCTCTGCCAGATGGAAGTTTATAGCACAAAATAGCATATAATATGAAACTTCTTTAGCTTTCACAAGGCCACTAACCACACTTCTCAACAAGCACCTGGTTTAGCTGGGGGATATTTCAATGATGTGATTAAACTTTCCTAAAGCAATCTTTAGTTTAATTATGGCACAAAGTTAACATAATTGGATTACTTAGCCTGGAGGGGGGCGGGGAAAAAGGCTGAAAAGTGACTTAGTAACTGCCTTAACTATGTAAGGGATTTTTTTCATTAACACTATTAACTATATTAAGGATTATTATAAGGAATCAGCTATTATTTAGATACAATAATGAACGAGAAGGCATAAATGGATTTAAGGAAGAGAATTAGGGTTAGTTAGTAGAGGAATTTTCTGCTCTCTTATGTGGTTAACTTCTAGACTGTGTTTTGGAACTGTTATAAAAGATAGCTTTAAAAAATCAAAATCTCTCAAAAGTCTTTAAAAACTTCACGGATTCCTATCTGTCTGAAATGGCTTTTTCCTCAAGTCTCTTAAGTTTCCATCTAGAAAAGCTGATCATCTTAGTCACATAAAAATGTTCCCAGCAGCAGCTCCCTCAGCCCCTAGCACAGTGTGTTATATATAGTGTACACTCTGTAAATGTTTATGGAATGACAATGAGTGAATGGAAAAAGGAGTAGTGCTGTAGCCAAAATCCACAAGCTTATTTCACCGAATTCACTCTACTGTGGAACAACAGTAACCAGATCCAATTTTTCAGTGAAAAGTATTCTAAGAAACATTTTCTTCAGTGCTAGATTATGTATTAATTAAAGTATCATTACCAGAAGAGATATTACAAGGGGGTCCTAAAATTGTATCTGTTTCGACACATCTCCACCAGCCTAAAGCCATTTCCCAAGCCATGTGTCATCCACGAGGTGGGTCTTCTGGCAACGAGAGATTAGCACTCCTTAACCTTGAGGCTCCAGCTCTGTCTGTATTTGGTATCTCATAGACTCAAAGAAATGATGTTGCCTCAGAAAAAAATAAAGAATTATGGCATTACCGAGAATACAGACAGCAGAATTTAATGGCTGCCTCTTCAGGATTTAGCAACTAGGACAACCAGTTTGTGGCTGATATTTCTACTCTAGATTTAAATTCCCAAGGGTAAATCTGATTGGGTCAGCAAGTGTCACATACCTGGGTTGTGGCCAAAGAATAGATCCTCAATGGGAAAACCAGCTGTTTAACAAGACGAAGAGGAACATGTGGCCAGACATGCAAAGATATTAATTAAAAAAAAAAAAAAAAAATCATGACCACTTCAATACCCTCCATCTTGACAGACAGAAAATAAGAATTTCAACCAATGCAACAGAGCATGTCTAATTTAGAATTAGGAAGATGAATGACATTAACATTTCAGGATGTATCCTGAGAAGTCAGAGCACTCATTTGCAAATGACTGGTTTCCGATAGCGCCTAATTTCTTTCCATCACTTTCTCCCACATCAGTTTCCATCAACTGCAGACAGTGTCATAGGACCAGGGAAAAATAACTTCAAGTTTCTCAGAATACAGAGATAAATTCAAAAACATGTAGAAAACAGTGGGTTACTTATCAGTCACTACAGCAGATTTTTTTAGACTCCTAAATTAATTTTTCATTACCCCTGTTCTTCCTATTTATAAGTCAAACTATAGTCTATTCTGCTTTATGTCTTTGGAGATTTCTAGTCCTGGTTTACTAACTCTCTGTAATTTAAAATGTGGGTCAAGAGCGAGCGGCAAAGTCCTTTAATTAATTATGCTCTTCACAGCTTTAGAATTCTGCTTCCAGAGACAGCTCATCACCTACTGCTTCACTTTATTTTCTTAAGCCAACCAGAATAATTCTGCTTGCATTTTGTCTCTTCCTTATATCCCATCAGTCACTCCAAAATCCTCTATATCAAACTTAAATATTATAGTAGGAATTTTACACAAATGTGACAAGAAAATATTAACTCAGAGAACTGAGTGAAAACACAGTTATTAGAATTATCACAAATCTATAATGCCAATTGAAATATTGTGACTATTTTCTATTATATATATAATTATTCAGGCAGTAAAGCTAAATTATAATTTTTAAAGGTTGAAATCAAATTGGAAGACATTGTTATCAAATCTTTTCTTAAAGTTCTTCAGAGCTATTTATTTTTCACCAAATACTGTACATTCAGTTTTTAAATATACTTTGCTTTTTAGAGAGGTTCACAGCAAAATGGAGCACAAGGTGCAGAACGTATTCCCACATACTATACTCTCCGCCCCACACGTGCATAGCCCCCCCGCCAACCGCCCCATTATCAACATCCCCCTGCAGAATAGTATGTTTGTTACAATGGGCAAACCTACACTGACATGTAATAACTCAAAGTCCATAGTTTACATGAGGGTTCACTCTTGGTGTTGTACATTCTATGTGTTTGTACGAATGTGTAATGGCATGTATCCACCATGACAGTATCATACAACGTAGTTTCACCACCCTAAAAATCCTGTATGCTCCACCTATTCATTCCTCTCTCTCCCCACCCCCTGGCAATTAATGATCTTTTTACTGTCTTCATAGTTTTACCTTTTCCAGAATCTCATATAGCTGGAATCATATGGCATTTAACCTTTCCAAATTGGCTTCTTTCACTTAATTTATTTCATGTATTTTTATCTTACATTTAATTTTTAATTCTCCAAACATTTATTGAGCACCTATTGTGCTATGCTAGGAACTGGAATACAATGAGAAACAAAATAATTCACTGCCTAATTTCCACAGTTATAGAAAGTCTGGATGTAAGCAAAATAAAAAAGACTAAATAAACAATTAAATATAATGACAAATGAACATAGTTGTTTTTAAGGAAACAAATAAGGTACAATGTGTTTTGGGGTCTCTAAGATACTCTAAGGCTTGATGATTCACTAGAAAAATTCACAAGACTCAGAAAAGCAGTTATATTCACAGTTATGGTTTGTTACAGAGAAAGAATTCAACAAAGGGAAAATGCACCTGGGATAATGTCCACGAGGAGTCAAGCACAAACTTCCAGGTGTCTCTTCCAGTGAAGTCACATGGGGATGTATTAACCTCTCTCAGGGATGATGTACAACACATATGAGGTGTTACCAACCAGGAAAGCTCACCTGAGGCTTGGTGTCCAGGGTTTTCACTGGGGAGCCAGAAACAAAGACATGTAGCTCCCTTGCCACTGGCCTCAACTACTCAGACTCTAGTTCCCTTACCAAAAACAGGCACTCACCATAAATCACATTGTTAGCATAAGCTGTGTAACCAAAATGGCACTGTGTGGCACAAAGTATCAGGCATACAAAAACCTCATATTAGGCGGAATATTCCCAAGGCTCAGAAGTTATCTTCCAGGAGATGGTCTAAAAACAGATCTTTCTTTGGAATGTGCAGGATGCAAGCACCTCAAGCCTGCTGAATTAACCCTTTACTGCACACTATGAAAGAGAGTAACGAGGTATATCTAGTTTAAATTGGTCCTTCAGGGATCCCTTCAATGAGGAAATAACATTTTATTTGAGACTTCAAGCATGAGCAGGCAAAAAGTAGAAGAGTGTTTGAACCAGTAGGAGCAAGTGTGAACTTTCTTAGATGTCCCTTTAGGGAACTAAATTAAGGCCAGTGTATCAGAAAGAGGGTAATTAATCAAAGGGCAGAATGGCTCAAGATAAGCACACAAAAGTAGCTAGGGACTCAATTGCAATAGTCTAAAAAGCTGTGTTAAATATAATTCTACTTTTTATGCATCCCAAATACAACAGGAAATCACTGGGATGTTTTAATAATTTTTTAGGGTTTAAAAAATAATCCTGGCTTCTTCATAACAAATGCATTCGAAGGAATTAAGAGCAATATAGAGAGACCAGTTACAAGGTTACTAAAATGTCCTAACAAAAAAGACTGCAGCTTGGACCGAGAGATACAGTGAGGATGAAGTAAAATAGATAAATTCAAAATATATTTTGAGGCTTAGAAATTTTAGGATCAGCTAGGTACAGTGGCTCATGCCTGTATTCCCAGCACTTTGGGAGGCTGCGGTGGGCAGATCACCTGAGGTTAGGAGTTCAAGGCCAGCCTGAACAACATGGAGAAACCCCATCTCTACTAAAAATACAAAATTAGCTGAGCATCATGGCACATGCCTGTAATCCTGGCTACTCAGGAGGCTGAGGCGGGAGGATTGCTTGAACCCAGCAGGTGGATGTTGCAGTGAGCCAAGATTGCACTATTGCACTCCAGCCTGGGTGACAGAGAGAGACTCCATCTCAAAAAAAAAAAAAAAAAGAAAAGAAAAGAAATTTTAGGATCACTTCCATATTTCTGCCTTGGACAAGTGGATTAATGGAGGATATATTTACTCTAGTGGGGAAGCCTGGAGGAAGATCAGATCCACAGGAAAAACTAGGAACTTAATACACTGAATACTTTTGGGACACATCCCACTGCAAATAGTAAACGGATCAGAATGAAAGATAGTGATTTTATCTAAGACCATCACTGCTTCCTTAACTACTTAACTAAACAACATAATTTATTTTCTTCCCAAACCCCTCACTCAGCAATCTTGATACAGGGCAGTCACTAGCCACCTTTTATACTATGCTAAAAAGGAAAACTAGTATCTTCTCTCTGGTTGTGCTTTCTTTCTCCCTCTGCTGAGAAAGGTTGACTATATGAGGAAAAGCAAAGCAGAAAATGCACTCATTTTAAGAATTCAAAGTAAATTAACAGTAAGCCTAAGATTCTTGATGTGCAGAGACTTGGGGGTTGTAGTCAACCACCTGTATAAATATATAAGTACAACTCTAAGGGTCAGGTTAATTCAGCACATATTAAACTACTTTCAAGATAGCAGTCACAAAGACCTGCAAGTTTAAAACCCAGCATCAGAGCGGTAAGGTATAAAGGAACAACCAGCAAGCACATAGTAAATACAGGGCTCTCTGAGGTTTTAAGTCTTTTGTCAAGTATCTTTTTTTTTCTTTTTACACCAACAAAGCAAGGGTCATGTATAATTTCTAATACCTTTACTTTTATCCTTTTTACCTGATATTTTTAATTTTTATTCATTTATAAGGTGACTAAAAGATTTCAAAATGCATTTTCCTTAAATTCTAACCAAGAGGGTAATAGCCTAGAGGGTTAGCAAAAATAATCATAACTTAGAAAGGAGAGTACTCCAATGGAGAATTTGTATCCTACTATCTAAGTTCTCAATACATGGCCAATGCCTGAGATAGGCACATGACACTTCTTTTGACTACCTTGGCAATAACATTTATTTTCAAATAAGCCACTATAGTATCAATTGCTACAGATGATGTTGTCATACACTGAACTTGCAGATAAGATCTATGTCACCTGTATTGCACTACTTATTCAATTTAGGTAACCTTCTACCTTATCAACTACAACTCATCATGATTATTACTCAGTATGTTTGTCCCTTAAGTCTTTTACTGAGAAATAGCATTTAGTATATTATTTTATTGCTGTAGGCCCTCCATAGTTGATCACTATGTCTTTGTTTTATATTGCTTTTTCCAAAAAGATTAATGTATAAAATGCATCATTTAAAAAATTAATAAGTATGGACATTTTGAAGTCATACTGACAGTTGTATCAGTATATAATCTTCAGGGAAGCAAATTATGGAGCATCCATTAATAAAGCACATTGGAGTCATAGAAAGTAGCTTTACTTTGCTATTAGATCTGTTGCCCTATTTGTTCAAATAGAAGATGCTTTAATGTTTTCTTCAAGCACAGCTGACATCACTTGAGTGCTTGTCTTCAGGCAAAAGAAACATTATTCCATTCCACTGCATTTCTACCAAAGGGCAAGTCTGTTCCAATAACTTTTTAGATGGCCAATGCCGAGCTTTTCCTTGGGAGCTCTGGTTCACTTGTCTGATCTACACTGATTTGTGCCGACATGTAAATGGATGCCAGTTACTTAGAAAAGCAAATCTTTGTGAACTTTAAGATCAATTGAAATAAACTATGGATTAGTTAGCTGTTGAACTACTTTGGTTGTTGCAAATTTTGATTTTATGAAAGGAATTTAAAAATAAACAGGCAAGGCAAGAAAGACGTTTTCTGCTCCTGGATCCTGAGGGTCCACGTCAGGGATTCAGAGCCAAACTTGCTTCTTTTGCATCACAGAATGCTTCAGTCTGAGTTCCCAGGAAGTTTAGGGTTAGGTCATGCTACAGAGGCCGAAATGATACAAAAGCTCAGGGTCAACAGAAGTTACTATTGATAGGCAAGACATTTTGAAAAGAAAATGAGCATTTAGTGATTCATGATCTGGACTAGCAGGTATTCCAAAGCCCTTTTTGCTCTTAATTTTTAAATAAAGTCATCCTAAAGGAGTTAACTATATAAATATATCAGTGGACTTTTGGATCCAAGATTATATATTTTGTTGTGTATCAGGGTGTGGTATATTTTTTAATTTAATCTATTACAAACCTAAATAGAGTTGAGTTTGCCAAGAGTCTAATCTTTCAATAATTTGTTACAGTAATTCAATTATTTTAGTAACTAGCATGATGCTATATACACTAAATGACTTAAAGAACTAGGGATTAATCAGTTATAATAAAAACCCCAAATAGAATTAAATACATAGGTAATTATGTAGCTACCAAAAACTTAGTAACTAGTGCTTTCATTCTGTTCAAATTGCCCGGGAGTGAGGCCACTAAAAATGTTTACCAAACTGGTTTCCTAACAGGCATTAGGCATTCAAAAATGTTTCCACAATTAATGTCATTCATTAACTTGGCCTTTGAAAGCTTTCACTAAATATTCACTTCCACATAATTACTTTAAAACTCAGTCACCTTATATTAAGCATACAAACTGGAATGTAGAAATAGGATTTTTTTAATCTGCTCAGCTTTATAAGACTTATTTCTAGACTTCTTAGAAATCACCTTTGTTCTCTAATGTCGAATATTTTGAGATTTTCTTTCCTATGACTTATATTAAATTCTCAAATGTTATATAGTTTATATATTGTGCATATAATCCCACAGATGGCACAGGGTTTCCTGGCCCTAAGGCAATATGTATGTTTTAAATCAGCCAAATGGGTGACTTCAAAGTAAAAGGTCAAAGGGGGTGTTGTGATGGAAGTCAATGAAAAAATATGTGCAATTATAAACCGTGCAAGAAGAAAATGAAAGGTTGGGTTCAAAAGGTCAAGAGTCAAGGATCCACCAATAACCTATAACCACATTTTACTAATACTTCCCGTATAGTTCATTCCTTTTTCATTTAATCAATTTATTCTCATGATTTTATAACGATGTCTGTGTGCCCATTGTGTGTCATAGCCAAAACTGTTCTTCTCTAATGATAAATCCCATTAGGGCAAGAATATGTCTTTTTAATTTTCTCCAAACAGCTCCCAGAACCGCTAAATGCCAAAGATAAGCTTGCTTTTACTTAGTGACAAGGATTCTTTTATTGTATACCATCTTCCCTCTTCACAAAGTCCTTTCAATTCAAAAATAGTTTTACAATATTGGCAATTTTGGGATCGGATCTTGCAGAGACCTCATTGCCGCTCCCCTCCAAGAACCATTGACTTTTTTTTCCCCCTTCAAGGAAACACACTGGAGGCACAAAGACAAAGAGTCTGCTTGAATCAACTTGAAGGCAGTTTTTTACGTGTGGAGTTCACATATGGTTACTGAACAGAGGGAGGAACGTGCCCTGCTTGTTTTTGAAGTGTTTGGGTAATTTTGTTTGTGCTGCCATATGGCACCACACCCCTCTGCCCATATTTCAAACCTTTTGTGTGTGTGTTTTTTTCTTCAAACTTTAGGAGGCCAAACGTAGTTATAGAAAGAAGACAAGAAATTGTAGTTTGGAGATTTAATTATCTTCGTATGTTGAGGACCCAAGACATCCATACCCCCTTATTCCATATTTAGTCACATGGACTCACTTGGGGTGCCTCTTTTTATTGCTGCACCAAATCATTGCTGTTGATGCTCATAATGAGAATGCTACCTCCTACAGACAGGAAGTGGGTAATCTTGGGACGATTCCCAGATGTAGGGATTCAAATTGGCAGCAAAGCACATAGTATGATTCATTTAAAACAGCATTTTACATCTAAAAAGAAGGAAGAGACCTGTGCAATTACCAGTAATATAACTTTTAAGCCTTTAAGATATTGCCTAGTAATTTTAATAATAGAACTTAATGGGGTGAAAACCAGTCTTGAGAATTTAATGAAATGTATCTGTTTAGGACTCAAACTGATAAACATTTTAAACTGCACATAAAAACATTATCTTCCAAACACTAAGACAGTCACACAATTAAAAAAATAAATACAACTTTCAAAATATTTTCTTCCTCATTAAATGTCAATTGCTTCAAGAAGCAAACACCAACGTATAGAGTTAAAAGATAACCTTCTCCATGATGGGATGGTTTTTCAGACATAAAAGTATTTGTCTCACCCATGTCCAAATAAAAACTTTTGGTCTAAGGAATGGCTCTAAAAATGAGCCACCTCCTCTATCCCAGGTAGTCAGAAACTGTTAGTCCCTTTTGCTGTCTCCTTGCTATAAAGAGGCCCACCCCCCGCCCCATTAAGGTTTAGTGGAGTTCTTTCTTCTTTTGTCTTTTCCCAAGGAGTTTACATAGATGTGTGAGGGATAAACCAAAACCTGAGACAAGGGAAGTTTCGCCTTTGTACCACATAAATGGGGACGACTATAATGTATTGATAAAAAATAAAAAAATATAAAATAAGGAAACTTTAAAAAAAACTAATTGAAGCCAAAGCACACGATATCAATGGAAAGTAATAGAAGTAAATTCTTCATATCCAGAGTTTTCTGCCAAACCTAGACTTTTTTTTTAAACATTAGATTGGTCAGAATTTTTTAAACTAGAAATCATGAACAACTTGTATGCATAGAAGCAAGGTTGTCAACTTCTATTTACACTTTAGTATCTCTGCCAGTAAGCTATAGATTGGTAATTTTCCATTTGGAAAGCAGTGAATAATGGCATAATTAATATTAATAGAGCCATTACATCTCCACAAATCATTCACATATTTAAATGAAATCCCCATCTTACTCTCTCTGGGCTATTTTTGCATTGATATTATTATAACCTTTAGATCTCTATTTTAACTTCTGAAAGCAATTTACCTCATCAGTTTAATATCAAAGACAAAACTGAAACACCTCATTTAAATATAATTTTCATTTTTTATTTCTTTCAAGATTTCAGACTTTTCCTTGTAACAGGCACCCTACTGGTACATCTCTTGGCTATTGAAAATTGCTCACATATTATCCCCATCTATGTGTATCCCAACTAGGCAGGGCTCTGGTAAAATTCAGAGAGGTCTCTTTCTTAATAAATAAAGCAGAACAAGAAAATCAGATGGTGGACCAGATGGCAGGACAGGCAATATCGGCTCTAAATATTGTATTTACTTCACACACCTCACTTGGAATCTCCTAAGTAAAGAGAGGTTGCATATGCACTTATTAGATGCAATACTGGACAGAATGTCAGAGTGAAACCACAGTGAAGGAACAGGATGGGTGCCCTTTACTGAAACAAAGCTCTGAATCTGGGTTGAATCTCTCTTCAGACCGCATGATGATTCTTTCAATGGGTTGAAACCTTTCTATACTGTTGGTGATCCCTAATAAAAGACAGAATCCGAAGACAAGGAACTATTTGATCTATAAAATTTGAGAGCTCATAAAGAATAGACATGCTCCAAAATTTTGAAATGAGGAACAAATGTAAGAAAAAAACTCTGTGTGTGTGTGCGTGTGCGTGTGTGTGTGTCTTTGGATTTCTTACTATTTCGTACTAAAGGTAAACATTCTCTTATACCTAATTTAAAGGAATACAATTTTCACAAAAGAACCCTGAATATTTGTAATATAGGAAGAAATTAACCCAACCTTGAACAAAATCTCTTTTAAAACTTGAGTAAAAATTTTACAATTTAAATTGATTGTTTAAATAATTTAGAGTTACTTCCAAATTTGTTTTGAAACTTTTAATATAGGCTATTACCAACAAACAGCATTGAATTCTTCTCTAACGAACAAAAGAGAATTAGAAAACAAATTGATGGTAGTTTCTTATCTAGGATTGACTCTTTAAATCTATTTTAAATTTAAAAATCTAAATATCCACTCAAATTCTTTCACATAGTCACCTCTGTGCTAAATAACTTGCATTTGTAAAATTTTCAATATGGTTTGTAATTTTAGTCTGAAGTCACAGAGCCAGAAGACCATACTACAAAGAATACGGGCTCTTGAAAATTAGTAAGATCTAGGTTTTAATTTAGGCTTCCCTGCTTATTATCTGCTTGACTTGGTCGAGTTCACTTCACCTTTCTGAGCTCCAGATTGCAAGATAGTTGTGAGGCTCACCTGCAATAATGCGCAAAAATAAAATTCCTTAGGCAATTGCTGACACATAATAGACAATTGATTGATGAATTTTAATTATGTTATCAGGGGTGACCAATCCAAAGAGAAATTAAATCTTTAACCTTGAGTTCTTTGGTACTTTGCCCCAACCAAATAAGTTCAAGACCCAATGTTAATATTGTCTGTGACCTCAGTAATAGGATCTGGGATTAAATAAGATAATACACCTGAACAGCTCTGAAATATCTTTTAATGTACTCTTTGGTATGAGTTCAATAAAATAGTCACCTAAAGGCCTGAAAATTACAGAAAGAGCTTCCCTAAATTGATGGTTGAGACCACAGAAACAAGATCAGTCACTAGTATTTATTTCACACTTATACTCTGCTGAATATTTTATTAAGTTTAACTCTTTAAATCCTCTCAACTCGTGTTAGCTAAGTGCAGTTATTACTGTCATTTTTCAAGAAACAAATGTAATAATGTGCTCTAGATAGTAACAATCCTAGAACAGTATGACTATGCATGCACAATTACATAACACTGAAGTATAATAGTGGTTACTTGATTTCAAGTAGACCTCAAATTTGTTGAAATTCAGGGCTTAATAAAATTGATTTTCCTAAACTTAAATGAAATAGCTATCTTCTGTTTTTGTGGGAAGAAGCTCCTCAACATCACGAGATGTTCAAAAATAACATCAATTCAATCCAAAAGCTCCATTTCTGATGATGCGGAGTGGGAAGAATGTGTGTGTGTGGGTGTGTGTGTAATATTTTATTTCTGTGGCTTGAGCTACTACTAACAATATTCAGTCTATATTGAAAATGTTAAGATTGTGGTAGAAATTTCATGCTGGGAATTTAAAGGTTCCATTTGTCTTCAAACTGCCTTAGATCTACTAAATATGATTCTTAAAATCAAACCACACTCTTTGACCATTACGATGTCTGTTTGGAAAAATTTAGAAATTATTAAAGTAACACAACACATAAGCAAAAGTACATCTGAACCTTTTTATTTTCTCTCCATTATCTGTGTCTCTGAATTGTGCTTATTGTTTTGATTTCATATCATGATGATGTGTGGCTAGGCTCAACAGAAATTAAACTCTCACTGGCCAGCCATCAAGAAGAGATCTCTTTAGCTGTAAGATATATTACAGCTTCAATCTTTATTTTCAGGTTTTTAGCTTCAGAAAGCATCTTCATTAAATCAAGAAGATCATATTCCCATGTGATTAAACTGAGTCAGTGTATCTACTTCAATAACTTTAAGTCAGAGTTTGCAATATGTTGATAAAAAAGCAGGAGGTGATTGTAGTTTCTCTAAAAAGACTGATTGCACAGCAGGCATTAGGGAAAAAATGACAATCATCACAACTCCAGCTGCATAAATACACTTCACGTGCTGTCTTGTATGTTTAGCAGTTCAAAATGAATGGGAAAACGTGGCCTGGAAGAACTACTCTATTTTGATAATATGTAGTAAGGATCTGCACTTGCATGCTATTATGACTATGCCATCTCCACTGCTGTGTCACTGAACATCTGAAGAAAAGAAAGACATACACATGATGAATTCAATCTACTTTAGGAATCTGGTGATTTTTTGACTTCAAAGTACACAATGGACAAGGTGTGCTAAGATCAGAGTTAAAGTTTAATGAAGAGCCTATGGCTCACATGAAAGATCATGTGAATATATATATACTGATATAATAATTAAGTCAATTGTACCTTCAGCTTGACTTTTCTGACTGAACTCAGATTATCAATCAAAAATGTATGACTGAACTGACTGTTAACTGAGCTGTCAGGACAGATTGGTTAATATAGATGAATCAACCAATTATAAGAGGCCACATCTCCTGAGAGGAGACTTAGAGACGTTTCAAGAGGGAACTAGGATACTGAAAATGGGGAAAGGTATCACTTTCAATCATTTTTACGTAGTCCCAAGACCTTGAAACTAGATTTATCTCCCAGGCTTGCTCTCCAATTTGATTTTCAGGGCCTGCCAAGGCTAGCCAGTAAGATTTATTAGATTTCTTGTGCTAAAATGAACACAGATGAAGTGTTAAAAATGAAACAGATTATTTGAAAGTTGCATTGGACTTTGAGTCATCAGCAGTCAGTGTGTCAATCATCAAGTGGACACTGAGCGTCCACATGTTATACAGCAGCATACTCAATTAAAATGTGACTGGAATCATCATCAGGATGACCCATCAGACTTTGAAACAGCATATATAATGCTTCCATGATTAAATTCCCAACGGCACCCATCCTTTTTGTGTGATTATGCACAAAGATTAAGTGAGATTAAGTATATAAAGCTTCTAACATACTGTGTGGCTTACAGTAAGCACCAAACAAATATTAGTTATTACAAGTATGAGAGAGATACTTTTAAAAGGTTGGATGGTAAAAAGAGGGTTAAAAAGTGAGACAACAAGATACAACAAAATTTTGGGAGACTGATAAATCAAAAAGCCTAATAGAAATTCAATATAGTTTTTAGAATTTATGAAGTGTTTCTTAATATGCTTATTCAGGTAATTATTTTTTCCTCAAAGAAAGATGTCAGTAGTGTTCAAATCCCTTAAGACAGCTATAGAATTCTGACAAACAAGCAAGAGATTTCCTAGAAACTGAAGTAAAGATTGTCCTCAACTTAGTCAGTATTGACTTTTTGATAAATGTCTTTATTTTATGTTATTAGTATCCTCATTATTTTTCATGTGTTTATCTTTCACTTCTTCTCTATAGAGCATTAGGTTATTAAGGTACAAGTACATTTTCTTATGCTTCTGTTTCCCCTGCCCCCATCCTTTTTTTTATTATACTTTAAGTTCTAGGGTACATGTGTGCAATGTGCAGGTTTGTTACATATGTATACATGTGCCATGTTGGTGTGCTGCACCCATTAACTTGTCATTTACATTAGGTATTTCTCTTAATGTTATCCCTCC
Organism: Papio anubis; assembly: GCF_008728515.1. Lineage (NCBI taxonomy): Eukaryota > Metazoa > Chordata > Mammalia > Primates > Cercopithecidae > Papio > Papio anubis. The sequence continues at coordinate 111,348,319 of NC_044980.1, forward strand.
CCCTACCCACCACCCTACAACAGGCCCTAGTGTTTGATGCTCCCCACCCTGTGTCCAAGTGTTCTGTTTTTAACTTTTACAACAGGGCCTTGCCAAACAGACACACCCAATAAATATTTGCTTATGTGAAAATATTACCAATTTTCTTTTCCATTATTCCAGTATTATTACATTTATTTTTATGTTGTTATTGAGTATAATCTCCTTTCACATATTAATTACTTGGTCAAATTTCCTTACAAGTTTTCAAATACAGTTAAAAGATAATAAACAATAAAAAACAATCACATACAAAATCATGTATCTGAAAGGTATATACCCATCCTAGGGAAATATTTTCTAACACTAAAAAAAAGAAAAGTCAAAATAAAGCTTTTCTATTATGGTTTCAAAAAACAAATTTTACAGTAATAGATTGAAGTAATTTTGCTGCCAATTTTACAGTGTTATTTTTTCAGAAAGACAAGAATAAGAAGTTCATTGTTTATTTCAGTTCCCACAATTTGGTATGTAGCAAAAAAACACCTTGAATATTCAAACCAACAGATACATCTAGCCTAGCATTTCTATAACTCTATTTCTCTATTGTTACCTGACATATATTAAGAAAATAAATTACAGAAAATACATTTTTATAGATTTAGTGAAAGGCTGAAAACAAAGTAGCTTAGTTTCAGATAAATCTAAAATGCCAATTGCCAGTGCATACAGTGAGATGCTTTCTAGGACACAGAATATTTAGTTCTGAGCAAAGTGGTCTCTTGGTAAGAACCAATAAAAAAGGAAAAAAAAAAAAAAACAGAGAAAGAGCCTAAATAGGATGTTAAGTAGGATGAATTCTGCTCTCATGCAATAGTCTGGGTTCAATATGCAAAGGGCCCTTTTGATTTGAATACTATTATCAATCCTAACATCATACCATTCGACTCCAGGCTGCTAATCTAGGATGTGCATTTCTGCTGACCCAAAATGGAAATGGCATCTATATTTCTGCAGCTGTTTACCTGATGACATGCCAATTCACCCTCATGTGTCTTCAAAGAAATTCAGGAAATGGAGAAATAAATAGAATGCAAGTGATTCAGAAGACAAATGGCCATCTGGTCTTTCAGTTCTACTTCTTTAATGGACCTTCTCTTCCTCGGAGGAGTGCAGCTAATGTAGATAATTCTTCAAGCCAGAACTGAGAAGGGTGCCAAACTATATACAAAATAAAGGCAACAACAGCAACTGCGTATGTGCGAGCACATGGACGTTATTAGAAATGTAAACCTATTTCATCGAAAGATGATTTCCACCTAGAGAAAAACAACCCACCTTACCTGTAAGAGAGGAGTAAAATAATGGACTGAGCCACACCCACTTGTCAAAGTCCCTAGAAATGACACTAAATTACATATAAGTTAAATCTATAACAGCCCCTCAAATCGAGAAGTGTCAAAAAAAGACCTAGAATTATAAGGAAATACTATAAACCAGAAGACAGATAATACTATAAGAAACCACAGCTCAAAAGGTATGCAAGTCATTCTGCTAAAATGCTTGTAGTGGGAGATGAAGGGAGCAGGAGACGGCCCATGGCATCCATCAGGCTGTTTGGTAAGATGCATATGGGTCTTCAAGGACTCATCCTGCCCTCAAATTATGGTAAACACAAACAACAGCCTACAGGAGTGATGGGGAGCTTGCAGTTGAAAAGCCGATCATCCGGGGCACTGGTGATGATGCCGAAGTATGGGGAAACCCCTGACCAGAAGATGAAAAGCCCCTTCCTATCACCCCACAGCATATGTTTTTTTCTTCAAAGAAATAGATTATATTTAAAAAACTGATTTGTTTCACAATAGGAGCACCAACTGATTACTTATTTTTAAAAACAATTCATCATTTTACCTTGGTTCATTCAGTGTAACAGAAGATAAGGTAAAAATTGGACAAACATTGGAATTACCTGTTGTTATGGGGCATTCATTGAGAATTCATGGAAATAAATTGATTCAACAGACACGTCAGTCAGGTTTTATGGAAGAATTTACCTAAATTCAGTATTAAAAAACAGATAAGTGTAATAAAGACTTGAAAAACAAATGGGAGTAACTTTTTTAAAAAGTTTCAACTTTTATTTTAGCTGCCAAGGGTACATGTGCAGGTTTGTTACCTGGGCATATCACATGATGGTATAGTTTGGGGTATGGATGCCATTACCCAGGTAGTGAGCATTAATAGGTAGTTTTTCAACTCACACACTTCTCCCTTCCTCCCTCTTTAATAGTCTCCAGAGTCTACTGTTCTCATGTTTATGTCCCTATATTCAATGTTTAGCTACCACTTATAAGTGAGAACATGTAGTTGGTTTTCTGTTCCTGCGTTAATTTGCCTAGGATAAAGGGCTCCAGCTGCATCCATGCTGCTACATGTTCTTTTACATGGCTGCATGTCATTTCATGGTGTAGATATACCACATTTTCTTTATCCAATCCACCATTTACGGACACGTGGTTGATTCCACATGTTTGCTATTGTGAATAGCACTGCTATGAACATACAAGTGCATTTGTCTTTTTTATAGAACGATTTATTTTCTTTTGGGTACACCACCATAGGTATGTTGACGTGACTGGTAGCTCTGTTTCAAGTTCTTTGAGAAATCTCCAGACTTCCTTCCAGGTTGACTGAACTAATTTACATTCCCACCTACAGTGTATAAGCATTCTCTTTTTTCCAACATTTGTTATTTTTTGACTCAATAGCCATTCTGACTGGTGGTTTTGATTTGCATTTCTCTGATGATTAGTGATCATTTTTTTTCATGTGTTTGCTCACTTGTATGTCTTCTTTTGGAAAGTCTATGTTCATGTTTGCCTATTTTTTAATTTTCATTTTTATTTTAATTTATTGGGTACAGGTACAGGATGTGCCGATTTGTTACATAGGTAAATCTGTGCCACGGTGGCTTGCGACATCTATCAACCTATCACCTAGGTATTAAGTCTATTTTTAATGGGGTTGTTTTTTGTTTGTTAATTTGTTTACATTCCTTACAGATTCTAGATATTAGACTTTTGCCAGATGTATAGTTTGTGAATATTTTCTCCCATTCTGTAGGTTGTCTATTTACACTATGAATGCTTTATTTGCTGTGTAGAAAATCTTTAGTTCAATTAGGTCCCACTTGTTCTTGTTAAAATTGCTTTTGAGGACTTAGGCAACTATTATCTGCCAAGGCCATTGTCAAAGCAGGTATTCCCTAGGTTTGCTTTTAGGATTTTTATAGTTTGAGTTCTTTTTGTTTCATTTTAAAGTTCCAGGAAACATTTGCAGAATCTGCAGGTTTGTTACATAGGAAAATGTGTGTCATGGTGGCTTGTTGCACCTATTAACCCATCACCTGGGTAGTAAGCCCAGCATGCATTAGCTATTATTTCTAATGCTCTCTCTCCCCCACCCAACACACCCCCCAACATGCCCCAGTGTATTGCTCCCCTGTCTATGTGTTCACATTGTTCAGCTCTGACTTACAAGAACATGTAGTGTTTGGTTTTCTGTTCCTGTGTTAGTCTGCTGAGGACAACGGCTCCCAGCTCCATCCATGTCCCTGCCAAATAACATGAATTTCTTCCTTTTCGTGACTGCATAGTATTCCAAACATGTGTATACAAGTGTACATGTACCACATTTTCTTTATGCAGTCTATCATTGATGGGCATTTGGGTGGATTCCACGTCTTTGCTATTGTGAATAGTGTGCAGTGACATACGAATGTGTGTATCTTTATAACAGAATGATTTATATTCCTTTGGGTATATACCTATTAATGAGATTGCTGGGTCAAATGGTATTTCTGGTTCCAGGTCTTTGAGGAATCGCCACACTGCCTTCCACAATGGTTGAACTAATTTACACTCCCACCAACAGCGTAAAGGCAGTGTTATTTCCACAAACCCTCACCAGCATCTCATTTCTTGACTTTTTAAAAATCACCATTATGACTGATGTGAGATGTCATCTCACTGCAGTTTCGATTTACATTTCTCTAGCTATCAGTGATGTTGAGCTTTTTTTCATGTTTGTTGGCTACATAAATGTCTTCTTTTAAGAAGTGCCTGTTCATGTCCTTTGCCCACTTTTTAATGGTTTTATTATTGTAAATTTAAGTTTCTTATAGATTCTGAGTATTAGGACTTTATCAGATGAATAGACTGCGAAAATTTTCTCCCATTCTGTAAGTTGTCTGTTCACTCTGAAATTTTTTTTGCTGTGCAGAAGCTCTTTAGTTTAATTAGATCCCATTTGTGAATTTTTACTTTTGTTGCAATTGCTTTCGATTTTTTGTCATAAAATATTTACCTGTGCCTATGTCCTAAATGGAAATGCGTAGGTTTTCTTCTAGGGTTTTTATAGGTTTGGGTTTTGCATTAAAGTCTTAATCCATCTAGTTTCAATTTTCTTCATATGGCTAGTCAGTCCTCCCAGCACCATTTATTAAATAGGGAATCCTTTCTCCATCGCTGGATTTTGTAAGGTTTGTTGAAGGTCAGATGGTTGTAGATGTGTAGTCTTATACCTGAATTCTCTGCTGTGTTCCATTGGTCCTTGACCTGGCCTTTTTTTCTGGCTGTCCTTAACATTTTTTCTTTCATTTTGACCTTGGAGAATCTGATGATTATGTGTCTTGGAGTTGATCTTCTCATGGAGTATTTTACTGGGGTTCTCTGGATTTTCTGAATTTGAATGTTGGCCTGTCTTGCTAGGTTGGGAAAGTTCTCCTGGATGATATCCTGAAGTGTGTTTTCTAACTTGGTTCTATTCTCCCTGTCTCTTTCAGGTACCCCAATCAGATTTAGGTTTGGTCTTTTTACATAATTCTATAGTTCTCAGGGGTGTTGTTCATGCCTTTTCATTCTTTGTTCTCTAATCTTGTCTGCCTGTCTTATTTCAGCAAGATAGTCTTCCAGCTCCGAAATTCTTTCCCCCACTTGGTCTTTTTGGCTGTTGATACTTGTGGTTGTATTTTGAAGTTCTCATATTGTGATTTTTAGCTCCATCAAGTCATTTATGTTCTTCTCTAAACTGGTTATTCTGGTTAACAGTCCCTGTAGTGTCTTACTGTGGTTCTTAGTTTCTTTGCATTGGATTAGAACACGCTCCATTAGTTCAGTGAAGTTTGTTATTACCCACCTTCTGAAACCCACTTCTTTCAGTTTATCCATCTCACCATCAGCCCAATTCTTTGCCCTTGCAGGAGACGTATTATGATCATTTGGAGGAGTAGAGGCACTCTGGTTTTTTGAGTATTCAGCATTTTTTTGTGGATGCTTTCTCATCTTCATGACTTTATCTGCCTTCCATCTTTGAGACTGTTGAACTATGGATGGGGTTTTTGTGGGGACTTTGTTGATGCTGTTGTTGCTTTCTGTTTTTAACAGTTAGGCCCCTCTTCCCTGGGGCTGCTGCAGTTTGCTGAAGGTTCACTGCAGGCCCTATTCTCCTGGGTTTCTTTGACATCTGGAGGTGTCACTCGTGGAGGCTGCAAAACAGCAAAGATGGCTGCCTGCTCCTTCCTCTGGGATCTCTGTCCCAGAGGGGCACCAAGCTGATGTCAGCAGGAATGCTCCTGTATAAGGTGTCTGGCAAGCCCTCTTAGGGAGTCTCACCCTGTCAGGAGGCAAGGGATGAGGGACCCACTTAGTGAAGCACTCTGGCTGTCCCTTGTCCAGACTGTCCAGCCTCTTCAGAGCCAGCAGGCAGGAAAGCCTAATTCCACTGATGCACAGAAACTGCAGCTGTCTCTTCCCCCAGGGGCTCCGTCCCAGAGAGATCAGAGTTCTGTCCGTAAATCCCTGGCTAGTGTTGCTGAAAATCCTGAAAGGAGGCCGCCATCAGGTAAGGAGGGGTGAGTCCAAGTTATTTTCTTTCTGAGGCAGAGTCCTGCTCTGTCACCCAGCCTGGAGTGCAGTAGCCTGATCTCGGATCAGTGTAATCCCTGCTCCCCAGGTACAAGCAATTCTCCTGCCTCAGCCTCCCAAGTGGCTGGGATTACAGGTGAGAGCCACTACGCTCGCCTAATTTTTGTATATTTAGTAGAGACTAGGTTTCACCATATTGATCAGGCTGGTGTCAAACACTGACCTCAAGTGATCTGTCCCCCTTGGCCTCTTAAAGTGCTGGGATTACAGGTGTGAGCCACTGCCTGAGGTCAGCCTAAATAGATAGTCTTGCCACAATCTGCCACAGCTGCTGTGCTGCACTGTGGAGAATTCCTCGTGGGTCTAAACTACCCAGCCTCCCCAGCACCAGCAGGGGAAAACAGCAGACTGGAGTTTCAGTGATGGCTGCCACTCCTCTCCCCCAGAGTTCAGTCAGCTCAGGCAGCAGGCAGCTGCAGTGATGGTGGCCGCCACTCTCCCAGGGAGCTCAGTCATGTTAGACAGCAAGCAGCTGCAGTGATGGCAGCCACCCCTCTCCCTGGGAGCTCAGTTATCTCAGGCAGCAGGCAGCAACAGTGACGATGGCCACTCCTCCCCGCAGGAACTCGGTAGTCTTAGACAGTCTCCAGCCCAGCGGTCACGGAGAATCTGCATAGCTCTGTGCTTGGGAATGAAAGGCCTTGGTGACATGGGCTCACAAGGGGTATATCTCCTGAGCCACAGGTTGCCTAGATCCATGGAAAAAGCATGGTTTCCCACCATAGTACCACAGTCACTCACGGCCTCCCTTGGCTGGGAGTGGGCGTCCCCTTTACCCCATGGGGCTCCTGAGGGGGCCATCACTCCACCCTGCTTTTTCTTAACCTCTGTGGGTTGTGCCAACCACCTAGCCAGTCCCAGTGAGAGAACCTGCATACCTCAATTGCCAGTACGGGATTCACTGGCTGTTTTTGTTCTTCTCAGTAGGAGCCACTGACTGTAGCTGTTTCTAGTTGGCCATCTTGGCCCCTCCCCGGAAGTTTGAGTTCTTACATTTAAATATTTAATCCATCTTAAGTTAACTTTTGTATATGGTAAAAGGTAGGGATCTAGTTTCACTCTTCTTCATATAGCTAGCTAATTGTCCCAGCACTATTTATTGAATAGAAAGCCCTTTCTCCATTGTTTGTTTCTGCTAACTTTGTTGAAGATCAGATATTTGTAGTGTGTGGCTTTACTTCTGAGTTTTCTATTCTGTTCCACTGGTCTATGTGTCTGCTTTTGTACCAGTACCAAGCTGTTTTGATTACTGTCACTTTATAGTTTAAAGTCCAGTAGTATGATGCCTCTAGCTTTGTTCTTTTTGGTTAGGATTGCTTTGCCTATTTGGGCTCTTTTCTGGTCCCATATTGTGTTAGGCCATTCTTGTGTTGCTATAACACATGTTATAGGAAGTCTCAGGAATATCTGAGACTAAGTAATTTATAAAGGAGAAGGGTTTAGTTGGCTCACAGTTCTGCAAGCTGTACATGCATGGTGCTAACATGTGCTCAGCCTCTGAGGAGGCCTCAGGGAGCATGACAGAAAGCAAAGTGAGAGCAGATACTTCACATGGTGAGGCAGGAGCAAGAGGAAGACAGGGAAGATGCCACAAACTTTTAAACAGCCAGATCTTGTGAGAATTTACTCACTATTGCAAGGACAGCACGATGGGGATGGCACTAAGCCATTCATGAAAAATCTGGCCCCCTGACCCAGTCACCTCCCAATGCTGAGGATTATAATTCAGCATCAGATTTAGAGGGGATATCCAAACTATATCACATATTAATTTTATAATAAGTTTTTCTAATTCTGTGAAAAATGACATTGGTAGTTTGATAGGACTATTGTTGAATCTATAGATTGCTTTGGGTGTGACGGTCACTTTGGCAATATTGAGTCTTCCAATCAATGAGCCTGAAATGTTTTTTCATTTATTTGTGTCATCTGAATTTTTTCAGCAGTGTTCTATAGCTCTCCTTGTAGACATCTTTCATCTCCTTGGTTAGCTGTATTTCTAGGTATTTCGTTTTATTGTGGCACTTGTAAATGAGATGGTGTTCTTGATTTGGCTCTCTGCTTAAACATTTTGGGGGCAGAGAAATGTCACTGAATTCTGTACATTGATTTTGTGCAACAAATGGGAGTAATTTATAGCCAAAGTTAAAATGCTGTGTCTGAACAAAACCTACCAAATCTGCTCATTAGGTTTCACTGTAGGCCCAACAGTCTCATCACATATAAGAATAAAAGGACCATGCTACTAGAGAGTTTCATAACTACTTCACATCCTAGAATTCTATCCCGTTAAACTGAGCATCTCCCCAGTCCTGGTTATGTGGCAGCTGTCAGCCTGCAATATCCACACTCCCCCAGTGAAGCAAGAGTGGCTCAGAAGTCACATTCTAAGGCTATCACAAGGCACATTGTCATCATTCTCCCAGTTCCATAGGGAGTGTTTGGAGACTTCCAAATCTTTTTTCATAAACCCAAATTACAAAACCTCAATCTCACCAACTTTTGAACAGGACATATATTACCTTCTTCCCCAAAACAAGCAGGTATTTATCAAAAGATAAACACTTAAGCTCTCTTTTTCTCGATTTTGTTTTTGTCAATCTACCATTTCACACACACACACCACACACACACACACACGGGGCATGTTTCTTCAGATAGTCATTTTAGTGTCAATACAGATGTTTTCACATAAAAAAATAATGAGGGGAAATAGGGAGAATATTCACTACTTAAGGCCTCACTTCTCTTCATCTCGCAGGTGGCAACTTTAGAATTGACTTCCCCCTTAGACTGTCCGGATTGAAAAACAGCTCTGCAGTTCCAGATAGGTTTACCACCAGCCCATCACTGCATTTCATGGCTTCAATTGCTGTTCTGCTTAGACATTTTGACCAAGAGATTACGTTTAAACTGAATTTTAAGAACATGGCTTACCACCAATAAAGCATCAGCAGAAAAGATAGGAAAAGATTAAGGTTCAGAAAGTCAAGGTGAAGTTAACTCCCAGCAGCAAATGCAGAAGTTATGTGCAACTTCATAGCACAGCTGAGACTGTTTTGCTCCTTTAGTGTTCCGGCTTTTCTGAGTGGAGCTTTACTAATTTGTTTTGTTTTGTTTTCTCTTCTCTACAGTCCTTCTACAAACTGTGCAAATGAGGAACACCAGCCTCAATTTCATTCCTCTCATAAAATTTTTCACTCTATGAAATTCCATAACTTGTATTTTCTATTTCACTCGTGCAGAAAAAAAATCAATTTTCCTTTTGATCTACTACAAAAGTTAGATGCACACAATAAGTCCATTTTGGGGGAAAAATTAAACTTTTATCCACAGGTTACTTTGGAACTTCGTGAGCTTAGCCATCAAATCTTGACAGGTTTGGGTTCAACTGTCTGTTATTATGTGTTCTTTAGGACCTCATTTCAGTTAATAAATCAGGTTTTTCACCCTGTCAGAGGACAGCATCTGACAGTACCACCAAACCTGATGCTCTGTCAAAGTTTCTTCTTTAACAGTTCAGCTATTGATTTCAGCTGAATAAAATAAAACACCATTTGCTCTATACCAAAGGTGTTCATATATATTTCTAACCTAACTAAAAATAGTATAACAGGAATATTATGTGATGGTCACAGCCCAATTTTATGTCACAATGTTCTAGTACATGTGTCTTATTCTGTATTTTTAAATTTTTCTTATCTACATGTTTGAAATACTGGGATTTTTTTAGTAATAAGGAACACAAATATGACACTGTTGAAGTGAAGAAGATTGAAATAAAGATTGAACACCAAAAAAATTTTTGAAAATATGAAAGTTTCTAATATTAATTTTTACTACAGTCCTCAAAGCCTTAGTTAATATGAATTTTCTTAATATTTATTTCCATATTCTAATACTAGCCAGGATATTCATCTAGCAAGGTGGACTACAACTGGCCTACAAACAAGAGCCTAGATATACCAAATATGCTATATATGTAGCTTCTGAAATGAATGTATGGGAAGAAATTAACTGTAAATTATGTTCCATATGTAAAAGTGTCCTAATTGCAAATACTTTATCAGAAGACTGGCACACCCAAAACTCTCTACATAGGATACTCTATCAGCTTCTCTAAAAATTAAAGACAAAAATAAATTTAGAACATCAAAGTAATTAAAAGTAAATTAAAATTATAATACTATTTGAAAGATTTTATTGTGAAGTAAGCTAAAATTATTAGCACTTCTGAAATAAAGAAAATACAGTTTATAACCTCTACTTGGGATTTATCCCTCCCCTCAAAAAAAAACACCCTGGAAAACAGGAATAAGAATACCTTCTTGAGAACTAATCTTACCACTTAATAATAACTCATGTCAAAATGATCAAAACACATTCGGATACAAATTCATCTAAATGAAGCAGAATGACTCCAAAGCCAATAAGATTGAGTTATCACATGATTTAATATCAAAGAAAAATGTTTCTCTATTTGAGAGGGTTGATCAAAGTATATGTTGACAATGGCCATTCTTGTATGCTTGTTTAAAAAAAGAAAAAGCAGCAAATTATAGGACCATTCCTATTGCAATCAATATGCATTAGCCTACAGCTGTCATATAGGCAAAGTCCCTTTTCTGAATCGATACACACCAACTGTCTGCTGATAATGCTGAAGCGCTCGCCTAAAGTAGAAGGTGAGGATCTTAGACTTCAAAATTCGTATGCTTGTATAGTAAATGTTCATAGTGAATTAATAAATTTTCTTAATCTTTTAGGATATAAACTTCGTCCCTAAGTTTATGTTATTTAAAGAGACAGGAATAATTGGACTATGTATCATTACCTCCTCCATTACCTTGACAAAATCTAATACATATCATACTCTCAATAAATATTTTCTGACTGAAAGAATTTTAAGATTGTACAATCCAAATACCTTAGTGTAACCTCGCCTTTATGGCAGTAATATTTCCTTAAAATAAACATAATAGATAATCTGATTTAAAATATCAGTCCTGAGATAAGGTGTTAAAGTGAGTTCACTTCTGAGAAAAGTGCTTAGAGAGTAGACAAAGTTAGACTTAAGGATACATAGAATCGAATACCAGATCATGAAAAGTAAAAAATCCAAGTAAAAAATGCCAACACCTAAATATGGCCATGAGATTGAAAAAGCCCATATCGGTATCCACTCAATGTATTACAGTGCTTGTGAATAACTCTAAGCTGAGAAGCATTTGTGCATCTAAAGTACACGAATGGTTTTGAGCAGCTGGAAATATTTCTCCAAATGGGGTGAGAACAGACTGGCCAATTTAGAAATAGTCAATCTCTATCCCTTCAACATTTGAAATAAAGATCACTTTTTAAAAAATTATGAACTTCACCAAAAGAACCAAATTTTAAACTTTAAATTTAAAAAAAAAGCTAACATTAAACTTTAACCTGTCACCTCCCCCCAAAAAAGAAAAATTAGACCACCTCTACCTTCCATCAAAGGGCCACATGTAAAGCAAAACATCCTGATTATATTTCCCAATCTGCTTAACTGTGACATAAGTAATCTCAGAGAACCAGCCACACCAAAGTACACAAATTACAGTTGACAACAGTTGTAGAACAAATATTGACTCTAAAAATAGGGTTTCAATACTGATAAGATGTAAATTCAGTAAAACTGTTGAATCCTTTGGCCAAGATCAATCCTGAAGTACCTCAAAAATGAAAATGCAGAAAATTTAAATCTTTGGAATAATGATGAGCTATTTTGAACTAGTGTTTATGTATGTATGTGGAAGGCATGGGAAAGCAGTTGACTTTTGCGTGGGTTTAGGACTGGGAAGCTCATCGATGGAGAAAGTGCTGAGGTTTTGTCTTACTAGGAGAGAGGTATAAATATCAACTCAAATCATAAAATAATCAAGAATTTAGAAGAAACAGAAAATGGAACAAACTTGGTTAAAAAAAAAAGTTGATCCAAGTAAATCAGTAATTAAAATATATGTAATAAACTAGAAAATTAACACGACTGAGAGAGACACACTACTTTTAAGTAACACATTAAAAACATAATGATGTTAAATGTTGGGAGCACATGGTATATTAGCAAAATATCAAAATAAAATTGGTATGGTTGGCCTGGCATGGGTGGCTCACACTTCTAATCCCAGCACTTTGGGAGGCCGAGGTGGGTAGATCACGAGGTCAGGAGTTCAAGATGGCCAAGATGGTGAAACCCCATCTCTACTAAAAATACAAAAATTAGCCAGGCAAGGTGGTAGGCACCTGTAATCCCAGCTACTCTGGATGCTGAGGCAGAGAATTGCTTGAACCTGGGAGGCAGAGACTGCAGTGAGCCAAGATCGCACCACTGTACTCCAGCCTGAGCAACAGAATGAGACTCCATCTAAAAAACAAACAAACCCAAAAAAAAAAAAAAAAAAAAAGACAAATGGTATGGTTATATTATAATAACACATAAAATAAATTCTTAGAGAAATTGTATTTTTTAAGAACGAAGAGAGTCATCACATACTGACAAAGACCTCAATTTGCCAAAATGATGTAACAATTTAAAACATATATATATGTTAGTATCTAATAGCCTCAAAATAAAAAAATTGAGAAAAATTCAGCAACAATTTGATAGACTCACTATCATGGTGAAGGCTTCAACACATCTCTATTGGTAGGTAGAGCATAAAAAAAAGCATAGCTATATAAAATCTGAAAACCATAATAAGCAAGTTTGGTCTAATGAAACTATTAATAGATACATATTTTTCTCAGGCATACACATCACTGGAAATTTAAAAATGCAACACTAAATAACTCAGGAATTTTTAAAATCATAATTTTAAAATATTTTTAATGACTAATAAAAAACCCTTTTGATAATAATTAGTGGGACGAGGCAAAAGCAATAGTTGTGTTAATAGTTATAAACACTTGTTAGAAGAAGACAGCTTCAAAATAATTTAGTTAATAATGTAAATAATGTAATTCAGTGTAAACTTAGTAATATTATTGAAACCCTTGGCTTAGGTCAATGCTGGAAGAACTGGAGAACCAAAATACAGATAATTATGAAATCCCCAGTATAATATCATCTTAAAAAGTAACAAAGACAAAATAAAACAGTATAAAATAAAAATAAGCAAAGATATATTAGAATATATACTAGATTAGCAAAGACCAAAGTTGGTTTAAAAAAAAAAAAAAAAGAGTAAAGAAGCCTTTGACAAAATTGATCAAGAGAATAAGAAGACATAATAAAACAGTATTACTAATAACTACAGAAAGATATTAAGTACGTATTAGAAAGAAAAGATACTATCAAGAACTATATGCCAAGAATTCATAACACTTAGATAAAAATGGACCAATTTTAGAAAAATATAACTTAAAATGCTGACTCAATAAAGAAATAAAAAGTGTAAATAGTCCAATAACTATTTAAAAATGTATTTGATGACTATTTCTACAATGTAAACAGACCCAGATGATTTTGTAATTTACAACAAACATTTAAAGAACACAAAGTGCACCAATTTTATAAAATAGAAACAAAATATATTATTCCAAACCTATTCTATGACGCCAATATAACCCTGATACCAATATCAAAAAAATTATTTAAAAAAAATTACAGGCTCACTGCACTCATGGCGATAGATGTAAAAATCTAAAAATAACAACAAATCAAATGCAACAGTATATTTCAAGTATGCAAGGATAACTTAGTATTAGAAAAATCTATATTTTATTTCAATATATTAAAAGAGAAAAAACATTATCATCTCAATGAATACATGAAAAGGATTTAATAAAATTCTCTCATTTGTGATTTTGAAAAATGTCTTAGTGAAACTTTAGATCACACCATATATGAAAATTAACTCAAGAGGAAGAGACTTAAATGTAAGACCTGAAATCATAAAAGTCCTAGTAGAAAACATAGGTTAAAATGTCCTTGACATTGGCCTTGGCAATCATTTTTGGGTATGACATCAAAAGCACAGACAAAAAACCATAAATAGACAACTGGAAATACATCAAACTTAGTGTTTGCACAGCTAAGGAAACAATCTACAAAATGAGAAGACAACCATAGAATGGGAGAAAATATTTGCAAATCCTTTATCTGATAAGGGGTTAATATCCAAAGTATATAATGAACTTACGCAACTCAATGGCAAGAAAACTCAATTAAAAAATGGGCAAACAACCTGAACAGACTTTTTTTAAAGATATGCAAATAGCAAACAGATATATGAAAAGACACTCAACATTAGCAGTCATTAGGGAAACGCAAATCAAAACCACAATGAGATGGCACAGCACATTGTTAGGATGACTATCACTCAAAATGACAAGAGATAACAAGTATTGGTGAGGGTGTGAAGAAAAGGGAACCCCTGTATACTGTTGGTGTACAAGGGATTGTAAACTGGTACAGCCATTATGGAAAACAGTATGGAGTTCCTCAAAAACTTAAAAATGGAACTCCCATGTGACCCAGAAGTCCCTTGCAGGGTATACATCCAAAGGAAATAAAATCATTATGTCAAAGTGGTGTCTTTACCCTCTTGTTCACTGCAGCATTATTCGCAGCAGTCAAGACATGGAAACAAACTAAGTGTCTGTCAATGGATGAATGGATACAGAAAATGTGGTATATGTACATAAAATATTGTTCAGCCATAAAAGAGAAGGAATCTTGCCAGATGAGATAAGAGGGATGAACCTGAAGGACATTATGCTAAGCAAAATGTCAGACATAGAAAAACAAACACTGTATGATCTCACTTATATACGAAATCTAAAACAGCCTAACTCCTAGAAGTACAGACTAGAAAGGTGGTTGACAAAGGCTGGGAGATGAGGCAAATGAGGAGATGCTGGCCAAAGATTACAAACATTCAGTTATAAGATAACTAATTTGGGGGACTCTAATGTACAGCATGGAGGCCATTGTGAATAACACAGTTCTGTTTACTTGAAATTTGCTGAAAGTAGATCTCAAGTGTCCTCACCCCTGGCCACACACAAAGTGTAACTATGTATGGTGATGGATGTGTTGGTTAAAGTGATCATGGTAATCATTACACAATGTATACAGATTTCAAATCATGTTGTACACCTTGAATATGTACAATTTTTATTTGTCAAGTATATCTCAATAACACTAGAAAAAATAAAAATATTGAAATAAAAAAACTTGGTAAATTAATTTAACCTGAGAAGCAGTAGCCATTTTTAAAAAACTAAAGAAAATTCCACCTTAAAGGGGAAAATGTAGCAGCATTCTCAGTAAAGTCAGGAATGTTACAAGAATGCCTATTACCATTTCTATTCAATACTAAGCTAGAGAACCTAACTTGCACAATAAAGATTGGAAAAATAAAAATTAGAAATGGGAAAATAAAGTCCTCCTTATTTGCAAATGATAAAATCAGTTGTATTGAAAAACTCAATTTGTAGATCTACTGACAAGGTGGCTGGATATAGGAAGGTCAGTTGCATTTCTATATAAGAGCAGCACACAACATGAAAACTTAATTAAAAAGAAAAAATCATCTTACAATATCATAGTATCAAAGCATATAAAGTATATAGGAATTAGTACATTAAAAGGCATTCATGTTCCCCATAAAGTATGGAACTTTACTGGAATGAATATAGCTTTAACTAATAGGAAGCTAGCTCCTTTCCTATCTCTGGAACACTACACACTGTAGTCAGTGAGGTTCTAGAACTAAGAAAACAGGTCTTTCTGGCCATAGAATGGCTAAAATTGCTTGTGTCAAGCCAAAAACATGCCTATCTGGCATCCTCTGAACACCCTCAAAATGATTCTCTATTTCTGCTGATTTTTCTGGTTATTCTTTGAAAGACAGTCCTTGTTTTTAGACACCCAGCCCAGTCAGGTTAGAGTAGGTATTTCTCTCAACATTTCTTTCTGCTATGTTCAGTTTTTTTTGTTGTTGTTTTTTGTTGTTGTTGTTGTTGTTGTTTTAGCTCTGTTAGTCCTTCCTTATCTCAATGCACACTTTCTACTCTTTCCCAAGGTTAGTCTCAACTTGCCTATTTCTACACTATTTATGTTCAGTGCTATTATTGGCTCCTTATAAAGTATCATTTCTCAAAATGCACATTTGCATTGTATACATGCAAATGTGTACAAATATATGTGTGTGTGTGTGTGTATCTCCTATAACACAATGGTGTTAATCTCTTAATGCATAAATATGAACAAGGCCTATTCAGTATTTCCATGCACCAAATCCCCATCATCATATATTAATGTGGGAGGCAGAAGCAGATTTAAAAATAAGCAACGTAATTTATAAGTAATCAAGTAGTTTCTCAACTCTTTTTAAAAGCCACTTAAAATCTTACACTATTGTTTTATTTTCCTGACTTTTTAAAACAGCTTACATATGCAGAAATTAGGGGAAAAAAACTCCAATATTTAGAAAAGGCAAAAAAAAAAGTAAAATTAAGAAAGTTCTTAATTTCATATATCATAAAGTCTTCAGGCTTGATGTGACTCAAAGTGCCTGAGATACGTCTAAAAACTAATGAAATGACAATTGAATGGAGCAAGAACTAATGTGGTAAAAATTATTTTAAGCCATGGAAAAAAAGTTTTGAGATTACATTCCTATCTAAGTTTTCAGACTACAAGACAACTGGGGGACAAGTGAATTTGTCTCGACATGCACAGCTGTTCAAAAATTATCTACTTATTTCCCTTTAAAAAAAAATCACAGACAAATATTTATCAAAGTTCACAGAGTCTTTTCCCTGAATTAAAACAAAAAATCCCAAAGTAATAAAACAGTTACTGTGCATTCCACTACAACATACTTTCATCTTGAGTAAAAACTGTGACTTAATTTCAAGGGTTCATCTTTTCTAATGCCTAGGGAAAGTGGATAGATTAGCTGTTGAAAGAAAAGTCCCAAAAAGTCATTATACTTATTCATTCACAACCTAATTAACTTGCAACAAATCTAATGCATTTCGACGCACTTGTTTTCTCAAAGGTTCCTTTCCCATCTCATATTTCTAATGGGTCTAATTGGTTTAATGCCACCCTTTCAGAGTCCCCACTAACCAGACACTGATAGACTTCCCACCCTTAAATTATTTTTCTCTTGAGGACTCAAGAGACTTAACATCATATAAAACCAAGATCAAGTTCATGCATAGCAGTTTTGCATCTAAAGCAAGGTTTCACAGCCCAGCTGATTCAAAAGTACCCAAAGGATCCGTTTCTTGAAACACTTCTCAACCTTGCCCCATGCTCTTTCTGCAGACTCAACTTTCATCACTTCTCACACACCTAAACCCATTGTGCAAACCACATCAAACTCATGACAGTCATTTTATGACTATTTCTTGATTCATGTCACTCTTTCTGGGTGAAGTTCCTCCTTTTCTTTTTTCTTAGTTGGCAAACTCCTATTCATTTGAAGCCCAGCTCAAAATTCCCACTCACTCTGCAGCTTTGCAAAAATCTCCATCCCACTTCTAGTCTAATAAATTTGCTTTCTCAGACGTTCCCCTATAGACCTTTATACACAATTGACCCCTGAGCAACACATGCTTGAACTGCACAGTTTCACTTATACATGGAGTTTTTCAACCAAACACCAATTAACAATAGAATATTCACAGGATGTGAAACCCTCTTATCTGGAGGACAGACTTTTATATACATGGGTTCCATGGGACCAATTGCAGGAATTGAGAATGCATGGATTTTGGTATTTGCGGAGTGTCCTGAAACAAATCCCATCCCCCATGGACAATAAGGGGCAAATGTGCATCTATATAGTTAACCCTTGAACACAGGGGTTAGGGGAATGGATAGCTCCCGCACCTCACCCTGTGTAGTCAAAAATCCACATATAACTTTTCGCTCATCAAAAACTCAACTACTAAATAGGCCTCCTGTTGAACAGAAGCTCTATCAATAACATAAGCAGTTGATTGATATTTTGTATATTATATATATTACATACTGTATTCTTACAATAAAGTAAGCTAGGGAAAAGAAAATGTTATTAAGGAAATCATGAAGAAGAGAAAATATATTTACTATGCATTAAGTGGAAGTGGAACATCATAAAGGTCTTCATCTGCTTTGTCTTCATGTTGAGTAGGCTGAGAAGGAGGAAGCAGAAGAGGGATTGGTCTTGCTGTCTTGGGGGTGACAGAGGAGGAAGAAAATCCATGCATAAGTGGACCTATGCAGTTCAAACCCACGTTGTTCATGGGTAAACTGTATTACAATACTGGCTTTGTGAACTGCTTTAGCTTAAATCTTCACATTTAACCAATTTTAGTAGACATTTGTTATTTTAGTCTCCTTAGCATTTAAACATCTTTTTAAATTTAGGGTACAGTTGTCAGAATTCTCAAAAATAAATACAGAGAAGCAGTTATGTTTGAACATATTTATACTACAAAGTTATCTGTTATTTAACCAGAATTGATTTATGCTTTGCAATCATAATATTTACTTAGTACATTCAAATTTGGGGGGTAAAATAGATAAATATATCATATGAAGCAGTATCATCACCACCACTTCAAAAATAAAATTGTATAAACCTTGGGTAAAACAATAAAACAACCCAGGCATACACCTCAAGGAGCTAGGAAAGGAAGAACAAGCTAAACCTAAAGTTAGCAGAAAGAAAGAAAGAATGAAGATCAGAACAGAAATAAATCAAATAGAGAACAGAAAGACCACAGAAACAAATCAATAAAACTAAGAATTGTTTTTTAATAAACAATATTTTAAGACCTTTACCTAGACTAAGAAGAAAGACTACAATATATAAAATGAAAAATGAATGTGAAAACATTACAACAGGCCCCTTAAAATAAAAAGGGTCACAAGGAACTATTATGAAAAACAATATAGGGGAGAGGCCAAGATGGTAGACTAGAAGCAGCTGCAGTTGGAGGCTCCAACTGAGAAGAATGAAAATAGCGAGTGTATCCTGCACCTTCCCCTAAGGTATCCAGGTTCTCTCTTTGGGACTGACTAGGCAGTTGGTGCCACCCACAGAGAGCAAGGAAAAGCAGGGTGGATCAATGGCCCCACCACCACCAGGAGCCACATGGCTCAAGGGAAGTGGTGAGTAATTGTGCTACACTACTCAGAAAACCATGCTTTCTTTCACAGATCTGTGCAGCCCATAGATCAGGAGATCCCCTTGTGAGCCCACACCACCAAGGCCTTGGGTCCCAAACACAGAGCTGTGCAGAGGCTCAGTAGCTACTCCAGGTTGCAGCCAGAGGCAGCAGGCTGGACACTGCCTAAGATAACCAAGTCCCAGAAGGAGGGGCAACAATAATCATTGTGGCTCCAGCCTGACATTTTCCCCTGCTGATACCAGGGAGACTGGGCAGTTAGGACTGGGAGGATTGCCCCACAGTGCAGAATAGCAACTATGACAGATTATAGCCAGACTGTTTCTTTAGGTGGAACCCAGATCCATTCCTCCTCACGCGTGGGGTCCTCCTTTGGGAATGTCATCAACTTCAACCAGGAGTTTAAGGACAGAACTGTGAACTCCCTGAGATGGAACCCCTTGTGAGAGGGGTGGCCACAGTCTCAGGGGAACAGTAGACTTAGTCTTTCCTGCCTGCTGGCTCCGAAGAGGCTGAGCAGTACAGAGGAGGGAGATTCCTCCTAAAGCAGTGCACATCCTCCAAACAGGGGTAGCCATAGTGCTTCATTAAGCAGGCTGCTGATCTTGTGCCCCCTGATTGGATAAGAACCCCCAACAGGGGTCACCAGACACCTTACACAGGAGTATTCCTGCCGGCATCAGGTTTGTGCCCCTCTGGGACACAACTCCCAGAGAAAGGAGCAGGCAGCCATCTTTGCTGCTCTGTAGCCTCCACTGGTAACACCTCCAGGTGCAGGAGCAACCCAGGAGAATAGGGTCTGGAGTGGACCCACAGCAAACCTGAGCAGCCCTACAGAATAGGGGACTGACTGCTAAAAGAAAAACAAACAGAAAGCAACAGTAACAGCATCACCACCACCAACAACAAAAAATCCCCACAAAAACTCCATTTAAAGATCAGCAGCCTCAAAGATCAAAGGTAGATAAAGTAACAAAGATGAGAAAGAATCAACAACAACAAAAAAACCAGAATGCCTCCTCTCCTCCAGATGATCACAACACCCCTCCAGCAAGGGCACAGAACTGGGCCAAGGCAGAGATGAACGAACTAACAGAAGTAGCCTTCAGAAGGTGGGTAATAAACTTCGCTGAGCTAAAGCAGCATACTCTAACCTAATGCAAAGAAGCTAATAACCATGATAAAATACCACAGGAGCTGTTATCCAGAATAATCAGTTTAGAGAGGAACATAAATAAGCTGATGGAGCTGAACAACACAACACAAGAACTTCACAATGCAACTGTAATTATCACTAGCTGAATGGACCAAGTGGGGGGAAAGAATCACAGAGCTTGAAGACTATCTTGCTGAAATAAGACAGACAGACAAGATTAAAGGAATATAAAATAAAAAGGAACAAACAAAATCTCTGAGAACTACAGGATTTTGTAAAAAGACTGAACCTATGACTGATTGGTGTACCTGAAAGAGATGGGGAGAACAGAATGAAATTGGAAAACATACTTCAGGACATCATCCAGGAGAACTTTCCCAATCTAGCAAGAAAGACCCACAATCAAATTCAGGAAATCTGGAGAACCACAGTAAAAATACTCCATGAGAAAATCAACTCCAAGACACATAATTATCCAATTCTCCAAGGTTGAAATGAAGAAAAAAAAATGTTACAGGCATCTAGAGAGAAAGGCCAGGTCACCTACAAAGGGAAGCCCATCACACTAACAGCAGACCTCTCAGCAGAAACTCCACAGACAGAAGAGATTGGGGCCATTATTCAGCGTCTTTAAAGAATTTCCAACCCAGAATTTCATATCCAGCCAAACTAAGCTTCATAAGCAAATGGGAAATAAAATCTGTTTTAGATAAGCAAATGCTGAGGGAATTCAACACCAGGCCTGCCTTGCAAAAACTGAAGGAACCACTAAATATGGAGAGGAAAACCATTACTAGTGACTACAAAAACACACTGAAGTACACAGACAAAGGGACACGATAAGGCAACTACATTAACAAGTCTGCAAAATAGCCAGCTAGCATCATGATGACAAGATCAAATTCACACATAACAATATTAACCTTAAATATAAGTAGGCTGAATGCCCCAATTAAAAGGCACAGAATGGCAAGATGGATGAAGAGTCAAGACCCATCAGTGTGCTGTATTCAAGAAACCCATCTCATGGGCAAAAACACACATAGGCTCAAGATAAAGGGATGGAGGAAATTTTACCAAGCAAAAGGAAAACTGAAAAAAGTAGGGTTTACAATCCTAGATCCTGACAAAACAGACTTTAAACCAACAATGAGCAAAACAGGCAAAGAATGTCATTACATAATTGTAAAGGGCTCAATTCAACAAGAAGAGCTAACTGTCCTAAATATACATAGACCAAACACAGGAGTGCCCAGAATCCTAAAACTAGTTTTTAGAGACCTACAAAGAGATTTACATGTCCACACAATACTAGTGCAAGACTTTAACACCCCATTGTCAATATTTGATCATCAGGGCAGAAAATTAACAAAGATAAACAGGACTTGAACTCAACTCTGGATCAAGTGGAACTGATATTTACAAAACCCTCCACATTAAAATAACAGAATATAGATTATTCTCAACACCACATGGCACTTACTCTAAAATCAATTACATAATTGGAAGTAAAACACTCAGCAAATGCAAATAAACTGAAATCATAACAGTCTCTCAAACAACAGCACAATCAAATTCATCTGCAAAGAACTTAAACAGATTTACAAGACAAAAAAAATCAAACAACCCTGTCAAAAGGTAGGTGAAGGATATGAACAGACATTTCTCAAAAGAAGACATTTATGCAGCCAACGGACACATGAAAAAATGTTCATCATCACTCGCCATCAGAGAAAGGCAAATCAAAACCAAAATGAGATACCATCTCACACCAGTTAGAATGTTGATCATTAAAAAGTCAGGAAACAACAGATGCTGGAGAGGATGTGGAGTAATAGAAACACTTTTATATTGTTGGTGAGACTGTAAACTAGTTCAACCATTGTGTAAGACAGTGTGGCAATTCCTCAAGGATCTAAAAGTAAAAATATCATTTGACCCAGCAATCCCATTACTGGGTAAATACCCAAAGGATTATAAATCATTCTACTATAAAGACTCATGCACACGTATGTTTATTGTAGTACTATTCACAATAGCAAAGACTTGGAAACAACCCAAATGTCTATCAATGATAGACTGGATTAAGGAAATGTGGCACATATACACCATGGAATACTATGCAGTCATAAAAAAGGATGAGTTCATATCCTTTGTAGGGACATGGATTAAGCTGGAAACCATCATTCTGAACAAACTATTGCAAGGACAGAAAACAAACCACCACATGTTTTCACTCATAGGTGGGAATTGAGCAATGAGAACACTTAGACACAGGGTGGGGGACATCACACAATGGGGTCTGTCGGGGTATGGGGGGAGGGGGGAGGGATAGCTTTAGGAGAAATACCTAATGTAAATGATGTGTTAATGGGTGCAGCACACCAACATGGCCCATGTATACATATGTAACAAACCTGCACATTGTGCACATGTACCCTAAACTTAAAGTATAATTAAAAAACAAAAGAACTCAAGATTTAGAAACTCACTCAAAACCACACAACTCACTTAAGGAGGCTGAGGCAGGTGGATCACTCGAGGTCAGAAGTTTGAGACCAGCCTGGCCAACATGTTAAAATCCCATCTCTACTAAAAAAAAATATGCAGAAATTAGCCAGGCTTGGTGGTGTGCTGGTAGTCCCAGCTACTTAGGAGGTTGAGGCAGGAGATCACTAAGGCAGAAATCAAGAAGTTCCTTGAAACTAATGAGAACAAAGACACAACATATCAGAATCCCTCGGATGCACCTAAAGCGGTGTTAAGAGAAAAATTTATAGCACTAAATGCTTGCATCAAAAAGCTAGAAAGATCTCTAATCAACATCCAAACATCACAACTAAAAGAACTAAATAACTGAGAATAAACAAACCCCATAGGTAGCAGAAGACTAGGAATAACCAGGATCAGAGTAGAACTGAAGAAGACAGACACAAAAGCCCTTCAAACAAAATCGACTAATCCAGGAGCTGGCTTTTTGGAAAAGTTAATAAAATAGACCACTAGATAGACTAATAAAGAAGAAAAAGGAGAAGCAGCAAATAGACACAACAAAAATGATAAAAGGGGTATCACCACTGACCCTAACAAAATATAAACAACTGTCAAGTAACACTATAAACACCCTCTATGCAAATAATCTAGAAAATCTAAAAGAAATGGATAGAGTCCTAGACATATATACCCTCTCAAGACTGAATCAGGAAGAAGTTAAATCCCTGAATAGACAAATAAGTTCTGAAATTGAGGCAGTAATAAATAGGCTACCAAACAAAAAAAGTCCAGGACAAGGCAGATTTATAGCTGAATTCCACCAGAGGTACAAAGAGGAGCTGGTACCATTTCTTCTGAAATTATTCCAAACAATTGAAAAGGAGGGACACCTCCATAACTCATTTTATGAGGCCAGCATCACCCTGATACCAAAACCTGGCAGAGATACAATTTTTTAAAAAAGGAAACTTCAGGCCAATATCCCTGATGAACATTGATGCAAAAAGTCTCAGTAAAATACTGGCAAACTGAATTCAGCAGCACATCAAAAAGCTCATCTACCACGATCAAGTCACCTTCATCCCCAGGATGCAAGACTGGTTCACAATATGCGAATCGATAAATGTAATTCATCACATAAACAGATCTAAAGACAAAAACCACATGATTATCTCAATAGACGCAGAAACAGCCTTCAATAACATTCAACATTCCTTCATGTTAAAAACTCTCACTAAACTAGGTACTGAAGGAACATGCCTCAGAATAATAAGAGCCATTTACAAAAAACCCACAGCCAAAATTATACAGAATGAGCAAAAGCTGGAAGCATTCCCCTTGAAAACCAGGGCAAGACAAGGATGCCCTCTCTCACCACTCCTATTCAACATAGTATTGGAAGCTCTTGCCAGGGCAATCAGACAAGGGAAATAAATAAAGGTATTCCAATAGGAAGAGAGGAAGTCAAATTGTCTGTTTTTTCAGATGACATGATTGTATATTTAGAAAACCCCATCATCTCAGCCCAAAAGCTTTGTAAGCTGATAAGCAAGTTCAACAAAGTCTCAGGATACAAAATACATGTGCAAAAATCACAAGCATTCCTATATACCCACAGTAGACAGAGAGCCAAATCATAAATGAACTTCCATTCACAACTGCTACAAAGAGAATAAGATACCCAGAAATACAGCCAACAAGGGAAGTAAGCGACCTCTTCAAGGAGAACTATAAACCACTGCTCAGAAAAATCAGAGATGACAAACAAATGGAAAAACATTCCATGCTCATTGATAAGAAGAATCAGGATCACGAAAATGGCCACACTGCCTGAAGTAATTTATAGAATCAATGCTATTCTCATTAAACTACCATTGATGTTCTTCACAGAATTAGAAAAAGCTATTTTAAAATTTATATGGAACCACAAAAGAGCCTGTATAGCCAAGGCAATCCTAAGCAAAAACAACAAAGCTGGAGGCATCATGCTACCCAACTTCAAACTATATTACAAGGCTACAGTAACTAAAACAGCACAGTGCTGCGACAAAAACACAGGCCAATGCAACACAATGGAGAATTCAGATATAAGACCACACATCTACAATCATCTGATCAACAAACCTGACAAAAACAAGCAATGGAGAAAAGATTCCTATTTAATAAATGGTGATGGGAAGACTGGCTAGCCATATGAAGATTGAAAGTAGACCCCTTCCTTATACCACATACAAAAATTAACTCAAGATGGATTAAAGACTTAAATGTAAAACCCAAAACTATAAAAACCCTAGAAGAAAATCTAGGCAATACCATTCAGGACATAGGCATGCACAAAGATTTCATGATGAAATATTTGTTGACAATGTCAACAGCAATTGTAACAAAAGCAAAAATAGACAAATGTGATATAATTAAAGAGCTTCTGCACTGCAAAAGAAACTCATCAGCATGAACAACTATCATCAGAACAAACAGAATGGGAGAAAAATTTTATAATCTATCCATCTGACAAGGATCTAACATCCAGAATCTACAAAAACTTAGATTTACAAGAAAAAAAGAATTAAAAAGTAGACAAAGAACATAAACAGGCACTTCTCAAAATAAGGTATTTATGTAGCCAACACACATACAAAAATAAGTTCAACATCACTGATTATTAGAGAAATGCAGATCAAAACCTCAATGAGATACCATCTCACACCAGTCAGAATGGTGATTATTAAAAAGTCAAGAAACAACAGATACTTGTGAGGCTGCAGAGAAATAGGAATGCTTTTACACTGTTGATGGAAATGTAAATCAGTTCAACCATTGTGGAAGACAGTGTATCAATCTCTCAAAGACCTAGAACCAGAAATACCATTTGACTCAGCAATTCCATTAATGGATATATACCCAAAGAATATAAATCATTCTATTATAAAGATACATGCATGGGTATGTTCACAGCAGCACTATTCTCAATAGCATAGACATAGAATCACCCCAAATGTCCATGAATGATAGACTGGATAAAGAAAATGTGGTATGTATATACCATGGAATACTATGCAGCCATAAAAAGGAATGAAATCATGTCCTTTGCAGGGACATGGATGGACATGGATACTGCTCACATCAGCAATCTAGCACAGGAACAGAGAACCAAACACTGCATGTTCTCACTTATAAATGGGAGCTTAATAATCTGAACACATAGACACAGGAAGAGGAAAACCACACTGGGACCTTTTGGTGGGCGGGGGGGAAGGGGAGGGACAGCATCAGAAAGACTAGCTAATCCATGCTGGGTTTAATATCTACATGATGGGTTGATAGGTGGAGCAAGTCACCATACCACACATTTACATATGTAACAAACCTGCACATCTTGCACATTTACCCTGCAACTTAAAATAAAGCAAAAAATTAAATAATGTTACTTTCTGTACGGGGAAAAAAAACCAACAAATTTGGTAATTTAAAGGGAATGATTAAGTTCAGAGAAAAATATAACCTAACAAGGTTGAATCAGAAAAAAACAGAAAGCCTTAACAGACTAATAACAAAGAGATTGAATAATTTAAAACCTCCCAAAAAAGAAAAACCCAGGACCAGATGGCTTGAAGCTGAATTCTATCAAACTCTTAGTCCTATGTCTTCCAAAAAATAGAGCTGGAGGGAATACTTCCTAACATATTTTATGAGGCCAGAATCACCTAACACAAAAAAAGACTATGGTCCAATGTCTTTAATGAATATTGATGCAAAAATCATCAATAAAATATTAAAAATCAAATTCAACAACACATCAAAAATATTGCACATCATAATCAAGTGGAATTTATCTCTGGCATGCAAGGCTGGCTTAACATACACAAATCAATTAATTCAATACATAGATTTTACAGACTAAAAGCCAAAATCTACATGATCATCTCCACTGATGCAGAAAAAGCATTTGACAAAGTCACTATCCTTTTTTTGATAAAAACTCTTATCAGTTTTGGTATAGAGATAGTGGATATGTTCATTTGTTTCACTATAGTTATCATTTTACTAGATATACGTATCTTACTACATCATGCTTAACTTAAACATATACAATACCTTAAACATGCAATAAACATACTTTACCTTAAACATATGCAACCTTAAGCATATGCAATACCTTAAACATGCTTACCTTAAATATATGCAATACCTTAAACATATGCAATAAAATTATTTTTAAAAAATGATTTAAAAACCCTGGCAAACTCTATAAATTTTGCTATGTATTATTTGTAATTATGTATTGTAATATGAATCAAGACAAAACAAGCAATCTTCCAGTTTGTACCCCTAATACCTGGATGACACTTCTATAGTGTAAACTTTATAATTCAAAAAGAGCTAGTGAAGGATCAATAACTTTGTTTTTTTGTTTGTTCTTTGGTTTCAGACAGAGTCTCACTCTTTCACCCAGGCTGTAGTGCAGTGGCGCAATCTTGGCTCACTGCAACCTCCGCCTCTTGGGTTCAAGCAATTATCTCTCAGCCTCCCGAGAAGCTGGGGCTACAGGCACGTGCCACCATGCCTGGCTAATTTTTGTATTTTTAGTAGAGACGGGTTTTCACCATGTTGGCCCGGCTGGTCTAAAACTCCTGACCTCATGTGATCTCCGTGCCTCAGCCTCCCAAAGTGCTGGGATTACAGGCGTGAACGACTGTGCCCGGTCCCATGACTTTTTAAGAAAAAAATTTTCTAATGAGTATTACAATGTTTTTCCCAAACCATTTCTTCCTTTTGTAGTATTTTTATTTTGCAAAATATCATATAGAATAAGTACTTATTTACATATCTAGTAACATGGTCAAAAGTGAAGGGTTTTTTTGACTAAGCTCTTTTCCATATAAAATTTTCATAGAAATAGACTTTTGCAATTTTTTTCTAAAAATCAATACTTTCATGAAATCAGAGCTTCATAGGATTGTTTATAATCTTCGGATAAAATTAAACACTTTCCTTATCAAATCATAAACATTTGTTTGTGACAAGGACTCAAAACCTGCTTTTAAGTTCAGTTAAAGCATTACACTACCTCACAGAAAAACTTGGAGAGAGTTTTTTTTCCTCATTCCATATTCCAACACTAAGATTATCCTAGGATCCCCCGAACTGTGCCCACCCAAACACACACACACACACACACACACACACACACTCACACACACACACACACCCCTTTCGCTGTGAGAGAAAAGTGACCTTCAGGAAGATACCGGTGTGTAAAAGGAAATAAAAGGAATGGGAACACAGGGTAAATAAACCATATTTGAACTTTGTACTTGTAGACCCAGAATATAAATGCTGGATATTCTACAAATATAAAGATTCTGCTGATCTTCACTTCCCCAGTCACTCTTAAATGGAGGAGCTTAGAAGGTGCATGTAACAATCCAAATTCCTTTAAACCTACCTCTATACAGATTCCATGGACAACTTTTGCTAGAATCCAAAGTCTAAATTTCCATTAATTACATATACTTCCTTTTTAGGACCCATATTCAGTGCTTTGTTATAAGGACTCCAACGACTTACTAACCTGAACAATACACCTACACATTAAAGCTTACGTGGAATTTTTCCTCTTTTTTCTTGACTTCTCAGCTGATTTCCACATAGTTGACTATCTTCCTCTTACATTCTTTTCCTTTGAATTCTATGACTTCACACTCAGCTAGTCCTTCTTTTACCTTACCAGTGGTTCTTTCTTGGTCTTCTCTAATTGCTTCTCCTCTAAGTTTTAAATATTTAGATTCCTAAGTAGTTTTTCTAGACTCTCTTCTCGTTGCACTCTCCACTTTTTTCTTAAGTAAACTCATTGATTCCAGGGTTTGCATGTAACACAATGCCACCTAATTTGATACGCCCAGCTCACACAGCTCCTATGAGCACCAAATCCTCATATCCAACTGCATAATTAATATCCCAAGAAGATAATTCACAGGCCTTTGATTTTATACAAGCAAAACCAAGCTCATGATATTTCCTCAAAAAAAAATGGCCTTTGTGTACATTGTATTATTCATCCAGTGGCAATCATCATGAGTTCAGAGCATCAGTTATAATTTGAACTGACTTAAGCTCTAATCTTACCTCAGACTCTGTGTTTGTCCATTTTCATGCTGCTAATAAAGACATAGTCAAGACTGGGTAATTTGGAAAGGAAACAGGTTTAATGGACTCACAGTTCCACATGGCTGGGGAGGCCTCACAATCATGACAGAACACAAAGGAAGAGCAAATGCATGTCTTACATGGAAGCAGGCAAGAAGGAATGTGCAGGGGAACTCCCCTTTATAAAACCACCAGATTTCGTGAGACTTACTCACCATCATGAGAACAGCACAGGAAAAACCCGCCCCCATGATTCAATTACCTCCCACCGGGTCCCTCCCATGACACGTGGGGATTATTACAATTCAAAGTGAGATTTGGGTGGGGACACAAAGCCATATCAGACACTTAACTCATTCCATCTCAACTTGTTACCTATCTCCCGAAAATATCATCATTATTAATCGAATGAATTGATAATCTGCATCCAAGTGTGTTGTTCCCTCCATTCTTTCTCATTTTCCAAAACCCTACTAGTGTTTCTTCCAATATTTTTCTCTCTCACATGTGTTCTCAGGAACAGAGCTCTGCTTTTATATAATAACTTGGGCATCTGACTCCCTCCTCTCTTGTTTCAATTTTGGCAATAGAATCCATGAGATTTCTGAAGCCAAGTATGGTGAGTACAGCATGTAGTCTCAGCTAAATATAAGTTCCTTTTTAAACATAAGTTCCAATTCCAAACATCTTTGTGAATATATAAAACTGAATGCTTTTAACAGCACCCAAGTCACCTGGAGGCCAAGGTCAGAGGATCTTTTGAGCCCAGGAGTTCAAGACCAGTCTGGGCAACATAGTGAAACTCCATCTTAAAATAAATAAATAAATATTAAATAAATTTCTTATTTATTTATGAAGTCATAGAATTTCTCTTGTTGATGGTTTTTCTGTTCCACACCTCCAAACCCTTTAGTTTCTCATCTAGCAGTTTTCAAAAATTCCTCTATATCAATTTTATCTACAAAACACTTCTTATTCAATGTAAATCAATATCACTAATTTCAGGTAAAAATTGCCATATTTTAAGTTACAAAAATAAAACATTAAAATCAGTATTTTTGTTAATTTTCTATTAATGATGGGGATAATAATTCTTCTAACATTTTATCGAGGACTTCGTATAATGCCAGTGGTATATAGTAAAAATTAGCTATAGGTTAGGTACACTATCTGTGTTGATTTATTTTCTGTCTTAAGGATCAACCATAATGGCAACAAATTTAGATAGTTCGGGCCAGAAAGTTAAACACTGATGAAAAATTATGAAGAAATTTCACATCAAAAACAATTTTCAGAGCAGGGTACAATGACTCATGCCCATAATCCCAGCACTTTGGGAGGCTAATGTTGGAGGATTGCTTAGGATTAGGATTATATATTATCAATGCTTTTTTTCTGATAAGTGAATAAAATCATCAAGTATTAGATAAGGGTCAAACTCATGGAGTCGTTTGCTCCATAATTTAGCCTTACTTTAAATCCTATTATACTTTAATCAAAAAATAATAATACAGTCATGATATTTCTATTTTTAAGCAGTAAATTTAGCCTTTTCAAGATTGAAACATATCACTAAGATTTATCATTTGAATAAGCCACCAAAGTTGACATACTAAGTATCCTAAGTATCAAGAAGAAATATTTTGTATCATCTTCACTTCAAAAATTACTGTTTTTGAAGTGAAGATGATATACTCTGAAAACTACTGTTTCCCATTAACAGCCAGAGCATCTCAGTGAAAAACCTGTCTTATTATTTTGTCTATTTCTTCTTAAAACATCCTGAAAAGAAGTATAAACACTGACAGTAGTTTCCTCATATTCACAATTCTCACTCTTTTATTTTGCCAGTAACACTATTTTTTTTTTTTTTTTTTTTTTTGAGATGGAATCTCACTGTGTCACCCAGGCTGCAGTGCAGTGGCATGATCTCGGCTCACTGCAACTTCCCTTTCCCGGGTTCATGCCATTCTCCCGCCTCAGCCTCCCAAGTAGCTGGGACTACAGGCACCCGCCACCATGCCCAGCTAATTTATATTATTATTATTATTTTTATTATTTGTATTTTTAGTAGAGACGGGGTTTCACCATGTTGGCCAGGATGGTCTCCATCTCCTGACTTCGGAATCCACCCGCCTCGGCCTCCCAAAGTGCTGAGATTACAGGTGTGAGCCACTGTGCCCAGCCAGTAACACAATTTTTACTGTACAAATGGCTCATACTCTGCCACACCAATCTTAAAACACCTTTATATTTAGCACCACTCAAATATAATTAACATTTTTTAAAAATCTCTTCTGTGGCATAAGATTTAGTGATAACCAATGCATAAAGTCATTGAGTACTTTCCTCTCATATATTCTGCATATTTATCAAAAATGCATCATGTTAAGCACATCACTTTTTTTGTCCAAATGAAACTGCTTAATATTAAGCACATGAACATAATTGCTTTTCTAAATCAACTATCTTTGGTATCAGGCAACAGCCAACAGTGTTGTTTGATTTTAAAATCATAACCTACAAATAATGTTTTAATTTTTTTCAGCATTAATTATACTAGTTTATAATCTTTGGCAATAATAAAATCTCAAAAAATTCCACAGTAATTTTTGTGGTTTTTAGTTTAACAAGATTCAATAACTTTTTATGAAAAACAAAACTTTGCCAGGTGTGGTGGCCCACACCTGTAATCCCAGCACTTTGGGAGGCCTCAGCGGACAGATCACGAGGTCAGGAGTTCGAGACCATCCTAATACAGTGAAATCCCGTCTCTACTAAAAATACAAAAAAATGAGCTGGGCATGATGGCGGGCTCCTGTAGTCCCAGCTACTCGGGAGGCAGAGGCAGGAGAATGGCATGAACTCGGGAGGTGGAGCTTGCAGTGAGCTGAGATCACACCACTGCACTCCAGCCTGGGCAACAGTGTGAGACTCCATCTCAAAAAAAAAAAAAAAAAGAAAAGAAAAACTTTATTATTATTCTTACTCTAGAAAAATTTCGATTAATTTGATTTACTAGTAATCTGAAAATAGCATCATAACAAATACAGCTTTTAGTCTTTATTTAATACGGTTTGCAAAATAGACTGCGTATCCCATAAAATTTAATTTTCACATATTCATCTGAATAATCCATTGTATTTCTTACCTAAAGTTTTCGACTTTGGCTGCTTATGTTAGCCTATTATACTTTATTGTTTTTCTGAAATTATGCAGATTTATATTCTATATTCACATGATTATTCTTAAATGATGCATTACCTGACAGTTGTTATCATCGCTTTTATGCTATTATAAAACATCTTAATCCATTGATCCATGTTTCAGGAGTTGGGGCTAAAATGCAATACAACTATAATAATAGAATACGAACTTAGAAAGCTTAAGCAGAAAGTAAATGATACACAAATATTTTAATCAAAGCAAGCTGTCCCTTGAAAACTAAATGTAAGCCAAGACAAACTGCCCAATTTAGTACTTGTTGCACTTAATAAGATTGTAAGAAAGTAATGGAACTTCTGAAAATCTAATAATTAATCTTCTATTTTAAAGTTGTAAAGTTATATAAATGTTATGTATGAAGTTATATATATTTTATATATATATATATTTCTTTCCTTTTCTCTTTGTAAATATCACATCACATGATACACCTTGATAAACCAATTGTTATCACCATTCATTGATATACATGTCACCAAAAAAGTGTTCTGTGGTCAAGTTTTTGGAAAATTTGGACTAAACAAAGTCTACTAAGTTTCTTTCCTAAGAGCAAAAATTTAGCATGTGATGGTATATGAAATTATTTCAGCACATTATTTTCTTCCCATTTTATGGAAGTTTCATTTGGAACACGGTTTGGAAGCAGATTTTTTTTGTTTGTTCCTTCAGTCCCACCTGGGCTTAATTAATTAGTGAGTTTTGGGGTTTTTTTTTATTTTTTATTTTTTGAGACAGAGTCTCACTCTCTTGCCCAGACTGGAGTAGAGTGGTGTAGTCTCAGCTCACTACAATCTCCGCCTCCTGGGTTCAAGCGATTTTCCTGCCTCAGCCTTCCAAGTAGCTGGGATTATACGCATCTGCCACCATGCCCAGCTCTTGTGTCTTTTTTTTTTTTTTTTTTTTTTTTTGCATTTTTAGTAGAGATGGGGTTTCACCATGTTGGCCAGGCTGGTCTCAAACTCCTGACATTATGATCTGCCTGCCTCAGCCTCCCAAAACTCTGGGATTACAGGCATGAGCCACCATACCTGGCCGATTGTGAGTTTAATGAGACTAATCAGGTTTCACTTATGGCTTAGCTGTATGCCTCCCTACAACCCATGGACAACAGCTCAGTTCCTGAATAGGCATGTCAATTTACTTTTTTTCTGGAGTCCTCAGCTGAAAGATATTAACTACCATTAATTCTAACATTTGCAGTTGTATTTAATTTATCCATTTCTTCCATGTTAGGATTTTATGTAGTCTAGTTTATTCCATCTTCCGATAAAGGTACAGCTTCATTTTCCAGGCTTTCAGACCTTTATATAGCTCCAAAAGTACTGAATGCACTTTCCTTCTCTCACACTGTTTTGCCACATTTATCCACTTACCACTTTCTTCATCTTGGCACTGATTTTGCTTCATCTTCATAAAATATTATTTCTTCCGTCTCCCTTCTTGAATTATTTATTACACCTTGTCTAAACATGGTCAACACTTTTGGAAGTGGCAAATCATAATACAAAAGAACAAGGAACCACTGTTCCAAGAGCGAGGTGAAAGTTTTTTGTTGCCATTAGTTAACAGTTCTGAGGAGAGAATATGACTAGTGAAAAGGTGAGCTCATTATGGGGTTAAATACTGCAAATAACAAGCAAATGAATTTTATAAAAGTTTCTCATCTTTATTGAGTCTCAATTTTCTCATCTTTAAAATAGATATAATATCCAAAGGTAGATTTATGATATAGAATGTATAATCTGGAAGA
This sequence comes from Papio anubis, assembly GCF_008728515.1. Lineage (NCBI taxonomy): Eukaryota > Metazoa > Chordata > Mammalia > Primates > Cercopithecidae > Papio > Papio anubis. The sequence continues at coordinate 111,382,220 of NC_044980.1, forward strand.
TAACAGATATTCAAAATATGTTAATTACTCTTATCCTGTTTCCTTGAGGCAATCAGTGTTTGTGGAATTCAGACAAGCTACTTTATTCTACTTACTTCATCCACCAAAAGCAAGAAGTTTAAACCAGATAATGTTAAAGGGCCTTGAATTTCTAGCACTCTGTGAGCATAAGGCATGTTCCCCCTTCATCTCCTTCTACAGGAATCCAGCCACATATCACTGCACAAAATTGGGAGTTTCTCTGCAGAAAGGTAAAAACAACATGTACCTCTGAGGTCACCAGAGCAATTCCCTGGGTGCCCCTAGTTGGTGTCCCATGATGAATTATAGCCTTTCATGGGCTTCCCTATAACCTCCTTTTAAAAGTGGTTGCAGAGATAGTTTACTTATATTTCTTCTTATTGCTTGTAGGCTACATATGCTGCCAAGAAGTCCAGGGATTTACAAAGTTTTATTAAAAATTTACTATTCCAGCAACGAATTTCAATAACTAGGTTCTATGCATATTGGTCAGAGATATTCTGGGTACCAGCCTGATAAATGAGTGGTTCTTCTGTTTTCAAGAAACGGGGATTTCATACCACTCTTAACTCTTCATGAACAAAATGACAGTCTACCGTTCTCTCCATTATAGTATTAAACTGACTTCATTAGGGTTGCTGATACTTCTTTTATTTTCCTTTCAACCTCTTCTAATGGATTAAAAAAATACAAATCAAAGAATGCATTTATTACTGTACTTTTCTCTAAAAGCATTGCCCAAAATAAAACTTTAAAGTAAAATAACTGTAATATTCTCTAATATTCCATATGATAGCTATCAGTGGTTTAATACTGCCTTGAAAAGTACGCGGAAAAATAAACCAATCCAGCTAGCTAAGATATATTAATGTAATATTATATGTCTGACAAATTCACTCAAGCTAAAAATAATTAGCATTAAATCAATAAATTCAAGCTATGTACATAATCATCCCAATCTTTTAGAAGTCTGCTTTGCCACTCCGTTACTTCTTTTTTCTACTACACATGTCATAGTTAAGAGATTTTTAATTAATATGCAAGTATTCTTTTTTTTTTTTTTTTTTGAGACAGAGTTTCATTCTTGTTTCCCAGGCTCGAATGCAATGGCGAGATCTCTGCTCACCGCAACCTCTGCCTCCTGGGTTCTAAGGATTCTATGCCTCAGCCTCCTGAGTAGCTCAGAGTACAGGTGTCCACCACCATGCCCAGCTAATTTTTTGTATTTTTAGCAGAGACGGGGTTTCACCATGTTGGCCAGGCTGGTCTTGAACTTCCGACCTCAGGTGATCCACCCACCTTGGCCTCCCAAAGTGCTGGGATTACAGGCGTGAGCCACCCCACCTGGCCCTATATGCAAGTAGTATTTCTAAAAAAGATTAGAAACTACTTGTTAGTAACGATACCTAACATCCAATCCCACCTTCCATGTTTAGAGAGACTTGACCCATCTCTCTAGGATATTTTGATAGCTATCAAAAGATAGCTTTGATATGAAAGCTATAGTTTGATATGAACATAATCAAAAAGAAAATGTTCAGAGAGGCTAGGTGCCTTGCTCAAGGTCACCCAGTAAATATAGGGCAGAACTAATATAAAAGCTCAGGTCATCTGATTTCAGTGTTCTTGTTCTTATTGTAATACTCTCCTGCTTCTCAATTTATGTCATAGCCATAAAAATTAACATTTATAATATTTTCAATTTACTTGTAATTATTCAGTTCTTCCTATATTGTTCAGTTTAAGTGCTAAATATGACCCAAAAAAGGACTTTGATATAAGCCTACATGTAATGAAGTGAAAAGTCACATTTTATTTACCCAGCATCTTTTGTATCTCTATTAATTGCTGATTATGAAACTGTTGTCTTTTTTCAAATACAGACGATAATGATGTGTATGATAGTATTTGAAAGGACCCCTAGCCCAGAATATCTTCCCTCATTGCCTATCACTTCTTTACCTGATATATAATCTTGTGTAATGCAGTCACTGTAAGAAATGGGTCACCCTAACTAATATCAGCTAATATTTTAGGGAAGGTAATGGATAATCAGCTAGCAAACCTGATAAGATCTCAAACAGAAATAGAGGTTAGGGTCTGTCTCATTTTGTTTGTGTGTGTTTCTGTATGGCAGGCAAAAGTGCAGAGTATTATCTGGAGGTTGGAAGAAAAAAGTAGCCTGAAGGTATTGAAATGGAATACGCAGTATAAAGGTCTCCTACTTTTTATTATTTGACTTGAGTCTAGCTGCTCTAAATTGAGTTCATTTTGCAGAGCATTAAAACTGTAAGGCAACCGTGAGAAATCTTGAGGCCACTTGCCCTCTAACCTCCATACCACCAAATGCACTAATTCAATACCCTCAGAGCTTTTTTTAACCCCTGTCTTTCTGTACAAAGCTTGAGTCCTCATACAGCCAAATGGGACATCGAGTATTAGGGAAAACCTGCATTAAAAGCCAAGACGTCACCACCGGGCGATATACGCATGTAACGAAGCGCATTTGTATCTCTTAAATATATTGGTTGGGCGCAGTGGCTCATGCCTGTAATCCCAGCACTTTGCGAGGCTGAGGCAGGCAGATCACGAGGTCAGGAGATTGAGACCATCCTGGCTAACACGGTGAAACCCCGTCTCTACAAAAAATCAGCCAGGTGTGGTGGCAGGCACCTCTAGTCCCAGCTACTCGGGAGGCTGAGGCAGGAGAATGGCATGAACCCAGGAGGGGGACCTTGCAGTGAGCCAAGATCGCGCCACTGCACTCCAGCCTGGGCGATGCAGTGAGATTCCATCTCAAAAAAATAAATAAATAAAATAAATAAATAAATAAATATGTATATATATATATACACACACACACACACACACACACACACACACACACATATATATAGAAAGAAAGAAAGAACACGCACGGTGTACTCAACTTTTCTACCTTGTGCTTTAAAAAAGAGAGGAGCCCAGATTTGTGCATCTGCTCTTTGAATGACCTAACACATCAAAATTTTAGCTAGGTTTAGCTAGCTAGTTTGGAGTTTGAGATTGCACAAATTTGAGATGTTTCTTCTTCATTTTTACAACTGATATGTGACAAGTGATGAAATCTTCACCATAAAATTTGCCATTGGGGCTTCTATATTTTTTATGATTTGTTATCAGGTCCTGCTAAACTTCAAGCCACAAATACAAGTGCAACTTTCATCTGCATTTCAAACTGAGGTGAAGTATACAAATTAAACATTTTCATCTTATTCTAGGTATCACAGTCACTCTCTGTCTGCTCCAGAAAGAGCAAGACATACTTTCTGCTGCCTCTTTCTTGGAAATTTCTTGGAAAGGCCATAAGAGAAGAATAACTTGTTATTAGCACATCTACAACATATATAATTTACAGCTCTACCTACCTATTCAGCATTGAAATAGGGTTCCCATACAGCTTGTGGGGGGGAAAAAAAAACCAGGACAAAATAGTTTTTTTTTAACTGTGTCAGCTACAATCAAACAAGCAAAATAAAATACAACCACCCACCCTCAACATATAAAGTAAACCTCTTAATTTCCACTGGAATCTGGAGGGTTCAATTATGGAAAAATGAAGATTCTGTAAGAACATCATATAAACATCTATTTAATGTTTCATACAAAGGAAAAATAAACCAAAGTAGGAGTGCTTTAAAATATTTTATTAAATATTACCAATAATACCCAATCTATTTATAGCTGAGAAAACACATCTTGCCTGATCTGTAAATCACTGTCACACTGTTTGTATGTATTTGTGTGTTGTAGGTGGTGCTTGTGTATGTGGATGAGGGTGTGTAATCAATTTTCTTCTTTGGAATTTAACTTTAGAAAAAGTGCTGAGCTCCTGCTGGGTAGCTAAATGAATCAACCTGTCTAAACATTTTTTTTTTTTTTTTAACAACAACTCTATCTAGATTCCAGCATCTTGAAACTATTGTAAAAACACAGACCAAAAAAATTAAATTAATCCCCAGTGGACTGTAAAGGTTGCTGTTAATAACACTCATCTGAACTTAAGGCTTTAAGAGTTGCACGTCTGTCAAATAAAGGAGACAGAGCAAGGAGGGGAAGCAAAGACAGCCTCGAAACAAGGAGAGCACTTTCAGCTTCAACAGGTACAAATTGCAGATGGGAAATAGACTGTTAGCAAAATAAATTATTTCCTGCCCTCTTGTAATTTTTCACAATCTGTGTGGCAAAGATTTTACTGCTGACACCATCAACATATTCTTAGCATCTGTAGTCATTTACTGTGACCTAGTGGGTAAAGCAACCCTCTACTCCAAATAACCAAACACCAGATCCTGCATAATGCAAAATGCCTTCTGCTTTCCCAAGTGTGCAATGGAATTAGAAAAACAGAATTGGTCCAAATGCTGCATTTATTTAACAAGGTGGTTATACAGAGAGCAAGCATTTATGAAGTCTCTCTTTATTTTCAAACTTCTGGCTCAATTTACACCAAAACAAATTCTAAACTGCTCCTTCAGGAAACCATTTTGCAAATGATATTCCTCCCTGAACCTCCCTAAGTGCACACAAACATACTCCCACATATCCTTATCCTTCCCTCTGTCCCCCTCTTTGCCTCCAAAACATGAAGCACTCTAATCTGTTTGTTACTGTTTATTCAAAATAGCGACAAGGAGAGTAAGGCCATTTGAGGGTAACAAAAAGAGACTCGATGTCACTTGCTCTCAAGACAAACACTTGAGAGCGGTCTGAAACCACATCGAGGCATGTTCTATTAAAAAAAAACCTCTATCTTTTGAACCCTGCCTATTTATGAGCAGACAATTCTGAGTAATGTTACACTTTGGAGCTTGAGAGAAAGTCACAAATATCATGCTTGGAAAATAGTGTCTCTAGACTAAAACTGATAAATGGCTGTTATAAGTATGTCTTTTGAAAGAGACTGTTGTGCAGACACAGCACAATCCCTAAAGAACAAGAGAAAAAAAGTCGTATGTGAAGAATAACACACACAAGGGCCTGATGTGAAGGTCACCACACTCTCATAATCATGAGAAGCCCTTTGACTGAAAGGTCATCTACCATCACTGAATTGTAGATTTAGAGTAGCCTTTAAGGAGAGTTCGACTGACCCCTCTTATTTGTTAATCATGAGAAAATTCAGATCCAGAGTTAAGCAACTTCCTCAGGATAAAACATGAGATATGTGACAGAAATAGAACAGTAACCTCAGTCCCCTGCTGTGAGCCTAGTATCCAGTCGTGAATCTTCTGTCCTTTACCAGCCCATCTCTACTCAATCAGAAGTCAGCTCAGCTACTTAGCTTTTTTTTTTTTTTGAGACAGAGTCTCGCACTGTCGCCCAGGCTGGAGTGCGGTGGCGCAATCTCAGCTCACTGCAAGCTCCGCCTCCCGGGTTCATGCCATTCTCCTGCCTCAGTCTCCCCAGTAGCTGGGACTACAGGTGCCCACCACCACGTCCGGCTAATTTTTTGTATTTTTAGTAGAGACAGGGTTTCACCGTGTTAGCCAGGATGGTCTAGCTACTTAACTTTAATCTGGGCTTCCTAAAGACAATGCAAGTAGAAATGGTAAAATTCATTACAGAACCAACCATATTTTTACACAAAATAATCACACAAATATGTTGACAAAAGTAATAATTATAGGCAACAAGGTTCATATATATTGTTCTTAAGATGAAAAGGATCTAAAAGCATTTGAACTGTAGTGAATTTCTAACCAAAAATGAAATCAGTAGAATACTGGCCATGATAACTGATCTTTCTTCCAGCTGCCCTTGTTTGATTAGAGACACTTTCTAGAACTTTGATGTTTAAGGAAGATGGAAATGCTCACTCAGGTGTCCGGCACAAGGTAACCTTGTGAGAAGGCATTTGAGAATAATTAAATTTTTTTTTAATACCCTGTTTGCTGTTACTTCAGCTGATTTGAACAAAAATGTGTTGTCTTGAACTCTCTGGTCCCTGGGGAGTGACCGGATCTACCTTACTCTCGCGATTAACTTAATCAGTCACATATGAAAGCCTTAGAAAAACAGTGACGTCCCCCTCTGCTACACTACATCAAGCAGCCACATGTTGTCCCACTGTAGACAGACTGTCACTTTCACTGTAGAAGCTGTCATAGGATGGAAAAAGTTATCTGAGTGCTTGACAGCCAGACAGCCCGTTTTGGGGAAGAACACAAAGGTCAAAACCCTTGCCTGGAGTTCAAATATTTTTCTGTTAGAATAACAATCCTGACTGAACTGTCAGTGTTTTGAGTATATTTTCCTTAGTTCAGGTTTTTTAATAAGTGGTTAGTCATTCATTTCTGGGACAAAAAAGAGACCCAGTTTTCTAAGAAGTTTCTTCTTGCATCAACAAACTTTCCATGTTTACAAAAGAGTTACAGATGATTTGAATATCTAGATCAAAGATATTCCTGAAGATGAGATGTGTATGAGGCAGGAGGTAGAAGCCCTCCTGGTAACAACCATCTCTTTAGAAGTCATTAAGAATATGGAGGTTTGAATGAGCAAGTCTCTGAATCAAAGCTCAAACACTTTGTTGTAGCCACAGAAAAATGACACTTTGAAATATAAACGATTAGTAAAATAAGAACCATCAAATGAAATTATACTTTTTATATCAAGATTAATTTCAGTTTATTTCTTCAACAATAAGTTTTTATGTCAACAACTAGGAGAATCGAAAGACAAAACCTGGAAAACTTATAAGTATGCTATGTAAACAAAAGAAATAGAGAAAGTGAATCAAATTAAACAGACTTCACCTTATTTATTATTCCTCATGAAAACCTTTTATGTGTGACTTGTGATTAAAGGGAAAGTGAATATTTATCACAATGGTATTTTAATACCATTGCTTACATAAAACTAGCATGGGGATGGATTGATCATCTAAGGTTCATAGAAAAGACCCATGCCCATGGTAGAGGTCAATTCCATCACAGCAAATACCATCGTAAGCCCAGTCAACAACATTCTTTAAATAAGATTTCTCAATTTTTAGAAAATCTAACTAACTAAATAGGATCTGAGCAGTTTGGAGTTTTTCCTTTCACTTGCCTTTATTGTGACTGAATTATAGCATCTTGTTCTGTGTGACAATTTTTTAAATATCTACAAGGTCCAGAACATTGTGCTAAGTATAGGAGATGAGTTTAAAGAGTAGATTATGAATAAGCAGGGGCACCTCAACAGGGTTTGTTGATTGAGGCTGAAAGTAGTTGTACAGAGCTGCGAGGGACAAAAGCCAGGACAGTAAGGAAGCCAGGGAACAAGACTGAGGGCATGCAAAGCCTGCATTGAATAAGGAACTACCTGAAACCCTGTGGTGCTTTCTCAGCTGCTTTCACATCCGTGCAATATTGCTGTCAACCTAAAAGAAGCCTCAGCTGGGCACAGTGGCTCATACCTGTAATCCCAGCACTTTGGGAGGCCGAGGCAGGCGGATCATGAGGTCAGGAATTCAAGACCAGCCTGGCTAACACAGTGAAACGCCATCTCTACTAAAAATACAAAAATTAGCCAGGCATGGTGGCACATGCCTGTAATCTCAGCTAGTTGAGAGGCTGAGGGAGAATTGCTTGAACCTGGGAGGCAGAGGCTGCAGTGAGCTGAGATCATGTCACTGCACTCCAGTCTGGGTGACAGAGTGAGACTCTGTCTCAGAAAAAAAAAAAAAAAAAGGAAGCCTCACCCATTCTGAGAGCTGCAGAATAGACAGGATGAGGGCCTGCCACGCTGCTGGGATAAAGTTTAATGGACTCCCTTCTAGCCTGCTACCTGTTTCTAGGACAGATTGGCATGAGGGGTGATTTTACTGCTTTTCTTTATGGGCCTTAAGTGGATGGAAATGAGTTAATCATAATCCTTGCATGTTCCTCTTTTACCTATTTATCTCTGTCTGATTACTTTCATAATGGCATGAAATACCATTTCTAGGCAGATTTGACTTTGTGATATAAACTTCTTAGCTACCTTTAAAAGACCAGAGATGAAAATCAGTGTCCAATCAGGGTCAATGGATACTAACTAGACCTAGGATAAAGTTGCCAAATTTAGCAAGTAACAATTCAGGATGCCCTATTACATGGTAAACAGTATTTTTTAGTATAAATATATTCCATTCAATATTTGGTACATGCTTATATTTAGAAAATTACTCACTGTTTATCTGAAATTCAAATTTAACTGACTGTCCTGTATTTATCTGGCAACCATAGTTTAGGGCTTCAGAAAGTCTAAAACAGCATCACATTTACCTCTCATTGTTTGCCACTGATTTTATATGTAAAACAAAAGAATTGTCTTCCATTATACTCATCAACCTAATTATGTCAAAATAGCATAATTCAATGTATACAAGGCACAAGAAAGAACCAGAATACTAGACAAAGCTAAACATTTTCCATTTCCAAACACTTTTTCTACCTAGCTAAAAAGGTGACTCTTACAACAGTTTAAAACTAATGTTGACAAAATGTCTTATTCTCTTATTCGCACCTGTAGGATTTTGCTTTGAGATTCAAAATCATTTTAAACGTAAGTGGACACACTGTTAAAAGTATTTACTACATTTGAATTAGACACAGTCACCCACACACATAAAAAGATAACTCTATGGTTTACACAGCAAAGATTAGTCAAAAGATAATTTAAACATATAATTCTGAAAATCAGATCAAATTACTAGTTCAAAGACTTGTATCCCCAAAGTTACCTGAAGAAAGAATAGAGATAATAAATGTAGATAAATCTTGACATTATGTCAGAAGCACTAGGGCTCCAACATCTACCACTAATACCAAAAAAGAAAAATGCCAAACTGAACTCCTTGCTATGTAAGAAGCAAAGAGGTTAAAAACAAAAACAAAAACAAAACTTCACCTATGAAAAGAAAAGAACGATAAAGAACTGTATTTCTGTATGAAGTAAGAACGTTCTGAAACAAAAGATCCCAAATCTTGTATTCACACCATCCTGACACTGAGAAACTCTTATTATGGATACCGTCTCTTCTCCAAGCAAGACACTCCCAATACTTTGCCTGATTTACTACCTAAAACAAGGCTAAGAAGGGACAAATGGCACAGCCTAGATCTCCAAATGTCAGGATGACAAATGTTATTTCTCTATTTCAAAGGACAAATCATCGATGCAGAGAATAACAAAATTTCAAAAGCACTCTGGCATGGTATCCTGAGAGGAAATTAAAGTAAAACAGTAAATCCTATCTTGAAGTAAAAGCCTGTATCACAGTCCTGACATGAGATACAAAGCAAAGCCAGTGGGACACTCAAACAGAAAGTGGAGAAAATAACTTTCCTTCATGGCAGCTAAGTCCTATACAAACAGTGCACGACTTAGGTGAAAGGTAGGTTAAAGAAGTACCATTTAAGCCAAGAGGTAGAATTTTTCTAGAATGAGATCATTATTTTCCAAATAGAAGATGCTGCCTCCTAGTCATGTGACATTAACTTTTAGCAAGCTAATAAAGCTTCCTTTGCCTCAGTTTCTTAATCTATATGTGAGAAAATAGTATTTATTTTATAATAAAGTTGTTATAGGAATTAAATGAGTATTTGTAGGTACTTAGTGTCTGACACATAGAACACACTAAAAAGAGTTGGCTATATCAAGAAATCCTGGACATAAAGAATACCAAGGAGTCCAGAGTCCTGGTTATTAGCAATAAAAATAATTATCACATAAGCTAACTCTGTGGCATAGCACTTTACAGAATATTCATATGTATGACCTCATTTGATCCTTTTGACCTCCCTGTGAGAGGTGTATTATTGACCTCATGTTATTAAGAAGTCAAGAGACTGTCCCAAGATTGGGTGCCTAATACAGGTAAATAATAGCAGCAGCTGAGGTGTTTTTTGTTTGCTTGTTTTTTGGTAACTTATTAATCTTTGGATTCACTTTTAATTTGGTGGTTTATACAGGTTCCACATTCTTGTTTGACCTAGTTTTTTCTCCTCTTTACCCCTCCCTAGCACTGCAAGAAACATGCAGGATAACGAAAATGCAAATTTAAACATGCCAAGTTTTTCCACCTGACTTTGGCAGAGTCATAAGACCATAACCGAACTGTTAGGGCACTTTTCTAAATTAAGCAACAAAAAATAGTTCCATCTTCCTCTGTCAGTCATTTCCCCACCCCAGCATAATTACAAGGTTTTCTCCTATGAATACCAGTTTTTAAAATCATTTATGTGACTGTGTATAGCTCAGCTATGAGACAAACGAAAATTTTGATAAATGCAAGTAATTGATGTTAATTTACATATTCCCCAATGATTGCCATTGGTTTAGGGTAAACAGTCTGAGATTCTCTGCTGCATCTTAAATAATCAGAGATGACAGCGCCTACATGGAACAGGTTAAAAGGTCTTTTTAGGATAGAGATAAATAATCTAAAGAGCCTAAGAAAAGCAGCAGCAAAGGCCCATGCAAACCAAAGGACTCCATTACAATGAGCAAATGAGCAAATGAGCAAAAGGCTTAGGCAATACATTTTTTGAAAAATTCAGTGAAAAAGCTTATTTGCTCATTTATAAATATTAATTAACCCCTAACATATGCCAGGCATTGCACTGAGTGTTGTAGATTCTGTGGGGAGAAAACAAAGACCTGGTCCTGTTCCATGGGTGCGTACAGTAAGGTTAGATCTAGTCTGGGAGGGCAAGGAGAATATCTCTGTACAAGTGACAATTGTGCTAAGCTATGAAGTGATATTAACTATGAATAAAATTGGCAGGACAATATTCAAAAAACGTGTGGCTAAAGGGATGGAAAGTAACTGAAGTACGAGGAGAATGTAGAAGTGTAATGACAGATGAGACTGGAGAGATAGCAGGGACAAGAGCTGCCATGGTTCATTAGGTGACACTAATGACTTTTTTTCATTCTAAAAGAATGGGGAGGTTTTAAGCAAGAGCAGGGGAAGGGGTGAGCTGAACTGGCATTAACAGTCCTTGGAAAGTTTGTTCCAGTAATTATGTGGATAAACTATACAGGAGGTTATTGCAGTAGAGAAATGATAATAGCTTAGAGGAGAATGGATGAAATGAAAGGAGTTGGTTATATACAGGATATAAAATTGTCAGGACTGGGTGATGAATTAGATATAAACTTATTTGATGATGTATGTCCAACACTAAGAACGATGTCTGGTACATAACTGCACCTAATATTTGTGGAATAAATTTTAAATGAGTAAATACAAGAATGAGGGAAATGAGGTCTCAAAAATGACTGCTGAGATTCTAGGTAGCATGTCTTAGAGAAATGATGATTCCACGGCAAAGATAAAACAACCAAGAAGAAGGTCAAGATTGAGGTAACAGGTCCATTAGTTTAATTTTAATCTCTTGATCTTGAAGTGTCTTTAAGTCACCTAATAGAGCAGTCAAGAAAGAGAATGCATACCCTGGAGCCAAAAAGAGTGGTTTCAACCAAAAATATGAATTTGTGAGTCACTTATTTATAAGAAGTGATTAAAGCCTTAAGCATAAATACTATTGCCTAGGGAGAGACTACAGAGTGAGAAGATGAGAGGATTCTGGAACAAGCTTAGAGAAGCTCTACAATCCAGGAAAAATGTGGTGAAGGAGTCTGCAAAGAAGAAGCACCCAGAGAATTTGGGTACAAATAGGAAAGGTTTATATTGTGAAAAGCAAGCTAAGAGACTGGGTCAAGAAGAGACAGTGACTAAGTGTTGAATGCAATTCAAAGTCACGTATGAAAGACCAAAAAACATTCTTGGGGTTTAGCTATAAAAAACATTGATGAGTTTAGAAAGAGCTGTTTCAGTAGAGGTATGGGAGTAGAGGCTGATGACAGGTGACTGGATGAGTGTTAAGTGATAACATTGGGACTTTGTATAAAAGCAAGTGGAAAAGAAAAATAGTATAGTAGCTAAACAGGAATAAGGGAAGAGGTCAAATAACCAAAATATAAGTCAAAGAGAAGCATTCTGTTGGCAAGAAGAGGTTGACTACACATAAGAGAGAAGAGATAATCAAATGTGAAAGGTTTCTGAAAAAGTCAACTACTCTGAGCAATGTTAGTATTAGAAATGCTCTTAGCAGGAGTCTTTAGCAGATTTGAGATATCAAAATATGATGATGGACAGAATGACCAAGAAAGAATCTAGAAAATAACTGAAAGGAACCTCTCCTGAAATAACTTACATCAGATTAGGTATTTCACAATATTAGAGGAGAAATACCTTTTGAAATTTTTGAAAATTTTTCCCTTAAGAAAAAAACCTTTAAACTTATAGACCATCTCCATATACCTTTCATATGAGTGGAGATTAAGAGTGAGTGGTATATTAATCAGCTCAGGCTGCCATAGCGGATTAGCATAGACTGGATGGCTTAAACAATAACAAAATTTATTTTTCAAGGTTCTGGAAGCTGGAAAGTTCAAGATCAGGGTGCAAGCAAGGTAGATGTCATTCTGAGACCTCTCTTCTTGGTTTATAGGTGGCTACCATCTCACTGTGTGTTCATGTGAGCTCATTTTTGCACACACATGGGTAGAAAAAAGTTAGCTCTCTGGTGTATCTTCTTATAAGTAACACAAATTCTATCAGATCAAGGCTCTACTCCTCTGACCTCACTTAACCTTAATTACTTCCATAAAAGTCCTATATCTCCAAATACTACTACATTGGGGGTTAGGACTTCAACATATTAATGTTATAGGGGACACAAACATTCAGTCCATTGCAAGCTGGAATAATTCTTAAAAATGGCATCCATGGGTAATATGTCCAGTACTCCAAGGACATATTCAACTGATTTGGCATTGAGAAATACAGGGTCTTTAGAAAAATTTGTTCAATATAGGGGTCTTTGCATGACTCCATTCATCTGGTCTCCCATTTAAATATATTTTTTAAATATATGTGTAATTTCTAAAGCAATTGCTGTATACGTGACTACTCTTTGTGGGAATAATGGAAAAGGCACAAGAACAGAGATTCTAGTCAGAGAAGAAAAAACAGAAATGATCACTTCTCACCCTTTTTCTCAATATTCCTGTCTTCACCATCCCACAATTCATATTTCACCAGTCTATATCTTTGGTCTTTCTCCCTCAACAACTCCTACAAAATGCTCTCAGCTCATACTAAACCTTTAGGGCATACCTACTACCTCAGCATTCACTCTACAGAACACAAGAGGCATCTGTATAGCATATCCCAGGCCTATCACCACCCCTGGGTCTATAAGTAATGCTCAAAATATATTGTCAACTACATATTCCAGGGCCCTAAACCTCTTCCTCTGCCTCCTCGATTCCTAGACCTTAGAGAACTCTAGGACATAAGGCTGCTATTTCCCTATCTTCCCCAGGCTCTATGAACAACTCCCTTCAGTGCACCATTTTGATCAATAAGGAACATTGCCCAGAAAGTCATTCAATCTCCCAAGGTGCCTAAGCCCATGGGAACCACCCACTCCCCTCCACATAACAAATAAGTGTGCCAGATCTTTTCCCACTGAGTAGTCCTTAACACATCACTGGATGTACTCACACATCCTGAAATTATCTGATCTCTTTGGTTGCTCTTTCCATGTCAATCTATGGATGGTAAAATAAAGATTTAGTCTTGATGGCATAAAGAGAAATATTCTCAAGCATCCAGCCTGAGCCTCCTGTTGCAGCTTAGTTTAACAAAGAATCCTGCATTGGGAAATTGAGTATGAGGACTCAAGGGGGATTTGCCTTTGTCATTGCCTATTGTGCGTCTGTCTTCATCAGAGCCTCCTGAAGAAGAGTGGCTTTCCCTAGGCAGGATTCAGGCATTGCTGGATTCCCTGGGATAATATCAAGAAGTCTCAGTTTATCACGTGAAAAAAAATTAGCATTTGCTAAGATTTTAAATTATAGTTTTAAATATTTTAATGATAAAAGGGAAGTGAAATATGCCCAAGCCCCAGAAATTGAGTGTCAGCATAATAAGGAAATGGGCCTAGAATTATTATCTCATTCAATAAATTAGTTCAAAGGAAAGAAGCTGTAAACTAAAAGTTCCTTGATCATGAAAAATGTAACTACTGTGTAATACACCCCAATACTTACTGCTCTATCTCCTGCCCTTTTAACTAATTGCAAGAAAATCAAGGGCAGGAGTTCTGAGGTTGATTCTGAAATCATTTTGTGGTAATTTAAAGTAATTGGGATTTTTCATGACAGTTGCTATAAAGAATATATAGCTTTGCTATTTCTTGTGACAGTTCTTTGAATTACACCTGCAGAAAAAGAAGTATGAGGCATTGCTGTTAATTTACAGCAATACACCCATTCCACCATCACGGGGTTAGCATTACAAATGAGCAAAGGACAAAAACAGCCTCTGGGTAAAATGAGAACTGCCTGTGAGGGTTCTTACCCAGTCCAGTCTTGTTTCTACCCAAAGGCACATCCATACAGACTCTAATACAGCCCTCTGAAGCCAATCTGCATCTTGGAGCCAAATGCCAACTCATTTGGAATCCTAAGTGCTAAGTGAAATGTTTAAAACATGCAAGAATCTTAATTAGTAAAGGATCAGAGGAAAAAAATAAGTGTTCTATTAATAATTAGATAAACTTGAAGCATAATGACAAGTGATCTGACGCCCTGTCTCTGCGATGCTTGCTGGGGGTAAAGCTTGTCAGTTGCTGCCTCCTTAGCACAAATTGCATTTGATCTCAGGAAGGGCTCTTAAGAGCAAAAGAGTATAAAGATGTTTTCAGTATCTCCTCTTCCTTTTAGTGTCCCTGCTGTGTGAACCCCACCATAATTAGAAGCTGGATTTTAGTGGGATGCATTGAGTGTTCAATTAGGTTTCTTTTCTTCCTAGCAGTCCTGTTTTAATATGAATGAACACAAAGTCAATTATCATTCAGAAGCATGCTTTGAGTTGCGCTGACATTCTTCGTACATGTTTGACAACTATCACCCCGAGACATTGTCCTTAATTCAGATGGGGGTGGGGAGGAAGAATGGCCTAAATTTCTGTTTGAATACAACTAAAAGCATGATGCCTTTTGCTCTCAAAATAGAATGATAGACCAAAGGCATGCTATTCAAAGTATGCTTCTCAGGCCTTTAAAAATCACAATCTGGGGACTGAACCAGACTCTGCATTTTAACAAGGTCCTGGGTGATTTATATACACATTAAAGCTTGAACACCAATGACATGAAGTTATCAAAATATCTTTAGTAATATATAATATCTGGGAGGAAAACATTGTGTCTTTGATTTGTTTCTTCACCAAAACTTTATTCTAAACTGTAGATTTTCAGCAATACTCAAAGAAATAAATCAGAATAGAACTGTCATGATAGACATCAATAAGGCCCACTAAAACTTTCAAGTCTCTCATTTAAGGTATGTGGAAAGATTGCATTTCCTTGCCTCCTTAGCTTGAGTATAGCTGGGTAGCTTGCTTTGGTCAGTGAAATGAGAATGAAAGGGACATGTGCCCCTTCCATGTGAAAGCATTTAGGAATTGGTACACCATTCCCCATGCTCTCACTTCTACTGCCAATGTGTTCATGGAAGTTTATGTTGATGTGGAAGTGCTGTAACATGGAAAAAAAAAAGAAAGAAAAAGTGGTGCCATTTTTTGGCTCCTTGACAAAAAAGCTAATATAAAGTGTAGAATCTTAACAATGTTCAAAGAAATAAATTAGAAAGTAATTCTGCCAACAAATGGAGGACAGCTGCCTCAAGAGTGACGCCTTGACCCTCAGGGTGTTTTAAGTGAATGAGACATAAGCCTCTGAAATGTTGGAGTTTTGTTAGTGCAGCATAACCTCACCTCTCCTGACTGATACAATTGGCAATGTATAAATAAAATGAAGTAGAGAAAAGCAACCTTTACCCATTGAAAAATAGAGGGCTAAGGAGCTTTTTATAGGCATAGTCCAGCCTCTCCATAAAAGCATCCATGCGTCATAATATCTAGTATAACTTGAAAATTTCCTTCAAATCTGGGATGGCACAGCTCCATAATACAATATAATATCTTGATTTAAAGCCTGTTAGAAATAGGACAATCATTCTTTCTTGGTTTAGGGAAGAATGAAGAGGCTGTAATACAATTCAGAACCTTCTCTTTTTCTTAAAAATACCCAAATATACTACTTTGTATTCATTGCAAGTTTACCCATCTGTTTCTGATGTGCTTAAAAGCTTCCAGAGGTTTTCTATAAAGCAAGGATGTCACTGGAGACTATGCTTTTCCTACAGAACATGAATATATATGTTTACTAAGAGTACAGTTATACATACTAGTTTTTATTGATTACTCATTAACCACCACTCATTGACTGTTACCAGAAGCTGAAGTGGACCTGAAGCTTACCCTCATTTTTCAAAGCACTAAATAGTACTGTACCATAGTTAATGATACCAACCATGCTTCTGATGGTGTCACTGAAATAGAGCTGGGTTCAAAAAATCCAATCTAGGATTTAAGACATTTCACACACAAGGACACTAGGTACCCTTGTCAGAGGTTTAACTGATATTATGGTGGGAATAATTCAAATGCTTAACAAAATGCTGTGTTTGTATTCTTTTCTAAATACTTGTAGCTAGAGGATGCCATACTCCAATTAAGACATGTATGTGGTAATAGAAAAGGATCCATTCAGGTATCTGTTCCATGAGGCAAAGACATTTGATGGAGAAATGTTGATATAAGTAAAAATACATATATACATATATATACACATATACTGACATAATAACATAAAGGAAGTAGTTATTGAACAAAAAATATGTCATGAGCTTAAACAGATTTGAACGTGAAATAATTCATGCTCATCTTTGATGAAATAATAATGGTATCTTTAAGAAAAAGGGGCATAATTATTTGATTCAATTCTTGTGTTCAAATTTTCCCTGGCCAATACAACAGAAAAGTATTAAACACAAATCAAGAAAATTTATTTTAGATGGGATAATGGTATTATATTTTAAAAGAAAAGACTACTTTTTAACCATATCCTGAAACATTTTTAAATGAAATAATTATGGTGTCTGGGCTTTGCTTCACCATAATATGAGTAGAAGACGGACGAAGTAAGTGTCTATACAGATAAAATAAGATTTGTCAATGATGATAATTACTGAGACTGGGTGACGAGTACGTCAGATATGTTATACTATTATCTCTACTCCTATAAATGTTTACAAATTTCCATAATAAATATTTAAGAGATTTTTAAAGAAAAAAGGTCTATAAATTAGTAGCTTGCCAATGCAAGCTCCATAACTTGCAGATCACAGCATGTCAAGGAAAAAATGCTGTATTTGTAAAAGTGTAGAAAAAGGTAAAAGCGCACACAAGCAAACCCAGTCTCCTTATTACTTTTCCTGCCTACTCTGCACACGGGGTTGTTACTGATTAAGTCTAATCAAATGCACTAACTGACATTTGGTAGCTAGACATTTCAAAGGAACATCCATTTACAGAGACAAAGGAATAGTTTTTCCATTGAGTATTTCAAGCTTGTCGCTTTGAGTTGCCTTACCCTGTGTGTCCTTCTGGTGTGCCCCAACAGCAAAACTGGCTCTCCAATTAAGCATGTCTGTTTTTTGTTCTTTTTTAATTCCAAACGAGTCGTCATCTTCTTTAAATTTAATTGTCATGTATTACAAGTCTAATTTTCTAAACATTCTCATACTTACCTAAACTTCCTTGAGCTTCCAAAGTGAATTAGATATACTTCAAATTAGATATACTTCAAATTTTGTCTTAATCATGATTCTCTTTGAAAAATAAGATTCCATGGCTCTGTGGAAGTTTCTTTATTCTCTCATGGGAATTTACAGAAGAGCTAACGTAAGGCAGGGTAGAGGGGAAACGTTCTTTAAAACTTTGTAAATCTACAATAACCAGAAGATTCCAAAATAGTTTACAGACTAGGATTTTACCAATTTTGATCACAAAAATCTACAGCAATGTACAGTTGCAAGATTATATTGCACCTTCTTCTAGTAATTATGTTTTCTAAAATGAATAGAATGCTAAAAGAATTTGGACACAGAAATCATTAATAAGATTAAGTTAAGAAAAGTAAATGAGTCATAGAAATCACTTAAATAAGCTAGTGTCTTCCATCATGTAAAACCTATAGATAAGTACTAAAAATAATTAATTTAATAAATGTCTGCTAATGTCCTTTGTCTACTTTTTAATAAGATTATTTGCTTTTTAGTTTTTGAGTTGTTTGAGTTCCTTGTAGATTGCAGATATTAGCCCTTTGTTGGATATATTAGTTTGCAAATATCTTTTCTCATTCTGTAGGTTGTCTGTTTAAACTGTTATTTCTTTTGCTGTGGAGAAACTTTTCAGTTTCAGTAAGTATTATTTGTCTATTTTTGCTGTTGTGCATTTGCTTTTGAGTCTTAGTCAAAATTTGCCTAGGCCAATGTCCAGAAAAGCTTTACAAAGGTTTTCTTCTAGGATGTTTATAGTTTTAGGTTTTACATTTAAGTCTTTAATCCATCTTAATTGCTCTATACAGTGAGAAATAGGGGTTCAACTTCATTATTCTGTATATGGCTATCCATTTTTCCCCAGCACCATTTATTGAATAGGGAGTCCTTTCCCCACTGTATATTTTTGTTGACTTTGTCGAAGATTCAGTTGGCTATAGGTATGTGGCTTTATTTGAATTATCTGCCCTGTTCCATGGATCTATGTGCCTATTTTTATACCAGTACCAAGCTACGTTGGTTACTACAGCTTTCTAGTATAAGTTGAAGTCGGGTAATATGATTCCTTCATCTTTGTTATTTCTGCTTAGGATTGCTTTGGCTATTTGGGCTCAAAAGACAACACACAAGCAGCCAACAAATACATGAAAAAGTAATGAACATCACTAATCAGAGAAATGCAAATTAAAACCAAAATGAGATACCATCTCATACCAATCAGAACAGCTATTACTGAGACATCAAAAAACCATAGATGTTGATGAGAATGCACAGAAAAGGGAACACGTATATACTGTTTTGGGGAATGTAAATTTATACAACTTCTATGGAAAACAGTATGGAGATTTCTCAAAGAACTAAAAATGTAACTCTATTAGGCCCAGCAACCCCCTACTAGGTATCTACTCAAAGGAAAAGAAATCATCGTAACAAAAAGACATCCGCACTCCTATGTTCGTTGAAGCACTATTCACAATAGCAAAACCATGGAATCAGCCTAAGAGTCCCTCAATGGATGACTGGATAAAGAATATGTGATATAGACATACCATAGAGTACAATGCAGCAACAAAAAGAATAAAATCATGTCCTTTGCAGAAACATGGATGAGGCTAGAGGCCATCATCCAAAGTGAAATAACTCAGAAACACAATATTAAATACTACATGTTCTCCCTTATAAGAGGGAGCTAAATAATGGTTACACATGGACATACAGAAGGAAATAACAGACAATGGGGACTTCACAAGGGAAGAGGTATGGTTGGGAGGGTGAGTGCTGAAACATTATCTATTGGGTATAATGTTCACTATTCAAGTGATAGGCACACTAGACCAAGGCTCACCATTATTCAACATATCTATGTAACAAATGTGCATGTGAACCTATAAAAATTAAATAAAATATTTATATGATTTATATATAGAAAGAGTCATCAAGAAAGGAGTTTTCTCATTCGCCAAAGAAGTCTGCAATATTTTCTAACCATCTAAAGATCATCTGCATGGAAGTGTAAATTGGTACAACCACCTCAGAAAATTCTTTGGCAAAATCTACAAATGCTGAAAACATGCCTATCTTATTACCAAACACTTCTCCTTCTAAGTATATACCCAACAAAAATAAACACATTTATTCACCAAAATACATATACTAGAATGTTCAGAGTAGTACTTTCATAATAGCTCCAAGCTGGAAACTCTCCAAACAGTTATAATCAGTATAACACATAAATTGTGGAATATGCAGTCTCAAGAACAGAATCCCCTGGGAAGAAACCATCAATCTCACTGTTATCAACAAAAAATGCTGATAAGCTGGTATAAACCTCTCTGAATACTGTCCCTTAATTACAAGGCAATACTCTGAGTCAATGTTTTATGACTTTACTAGGGGTCAGTGCTATTTAGGTACATATTTTAATCCATTAGGACAGAAGTCTAATTCTAGACCTGTTGGAATTAGTCCTCACGGCACAAGTTAGCCCATTTTAAGCCCCTCCCATATTGCCTCCTGACATGAATATGATTGGAGATTAATATTAAAGTGTCATTTCCAGGAAATCCCTGGAAATTTCCAAATCTGTAAACCACAAATAGTAATACATTAAATCACTGACCACCCTAGAGATCTTAGCAACATTGATTTCCAAATGGTCAGGCAGAAAAGATCTGAAGCAATGGGATATGGGATTATATGAGGAAGTAGAGTGTGTGCTAGAGAGAGTAACCCTAATCCACAGCTAGAGAGCATGTACTTTGCAGGCCAGCAAGATGTAACAGCTGCACATGGAGTCTCTAAGTCTCTACTCCTGGATTTGGTTTAGCTTCCTACAAGCTTATTCTACAAGTCCATTCTTTACTTTCATGATACTACCTGTTCTCAGAAATATATGTGTATCATACATCTACACATTTATATAACTATTATAAGCACATGTGTCTTACGTCAGTTGGTACATTTACTGTCCAGGCTACTCACAACTAGACCAGTCTCTTGTCTTCTTTTTTGAGACAGTCTTGCTCTGTTGAGGCTGGAGTAGGGCAGTGGCGTGATCTCAGCTCACTGCAATCTCCAGCTCCCAGGTTCGTGTGATTCTTCTGCCTCCACCACCTGTAGACCTGTCAGATGGACAGATTTAACTAGTCCATCAGGAGTTGAGAAATTTCTACTTTTCTCAGTTTTTTTTGTGTGTAGATATTAGAAGGACACAAAAATGTCTGGTTCCTTTTTTCTTATTACCGTAACATTTATTTTGACCTTTTTGTCAAAATAAACACGGCTTTAGTAGCATTAGATGTATTAATTGTTAAACATATACATAAGTACAGAAAACTTTTAAAAGTTATTCTGATTTATGAGGGCGAAAATCATCCATTGAAATTTGCTTTCTCCCCAAACTTCACTGAAACCAGAGTAAAAGCATTTTTTTTTTTTTTAAGACTTAAACACTTAACGACAGAGTGAAGAGGACAGCAATGAAACAGTGGATGGTTCAAAGGAGATGAGTGTGTAGTAACTGACTTGGTGATAGAAGAAAGCTAAGTCCCAAGCCAACAGAGGAGAAAATTTTGAAACAGCCTTATTTAGACCATAGAAGTCCTGCAAGTTCAGGATCTTGTATCATTCAGTAGCTCTGGAACCAGAGAAGAACTAAGGAAATGGGACTATAACCAAAAGGACTATAGAAAAACTGTGAAGTAGTAGATTGGTAATTAGATCTTCAAATCCATGTTTCTGGGCAACTTCCCTCACCCCAGCTGAGCATAAATTTCTGGATATAATATCTGAGGCTCTCTGGCTGGAGGGATGCTATGCACAGTTGAAAATGTAAGTATCTATTTATAATTTCAAACTGTGTGTGTGTATTCATTCCCAATTGCAAAAGCAAAAATAACTTCACTTCCATAATCCCAACAACTGATGGAAGGCTTTTTTCTACATAATCTGACTATCACAAGAGGAAAAAACCAGAGATATTGTCATTAGAGATTGCCCCCACAAACAGCCCACTCAAGTCTCCCTACAATAAAGCATAATGTTAACAAGGCCTACACATGGTGTGAGAAAGGGGGGATGGTCATCTTAATCATTAGCAGATACTCAAGGATGATCAGACATCTGAGGAAAAGCTCTAACCTGGAAGGTAGAAATTAAACTAACTTACATTTAAGAATGACTTTAAGAAAACAGGAGGAAACTTGACAGGAGAAGAAAACCTTAAATTGTTATTTTCATTAACATTCTCAAAGAAATGAAAGAAGATACTGCAGCACAAATTGGACACTACAAAAAGAAGATCCAAGTTTTCTCATTGTTCAATTCCCACCTATGAGTGAGAACATGCGGTGTTTGGTTTTCTGTCCTTGCGATAGTTTGCTCAGAATGATGGTTTCCAGCTTCACCCATGTCCCTACAGAAGACATGAACTCATCCTTTTTTATGACTGCATAGTAACACTTGGACACAGGGTAGGGAATATCACACACCGGGACCTGTCATGGGGTCGGGGAAGCTGGGAGAGATAACATTAGGAGAAACACCTAACGTAAATGACGAGTTAATGGGTGCAGCACACCAACATGGCACATGTTGTTACATATGTAACAAACCTGTATATTGTGTACATGTACCTTAGAACTTAAAGCATAATGTAAATAAATAATAAATAAATAAAAAGATCCAGTAGGAAAAAAAGTACTCATAAACATTTTAAAAAGCATGATGGCTGAAATGAAAACGCAATGTAAGTATTAGTAGGTCAAGAAGAGGAAACTTTTCTACAAAGTAGAAAAAAGATCAATAAATGAAAAAATAGCTTCAAAAGGTAAGATAATTAGGAGGAACAGTTCCTGAGATACTGCATCCAAATAAGTTTTCTAAACAGAGAGAACAAAGAAAGTGGAAGAAAGGAAATGACCAACATCATTCAACCTAAAAAGCCAGATTGAAATAGCGCACCGAGTGCCCAGCATGGCAGATCAAAAGATACTTACTCTAAAGCATAACTTGTTTTTTTTTCAGAAAAATGATGACAAAGAAAATTCTACTTGTTAGCAGAACCGTGAGAAGGAATGGGGAAGAGTCCATTATATGGACAATATGAGGAATCAGAATGGCTTTGCACTTCTCAATAGCAACCCTGAAAGCAAGATGACTGAGGAAATACCTCAAAATTCAAAAGGATTTTTGAATCCTTTTGTAAATAATTTGTAAAATACTATACTGAGCCAAATTATCTGTCAAGTAAAGACATTTCAGAAATACATTCTAAAAGTATATATTCCACCCACTCATTCACAAAAAGCTACTAAAGGGTATATACTACTAAAATAAGAAAGAGTAAGTAAGCAAACAAGAAGACTTGAGTATTAGAAAACAGAAGCCCAGGAAAGAGGCAAAAGGCCAGAAAAAATCCTCAAGATAGAGAAGAGAAAAATCCCAGGCTGTCAGTCATGCACAGACCTGTACGACAAGCAGCAGAGGCTGGAAAAGTATCACTCAAGAGACAGATGTCAAACAGTCCTAATTAAATAGTTCTATTTTCCCTAAGGACAGGTGCTAGGATCAGGCTAGCAGAGATTCTTACACGTTTGCCTTGTTAGCCTTGATTACATGCTGATGACTCTCCCACTCTCCTCTAAATGCCATGTTCTGAAGCAGCCAACTTCACTCATTTCACAAAACGTTTTGTCTTTGGATAAACTTGAGACCTGCAAAGCAAGCTGGCAACCTTAAAAGAAAACAGAACGTAGTCTTCTCTCTGACTACATTGCTATATGGTATTCAATATCAGTCCTGCTGGATACCCTGATTGCTGTGAGGGCCTCAGTCAGAACTTTGTAGGCTGACTTCTCCAAGAAGGTACTCTCGGAAACAGTAAGAGTGCCTGAAGCCAATGAATCAGAGACTGCTCACTTTATCTTCTCCTGGGAGTCTTCATCTAAAGGTAATAGATTTGTGCTCACTGCTCAGTTTTTCCACACCAAGCAATATATTGTTTAGAGAATACACATAGAAAGTAAATCATTTTCTAAAGCCAAGGAATGAGTCAGGCAAAAGACAGATAGTGGCTACCTGGAAAAGAGAGGACAGGATGAGAGCATCCTGAGAGATGCATTTGGAGAAGGACATGATGCTCAGTGGGCACACAAGCCTTTCAGTAATTTAAATATATATATGGTGTGTGCATATGTATGTTGACATGGTTTTGCTCTGTATCCCCACCCAAATCTCATGTCGAACTATAGTCCCCACGTGAAGGTGTGCCCTGGTGGGAGATGATTGGATGAAGAGGGTGGTTTCACCCATAATGTTCTCATAACGAGTGAGTTCTCACTGAGATTTGATGGCTTAAAAGTACGTAGCTTTCTTCTTTCTCTCTCCTGCCACCACATGAATAAGGCTTACCTTTTGCCTTTCATCATGATTGCAAGTTTCCTGAGGCTTCTCAGTCATGCTTCCTGTTAAGCCTGTAGAACTGTGAGTCAATTAAAACTTTTCTTCTTAAATTACCCAGTCTCGGGTAGTTCTTTATAGCAGTGTGAGAATGGACTAATGTATGTGAGTGTATGTAGATATATATGTTTATTATACTTTTCTATGTGTTAAATTTTACAACATTAAAACAAGTGGAAATCATTTATAATCCAATCACACATATAATCCCTTTTATCACAATAGTGTTTCTATGTGTGTTTGTGAGTGTGACATTCTTAATCCATTTTTTAAATTTCACAGCATATTGTGGACATTTTTGCAAAACATACCCATCTTTTTTAATGCATTATGTGAATGTTTCAAATCTTATTCAACTATTTTCAGTGGGCAACTTTCCATCTTGAAATTTCCCTTTCTAAAGTGGAAACAATGATATCTGTTCCTTTTCCCTGTGCTCAGGAATAAAGTAACAACCCAAAAGACAAGACTACAGAGCACTGAGAACTTGCTGAAAGGCTAGCACTCCACAGACAGCTCTGTTCCATTCATTGAGAAGATGACTTAGTTTCTTTTAAATTGTTATTTTATATCTATACATTTCTGTATCCCACTGTTTTTTTGGTTGAAAGAGTCAAGGATGTATAATCCCAATAATAAACTTCAAAATAAATCTTCTTGGAAGAAAAAACCTGTTATTTTTGTTGTATTTTAATTTTTAATTAATGTTCTTGGTATTCAAATAAGAAATGTGTAAATTAATAAAGCTCAAGATCGTCTTGTTACCATCACCACCCCAACTCCTTTATATTCCCACTACTACCCCACTAGTGAGGTAATTAGTGATCAAAGTGTGATATATATTGTTTCATATATTTCTCTATAAAATCTTCTCTTTTAAAGAAAAGAAACTACTTGCAGTACAGATTATTCCACACAACCTCTCTGGAGGCTTCTTAGCATCAGAGATAATAAGAAACCTGATACCAGCTGACACTGCTGCAGAAACAAAGGGACTGTGTAATAATCTTGTTCTTAGAAGTGCCCATGATTCTTTTCACTTTCCTTTATATATCAATCTACCCAAATCACTATGCAACTGTGCAGTTTTCTGTTAACAGATCCACAGGGCCCAATTCCTTTGACAGAGACCATTCAAATTCGTTCAGGAAATCTTTTGCAAGCAACCCTCATGAACCAACTCGAATTTCAGAATCCTTGGAACTAAGTTTCTTCCAAGGCTATACAGAAGTGGCAACTACCATCCACTCCCATGACTCCGCTGGCTTCAAATCAAACAGTCTCTTTAGAAACCCAGATACCTTTAACCAACCATCGGGGCCTATTACAAAGCACAGCATTCACAGGAAAACATCAATCTGCACTTTTTGTCAAAGAAGCACAATGTCCTTCTTGAGTGCTTGTTGAACAGCAACTGAGAAAACACTTAAAGCCCAGAATCTTGTCTATAACCTCAGTTCAAACCTCTTCCCACCCCGTGCCCCTTCTTGTTCCCAACACCCTCCTCCTGCCCCCATCCTTCCTGTAGCTTAATTGAAGAGGTTAACAGCTTACAAGAAGTAGAAAATCAAAAACAGACACAAAAATCTTTCCCAGTGACAATTAAGATGGGTCTGAAATTTTCAAACATCAATCAGGATCACACATGCAGTGGTGAGAATGAATTCACACATGTTTCTTCCCTTTATACATCAAGTGGAAAGAAAATATCACAAACTGATGTAGGAAAGGGCCAGGATTTTAAGGTTACTTCTTGAATTCTACTTCATCCAATATTTGGAAACTTTGCATCGTGAGCAAAATGAGTCATAAAGCAAAGCATGCTTATACTCTAGAATTCGGTAAATGAAAACCTAAGATTTTAACCATAAAATTTTTTAAATATATTTCCTAGAACTAAATGCAACTATTTTAAAGAAATTCAAACGTTCAAAAATAAAAATTGGAAATACAAGGCACATGTCTTTCTTTATTCATTTGCCACTGTCTTTATACCATGCCTCCTAAGTACCTGGGACTATAGGCTCACACCACGACACCCAGCTCATACCATTTTATTTTCTATTACTATATAATCAGATTGTGTTTTATTGTTTTATTATTTTATGGTTTTGTTTTGTTTTGTTTTTTTGAGACCGAATCTCATTCTGTCACCTAGGCTGGAGTGCAGTGGAGTAATCTCAGCTCACTGCAACCTCTACCTCCCAGGTTCAAGCGACTCTCCTGCCTCAGCCTCCTGAGTAGCTGGGATTACAGGCACACACCATAATGCCTA
This sequence comes from Papio anubis, assembly GCF_008728515.1. Lineage (NCBI taxonomy): Eukaryota > Metazoa > Chordata > Mammalia > Primates > Cercopithecidae > Papio > Papio anubis. The sequence continues at coordinate 111,408,744 of NC_044980.1, forward strand.
GCTAATTTTTGTATTTTTAGTAGAGACGGGGTTTCACCATGTTGGTCAGGCTGGTCTCGAACTCCTGACCTCATGATCTGCCCACCTCGGCCTCCCAAAGTATTTTATGATTTACATGGATTATTAATTATTTCTATTGCTGCCTCAGATTTATTGAATGTCACCACTGTAATAGCCTGTGGTACCATGTGAAATATGAAGCTATTAAAAATAATCAAGCAAGAATTAAGTTTAATCTTTTTATCTGTAGAAGTTCTTTTTCAGGGTATATTTTTATTTATCAATAGGAAAATAGGACATAGCTTTTGCCATTATACTATCAAAGTGAATATAGTATGTTATTGATAGTTGGTTATCCTTAATTTCGTTTTCAAATTGAAAATTTTAAGTTCCTATCATTTTTATTCAACAAATATTTCCAAAATAGCTTTTCTTTGAAAATATAAAGCACTTCTCAGAACCATTATTATCAGATCATTTTAGTTACATTCCAGTCCTTTGAAGGGAGATGAAGCTTCTACCTCTACATGTACAAGCTCTCTGAGAGCAGAGATCATGTTTTAGTCACTGACAGTACCTAGCACAGTTCTTGGCACACAGTAAGCAATCAATAATTGTGCGATGAATCAATAAAATTCAATGAATGGACATTAAAGATATCACAAGAATTAATGTAACTTTTATATATTCAAGACAGAACTAAATAGGTTTCTGATAGGATGTGGATATTCAAATCAATGTAACAATTCAGAGATTCTCTAAGGCATTTATTAATCCATGTATTCATTCATGCCTTTGTTATAAAGAGACTAATTGTTTTCTCCAACAAAACAGAGTATAGTTATCATTGCCCTCTATATAGTATAGAATAACTTATAGCCATAGGAAAATAATCTTTTTCCTTTTGCAGTGACTCAAAGAGTAAATGCAGAAATGATTGGTAACCCACCTCAATACCAAAGAAGAGTAGTAAGGTGAAAGATAGCCCCTATCCACTAGAATGTCTCTGAGACTAGGAGGAATAGAGCTCCAAATGTATCTTCTGAAAGAAGCCAATTTGTTGGAATCTCAATGCCATTTTGGTTGATAACCATGACACACATTTAGTCAGCCTCAGTCATTCAGTCTAGTGGTGAGACAGACGAGTAAATGAGTGATGTGGTAGCATTATGCACACAGTATTTGGAAGGGTATAGGGACTCCTAGCCCAGGTATTTTGTAGGTTTAGAATTGGAGAAGTCTTCCCAGAAGTGTTAACACTTACAGCTTGGCCCAGAAGCATAAGGGCATGGCAAACATCAGTGACAGAGTCTGAGATGGAAGAAGAGACACATTAAAAGCTCAGAGGCAAAGGAAAGCCATGAGCATCCAGGCAAATTGAAGTATTCAGGAGACTGGACAGAGAGGGTGAGCCAGTCAGGGTAAAACTGACGATGCTATTAACCAGGACTAGACACAGGGGTCCTCAAACATCACACCAAGGAGCATAGACTATCTTACAGGTGAAAGTGAATAAATGAGAGATTCGAAATAAGGGTACCTTATAATTGGTTTGCATTCGAGGACAAAATTTATGTGAAGAACGTATTGGAGAGGGCCAGACTGTGGGCAGATAAACTAGTTTAGGTGGTTATTGTAGTTACATAAGCAATAAATTCTGAGGACCTTAACAAATGCCTACTACTAATGTATCATTAGTCCTAGAAAACTTACCTCATTTTATTTGGAGCATCTTCCTCAATTCCTTCTCTCCTTTGCTTAAGAGTTTACTCAGATATTTGACCAAGTTATTTACTGCCCCACAGAATTGGCACTTTCTGGGATGTCCATGTACCTAAAAATTACTAGCCAGCCAGTAACTGGGATGGATATATGTATATGTATGCATAGAATCAATTTAAGTCTAAATAAGTCTCAGTTTTAAAAAACAGCATAATTACCACTCTCATGTTAATTTTTACAGTAGGCTTACTATCATCCATCCCAAACTTTATTTCATAGCATACACACTACATGATCAGGAAGCACTGCATACTATCTGATATGAAAATATAAAATGATAATTTCACCTAGCTCTTTCTACCATTAGTAGATGTTACTGATTTTGTAAATGTCCAAAATGATCATTTGAAATAAAATAATTTGTGGTCAGAAAAATAAGTAAAATAATGTGAAATACATAGTCAGAAAAATAAGAATGTATTCTTTTTAATAGCTATTAAATCATTTATTTGATTCATGAACAAATCCAGACACTAAATTATATCATATATAATAAAGTGACCTGCATACCATTGCTAAAGATATCGCTTGCTAATACAGGGAGATGTTTTATGTGGCAAATAAAACAACTAATTAAAAACCAAATGGTGACCATTACAAGATACTTATTTCCTATATCCATTTCTCACTATATATAAAATTCTGTAATTATTTTAAACAATCTGTAAGAATTACAGCCACATAGACTCAACTATAACTAGTTCTTTGTAACCACAGTGATGATTACTATGCAATCCTGAGAAAACCTATGGCAAAAACTAAGATTGAAAACCACTTTCTGAAATGTTTGAGTTATGTCTTTTATTCAAGCAGTTACTTTTTTCCTTTTACTACTTTTTAAAAACACTTTTACTTTAAAAACCAAAAAGTATGCCTTTCTCATTCTGTCCAGAGAGAGAAAGGGGAACCAAATATTTTACCATTTGGTATAATCTCAATGAAAAATAGAGGTTTATTCTCAAATAGCATGTAGGTTAATTGCATTTTGAGTCAAGAAATAAAAAACATAACTTTTCAATAGAATTATTCAACAAGTTAATAGAGGTCAGACAGAACAATGGTCACCATTCCTGGAAGCAGAAATAATAACTGCTGTTATGAAATACAAGGCCCTGACTGTTGTTTTTCTTCTCTCAAGAAAATTTATAATGATGTTTGATATTAATCTGTTTATAAAATGTCTAATAGAGAGAAGAGAGTAATAGTGAATGAGAAGTCACCGACTTTCCAGTTATGCCACCCAGGTTAAAACTCATTAACATTTTGGATTTCCTAAGTATAGAATAGTAGTCAGTGAGGGAATCACTTCCCAGAATAATCAATGCTGGAAGAGAAAAATAAATTAGAACCTCCCTAAGTTCGGAGAGAAGGGGAGAGAGGGAGAGACACGGAGTGTGCGAGAGAGAGAGGCAGAGAGCGCGAGAGCGCAAGAGGGAGAGAGGAGTTAAAAAACACTAGACATCCTTTTTTTAAAAAAAGGGGAGAGAATGAAAGGGAGATATAGAAAGTTAGAAAGAACACAGTGTGAGATTTAAAAAGAAAGAAAAAAATGAAAGGCAGAAAGTCTACCTTCTTAAACTTTTAAGTTCAGGGATACGAGTTCAGGTTTTTTACATAGGTAAACTTGTGTCATGAGGGTTTGTTGTACTGATTATTCTATCACCCACATATTAAGCCTAGTACCCATTAGTTATTTTCCTGATCCTCTCACCCTCCACCCTCCAAAAAGGTCCCGGTGTGTGTTGTTTCCTTCTATGTGTCCATGTGTTCTCATCATTTAGCTCCCACTTATAAATGAGAACATGCAGTATTTGGTTGTCTGTTCTTGTGTTAGTTTGGTAAGGATAATGGGCTCCAGCTCTATCCATGTCCCTGAAAAGGACATGATCTCGTTCTTTATGGCTGCATAGTATTCCATGTGTAAGTGTACCATATTTTCTTTATCAAGTCTAAAATTGATTGGCATTTAGGTTGATTCCATGATTTTGCTATGTGAAGTGCTGCAATGAACATGTACATGCATGTGTCTCTGTAATTAAACGATTTATAGTCCTTTGGGAATATACCCAGTAATGGGATTGCTTGGTTGAATGGTATTTCTGTCTTCCACAATGGCTGAACTAATTTATACTGCCACCAACAGTGTATAAGCGTTCCTTAGAAAGTCCACTTTTAAGTATATTTTCTTCCCTGCAACACTCAACATGTTCTAAGTAGAAATGTTTATAATTGTTTGCCTTTTCTTAGAAATAAGAGTGCTAAATAAGAGCTATTTTTTGCCATACCTACATTCCCGTATTTTTTTAAAATAGCAGCAAATGTAAAAAGTTTTGAAACAAATGATTAACTATTTTAAATTAGAAAATACAGTAAAAATATGCTGCTCCACAAAAATTACACACGGCACATGTGTTACATGACAAAAAATGTCATACTGAAGCATTGTCACAATTCATCCTCCATATGTCCAGTATTTTGAAGAACATAATAAATATCTTATAAGCACAAATAAGGAAACATTGTTAATTATATCAAGCACTTTTTTGTTTTATGAATCAATTATTTGAGAAGCACTTTACCAGTCAACATAAATAATAATTCAATAGTTACACTGAAGTGTTCTGAACTAGAATACATACATTCCAACAAGTTGGCAATAGACTGCTTCTGCAATCTGCTTTTCATCTCCCTAAAAAATAAATTGCTCCTGCATAAACAATATTTCAGAAACTGACAGAGTTGGCAGCTCTGCTGAAGACAGCAGGGATATTAGCAACCATGACTGATAGCAAAATTGGGGGTTGCAGAAAGAGGAAAGTATACGTTCAAATTTAAGGAATAGCTCCTGTATTTCAGATTCTTTTCAAAAAATGTGGGATGACATATTAAGGTCACCATTGATTAAAGAGATAGATCTGTAAGGGAGCTTTTCACCTCCTGTGAAATCTTCAGAGAAATCACTTGGAGACACACTGGCCTACACCTTCCTGCTGTGGACACACCAAGGGTGCCTAAGGCTAAATTTCTCTAAGCTGGGTTTGCCCACTGGATGGCATGGCTAATTAATGAAGGAGGCTGAAGACTTAGTCCTCCTTGATGTAATGCCAATATGAAAAGCAGGGAAGCTCGCTCTCTCATATCAAATCTACCAGAGCAGAGCTAGAAGAGCAAGTTGGTAATTCTTTGATGTAGAACCCTCAGTTTAACAGTCAGTTTTCCTCACCAATTTCCTCTAAACTGTATTTACTGAGACCATCTATTGAATATCATCTTTGAATTAACTGCATAACAAAGCTATACTCAAAAGACAAACATATTACATTCTCTGAGCTGCTGTCTAAAAACATTTTCCTCTAAAATTTGTATTATATACCTTGTCTTGAAAGGGAGATGATCTACTTGTTATTAAATAGTGTGAAAAAATACATTTCCCTGGTATCCCAAAATGAAGCATTCCATTCTATGAGTTTGTGAAATTTTAATTATATACTATCTCAGGAATAAAGGAAATGCTCAAATTCATTCTGTCTAGCAGAGACTACTGGCTGCCCACCATACCTAGTCTCCCTACCTTGTTACTAATAAACTCTGAGTTTAACTAGAAACATGGCACCTAGCCGTATGTTTCCAGCTTCCTTTGCAGTTAAATATGGCCATGTGACTACACTCTGTCTTTTAGGATGTAATGAAAATTATAAGGACAACTTGCAGGCGTTGCCTTTGTAAGAAAGGAATATGCCTTCCTCTTCCCTTCCCCCCATCCTACTTTTCACCCCTTTAAAAAGAGCAACCAATTCACATAGAGTGACCATATGGCCTGGTTTATCTAGGACACTCACATTTGCTCCTGTTGTTCCAGGGACTTGTGGTCCCCTATCTTAGAACATTAGATGGAAACTGTATTAAGAATCACAAAGTTACAAAATAGGAGTCACTGCTATTTTGGCCGTTTTAGAACATCTGAAATGGCAAGGTACAATTAACAGAAAAATATTAAAAATCTTGTTAAATGTTAGAATGATACATGATTATTCCGTTCAAGGTGTTCAGATCTAGTGAGATATTGAACATTCACACAAATAATTTTAATCAAGGAAGAATCCACCCTTACCACCCACAAAAAAGCTAGGAAACTTCAAGGAAAAAAAAAAAAAAAGCAGTTTTTTCCTCAAGAAACTTAGGGAGGCTTCTTGGATGAGGAAGCATTTGGCCTGGGCCTTGCATGGTAGATATTAAGTAGTTTTGAAAAGGCAACAAAGAGTTCTAGGTAAGGAGATTAGCATGAGCAAAGATACAAATATATGAATGATGTTTTCCAAAAATGGGAGAGTATAAAGTGTTAGGTGGGGAAAAGCTGAAACAAATGAACTAGTTTAGTATCTAATTTTGGAGAAATTTCAGTGCTGCTCTGAGTAGTTTAGTTTATTCTGCAGAAAATGTGAAGCCACTAAAGTTTCCCTAAATCTGCCTTGCAATGGACAGAATTAATCCAAAAGAGGTAATAGTGTTCCTATCCATAGGAATATGACTGACTAGATATGGTTGGTGAGGGAATGAATTAATGATAAATGGTGGGATATTTTTTGAAATAACATTGATCTCCACTCACATTTTCTGTCATCTTTTGGCCCTTTCTTGTTCCCGCTCCTGTCATTCAGCCAGTTAGAAGGTCCTTTGCTGGAGTTTGAAAACGCTGAGGCATGAGAAATTCAAAACTTGGGGAAGAAAAATAGATTTGGAAGAAATCAGGAAGAGAAAAAGTCAGTCTATATCCCTCCCATTCTCCATCATGCAAACACACCCAAGATTCCCCTGGACTGGGAGAAGAGAAAGTTAGAGTATTATTCATTGGAACCTAGACCCTGGTCCCTGATAAATGGACCCTGCACTGTGGCTGTCCCAAGAACTTCCAAGAACATGTGGGCCTTTTCCTAGGTTGAAGAATGTAGAGAATCTGCATATCAGAAATAGAAGCATGGCCTTGCAGGACCAACAAGCTCTTAATTGTAAGGGTTCATCATGACTCAGCCCCAGCAAAAGCAGCTGAATGATTCCCATGTGTCCAAGAGTATAGAGAAGTAGGAGAGAGAAGTGATGGGCTGGCAAGGGACTTCCAAACAAGAGCTTGAGACTTTGTCAGGTAACTTGCTTGTGCCAGTGACCAATTACCCAACAGGATGGGTATGACCGCAGATGTATGATCTCTGCCAGATTGGACATAAGTCAGATAAATCCACCTCACCACTCGCACTAGGCACTTGTAGAAACCTTTAAGAACTTAGATTCAGCAGAAAAAAAGACACCCTAGTCAGAGAATAGTTTTCTGCCACTCTAGGGAAATAGTTGCTCACAATAAAAATGAAGTTCAGTTGTAGAAAAAGTTAAAAATTTTTAGTTTTATATGATAAAATTTTAACATTATGTGGTGACCAGATCACCACATAGTATCTCTGAATCTCTAGCCAGGAGACATGAAAAGATGCTAGTAATATGATAGGTAACACAAATGGAGAAGGAAAAAATTACTAGCCTAGCAGAATTTTTAAAAATTGTCTCTCATTTAATTAACGATGGAAATAATTTACTTAAGAAACTACTCTTCTTAATTTATTTCTCTATTTCTTCAATGAAAGACTTATTGGTAAAATTTCCCTCATGGACTTTTATTTGTAAATCAAGTTAAGTGGGGAAAAGGTATAACAAATTAAAGCCTCAGAATTAAATTAGAAGTTGTAGTGAACCCTAAAACTAAGTTAAAATGAGAGTTAATGAAATATAAAATATGATAAAAATTAAAATTCTTTGAAAAATTTTTAAATGTTTTCTGTTTAGTTGAGTTACTAGTATTATAATATTTTATAATATAATATTTCAACAGTACTACTAAGGAGGTTATTATAGTTACATAGGCAATAAATTCTGAAGACCTTAAACACCTTCTACTAGCGTATCATTCATCCTAAAAATCTTACCTCCTTTTATTTGCAGCATTTTCCTCAATTCCTTCTCTCCTTTGCTTAAGACAGTTTACTCATATTTGACAAAGATATTTACTGCCCCATGGAACTAGCACTTTCTGGGATGTCCATATACCTAAAATTACTACTCAGCCAGTAACTAGGATATATATATTTGCATAGAATTAATTTTCTAGTATAACTAAATAAGGCTCACTTTCAAAAAACATTGAAAAAAAATCCATGCTTATGAACTAGTATGGAATTTAACCACCATTTTTAATTTTATTGTAAAATATATATTCCATGTACCAACTACCTTACCAAGTAATTTCGAGGAAATTAAAGAAAGGTAGAATGAGGTGGAGAAGAATATAAGAGAAGATAATAAAAAGAATAAGGGAGGAAAAAAAGGAAGAAGATCTAAATGTGACTTTAGCAATAGGAAAAATGAATCTTAAAATTTTGTTCAAATCTCTATTCTCCTGGAAACTTACGCTGTACCAACCAGTGAGCATGCTCACTTCAGCAGTGTCCTACACCTCCATCTGAAGTGGCCAAGGGAAGGGGAGGAGCCATCAGAAAGGAAGATGGAATACAATTCCCACACAGAAACATCACAATTGTTGTGCCCCTTAGGGAGGTCAGGGTAGAAGCAGACTTTTAAGAGATGGATATGTTGAGTGCACCCCTGGGAGGATTTCCAACCGTCTGTATCCTTTGAGGGCAGGTGTTTCTTGCTATTACCTCACTTTCAGTAACCTATAAGACACTACCCACTTCCACTAAACAATCAATATCAAGATGGCAAGGCCTGTTTTTATCATCACAGATAGTAATGTTTTAAACCCTGAGCACTTAAAAAGAACCAATTTGAAAAGGAAAAATTAATTGATCAAGTATTTTACATTTTCTAAACCTCAATAAAAACTAGCATCTGATTAAATGAATTACTATATTTTACTACAGAGGGCCAAAAATTGCTGAGTACCTACTCCCAGTATATTTAAAAAGCACATTTAATCAGAATTAAAATCTGTTTTGTAGTTGTTTTATGTTATTTTTATTTTGACATCATACTACTTTATCTAATAAACCATGATTTACTTGTAGTAAGTTTTTAACATAATTCAACAAAAGAGGTTATTTATATACAATCAGGCAATATTTAATCCAAATTAATTAGGACAACTTTTCAGTGCATTCAAAATTGAATTCGACTAATGCTCCTTATAAAAAAAAATCAAGAAGGCTGGGCACAGTGACTCACACCTATAATCCCAACACTTTGGGAGGTCAAAGCTGGAGGACTGCTTGAGGCCAGGAGTTCAAGACCAGCCTGGGCAACAGAGTGAGACCCCACCTCAACAACAACATGTGTATATATATATCAGGGAGAAACATTTTATTGTTAATTCATCATGCAATTGCACCATGACGTTTTTGAAAGAAAATAACATATTAAGAAGATGCGCTTAAAAATAGGACACCAGAATGGAAACACATCAGATAATTCATTTGCAAAGAAATATTCAATGTTGTTGGGACTCAGAAAACAATACCCCCAAGTATAGTGCTTTGACATACTGAGTGCTTGGAACTGAAAGAGAACCAAAGCCTCTTACCTCTTTTTTCTACTCCAAAGTACAGGAAAGGGCTTTCTCTGAACTTCCTTTAGCTGCCTAAAGATAGATCCTCCAAAAACCTCAATTGTCACGAATGTCCTCCCCAGGAATCTCAACCAGAGAAGGTTAATTGTATCACAAGAGAAGAGTTTGGAAGTCAGCGTCACAAACCAATCTTTCTCACAAACTATTACCTATTTATCTTCCCCCAAAATCGTTAACTTTCTCTATGTTGCTTACATGCCCCCTTCCCTCTTCCCTATGAGGAGGGCATATAAGATTTTAAATTTTATTAGGTTATGGGGTACTCACTTTTCTTTCCTTCGATGCCCTCAGGCACACAATACATTTGTATGCGTTTTCTTCTGTTTGTCTACTGTCAGTTTATTTCATAAACTTAATCAAACCTTTGGAGGGAAAGTTTTTTCTCCCTACAATGTCAATGATTAAGTACCCAAAAACTTGAAAGTAAATATTTTTTGATTTTTCTTTTTGTCAGACATTTCATGGAAGAAGAAAGTACAACAAACCCCTTAAATAACTTGGGGGTTGAGGGCACTATCCGCCTGCACAGTTGAAAACCTCTGTACAATTTCTGACTCCCCAAAAGCTTAACTACTAACAGTCTACTGTTAACTGGAAGCCTTACCAATAACAGAAACAGTCAATTAACACATCTTTTGTATGTTATATGTATTATACACTGTGGTCACACAATAAAGGAAAATAGAGAAAGTGTTATTTTAAAAATCATAAGGAAGATAAAATATGTTTACTGTTTATTAAATGGAAACGGATCATCAGAAAGGTGTTTATCCTCATCTTTCCACTGAGTAGGCTGAGAAGGATGACGAAGAGGAAACATTTGTCTTACTGCCTCAGGTTGCAAAGGCAGAAGATATAGAGGTGGTAGAAAGGAAGGCAGGAGAGGTAGGCACACGGGCTGTAACTTTGATTTAAAGAAAAATCTGCATAGAAGTGGGCTCACACAGTTTAAATCTGTGTTCTAGAACCACACTCCCAGCTTCCTAGAAGAAAATGATTCTGAGGGGGAAAAAGGTGACACAAAATGCAAACCATACCATCTTGACCCTCCTTCCCCGGAACCTTATATAATCAATTTTTATTCACTCATTTTTAAAAATCTTTGCTTTGAAGAAGAGGATATTGGCAAAGGGCAGAAATTATAATGTTATATAAATAATAATCTCTAAATTCTCCCACTTCATCTTTTCAATTATTTCAGCAAAACTTAGAGAAACATGTCAAGCACCAGAGCCCTCTGGGATCTTTTCCACCTGGCTTTGTGGTGTTGGTCACGTGAGAAGACTTCCCTGAGTTACCAAGCATTAGCATGTACAGGTTTTTGTGATGAGACCTTTCAGATAACTGAGTTGTTCCTCAGTCTTGAGATAAGTATTTAAAATCTCTGCTGTGAGTACGTTGAAACAATTAGCACAAATACCCTGAAACCTTCAGAAATGATTTATTCTGAATCTATTCTGAATTAGCAAATGTTCCTTAGAGTTGGGAGATAACAATACATCTTCATGTTAGCACTTTTGATGGACCCCTTTTAAACATATATTCTGTACTTTTTTGACTTCCTAGATTATTAAACTATGCTATAGATGGTGAGGAACTTAGAGGCACTGTGGATGGCAGAGGAGTTTTATACTAGCTGAGTAATTGTGGGAATATTACTTAATATCTCAGAGTCTCAGGTTTCTGTCTCTTTAAATATCTACTTCTTAGTGCTGTTGAGAGGCAAAAATGTAGTAACATATCTGAAATGGAAACAGTGCCAAGAACCTAAATTCTCAATGAATGTTAGTTACTTGCATTTCTTCTCTACCCTCTAACCCAAACACTATGTATGTTTACCATTTCCCGACCTACTGCAACCGTGAAACTGTACTGGCTAACTGTTGCTAAGGTTCTTGAGACACAAGGCGCCTTTTGCACCAACCTCCACGTGTCTCCCTTCTCTGGACAATCTTCTCATACCCCTGGCTTTCTAATTCATTGTTTCGGCATACGATACGAATGTCAATTGCAATTACTAATCTCTCCAACCCATTTGCACCAGATAAAGGACTTGAGCTGGAAAAAGCCAAATAAACAAACGAACGTACAGAAATCCTGTCTCAAATTGGCTCAAGCAATTGGGAAATGTATGTTCTCGCATTTTCATAAGTGCAGATGTAAAGGAGACTTCAGAAGTATTTGATATGCCCAGGCTCTTTCTCTTTCCCTTTTATGCCACATACAGAACTTGCTTTATCCCAAGGCTGTCTTACCTTAGTCATAGGAAGGTTATCAGAAGCAAATGGGGTTGCAATCTTCCTTGTCACATCTGAAAAGAGACAGGAAATTTTCCCAATTGTATTAGTCTGTTCTCACGGTGCTATAAAGAACTACCAGAGACTGGGAAATTTATAAAGGAAAAAGGTTTAATTGACTCACAGTTCTGCTTGACTGGGGAAGCCTCAGGAGGCTTACTATCACAGCAAGTGGTAAAGGGGAAGCAAACAACCCTCTTCACAAGGTGGCAGGAGGGCGAATGAATGCAGAAGGAACTACCAAACGTTTATAAAATCATCAGATCTCGTGAGAACTCACTCGCTAGCATGAGAACAGCAGGGGGGAATCGTCCCCCATGATTCAATTACGTCCATCTGGTCTCTCCCTTGACACGTGGGAATGATGGAGATTAGCATTCAAGATGAGAGTCTGGATAGGAGCACAGCCAAACCTTATTACCCATCATGAACTAAAAGTACCTCAGTTAACTATGATTGGGTTGATAGGCCATGTGGACACCCTTTACTAATGAAGGTCACCTAGGGAAATGCACTTGTTGGCTTAAGTTTAAATTATTGAAAACATACAGCAACTGGAATTACAATGATTTGATTAAACTAATTAATATCTATTCCTTGAACGATGAGATCTCAGTTTCCTCCCTCCTAAACTGTACCAAAATTACAGCAAGGGGAATTTTTTTAAGGTTTAAACTCACAAGGGTAGGAAACAATGAAGGAGAAAGCACCAGTGTAAGTGTAAAATCTAATACAGATGAACGAGTGATAATCCACCCAAGAGAGCCAAATCTCAGATCAAAACTGAGAATTTACCCAATTTATATAACAGAATTTTCAATAGGCACAAAAGCAGAAAATACAAAGCAGTCTACTTCTGGTCATAACTCTGCTGGATATCAGCACCTGGTTATAGTTTTTTTTTTTTTTGACAGCTTTATTGATATGTAATTCATATATCATAACCTTCACCTGATTAACGTGAGCAATTCAAAGATACCTTTAGCATATTCAGAGTTGTGCACCATCATCATAATCTAATTTTAAGACATTTTTATAATTGCAGGTCTTAAATGGCACCTCCTTACAGATGCTCTGCCTGCCTATCCTTAATAGAACTACACTCTTTATTTCCCGCTTCCTTCCTTTGGACACTCATAACAGTCTGTAGTTACTTTCCTTCGTTATTGGCCTCCGTGTTTGTTGTTTGCCTCTCCCACCAGAATGTAAGCTCCTTAAAGAGGGGCTCTTCATGTGTCTCTTGATCTTTTTTGTAGTCCAGCTAGTAGTGAAACATAGGGCCTGCCTATATTATGTGGTCACTAAAAACATTTGCTGAATGAATGAACTAGCAAGACATAATTACCACAGTAGACAGGCACTGTGGAGCAATGGGGAATCGGTCATCATAGTGAAACTGTGACAGCAGGGGCCTCTGAGCAAATAAATTAGCTGTCCATCTGGTGTTTGGAAGATGAACCAACCCTATGAGACTGAGAAGACCCCTTAGGTTCTTTAACAATTAAGGAGAGTTGGGAGTGAAGACCTCAAGAAGAAGATAGCACTGCTAATAAAATAGGTGGGTCTCTTGCAATGAATTAAAAAATAAAAAGATACGCTCATATTTGCAGCTATACTGGCAAAGAAATTCATCTTTCTCACATTAACACATTAAAACACACAAAGTAAATGTTCCTTTATGCATCAATCCCAGAGCTCGTGTTGTTAATTAAGTTAATGGTGGTTACACAGGGCACTGCACAGTTCTGGAGCTAGAAAGCCAGAATTTGTATCCTCATTCTGCCACTTATTAGCTATGCGACTTTGGGCAAGTTACTTAGCTACTTTGTGCTTTCATTTGTACATTTATAAAACAGACATTAATAGTTCCTATATCATAAGAGCTATTTTGAGTATTAAATGAAAATAATCAGAAAACTGTCTGTTCCATACCAAGTGCCTTATATTACCTAATGTTGCAGAAGTAGCAGTAGTTCTTACAGTGGTGGCAGTGGTGGAGGTGGTAGAAATAGTAGCAGGTAGAAGTAAAATGATAGAGGTGCAGCCCATTATGACTGTTTTATGGGGCAAGAAACTCAGATTTAGCACAGTGCCAAGCAGTGTCAAATACAAGGTACTAAATTAATATCGAATTGACTTGCACTCACGATGTTTCCTATGATACCACAAGATGATTTGACACAATTGATTTTTCTTCAAGAAGTAAGTGAATCAGCAGATATGTAGTCGCTGCTGCTGGCACTGATATCAGGTAATTCATGCTCAACCTTGGCCCACAGAAAGTGTCAGAAGGACAGCCATATTCTTGGGGGGGTGTGTGTAAAATGATGTGCATTTGACTGTGGCTCTGCTGCAAGGAGGACATAAGAATTTCATTCTTTTAGGAGATGAAGTGGGAAAATAATGGACAGTCCTGAAAAATAAGCCATGGTATTCATAAATCAAGGGAATCATTTTTAGAGGGGAAAGTGACGACTGGTTTGCACTTATTAACCATATTTGCAATGTGTCCTCTTTGTGGATGAATAACACAGAAGATCCCATTTAGCGTAATTGTTCTCACTCCCTGCTTTTGGACTGAGGGTCAAGCCCTGTTTCTAGAGCAGCTTTTGTTGCAGATCATGAGATAAAACCACTCTTCCATTCCTCTTTCCAGTTTCCCTAGATAACAAATGTGAAGAACCAGTGGATCCCACTGGATGAATCAATTGTGAAGTCAAATAATTATTTAGCATTAACAATGCATAACTATTTTTCAATTGCCTCTACAGCATGCGTTCCCTCCTTCTGATAACCACAAAAAATATTAATAAGGACATTCACCCTATTATGGGTTGAATTGTGTCCACAAAAAGATATGCTGAAGTCCTAACCCCCAATACCTGCAAATATTACTTTATTTGGAAATAGGGTCTTTGTAGATACAATTAAATAAGGTATCATCAAGTAATTAGGTAGGCCCTAATCCACATGACTAGTGTCATTATAAGAAGAGGGAAATTTGGGCTGGACAGGGTGGCTCACCCCTGTAATCCCAGCACTTTGCAAGGCCAAGGCAAGCGGATCACGAGGTCAGGAGATCGAGACCATCCTGGCCAACATGGTGAAACCCCATCTCTACTAAAAATACAAAAATCAGCCAGGCATGATGGCGGGTGCCTGCAATCCCAGCTACTCTAGAGGCTGGGGCAGGAGAATCTCTTGAACCAGGGAGTCGGAGGTTGCAGTGAGCCAAGATGGTGCCACTACACTCCAGCCTGGTGACAGAGTGAGACTCCATCTCACAAAAAAAAAGAAGATGGAAATTTGAACACAGACACATGAAGGAGAACGCCATATGATGAGACAGGCAGAGATTGGAGTTAGGCAGCTACGAGCCAAAACATGCCAAGGATTACCGGCGGCACCTGAATTTAAGAGAAAGGCATGCATTCTTTTTTTTTTTTTTTCTTGAGATGGAGTCTCGCTCTGTCGCCCAGGCTGGAGTGCAGTGGCCTGATCTCGGCTCACTGCAAGCTCCACCTCCCGGGTTCACGCCATTCTCCTGCCTCAGCCTCCTGAGTAGCTGGGACTACAGGCGTCCGCCACCACACCCGGCTAATTTTTTATATTTTTGGTAGAGACGGAGTTTCACCGTGTGAGCCAGAATGGTCTCGATCTCCTGACCTCGTGATCCACCCCGGCTAGGCCCCCCAAAGTGCTGGGATTACAGGAATGAGCCACCCTGCCCGCTCCCCTAGAGGTTTTAACAGTCAGCTGACACCTCAGTTTTCTACTTCTAGCCTCCAGAACTGTGAGACAATAAATTTCTGTTTTAAGCCACAGTTTGCGGTACTTTGTTATAACATCCCCAGCAAACTTCTACACACACCTCGCTGATTATCAGACAAATCCTTTGGGTCGAATAAAACTCATCAGTAGCTCAAGATGCAGTCTTTGATCAGCACAGTCTATATCCCTGGTCCTGTGATCACTTTAGGGATAAACATATGACTCAATAAGAACCAACAGGACTTCAGGATATATCTAGGCTTCTAGGAAAGAAAAAAACCCTTTCTTCCTTTTCCTGAGTTGCTTTCAAAACTGTCTTTTCTTATTGGTTGTGAAAAAGAATATTTTAGCACTGGAAACTGCTGGCACCGTCCTGCAACTGGAGAACCTCCCATACACTTGTGTCCAAGGAAACAAAGTGGAAATATTTAGAAAAAGGAACTTCTGAATCCTGAGGGGACTCACAGACCCTCTGAAGGAAGTGGACTGCTCCAGTAGGACCTGAGAGAAACTCCAGCTACTGTGAGTGCCCCAAATGGGGAAGTGGGAAAGGGAAAGCCTCCTGTCCCGAACACACACCCCCACTGGAGAAAATAAAGGTCTCTTTGCAGGAGAAGTTTCCAACTTTACCTGGAACAGAGTCAATTTAGAGAGCTGAGGGAAATACAGGGGTAGAGAAAGCAGTAGAAAGTCCCTGGAAGCCTGCTGGGTCCCCCAGCAGGCCATTCCTGCCTGGCACCACAGGTATCCATTGGGAGGGCAGCCAGAGGAGTGCAGGGGAGACACCATAGGGAGAAGAAAATCTTTAGCCGCACTTTGTAACAATTTGAACAGAGCGAGAAGCCTCTTGGCCAGAACTCAGGGGAGGGTACAAATCCGGTGTGCAGACTCCACAGGCAGGGGAAGAGCCAACCCCTTTTCTTTCACAACTGGGAGGCAGGTAGCCTGGGGCAAGTTGTCAAGCCCTGCTTGCCTACTGCCTGGAAACAGACTCAGGACTGTTGAGGGGGCACCGTGGGAGTGAGACTGGCCCTTCGGTTTGTGTGGGAGCTGAGTGAGGCCTGTGACTGCTGACTTTCCCCACTTCCCTGAAAATCTGCATGACTCAGCAGAGGCAGCCATAGTCCTCCTAGGTACACAACTCCATTGACCTGGGAACCTCACCCCCAGCCCCCACAGCAGCCACAACAAGACCCACTCAAGGAGAGTCTAAGCTCAGACAAGCCTAGCCTTGTCCCCGACCTGATGGTCCTTCTCTACCCACCCTGGTAGCTGAAGACAAAGGGCACATAATCTTGGGAGTTCTAGGGCCCCACCCACCACTGGTTCCTCTCCATACTACCACAGCTGATGCTCTCTGGAAAGCGTGACCTCCTGGCAGGAGGCCAACCAGCAAAAACGTAGAGCATTAAATCACCAAAGCTAAGAACCTTCATTGAGTCCATTGTACCCACCTGCTATCTCCACTGGAACAGATGCTGATATCTGAAAGGGTGGCCTGCCCCTCCACACCTGTGGGTGTTTCTTGTTAGGTGGAATGAGAGACTTGAGAAAAGAAATGAGACACAGAGAAAAAGCGGGCCCAGGGGACCTGCGCTCAGCATACAGAGGACCCAGGCTGCACTGGTCTCTGAGGCCCCTTGGTATTTATTGATCATTATCTTTACTATCTTAGAAAAAGGGAAGTGTCAGGATAATAGGATCATGGTAGGGAGAAGGTCAGCAGTAAGACATATGAATAAAGATCTCTGTGACATGAATAAGTTTAAGGAAAAGTGCTGTGCCTTGATATGCATATGCAAACATCTCCATAAACCTTTTTAGTGCATAAAAAGCAGCACTGTGCTAGCAATTCCCACCTTTCACCCTAAGGCGGTTTTCTCCTTTCTCAGTAAACAACATACAATCGGGTTTTACACCAAGATGTTCCATTGCCCAGGGATGGGCAGGAGACAGATGCTTTTCTCTATCTCAACTGCCAAGAGGCCTTCTTTCCTCTTATACTAGTCCTCCTCAGCACAGATGCTTCACAGGTGTCAGGCTGGGGGATGATCAGGTCTTTCCCTTCCCATGAGGCCATATTTCAGACTATCACATGGGGAGAAACCTTGGACAATACCTAGCTCTCCTAGGCAGATGTCCCTGTGACCTTCAGCAGTGTATGTGTCCCTGGGTACTTGAGATTAAGAGAATGGTGATGACTTTTCACAAGCATCCTGCCTTCAGGCACTTGTTTAACAAAGCACACCCTGCACAGCCCAAAATCCATTAAATCTTGAGTCACCACAGCACATATCTCTTGCCAGGACAAGGTTGGGGGTAGGATCACAGATTACCAGCTTCTCAAATACAGAACAAAATGGAGTCTCTTATGTCTTCTTCTTTCTATATAGATATGGTAACAGTCTGATCTTTCTTTTCCCCACAGTATCTATGACTGAGAGACCCAAAGAGGGTTCACATCACAGGGCTCTGTGCAGTCAACCCCCTGTACTAGCCTAGAGCTGGGTACATTTGCTGGGAGGCTAGACCCAGAAAAGAGACAACAATCACTGCAGTTCAACTCACTGGAAGCCACATCCATTAAAAAATAAATAAATAAATAGTGGGGAGAGTACTACATCAAGGGAACACTCCATGGACAAAATAATCTGAACAACAGCCTTCAGCTGTAGACCTTCCCTCTGACACAGCCTACCCAAATGAGAAGGAACCAGAAAACCAACTCTGGTAATATGAGAAAACAAGGCTGTTTAAAACCCCAAAAAATCATACTATTTCACCAGCAATGGATCCAAACCAAGAATAAATCCCTGATTTACCTGAAAAAGAATTCAGGAGGTTAGTTTCTAAGCTAATCAGGGAGGCACCAGAGGAAGGTGAGGCCCAATGCAAGGAAATCCATAAAATGATACAAGAAATGAAAGGAGAAATATTGAAGAAAACAGATATCTTCAAGAAAACACAATTAAACATTTAGGAAACATTGGACACAGTTATAGCAATGCAAAACGCTCTAGAAAGTCTCAGCAATAAAATTAAACTAGTAGAAGAAAGAAATTCAGAGCTTGAAGGCAAGGTCTTCAAATTAACCCAATCCAACAAAGACAAAGAATAAGAAAATATGATCAAAGCCTCCAAAAAGTCTGGGATTGTGTTAAATGACCAAACCTAAGAATAATTGGTATTTCTGAGGAAGCAGAGAATTCTAAAAGCTTGGAAAACATATTTGGGGGAATAATTGATTTGCATAAGAATTATACAGTGGACTGTTGGGAGCCTCAGGCATGGCAGGCTGCAGGTCCTGAGCCCTGCCCCGTGGGGAGGCAGCTGAGGCCTGGTGAGAATTCGAGCATCGCGCAGGCTGGCCAGCACTGCTGGGGGACTCAGCCTCTGCAGCTGCTGGCCCAGGTGCTAAGCCCCTCACTGCCGGGGCCAGTGGCACTGGCTGGCCACTCCAAATGCAGGGACGGCTAAACCTGCACCCACCCAGAACTTGCACTGGCCTGTGAGCGCCACACACAGTCCCGGTTCCCACCCACGCCTCTCCCTCCACACCTCTCGCAAGCAAAGGGAGCCAGCTCTGGCCTCAGCCAGCCCAGAGAGGGGCTCCCACAGTGCAGCAGTCGGCTGAAGACCTCCTCAAGTGCAGCCAGAGTGGACGCCGAGGCCTGAGGAGGTGTCGAGAGCGAGTGAGGCCTGTGAGGGCTGCTAGCATGTGGTCACCTCTCAATAATAATAAATGATAAATAGTGTGAATAAATAACTGGCTTAAATAATAAAAGGAATATATTGGTTCATGTCAATACAACTTCCAGGTAATGTTTACAAATGATTTCATGCACGCAGGAGAAGTTTCTTGGGAGGAAGAGTGGGGGAGGTGTGAGGGATAAAAGAATACAAATATGGTGCAGTGTATACTGCTTGGGTGATGTTTGCACCAAAATCTCACAAATCACCACTAAAGAACTTATCATGTAACCAACTACCACCTGCACCCCAATAACTTATGGAAAAATTAAATTAAATTAAAATTAAAATGCCCTAAAAACACATTAAAACAGAACCTCTTTAAAGCATAAATCACACAAGACCCATAAAACAAAATACAAGATAAAAAGCAAAAACAAAGAACAAAAAGTACACAGGCAACAAATAGCATGATGAATGCAATGGTACCTCACATCTCAATATTATCATTGAATGTAAATGGCCTAAATGCTCCAGTTAAAAGAATGGATAAGATCTCACCAATAAACTATCTGCTCCCTTCAGGAGACTCGCCTAACACATTAGAACTCAAATAAACTTAAAGTAAAGGGGTGGAAAAAGCCATTTCATACAAATAGACACCAAAAGCAAGCAAGGATAGCTATTCTTATATCAGACAAAACAAATTTTAAAGCAACAGCAGTTGAAAGAGACAAAGAGGGACATTATACAAAGGTAAAAGGCCCTGTTCAACAGGAAAATATCACAATCTTAAACATATATGTACCTAACACTGGAGCTCGAAAATTTATAAACCAATTACTAATAGACCTAAGAAATAAGATAGACAGCAACACAGCAGTAGGGACTTCAATACTCCACAGATAGCACTAGACAGGTCATCAAGACAGAAGGTCAGCAAACAAACACTAGATTTAAACTATACCTTGGAACAAATGGACTTAACAGATATATATAGAAGATTTCTTCCAACAACTGTAGAACAAACAGTCTACTCAACAACGCATAGAACTTTCTCCAAGATAGACCACAAGATAGGCAATAAAATCAAGCTCAATAAATTTAAGAAAATTGAAATTCTATTATGCACTCTCTCAGGTCACAGTGGAATAAAACTGGAAATCAACTTTGAAAGGAACCTTCAAAACCATGCAAATACATGGAAGTTAAATAACCTGCTCCTGAATGAGCACTGGGTCAAAAACGAAATCAAGATGGAAATAAAAACTTCTTTGAACTGAATGACAATAATGACACAACTTACCAAAACCTCTGGGATATAGCAAAGGCAGTGCTAAGAGGAAAGTTCATAGCCCTAAACATCTACATCAAAAAGACTGAAAGAGCACCAACTGACATTCTGAGGTCATAGCTCAAAGAATTGTGAGAAACAAGAACAAACCAAACCAAACCCAGCAGAAGAAAGGAAATAACCAAGATCAGAGCAGAACTAAATGAAATTTAAACAAAATAAAATACGAAAGATAAATGAAACAAAAATCTGGTTCTTTGAAGAGATAAAATTGATAGACCATTAGCAAGATTAACCAAGAAAAGACAGAAAATCAAAATAACCTCATTAAGAAACAAAACGGGAGAAATTACAACTGATACCAATGAAATACAAAAGATCATTCAAGGCTATATGGACACCTTTACACACATAACCTAGAAAACCTAGAAGAGATGGATAAATTCCTGGAAAAATGCAACCCTTCTGGCTTAAATCAGGAAGAATTAGATACCCTGAACAGACCAAAACCAAGCAGTGAGATGGAAACGGAAATTTAAAAATTACAAACAAAAAAACATCCAGGAACAGATGGATTCACAGAGAATTCTACCAGACATTCAAAGAAGAATTGGTACTAATCCTTTTGACACTATTCCACAAGACAGGGAAAGAAGAAACCCTCCCTAATTCACTCTATGAATCCAGCATCACCCTAATACCAAAACCAGGAAAGGACTTAATCAAAAAAGAAAACTTGATGAACATATATGCTAAAATCCTTAACAAAATACTAGCTAACTTGGAGAACTTTTGTGTCTAGCTAAAGGATTGTAAATGCACCAACCAGCACTCTGGGTCCAGCTCAAGGTTTGTAAACACACCAATCAGTGCTCTGTGTCTAGATATCTAGTGGGGACTTGGATAACTTTTGTGTCTAGCTAAAGGATTGTAAATGCACCAATCAGCAGTCTGTGTCTAGCTCAAGGTTTGTAAACACACCAATCAGCGCTCTGTAAAATGGACCAATCAGCAGGATGTGGGTGGGGTCAGATAAGGGAATAAAAGCAGGCTGCCCAAGCTAGCAGTGGCAATCCACTTGGGTCCCCTTCCACGCTGTGGAAGCTTTGTTCTTTTGCTCTTCACAATAAATCTTGCCACTCCTCACTCTTTGGGTCCGTGCCACCTTTATGAGCTGTAACACTCACCGCAAAGGTCTGCAGCTTCACTCCTGAAGCCAGCGAGACCACAAACCCACCGGGAAGTATGAACAACTCCGGCTGGGAGGAACAAACAACTCCAGATGCATGGCTTTTAAGAGTTGTAACACTCCCTGTGAAGGTCTGCGCTTCACTCCTGAAGCCAGTGAGACCACAAACCCACCAGAAGGAAGAAACTCCAGACACATCTGAACATCTGAAGGAACAAACTCTGGACACATGATCTTTAAGAACTGTAACACCCACTGCAAGGGTCTGTGGCTTCATTCTTGAAGTCAGCGAGACCAAGAACCCACCAATTCCGGACACATTTTGGTGACCACGAAGGGAATATTGCCTATAGCCAAGTGGTGAGTACCGTCAGACCCCTTTCACTTGCTCTTCTGTCCTATTATTCCTTAGAATTCAGAGGTAAATACTGGGCATCTGTCGGCCAGTTAAAAGTGACTAGTGCAGCTGCCAGACTAAAGACATGGATGTCAGGCTTTCTGGGAAAGGGCTCTCTAACAACCCCCTACTCTTCAGAGTTGGGAGCATTGGTTGCCTGGAACCATCTTCCTCTTTCCGTGTCCTTCTGGGCTGAGTCCAGGGTTGACAGAGAGGAAAGCCATTCAGCTCTGGGGGTCCCAAAAACAAGTTGGTTGACCCTGCAGCCATGAGCAAACTCTCAAAGGCATGTCGCCCAAGCAAGACTTGCCCATCTATCCTATCTATCCTGACCCTTGCACTCTGGGTCCTAATCCCTGCCAGACAAACTTCCTCTCACCCCTCTTCTCTGAGGCTAGTCCCACTTCTAAAAATCACTTCCTGTCTCTGGTGCTTTTCTAGTTTCTCCTATAAGAATGATTTCGAGTATAAACTCCAGGACTCTGATACCTTCTTTAGGAACTCAGGCTCACCAATCAGAAAGACATAATTTTGACCCAAAGCCCCATTATAGGGGGGAGGGGGACTATCTGGAATTTTAGGATCCCTCCTCAGAATAACAGGCCTAACAAAAGCTATTCCTGAAGCTAGGATATGGGGAGCCTCAGAAATTGTATCCTTCCTATTCATGTAAGTGAAGACAAAAGGTGTCACTCTTCCAACTCTGGAGATGCCTTCCCTCCCTCAGGGTATGGCCCTCCACTTCATTTTTGGGGCATAACATCTTTATGGGACATGGGTAAGGTCCCAATACCAACAGGAGAATGCTTAGGATTCTAACAAGTTTTCGAGAATGCATCGGTAAGGGCCACTAAATCAGATTTTTCTCGGTCCTCCTTGTGGTCTAGGAGGACAGGAAAGGGTGCAGGTGTCCGAGACTGTGTTGGTAAGAGCCATTAAATCTGACCTTCCTCAGTCCTCCTTGTGGTCTGGGAGGAAAACTAGTGCTTCTGCCGCTGCATCATTGAGTGCAACTATTCAGATCAGCAGGGTCCAGGGACCGTTGCAGGTTCTTGGGCAGGGTTGTTTCTGCTGCTCTGTCGGTGAGCTCAACTATTCTGATCAGCAGGGTCCAGGGACCATTGCAGGTTCTTGGGCAGGGGGAGAAACAAAACAAATGAAAACCATGGGCAGTTTTGTCTTTCAGAAGGGAAACACTCAGGCATCAACAGACTCACCATTGAAAGGCATCCTAAGCCACTGGGACCAATTTGACCCAAAAACCCTGAAAAAGAGGTGGCTCATTTTTTTCTGCACTGTGGCCTGGCCCCAATATTCTCTCTCTGATGGGGAAAAATGGCTACCTGAGGGAAGTACAAATTACAATAATATCCTGCAGCTTGACCTTTTCTGTAAGAGGAAAGGCAAATGGAGTCAAATACCTTATGTCCAAGCTTTCTTTTCATTGAGGGAGAATACACAATTATGCAAAGCTTGCAATTTACGTCCCACAGGAGGACCTTTCAGCTTACCCCCATATCCTGCCCTCCCTGTAGCTCCCCTTCCTATTAATGATAATCCTCCTCTAATCTCCCCTGCCCAGAAGGAAATAAGCAAAGAAATCTCCAAAGGACCACAAATGCCCCAGGCTATCGGTTGTGTCCCCTTCAAGCTGTAGGGGGAGGGGAATTTGGCCCACCCTGGGTACATGTCCCCTTCTCCCTCTCTTATTTAAAGCAGATCAAGGCAGACCTGGAGAAGTTTTCAGATGATCCTGATAGGTACATAGATGTCCTACAGCGTCTGGGGCAAACCTTCAATCTTGCTTGGAAACATGTCATGCTATTGTTAGATCAAACCCTGGCCTTTAATGAAAATAATGCAGCTTTAGCGGCAGCCTGAGAGTTTGGAGATACCTGGTATCTTAGTCAAGTAAATGATAGGTTGACAACCGAAGAAAGGGATAAATTCCCTACCGGTCAGCAAGCCATCCCCAGTATGGATCCCCACTGGGACCTTGACTCAGATCATGGGGACTGGAGTCGTAAACATCTGTTGACCTGTGTTCTAGAAGGACTAAGGAGAATTAGTAAAAATCCCATGAATTATTCAATGATGTCCACCATAACTCAGGCAAAGGAAGAAAATCCTTCTGCCTTCCTTGAGCGGTTATGGGAGGCCTTAAGAAAATATACTCCCCTGTCACCTGAATTACTTGAGGGCCAATTGATTCTAAAAGATAAGTTTATTACCCAATCAGCTGCAGATATCAGGAGAAAGCTCCAAAAGCAAGTCCTGGGCCCTGAACAAAATTTGGAGGCATTATTAGAGCTGTCAAGCTCAGTATTCTATAATAGGGACCAAGAGGAACAGGCCCAAAAGGAAAAGCGAGATCAGAGAAAGGCCGCAGCCTTAGTCATGGCCCTCAGACACACAAACCTTGGTGGTTCAGAGAGGACAGAAAATGGAGCAGGCCAATCACCCAGTAAGCTTTGTTATCAGTGTGATTTACTAGGACACTTTAAAAAAGATTGTCCAATGAGAAACAAGCTGCCCCCTCGTCCATGTCCACTATACCAAGGCAATCACTGGAAGGTGCACTGCCCCAGAGGACAAAGGTTCTCTGGGTCAGAAGCCACCAACCAGATGATCCAACAACAGAAATGAGGGTGCCCAGGGCATGCACCAGCTCATGTCATCACCCTCACTGAGCCCCGGGTACATTTAACCATTGAGGGCCAGGAAATTGACTTCCTCCTGGACACTGGCACGGCCTTCTCAGTGTTAATCTCTTGTCCTGGATGACTGTCCTCCACGTCCGTTACCATCCGAGGAATCCTGGGACAATGTGTAAGCAGGTATTTCTCCCACCTCCTTAGTTGTAATTGGGAGACTTTGCTCTTTTCACATGCCTTTCTTGTTATGCCTGAAAATTCCACACCCTTTTTAGGGAGGGATATATTAGCCAAAGCTGGAGCTATTATCTACATGAATATGGGGAACAAGTTAGCCATTTGTTGTCCCCTACTTGAGGAGGGAATCAACTCTGAAGTCTGGGCATTGGAAGGGCAATTTGGAAGGCAAAAAATGCCCGCCCAGTCCAAATCAGGCTAAAAGACCCCAATACTTTTCTTTATCAAAGGCAATATCCCTTAAGGTCTAAAGCTCACAAGGGATTACAGGATATTGTTAAACATTTAAAAGCTCAAGGCTTAGTAAGGAAATGCAGCAGTCTTTGCAACACCCCAATTCTAGGAGTACAAAAACCGAATGGTCAGTGGAGACTAGTGCAAGATCTTAGACTCATCAATGAGGCAGTAATTCCTCTATATCCAGTTGTACCCAACCCCTATACCCTGCTCTCTCAAATAACAGAGGAAGCAGAATGGTTCACTGTTCTGGACTTCAAGATTGCCTTCTTCGTATTCCCCTGCACTCTGACTCCCAGTTTCTCTTTGCCTTTGAGGATCCCACAGACCACATGTCCCAACTTACGTGGATAGTCTTGCCCCAAGAGTTTAGAGATAGTCCTGACCTGTTTGGTCAGGCACTGGCCCAAGATCTAGGCCACTTCTCAAGTCCAGGCACTCTGGTCCTTCAGTATGTGGATGATTTGCTTTTGGCTACCAGTTCGGAAGCCTCATGCCAGCAAGCTACTCCAGATCTCTTGAACTTTCTAGCTAATCAAGGGTACAAGGTGTCCAGGTCAAAGATCCAGCTTTGCCTACAGCAGGTCAAATATCTAGGCCTAATCTTAGCTAGAGGAACCAGGGCCATCAGCAAGGAATGAATATAGCCTATACTGGTTTATCCTTGCCCTAAGACATTAAATCAGTTGCGGGGCTTTCTTGGAATCATCAGCTTTTGCTGACTATGGATCCCTGGATACAGTGAGATAGCCAGGTCCCTCTATACTCTAATCAAGGAGACCCAGAGAGCAAACACTCATCTAGTAGAATGGGAACCAGAGGCAGAAACAGCCTTCAAAACCTTAAAGAAGGTCCTAGTACAAGCTCCAGCTTTAAGCCTTCCCACAGGACAAAACTTCTCTTTATAAGTCACAGAGAGAGCAAGGATAGCTCTTGGAGTCCTTACTCAGACTCGTGGGACGACCCCACAACCAGTGGCATACCTAAGTAAGGAAATCGATGTAGTAGCAAAAGGCTGGCCTCACTGTTTACAGGTAGTTGTGGTGGTGGCTATCTTAGTGTCAGAGGCTATCAAGATAATACAAGGAAAGGATCTCACTGTCTGGACTATTCATGATGTAAATGGCATACTAGGTGCCAAAGGAAGTTTATGGCTATCAGATAACTGCCTACTTAGGTACCAGGCGCTACTCCTTGAGGGACTGGTGCTTCAAAAACACAAGTGCGTGGCCCTTAACCCTGCCACTTTTCTCCCAGAGGGTGGGGTACCAATCGAGCTTGACTGCCAACAAATTATAAACCAGACTTATGCCACCCGAGATGATCTCTTAGAAGTCCCCTTAGCTAATCCCAACCTTAACCTATATACCAATGAAAGTTCATTTGTGGACAATAGTATATGAAGGTCAGTTTATGCCATAGTTAGTGATGTAACCGTACTTGGCCTCTTCCCCCAGGGACCAGTGCCCAGTTAGCAGAACTAGTGGCACCTACCCAAGCCTTAGAACTGGGAAAAGGAAAAAGAATAAATGTGCATATAGATAGCAAGTATGCTTATCTAATCCTACATGCCCATGCTGCAATATGGAAAGAAAGGGAGTTCCTAACTTCTGGAGGAACCCCCATTAAATACCACAAGGAAAATATAGAGTCATTGCACACAGTGCAAAAACCCAAGGAGGTGGCAGTCTTACATTGTCAAGACCAACAGAAAGGAAAGAGAGAAAGAGACAGAAAGTCAGAGAGAGAGACACAGAGAGGTAGAGAGAGACAAAGAGGGAGTCAGAGAGAAAGAAAGAAAGAGATGAAGAAGTCAAAGAGAAAGAGAGATGAAAGTAGTAAAAAAACAGTGTACCCTATTCCTTTAAAATCCAGGGCAAATTTAAAACCTATAATTGACAATTGAAGGTCTTCTCTGTAACCCTATAATACTCCAATACCACCTTCTTGTCAGTGTAAACAAGGGTGTATCCCAAAAGCACTGAGGCTCAATAGCCTTCCTATCAAAAATCCTTAACCCAGCAGTTTTACTAATAGGGAATCTAAATCTTAACTAATTACCATACAAAGGTCCGACCAGACCTAGGAGGAATGCCCTTCAGGATAGGACCATAAATGGTTCCTCCCAGGCGATTAAGAAAAAAAGACACAATGGGTATTCAGTAAATGATAAGGAAACTCTTGTAAAAGCAGAGTTAGGAAAACTGCCTAATAATTGGTCCACTCAAATGTGGGAGCTTTTACACTCAGCCAAACCTTAAAGTACTTGCAAAATCAGGAAGGAGCCATCTATACTAATTTTAAGTTAATATGAACCGAATGAGGTCTTATTAATAGCAAAGAAAAATTAAAATCCCAAACTTACAAGGTTTTCAACTAAAGTAAAGTTTGCTAAAAGTTAACAGTGTAACATGCATTAGCCTACTACCACACACTCTCAAAGGATTTCTTGGACAGTTTGCAGGAAATAACAGAATCTATCCTTACTCTACAATCCCAAATAGACTCTTTGGCAGCAGTGACTCTCCAAAACTGCCGAGGCCTAGACCTCCTCACTGCTGAGAAAGAAGGACTCTGCACCTTCTTACGGGAAGAGTGTTATTTTTCCACTAACCAGTCAGGGATAGTATGAGATGCCACTTGGCACTTACAGGAAAAGGCTTCTGAAATCAGGCAATGCCTTTCAAACTCATACCAACCTCTGGAGTTGGGCAACCTGGCTTCTCCCCTTTCTAGGTCCCATGGCAGCCATCTTGCTGTTACTCGCCTTTGGACCCTGTATTTTTAACCTCCTTGTTAAATTTGTTTCTTCTAGAATCGAGTCCATCAAAATACAGATGGGCTTACAAATGGAACCCCAAATGAGTTCAACTAACAACTTTTACCAAGGACCCCTGGACCGACCCACTGGCACTTTCACTGGCCTAGAGAGCTCCCCTCTGGAGGACACTACAACTGCAGGGCCCCTTCATTGCCCCCATCCAGCAGGAAGTAGCTAGAGCGGTCATCAGACAAATTCCCAAAAGCAGTTGGGGTGTCCTGTTTAGAGGGGAGATTGAGAGGTGACAACATGCTAGCAGCCCTCACTTGTTCTTGGAGCCTCCTCAGGCCTCGGCATCCACTCTGGCCACGTTTGAGGGGCCCTTCAGCGCACCACTGCACTGTGGGAGCCCCTCTCTGGGCTGGCCGAGGCCAGAGCCAGCTCCCTCTGCTTGCAGGGAGGTGTGAAGGGAGAGGCGTGGGGCTGCGTGCAGCACTCACAGGCCAGTGCAAGTTTCAGGTTGGTGCAGGTTCGGCCGGCCCTGCACTTGGAGCAGCCAGCCGACGCCGCTGGCCCCAGGTAGTGAGGGGCTTAGAACCCAGGTCAGCAGCTGCGGAGGGTGAGCCAGGTTCCCTAGCAGTGCCGGCCCACCAGCGCCATGCTTGAATTCTCACCAGGCCTCAGCTGCCTCCCCACAGGGTGGGGCTCAGGACCTGCAGCCCACCATGCCCGAGCCTAACCCCGTGGGCTCCCACGCAGCCCTAGCCTTCCTGACTGGCATGCCCCTGCTCCGTGGCACCCAGTCCCATCGACCACCTAAGGGCTGAGAAGTGCTGACACATGGCACGGAACTGGTGGGCAGCTCAGCCTGCTGCCCCAGCACAGGAGCCACTAGGCAAAGCCAGCTGGGCTCCTGAGTCGGGTGGGGACTTGAGAACTTTTATGTCTAGCTAAAGGTTTGTAAATGCACCAATCAGCACTCTGTGTCTAGATCAAGGTTTGTAAATGCACCAATCAGTGCTCTGTGTCTAGCTAATCTAGTGGGGACTTGGATAACTTTTGTATCTAGCTAATGGATTGTAAATGCACCAATCAGCAGTCTGTGTCTAGCTCAAGGTTTGTAAACGCACCAGTCAGTACACTGTCAAAACGGACCAATCAGCTCTCTGTAAAATGGACCAATCAGCAGGATGTGGGTGAGGTCAGATAAGGGAATAAAAGCAGGCTGCCCGAGCCAGCAGTGGCAACCTGCTTGGGTCCCCTTCCACGCTGTGGAAGCTTTGTTCTTTCGCTCTTCACAATAAATCTTGCTGCTGCTCACTCTTTGGGTACGTGCCACCTTTATGAATTGTAACACTCACTGCAAAGGTCTGCAGCTTCACTCCTGAAGCCAGCGAGACCATGAACCCACTGGGAGGGACGAACAACACCAGACAGGAGGAATGAACAACTCCCGATGCACCGCCTTCAAGAGCTGTAACACTCACCACAAAGGTCTGCAGCTTCATTCCTGAAGCCATCAAGACCACGAACCCACCAGAAGGAAGAAACTCCAGACACATCTGAACATCTGAAGGAACAAATTCCAGATACGCCATATTTAAGAACTGTAACACTCACTGCGAGGGTCCGCGGCTTCATTCTTGAAGTCAGCGAGACCAAGAACCCACCAATTCCGGACACATTATATTTTTATTACATATTATACATATTATTGAAGACTTCTCTGTTACTAGTACAGAAGCAATGATTTGAATCTTCAAACTCACTGGCCTCTTAAACACATTAGCTTAGTTCTAACCTACATTGGCAAAGAAGTCCTTAGCATTCCATTCAGCTTCACTAAAATTTAGACAGGTTTCTTCCTGTGACCTCCCTTTTCTTCTTAGAGCATTTGCTTTAGAAAACTTTCCATTATAAATTTTTTCGCTTCCCTTTTGAGAAGTAAGTCTTTCAAAAAGTCACTTTTACAACCCAGGAATGTCGTTCTCAAGGACCTGGAGGCATCCTGTAAAATGTAACCGTTAAAGGTGATAGTGCTCCTCTCTCCTAGGCTGTATAAAGGCTAGGAGCCCAACTTCGGTAATGGACAATTAGCAAGCACAGTCAGCCTCATCACGTGAGCCAATCTGCACGCCAATGTCCTTTAGTACTTTCTGCCAGCTCATCCCAGTGCTTAAAGAACCCTCCTCCCTTTTGTTCCAGGGGAGTTGAGTTCAGTCTTCCTTTTGCTAGGGCCTCGAATAAGGTCTTCTTTGCCTGTTTAACTCCATAAAGTGCAATTTTTCTTTGATAATGTCTCAGGATCTCCTCTTCTCTACATTCTACTTTAGAAAACCAGGCACTACAGAAAATATTCAAGACTTTCATAATAAAAGTGTTTAGTTAGTGTACCTTTAGTCTGACATTTCTCTGAGAAGCACACAATCTCAGCTTGTTTCAGTGAGGTGAGTGGCTTCAGCCTTTCACCCAGAGAAGGGGCCAGTGTTCCCAGAGTAAGTAATGTCAGCAGTACTTTCCCACTGCACCTTGTTTGGGTTTTTTCTGGTTCATTCTATGCTCTAAATTTCCTTCTCCTGGCTTTGTCCCATGCCTTTTCCTTTTAGCCCCAAAGCATTTTCTCTCTCCCAGAGCCAGATTTTCCATCCAAGTCAGACCACCTGAAGCTTTTTCCTTGTTTATAGAAAGATAATCAGCTACATCCTCTCACACTAAGGGAGCAGATTGCTTCAAACAGAAAATGTCTTTGAAATGGCTTGCTAAAGCAGCCCAATTTAATTGTTAAGAAATCATGCCAGGAAGCCAAATACTTTGGTCTATTTCATTCTGAAGTATTTCCCTTGAGTGGACACAAGGCTCTAGGTAAAATTCTCAGCTGAAATCCTTTTTAAATTTGGCTTTATTTTGTTTTACAATGCTAACATGTAACCAAATAAAAATTAGAAATCAGTCTTTTAATTTAAGTTTTGCCCACAGTGACACTGGCAATCCCTATCACTGAGCAAGAATCTTGAAAAGAGATAATATAATTAACCTTTAACTTTCTTGTCTCCCAAAACCTCATCCTTCCACTTGGTTATCTGAGTATTTCTATTTTGACTTCCCATAATTATTCCAAGCTCCCATCCAGAGTTTCTGAACTTCCTTAAAGAAATCATCTGAAAAAATAATATAAGACAGATTCTTCTCCTCAGATCTAAGAAAACTCATGCTGAGATTGTGGATCAAATCAGATGCTTTCTCTGCTTCTCTCCCTGGGGGAATAGTGCAGCAGATCAGCAACACTGGCTTCCAGTGCCTCTCTTCTCTTTGTCTGCATATTGGAAGAGCTCAGCCCTGCATGAACACTAATGAGTGAACCACTAATGGGGTTTGTGGATGATGGCGACATGATCAGATTGTTGTTCATAATAGTTTGGGCTGTACTGTGGAAAAGGGCTAGGAAGGGACAGGAATAAACTAGAAAAATCAGTTAGTGGGGTTATGTTCAGCTCAAACACGGGATGAAGTTTGCATTAATGGCAATGGTGGCACATGAGTAGATTTTGGAAATCTTCAGTCGGAAAAAATTACTAGACTTTGATGATTAATTGGATGTAAATGGGAGGGTGTTAGGGAGTTGGAGATTTTAAGAATGTCGCCCAGGTTTCTTGTTGGAGCAACAGAGTAGAAAATAACAGCTGACATTCACTGATATCTTCAATTTGTCTAGCACTATTTTCACTAATACAACAAACTCTTGGGATGGGTATGACTGCGAGAATTTAAGTGTCCATTGTCTTTCTTTCTTTCTTTCTTTCTGTCTTTCTTTCTTTCTTTCTTTCTTTCTTTCTTTCTTTTTTATTATACTTTAAGTTCTAGGGTATATGTGGATAATGTGAAAGTTTGTTACATATGTATACTTGTGCCATGTTGGCGTGCTGCACCCATCAACTCGTCAGCACCCATCAACTCGTCATTTACATCAGGTATAACTCCCAGTGCAATCCCTCCCCCTCCTCCCTCCCCGTGATAGGCCCCAGTGTGTGATGTTCCCCTTCCCGAGTCCAAGTGATCTCATTGTTCAGTTCCCACCTATGAGTGAGAACATGCGGTGTTTGGTTTTCTGTTCTTGAGATAGTTTGCTGAGAATGATGGTTTCCAGCTGCATCCATGTCCCTACAAAGGACACAAACTCATCCTTTTTTATGGCTGCATAGTATTCCATGGTGTATATGTGCCACATTTTCTTAATCCAGTCTGTCACTGATGGACATTTGGGTTGATTCCAAGTCTTTGCTATTGTGAATAGTGCCGCAATGAACATACGTGTGCATGTGTCTTTATAGCAGCATGATTTATAATCCTTTGGGTATATACCCAGTAATGGGATGGCTGGGTCATATGGTACTTCTAGTTCTAGATCCTTGAGGAATCGCCATACTGTTTTCCATAATGGTTGAACTAGTTTACAATCCCACCAGCAGTGTAAAAGTGTTCCTATTTCTCCACATCCTCTCCAGTTCAGCAAAGTCTCAGGATACAAAATTAATGTGTAAAAATCACCAGCATTCTTATATACCAGTAACAGACAAACAGAGAGCGAAATCATGAATGAACTTCCATTCACAATTGTTTCAAAGAGAATGAAATACCTAGGAATCCAACTTACTAGGTATGTAAAGGACCTCTTCAAGGAGAACTACAAGCCACTGCTCAGTGAAATAAAAGAGGACACAAACAAATGGAAGAACATACCATGCTCATGGATAGGAAGAATCAATATCGTGAAAATGGCCATACTGCCCATGGTTATTTATAGATTCAATGCCATCCCCATCAAGCTACCAATGAGTTTCTTCACAGAATTGGAAAAAACTGCTTTAAAGTTCATATGGAACCAAAAAAGAGCCCACATTGCCAAGACAATCCTAAGTCAAAAGAACAAAGCTGGAGGCATCACGCTACCTGACTTCAAACTATACTACAAGGCTACAGTAACCAAAACAGCATGGTACTGGTACCAAAACAGAGATATAGACCAATGGAACACAACAGAGTCCTCAGAAATAATACCACACATCTACAGCCATCTGATCTTTGACAAACCTGAGAAAAACAAGAAATGGGGAAAGGATTCCCTATTTAATAAAAGGTGCTGGGAAAATTGGCTAGCCATAAGTAGAAAGCTGAAACTGGATCCTTTCCTTACTCCTTATACGAAAATTAATTCAAGATGGATTAGAGACTTAAATGTTAGACCTAATACCATAAAAACCCTAGAAGAAAACCTAGGCAATACCATTCAGGACATAGGCATGGGCAAGGACTTCATGTCTAAAACACCAAAAGCAACGGCAACAAAAGCCAAAATTGACAAATGGGATCTAATTAAACTAAAGAGCTTCTGCACAGCAAAAGAAACTACCATCAGAGTGAACAGGCAACCTACAGAATGGGAGAAAATTTTTGCAATCTACTCATCTGACAAAGGGCTAATATCCAGAACCTACAAAGAACTCAAACAAATTTACAAGAAAAAAATAAACAACCCCATCGAAAAGTGGGCAAAGGATATGAACAGACAGTTCTCAAAAGAAGACATTCATACATTCAACAGACACATGAAAAAATGCTCATCATCACTGGCCATCAGAGAAATGCAAATCAAAACCACAATGAGATACCATCTCACACCAGTTAGAATGGCAATCATTGTTTTCAGTGTGAACGAACTAAACCCATGTAAAGGCTCGTAAGAATACAACCAGTAGAGAAGGATGGGTTATGCAAGATAAACAAACAAGAAGCAAGCAATAGGCCAGGCCCATGGTTGTCTGCTGGTTTCAGGGCACAAGTAGAGGAAGAGCCTACCTACGAAACAGGATACCTCATCCCTTATTTAAGAGAGAAAGGAGGATTGAATGGGGTAGTTGTAGAAAGATTTCCATATTTGGTGGTGAATGTTTTGGCCTAATGGTTTCTATTGTTTCTATCAGGAGGAAACGCTATCAGTCCCATCTCATCCCAAATGCCCCCTTGATTTTCCACATCAGTGGTTCTCAAACTTTTTTGATACTGATGATCCCAAACAGCTTTTATTTAGTTATGTGAGTTATAGCTATCCGTATTTATCACACAAGAGATAAAACTGAGACAATGAAAAATATTTACTACTTTATTTAAAATAACAATAGTAAACCTGCTAATGTGTTAACATATGAACATATTTTATGAAAAAAATATACTTTCCAAACAAACAAACAAACAAAATTAGTGACAAGAGTGCACTGTTTTACCTTTTTCTTTTTTCTTTCTTTCTTTTTTTTTTTTTTGGCAAAGCTTTTTAAATACTGGGCTTAATATAAAACAGCTGGATTCTCATAGCTGCTTCTGCATTTAGCCTGTTGCAGTATGCTGTTTTGTTTGAAATATATGAAAAAAAATCTAGCCTTATACAGACAGCATGATTGGGAAAATAGACATTTTACTAGCCTTGCCAGATAACTCTAGATATTATTTGACATAACCAAAACTGGACAAGTGGTAGATTCTGGAAGATTAGTTTCAAAGAGGAATTTGAAATCATGTCAGTGTACTTTCCATATTCTATTAAAATCCATTCATCTATCTGGCATCTAGTCCTGTTAGATTATGTAAGGATAAGAATAAATTTAACTAAATGGTAATACTTTGATCAACATTGTCCAATTAGATTATGAAATTGAAGACACTGGCAGAGAAGTAAATAAAACATCAATCTATAATAAAGCAGAAATTGGAGATAGCAGAACAAAGTATTTGTAGTAGAATGAGAATGTGCAGAAGATCCTAGACATATTACAAGAAGTGGGAAGTAGTCCAAGATAGTGTAATGGGTTAAATTCTGTCTTCATAAGAAGATATACTTAAGTCCTAAACCTGGCACCTGGGAATGTGACCTTATTTGGAAATAGATTCTATAAAAATGGAATCAAATTCAGATGAGGTCATACTAGATAGAATGGACTCCTAATCCAATACGACTGGTGTCCTAGTAAGAAGAGGAAAATGCCATGTGGAGTGTAACACAAAGGGAGAACACCACGTGAGAAGGAGAGATTGGAGTTATGCAGCTGCAAGTCAAAAAATGCTAAGGATTGATGGCTACCACCAAAAGGTAAGGAAGAAGTTTACCCATAGTCTTAGAGGTAACAGAACCCTGTTAACACTCTCATTTTTGACTTTTGGCCTCCAGAACAGTAATAGAATAAACTTCTTTTGTTTTAAGCCACCCAGCTTATGGTATTTTGTTAGGCAGCCTTAGGAAACAAATACAGATGGAGTAGTAGAATGTATTATGTTTTTAATAACTCGCTCACCTTCTTTCCATAAAATCAATCCTACCTCACCTTCTATTGCGATTTGACTTTTAATACCTGTGGGAATGAATATACTTCACTGCTCCACAGGAGTTGAATCTGAATGCCTGATTTGCTCTGGCTAATACAATGGGAATGGAAGTGATGTGCATTATATCCTAGCAGAAGTTTTAAGAACCACTGGGTGTTTCTGTTAGGTCTTTTTCCTTCTGCCAGGAGAACGGAAGTTTCCAGGTAGGGATCAGTCCTTTAGCCGATGTGTAACTGAGATACAACCAGCTCATGTGCCACATTAGCATTATTGAAATAATTATTGAGAGATTTGTAGTGGTCTCTTACTGCAACAAAACCTAGCAAAGCTAGGGTCTCAAATCAATTCAGATAAAAGGAATTCCTCTCCATCAAGGCTAGCGTTTTTGCTAGCAGATTGACATCATAATCATTAAAATAATTCTATCGATGAAGGGTGCTCTAGACATTGGCATTCAAAGTCTCTTTTCACGATGCCCTGGTACTCAACTACTTATTGAAAATTACCTCTGTTTCTTTTTATTTTATAAAATTTCAATAATACTAACCTAGCTTGCAGTTCTAGTAGACCTATTCATTTCCTATGTTACTGGTGTAATATTCTGATTCTATTTCTTACACAAATAGAGCCAAGACAGTGCTTAGTTCTCTTAGATGTGGGTCAGGGATGGTGTGCACAGAGGCAACATCTGAAAGTTTTGAGAGGACCGCAGGATAGCTATGTGATTTCACAGGCATATGATGGGGGCTACATTTCGTAACTTCATTTTTTTTTCTTTTGAGATGGAGTCTCACTCTGTCACCCAGGCTGGAGTGTAGTGGCAGAATCTCGGCTCACTGAAACTTCCGCCTCCCGGGTTCAAGTGATTCTCCTGTCTCAGCCTCCCAAGTAGCTGGGACTACAGGTCCCCATCACCACGCCCAGCTAATTTTTTGTATTTTCAGTAGAGACAGAGTTTCACCGTATTAGCCAGGCTGGTCTTGAACTCCTGACCTTGTGATCCACCTGCCTCGGCCTCCCAAAGTGCTGGGATTACAGGTGTGAACCACAGCGCCCGGCCTTCCTAACTTCTTAGAACCTAACTTCTCAAATTCGTAACAGAAAACTAATACTGCTTAATATTTGAGAAGAGGGACTAGGACTATGGAATGGATGGAGGTAGGATTTTAAAATTACATTTTAAGCCCTATCCTAAAGAACTAAGCCAGTAAGTAAATTGGAAATAAACTTTAAGTACTCATGAGAAGATGGGTCATAGAATAATGTTTATGACTTCTATTCACTCAACAAGTATTTATTAAGAAACGTTATGGGCCAGCCATTCTTTTAGGTGCTGAAGATACAGCTGTAAACAAAGCAAACAAAACCCCCATCTTGGGGAACTCACATTCTTGAATGGTAAGTCATTTGTATGTGTATTTTGTCATGAGCTCTTGAGTGCAGATTGAAGTTGTTAACTGGTACTGCTACTTTTTAAAAAGTTTGTATTGACCATCTTTTCTAATGTAATTCTAAGGCTTCCATATTGCCTAATTTTTCAGTGGTATAATAACTGTAATCAGTATCAATACTAATTCAGAATTACATTAGCAGCACTGATTTTATAGTCCCCAAATGGATACCATAAACAAAGGAAAAGTGTTTACTAAACTTTCGTTAGTCTGAGGACATAGATGACACGTTACCATTTATATAATGACAGACTTTACAGACAATTCGAAAGAAATGTCACTCTCTTTATTCAAATGCTACAATAGTGCAATTAAAACAAGACATTTATCTTTGAATGTGTCTTCCCTATCACTACTAATTCACTGGGTCATTAGCTCCAACACTGTGAATAGGTTCTCACTACCCCATTCAATTTAATTAGTGTACCAGATAATATAGAAGAGCACACTTTGCACTGCAGCTAATAGTAGATAATGGTTCTTAGAAAGAGAGCAATTGCCTTACT
The DNA here is from genome assembly GCF_008728515.1 of Papio anubis. Lineage (NCBI taxonomy): Eukaryota > Metazoa > Chordata > Mammalia > Primates > Cercopithecidae > Papio > Papio anubis. The sequence continues at coordinate 111,446,008 of NC_044980.1, forward strand.
CTGTGATGGCTAACCAGGGGGGGAAAAATATACACACACACACACACACACACACACACACACATTTGACTTCATACAAAGATATCGAGATGCAGTTCTCTCACAAAAAGCAAAGATTATCATCTCTTGGAAATTAAAGATAATCTCAAATTGGAATAAGTCATTGACACACACATAAAGCAAATATGTAAAAAGGAGTATTATTTATTTTTTGTTGTGATTTTGCTTTTGCTTTTGTTCAACCACAGTAAGCAGACACAGCATGGCATTAGCTGGCCTGGTAATCATTTCATGTTTTTTTGACAAAAGTCCAAATCTAAATAATTAAAGAATACATTACAACATTGTCTTGTAATGTAGGCTGATGCTCTGTCAATTTACTCTCAGATATGAAACTGAATCAATATTGAAATCATATCCTTAACAAAAAAAAGAAAGATGTGCTTCTCACAGTGACAGTGTTAGTTCCACACATTAAGGATTTATGCTAACTCCTCTGTTGAATTCACTAACTCCTTAAACCTATCTGTAATCTGCATTTACAGGCAATTATAGAAAATTGCCAGTATATACCGAAAACAGAGAACTTTCACATTCAATAAACTTCAGCTAAATACCAGCCATGTCCACACCAACCTCAACCCACCCGGTTCCTGCTCTACTCTGCAGTTAAGTACCAGCAATGTGTCGGACAGAATGCTGGATCCTAGCACTAAGACTCCACCCAGGCCTCAAGTTAGTGAGAGACAGATTAGGGTTATCATGAAGAAGTGAGAAATAGTTTGTTTATCCAAAAAGTAGTCCTTGAAATCAACACCGGGTCTCATATTTGAACATTGCTTTTAGCACCATGTTAATACTGAATCATCAAATCAGAAATATGTCAAATCCTCTTAAAATGTCAGGAAGGATTCTAGGCCAGAAATGCATGATGATTTAAGGTATTGTGAGAGAATCAAAATCGTAAATTAATGCCTCAGATCAGATTAACATTAAATTAATGGTGCTATTAAATTAATGTCAAGCATTTCAGGAAGACGTTGATATTGAATGTGCCACCATCCACCATTGCCATCCTACAGCAGACATTAAGAAAGCTTCATTTTATTTGAATTATGGTATTAACATATCTTAAGCCAGGAGGCCTGGACAGAGGAAAGAAAAAGGATAAGAGAAAGGTGAAGGGTCAGAAGTAAATGGTTACCTCCACACACCTTAAGAGACTAGGAGGTCTCGGCCAGGCGTGGTGACTCACGCCTGTAATCCCAGCACTTTGGGAGACTGAGGCAGGCGGATCACAAGGTCAGGAGATCGAGACCATCCTGGATAACACGGTGAAACCCCGTCTCTACTAAAAAATACAAAAAATTAGCCAGGCATGGTGGTGGGCGCCTGTAGTCCCAGCTACTTGGGAGGCTGAGGCAGGAGAATGGCGTGAACCTGGGAGACAGAGCTTGCAGAGAGCGGAGATCGCACTACTGCACTCCAGCCTGGGCGACAGAGCAAGACTCTGTCTCAAAAAAAAAAAAAAAAAGAGCGATTAGGAGGTCTCAGAGTTTGGGATTCCATCTGTAAGTCCACAATGCAATATAGATGTTTATTTGAGGGGGGAGGGTGGGAGGAGGGAGAGGGAGAAAAGATAACTATTGGGTATTGGGTTTCATACCTGAACAATGAAACAATCTGTACAACAAATCCCCGTGACACGTATTTACCTATGTAACAAACTTTCGCATGTACCCTCAAACCTAAAATAAAAGTTAAAAAAAAAAGAACTCAAATGAAATAGATTGGTGCTGGCAAGAACTGATTTTTTTTAACTTTTATTTTAAGTTCAGGGGTACATGTACAGGTTTGTCACATAGGTAAATTTGTGTCACGGGGGTTTGCTGTACCGATTATTTCATCACCCAGGTATTAAGCCTAGTACACATTAGTTATTTTTTCTGATTCTGTCCCTCCTCCTACCCTCTATCCTCCACCCTCTGGCAGGTCTCAGTGTCTGTTGTTCCATTCTATGTCATGTGTTCTCATCATTTAGCTCCCACTTACAAGTGAGAACATGTGGTATTCGGTTTTCTGAAGAACTGATTTTTATTTTCACCAAAAGGTTCAGTAGAGAGAGAACTTTCACATTCAATAAATCTCTACTAAGTACCAGCCTATTGAATCAGAAGTGGAGCCAATTTCCACTTGGCCGCTTACATAAGGAGTCATGTGCAGAAAGCTGTGCTGACTGAGAGGGACCACACTTCCAGTTTATCCCAAAGCTATTTAGGCCACCTCATAGCTTAGTACTCTGGCCAGTTGTCTAACCAATCTGCCCATTGTCCAGCTCTGCCTACAGGATGGAAAAATGAATTTGACAGGCAGTCATAAATATCTGATTTGTAAGATAGTTACCTTTCTTATTTTAAATTATAACTTGATATTCTGACTTTTAGATCAGTCTTGTTTCTCAGCATGAAGTTGCAATATCCCCACATCTATCCACTCTGGTAAGACAAAGTTCCAGATCCTGCAAAGCCAGTAGTAAAAAAAATCCATCCTGGGATAAATTTACCAATAAAATGCAACCTGGTCAGGACCTACTTTGAATATCATGACCGCTAACACTCTGGCCATAGCTAATTAGACCAAGGATGGCACTCAAATCGTACTGAGCTACAAAGGGCCTAAGCACAAAAAGTGGGTAATAAAATATAGAGTCAGTTAGATTTTTCTTAGAGAATTTCAATACAACTTCAAAAACAGTCAGTGGCTACCAGGATAGATGAAAGAGGAGAGATACAGGAAGAACAGAGTAGACAGAAGCCAGGAAGCAATAGAGACAAATCGGTAGCAGAAGTTATCAGTAAGTAGAATCCGTAAGTTAGAGAGGAGAGTTGAGAGAGACTGTTCAGTAGTGACTGGCAGACAGAAGTAGCAGAGACACTGTAGCATTGGCAAGGATGACTATAGTTGCTGGACACTGCACAATACCCCAGTTCTCCTTTGGGCCTATCTTCACTCACAGAAACAATTCATTGCCTCCTTTACTTCTGTATCTATCCTTCCCAGAGAACTCCACTAAATGAAATACCTGAAAATGTTTTGTTCCTTGTAATGTGGAGGAGCCTAACGTATTTTTAGAAATATTGAATTATAGACCATCCCATTTGAACAACTTTTTGACTTCCACAAGGCTGCTTTTTAAAAATCTATAAATGGTTTTGTATGTTTATGTGTTAAAGTCTTATCAAGAACCCTTTTTTGACTAAAAACTTCTTTAATATTTTTTCAACCAAGCCAATAAGCGTATTTTTATGAGTGTAGGACAAATAAATCAGAAAGTTCAAAATTTAATATCTCTCACAAATAGAAAATTACTGCTTGTCATATATTCTGAAAACAAAGCAAAATAATCCAACTGATTCATTTTCTAATCCATGAAGTAGATGACATATGATGTATTTCGTCACTGTTGATTTACTACAGTTTATATTTTTTCCTGAGTTTCAGTGATTTGATTCAAGTATAATCATTTAGCTTAATTTATTTCTGTCATTATATAAAACTGTTTTATTATCATTTGTCACCAATTGAATCCCTTATCTCCAGATGAAGAATTCATTGTCCCTTAAATATTAAATAAAAATCTAATCTGTGCTTAGTCCTGCACTGACCACTCATTTCAACCCAAAGTGTAGGAAAAAAGTCTCTGCAATTCAGATAAAATTAATAAATAGAAAAAAAAGTTTGACCATTAGTTGTGGAGATAGGACAAATAGACACCTAAGAAATCGATTGAAAGCATTCTAGTAATACTAGGTAGTAGCGTGGACCATATATAAAAGTATTTCTCCAATTGGTGGAGCTCTCTGACAATGCTGGTTTTATGGTGAAATAAAAACTTGGAGTAGGGAAGAGTCTTCTGTGGACTAGACTTTGACTGGAAAGAGTTCTTGGTAAAGATGAGCATTGGGTTGGGCTGTGCCTGGCTGGTGGGATTAGAATAGCAGAGCAGATGGGAGAACATCTCAGGCTATGGGGCATGGAGTCAGGAAAAGTTTTATCCAGGTGCAGGGGTCAGAATGGAGGGGGCAGGGAAACAAAGCAAGCTCAACAGTGGGGCTCATTGGTGAGAGATCAAGAATACAGCTGTCAACTGATTTAACCCATAAGCATTCTGGACCTTAAGCAGAAAATTGTCCTAATAAAAATTATTTTAATGAGAAACTGCCAGCAGCAGGACCTACCAGGAGACCACTGTAATGATCTTAATGTAACATAACTAGCTACCAGAGTAGAGACAATTAGAATATTGTAAAGGACAAATTTAAAAACATAATAAGTGATCGAGAATTAATACATTAGGAAATAGATGCAAAAAGAATTAGAAATAAAGATCAATCAACCTCTTAAGCTTATCACATCAGAGTTTGAAAAATTAGATGGGCAGTAAAGGAAAAGATGTGTTTGGGTAGGGAAATTGTGATTTTGAAATCATCAGAGAGCCAGCTGGTGGAATTGGACATGAGAGAGGAGAACAGTGTGTCCTGACCTACCTAGTGGTAATGATCACATGAACTCAGAGCAATGCTGACATGCTCACTCACTGGCTGCATACAAGTACCTGTGTTTGGTAATCTAGTAAGGCACAAGCTCACAGCCATACAACCAGTCAATCACTACAGTAGCAGACAGCACAGGTCTACAGAGTGGGAGAAAATGCTTGAGCCAGTTATGCCATAGCACGGTAATGCAACACATTAATTTAAAAATAGGGAACACAGACATTCCATACATAAGGGGCAAATAACAATATTGTGCTTCTAGAGGAACTAGAATGTTTTACTCAAAATAAGGTCCTCTGATCAATTCTGACTGACAATTACCATGGTTTTGGGCAGTTAATCCATCTTAGCTACACCTCTACGCATCCTGGTCTCCTCACATTCTCCCATCTTCTTTGAAGTTTGCTTTGCTTTATGCCCTGATATTCCCTAGGCTTTGAAATAGGGGTCACTGTGCTCATCTGCATGTTTCATCCTGTCCTCTTGATACAATACTATTTTTAAAATGATAGAGTTTAAAGAACCCCAGGCTAAAAATTTTGTGGTTCAACACTACATCTCAGATATATTGTCCATACTGTTTTGACCTTATGTACAGATTTAAGTAAGAAGACTCTTGCCTTTCATCTTAGATTTCAGTCACTTAAGCCAGGTCACTAGTCCTGGGGTTTTGTCTTCTCCTTGCCTGTTGAAATTCTTTAGAGCTATAAGTCCTGCCTTAATCACAATTCCTGGTATCTTGGTCCCCAATTATTTGTGTGGTATTTATGGTAACTTGTGCTGATGACTCCCAGATATGTATTCCAAACATATGTACGGAATAGTTCTGTTTTTAAAAGTGCTATTCAAACAGCATTGTCCTCACTCTCAACTTTGTTATCTGAAGTAAACTTTATTTAATCTAGTATGAAAACTCCTTGAGCTATAAAATAGTATGACCTTTTTTGGTAGAAAAGCTATAGTCACATCACAATAGGACTATATAAATTAACAACCATATTTCAGAAGAACTGAAAGTATAAACATGAGCCCTTAAATATCTAAATAACTGGGGTCTTTTAATAATTCACTGTATCAAACTCTAAAGTTTGACTAATCCCAAGAAATCTTCTGATTAAGTAAATCAAATAAATATTTTCACCATGAAAAAGATCATCCTACAAAATCTGTTTGTGAGAAGTTTAGTGCTTGGGCCACTCTACTTAGGGAAAGATTTTTTTTTTTTCGTTTTTTTTTTTCCTTTTTTTTTTCATACAGAGTTTTGCTCTTGTCACCCAGGCTGGAGTGCAGTGGTGCAATCTCAGCTCACTGCAACCTCTGCCTCTCGGGTTCAAGCTATTCTCCTGCCTCAGCCTCCCAAGTAGCTGGGATTACAGGCACCTGTCAACATGCCTGGCTAATTTTTGTATTTTTAGTAGAGACGGGGTTTCACCATGTTGGCCAAGCTGGTCTCAAACTCCTGACCTCAGTTGATCCAACCACCTTCGCCTCCCAAAGTACTGAGATTACAGGCATAAGCCATCACACCTGGCCAGGGAAAGATATTTTTCTATCACTAGAAACTATATTCAACAAAGAAAACTTACCCTTGTGACATAGTTTGGATGTTTGTCCCCGCCCAAATGAATTGTAATCCTCAAAGCTGGAGGTGGGGCCAGGTAAGAGGTGTTTGGGTCATGGGGGCGGATCCCTCATGGCTTGGTGCAAAAGTGAGTTCTCTGGAGATCTGTCATTTAAAAGTGTGTAGCACTTCTCCCCCCTCTCTCTTGCACTTGCTCTGGCCATGTGAAGTGCCTGCTCACCCTTCACCTTCTGCCATGACTGTAAGCTTGCCGAAGCCTCCCCAGAAGCCAAGCTGATGCCAACTAAGCTTCCTGTAAAGCCTGTAGAACTGTGAGCCAATTAAACCTCTTTCCTTTATAAATTACCCAGTCTCGGGTATTGATAGCAATGCAAGAATGGCCTAACACACCATCAAAAGTTAATAAATCTGGCTCAATGTTCTGTTTCAACTCCACTATCAAAGTTAGAGTTGAGAAATCATTAATGTATGTGGGTAATCTATGCTCCAGTAAGTCCTGAGTCACAATATGGGGAAAGTTTGATCTTTAGATTAGCTTTAATTGGGGTTGTTAATGTATTTATTGGTTTGGCCTGTTTTAGAGTGTGGTCTTAATATTGCCCACATGGTCTGGTTTCTCCTTGCTTTGCCAAGGAGCCTGCCTCCTGCTCAGCAAGATGCCTGCTTTGCTGTAGACTTTTCCATCTAATAGTCTTCATTAGTTGAAGAACTAAGGAAAGCCCTCAATCCTTCCTCATCCAGGATCAACCAGCTGGTCAGGACATTTTTCTTCTTGAGCATCACTGTAGCCATCCTCTTAGAACCCACGCTGAAATGTGGGGATGATCAGTTCTTGTACTGAGGCATTAAACTAGCACAAAGCAATTAAGAGGGAGAAGATTGGGAGCTGCAGCTCTATTCCTATCCCATTTTCTCACAGCAACTCAAGGAGGATCCAGGCAGTTAGGATTTAAGACTTCGGAGAGTTCCTCCTGTCTATGCTTCTTCCCTCACTTCTCTCAGCCTATCTATGAGCAACTGTCTCCTGACCAGCATTCTACCTCCTTCCTCCAGGAAACCCCACATTAAGTAATATCAGGACTCTATTCCTAGTTGTTTCTTGCAAATTCTGATGGTTTCAACCTCACTGGAAGTTCAAGTAGATTTTAATCTGCTTGAAGCTTTTGCTGGCTCCAAAGAAGATGGATGAGCTCTGGTACTGTAAATGTGTAAAAGGAATCAGTATCTAGTCTGATTTTGTTCAATGCCCACTAATGGAATAGAAACTGAATACAAAAACAAAAATGGCCAGACCGCATATAAAATAGAACACTGACCTGCAGTCTGCAAAAATCAACTCAGGAAAATAACCCAGTATCTATAGTAACCAGCCAGGAAGTCAACCAACTGTAAGTCAGACTTGTAGAAAATCAAACCACTATCTCTAGCAGCCAATTCAGGAAGCCAAACAATAACCCCAGTAATAGCCCAGAACTTGATTAAAAACTGACTACTTTCCTAATTTTTGTTCTTGCTTCCAACTTAGAATCAACCAGAGAAAGCCGAATAGGCACCCCCAACCAATCACATAGGATCTCCACTTCTAGTTACCTGCCTATAGCTTCCCTCCCAACAACCTTCAGTCAGGGAATATCTGAAGCCTTCTCTTTTTTTTTTTTTTCTACTATAAAACTTCCCCACTCCTCTGCTGCCTTTTGTTTCTCTGCCAAAATGCAAGTGATGGTGGGTGACTCCCTTGTTATAAAAAGCTCTAAATAAATAGTCCTTGCTTTTCTTATTTTTTCCCTAAGGGCAAGCACATCTTATCCAAGTAGAAATTCATTAATTGTTAATTAGTTAATTAATTATTCTAGGGATGTTCAATGTACTAGTCTCACATGAAGACAATATGCTCCTCATACCTAGATAATTTTAAAGTAACTGCTTTAGAACCTTGAGAAATAACAGGCATCATTTTGCTAAAGGAATACTTGACTCTTACTTGTTTCTGCTTTTATGGCCAGGAGCGCACACATTAGCTGAGAATGGCTCTGTGCAAGTCAACCAGGATAGATGGCACAATCTCTCAAGAGATCATTTAGGATCCTAAATAGGAAGAAGGGTACTTCAATGAATCTCACTATATTTAACTCACATTTCTCTCATTTGAAAGCACAAAACTTTTTGAAAAGTCATACAAAAGTCATACAAAGTAGGGTTAAAAATCTGAAAGACAAGCATTTACCGAAAAGAGACTCTTTCACAGAAGATATTATTTATATCCAACCACTTCCATTATTATTGAATGGGGGAGCAATAAAAGGGTTCAAACATTTCGACTGTTTCTATAATTTGTAGAAAACCATTTGGCAACCCACGAAACAAGAGACCAGAAGATTTACAAGACATTACTTGATTCATTTACAGAATTAAATAAAAAACTGTAAATCGTTAAATTATTTAAATTATATGTGGAAGTAGGAGCCTCACATTAAGCATAAATTTTACGACCACTGTGATAGTGTCTGAAAAGTTGGCTGGAAGGGCCTGCAAATTACACATTTGCATAAGGAATAAAGGGCACTGCCAAGACCAAACACACACAAAAATGTATCCTGGAAGAGAAAGCATGGATCACAGGCTTAACCCAATAGCAACATCCCAGTCACTGAAAGAGGAACAACAAGCTTACAATTTTAGTGTAACAAAATTGTGTTTGCCCTCTACTGTAGCCCAAAATTGAACTCAAAGAATGGCAAGTTAATACAAAATAAGCTTTTTATACTCAAAAATTCCCAAGAGACTTTATAAGAAGTATGATTAGTACACTAGGGAGAAAGACCTCCTTGCCACTTCCTGATAGCCCAGTGTGGGTAGGGCCCTGCACATCGTAAGTGCAGCCATGACAGCCAAGAAGCAGCCACGAGAGAAGGCATGGCCCTCTCCTTAGCAGTGTCAGCACAACTACAGCAGTCAGGTTCCCCAGTGTCCCAGCGCCAAGCATTTCCAGAGCAGCAGAGGGCAGCCTGTTCTCTTTTTCTCTTTCTTTCTTTCTTTTTTTTTTTTTAAAGACAGAGTCTCGCTCTGTCACCTAAGCTGGAGTGCAGTGGCATGATCTCGGCTCACTGCAACCTCCGTCTCCTGGGTTCAAGCCATCCTCCTACCTCAGCCTCCTGAGTAGCTGGGATTACACGCACCCGCCACCATGGCCAGCTAATTTGTGCACTTTTAGTAGAGACAGGGTTTTACCATGTTGGCCAGGATGGTCTTGAACTCCTGACCTCAGTTGATCTGCCTGCCTTGGCTTCCCAAAGTGCTGGGATTACAGGCGTGAGCCACCATGCCAGACCGGGCAGTCTTTTCTCAAGTGACTGGAGGCAGTGTCCTTGACAAGAGCATCATCATCCAAATCACCTGTGCCTGCATGAAGGGTCGTACAGGGCTTTCCAGGTAGCAAAAGATAAGGAGGTGGATTGGCCACATGCTCACATTGTTTAGAGGGATATGTGAGAAAGAATCATAGAAATAAATGCAGAAAACTTTGAGTGCGGTTAGAGGCCCCATATTGAAGATGAAGATGAGAGCCAGAACAAGAGAACTTATTACTATTCATATGATCCCCATTTTCCTTCAAGGATGATAAGTGGTTTAGGGAACACTAGTTTCAGGTATATAATTTTATTTTCAGGGGTGCTATTTCGAAAAATATTTAAATAATAGAGTTTTTCTTTGTCTCTCCCCGTTCTCTACCACCTTGAATCATGATATCTGGAAGCCTCTCTGCCATTATCACCCCAGAAAAAATTCCTTCCAGATTGGGAGAGAAAATAAAAGAAAAGAAGAAAACAGGGAGGGAGAAGCCAAGTAGGAAGACACAGCCAGAGACATGTGACCTACTTCCCAACTGAAGGTGAAAACCCGAGAAGACAGAGGTGATGGCGGGGTGGGGGGAACACAAGGACACTCGGGCAGTGGTTGGCCTCCTTTGGGAGGCCCAAGAAAACCTGCAAGCTTCTAGGAGCAGCCTGGCATGTGACTTGTGCCACATCCTGTATGGCACAAGAGTAAGGTGTCCTGGCAGACAGAGGTGACAAAATAGATGAGCCTGAAGTTCTGCTCCTGGCTTTCCTCCACCTTCACATGGCTTCAAGGGATCGTGGAGTTCTGCATGCCTGGCGGACAGCCCAGGCAGTCAGAGACCTGCGGGATTGGCAGAAACATGGAGTTGGAACATGCTGAAGTAGGTGGAGATGATTTCTTAATCAAAAGAAAATGACCAGATCACAGATTTCAGCAATCAGTGACAGCACATATTTCTAGAACTGCAGGTGACATGAGAGGCACTTCAGTGTACAACAGGCCAATCAGAACAGGGAGGACCCAGAGGATACCTGGCAGACAGTGCAGTCCCCTGTCCCAATGATACAAAATGACATAAGACCCTCCTCCTAGATATAGCAACATGCCATCTTAGAAAGGAGCTGGGGGAGGGAGCAAAAATCTGAAAATGGAGCTTTCACCTGAAAGATAATAACATACAAACGAGATCATTAAGGAGACAAATAATTTTTTGGTACTTCAGAATTCCACTCTTCCAACATTGACCCCACCCTACACATATACCTAAAGGGGACAAGCCTCATGAGAAAGTTATATCAACTACAGGAAAGGAATAGTTTTCATTTCATCTTTGCATCCAAGTTGACCCCAAAAATTTGTATTCTAAGACGCCCTCAAAATGTTTTATATCTTCAACATTATCATGACTGTTTATGAGAGAAAATGCAATTGACATGGAGGGGGAGAAGAAGCAAAGAGAAAGAAAGTTCATGAGACAAAGGGAGTGGTTTGGAAATTCCCTGCTTGGTCTGAGGACTAGTTTAGTGGATCTGGGAGAAAGTTGAAGGAGAGGGCATATAGAACCATGGGGAGAGAGCCACACCAAGGTTGCTGAACACAGTCCAGCATGTCAAAGAGAGGACTAATGGTGTGAGTGAAGAATACAATGGTGCAGCAGCAGCTGTCAGCATTAATTATGACAAATCTATAACTGATGGAGATATTGGCATTTTCAGAATATGTCTCCAATGTTGTGATGCATCTGCTACTGTACCTTCAAATGACAGCAAGAAAAATGGTGGGGCATTTTTTCCATACACTGCATACTAAGCTTTGAAATTCAGTATTATTTCAGAGTCATAATTTATTGACTCCTGTGGAGTTTGAGGCACATGAGTTGTATAAAAAAATGGAATCATGACAGAAAGATCATTCTGATTCTAACTTATTACAGGTCTGTATGGAGTTATTTACAATAAAGAAGGTGCTTGTTTCCAGTAAGAGCCTAGAGTTTTGTTAATGCCATTTTTCAATACTGCGCTGGCTTGGATGTGGGACAGAGTAGAATTATAAAGAGTTTGTCTTTGGAGGGACACCACAGAGATCTGGAAGAGCTCTGCAAATGGTCCTCTCAAAATACCATGCCTAAGCTCCAAAGGTTGCACTGTTGTCTAATTATGCTTAAGAATTGATGTTTCTGAGTTTCCTAATCTAAACCTATGTAGAGTTCGTTCCTTGATGAGCAGCAATTCTGAGTGTCTCAATAAACTGATGTGCAGATTTCTGGAACAGTATTTGCATGAGGAGCTCCCAAAGGGAGTGTGAGTCAGGCAAACACCACTGGGCCAGAGACAAACTTCAGCCATGGGAGAAGATTGAGGATTCTGAATGCAATCTGAGGTCCCTTGGGTTTGCCTTTCAGTCCAGCAGCAAGGGTCTATGGCAAGGAGGGAGAAATTGGAAATAACAGTCAAAAGTCCTGTCTTGCTAAAAGCATTCAAATCAGAATTCATAAGAAACTGTCTAATTTTTTATTAGATGATTTGTTTTATATAAAGGTAAATAATTTTAATTATTTCTGTGTGATAACAGTTCCACAAAGAGGAGAAAAGCATTTTCTCCAAAGTTGTTCCTGGAATTATTGAAATTATGGAAAAACAGCCTTGGCCCCAAAAACTCCAATACATCAGCAAAAGGAGAGCACCATGGGCCCTAGCAGAAGTGGCAAAGATGTGCAAGCTGGGTATGGATTCCTGATAGAGTTGGCAGTACGCAGGGGAATTAGAGATATCCAGCAGAGGGGGCATCAGTACCCAGAGGTCCCTATGTGACCACTGTCTGGGCTTGTTCATAAACACAACTGAAACGTGTTGAGGACTTTAGATATAACGTTGGATAAGAGAAAGGACTTCACAGCAGATAGAACTCCTGAATTGGCAGAATGACACAAAAGCCACATAGTACAGGTCATTACCATTAATATTGTTAACATCCATCTATAAGATTGGGTAGGTATAGTTGGGGAACATGAATTACATAGAAGTCCAAGGCAAATTTCTATAATTATCCTCAGAGTCCCAGGGATTCTTCACCTGAGTCCAGAACCCCTAAACAGTCTAGATAATATTTAGGGAACACTCATGTTTTTGTAAGAAAACCCACATGTTTTCAGAATTCTGTGTATGTGTCTTTATGGATATTTCTTCTGATGAAAATTTTCATAATTTTTATCAGATTATCAAATGGGAATGTGACCCCAGAAATGGTGAGAACCTGGAATATTTCCTGCAGCATCCTAAATAGATATCTCATTTCTTAGGACCCAGAGGAGAGAGAAAATGATTTTGTTTTTGTTTGGCAGGGCAGGGGGGTGGGAGTTGGTCCACTCTGAGAGCTTTGGACTTGTTTTCAAAAATCTGTGATCAAGGATATCTTTGATCTTCAGAATATTTGCCCCTGCAATGCCAGAAACTCAAATCTAGGTAGTGGGGTCATATATTTCTCTCCTCTGTCCCCAACTTGCAGTACAGAGCTATGTTTAGTCTACCCAAAATAATCTCAACAGATTCCAAAAGACAACCAATGCAAATTGCAAGAATATTAGCCATTTGCACATCATTAATTAACCTTTCATAAGAATTTTTCTTCCACTGAAAATGGTGGAAACCGGGGCTGAGTGAAGACGTTAAAATCAGGCTCTGTGTACTTACTGAGAAGCACTGTCTGGATAAGGAGATAGGATACTGGGCCTGCTCTGATGGACATTTTTTTATTGACAAGGATACAGAATGGGAATTTTCAGTTTTGTGATCACAGTAACCTTAGCTGATAGCAGTGAACCATCCATGTTCTTGTTGAGATGTATAGGTACTATCTACATGCCTTGGAACTAAAAAGAAAAGGAAAAAGGCATAAGGGCACAGTTAAACAGATAAAAAATAGACTTTTTTTTTTCTTTTACTAAGGACTGTATTCTAGCTCTCTTCAGCATTCAGTTGGACTATTTTATATAAAGATAAATCCAATCAAATATTTAAGAATTACCAGTTGGTGACCTTAACCTAGCATCATTGACCTTGTAGGTATTTCAGTTCTGCCGAGATAATTACCAGGAGAACAAATCATAAATATAAGTTGTTACTACTGTAAGCAAAATCCACTGCAAAAGCAGTTAGTTCTGAGACAAATTACCTAAGGAATCCACCAGATCGCTAAGGTTCTTCCATTGTGTTCACTAGTCAAAATTTTAACATCAGCATTAAATCAAAATTTTACATTGCCAGGGACTTCTCTCTTCAGAACTTTAAACAGTGTCTCAGAAATGCATTTCACTATGCACACTAAAACCTACATCAGAGATGGTAGTAAAAGCCTAATCTCTTTAAAACAGAAAGAACAGAATTGGTCACTTCAAAAATTACCCTGTGATCTACGGTACTGGGATAATACAGCGAATTTTTGTGACATACAGGGCCACAAGCATACCAAAAAGGGGATTTTCAAAGGACATTTCTTCTTGTTAAACTATTTTTAATGACAATAATTACTTAAAATGGAGACACTTAACCACTAACCGTGGGATAATCTCAAGATATAACTGAACAGTTTTAGAAATTTATGTCAAAATTAATCAATCTATCTAATTTTTATTAAAGGAAGAAGAAAAAATTCTCTGAAGACCACACTTTCTTATAAGGCTATAAGTTTAAGGCAGCAGTATAATCAGAAAAAAAAAATTTATTAAAGGGCTGGAAATTATCCTCAAATTAAAACATTTACAGCCTTGAGCTGTAATTAGGGCAAAGGTAAAGGAGAGATTCACAAAGCAATCCTGGCTGCTTCTGACTGCTCCTTGGATGCTGTCTTTGCTAATTCATTATCTTGCTTCCACTGTTAATTATGTGGCTCCCCAAGGCTTGATAATGACTCTTTTTCCTCTTTACCTTTCCTTCTAGTTTATTCATTGCCTTATATGATTTTAACAATTCTGTTAGAGATCGAGCTAACATTGATTGATACCTTCTGAAAGCTGAACTCTGTGCTAGGCATTTTTGAAATTAACCGCAAACATCATATGCCTAATTTCCTTGATTATTCCTTTCCACCAAACAGTTCCACATGATGTTCTAGGCTCTATCAAAAAACAGTTCAGATGTGGTGCAGTAGGAAGATAACTGAAAGTGAAGGGGTAGGGCTCTTGTCCCAGCTCTGTCACTGATGAGTTAGGTGGTTGGAAACACGTCACTATATTTCTCACAGTTTTAGTAAAATAAAGATCTTGAACTAGATCAAGAGTTGGAAACTGGCTGTCCACTAGACAAATCCAACATGCAGACGTATTTCCTTGGCCTGCATAATGATTTAAAAATCTGGAAGATTATGTAAAACTCTAGATTTCTGTCTTGCAAAAGTAGAATATCCAAGCCTGATTTATTGGATGGCAATAATTGACTGCAGCCAAGCAGCAATTGCCCCTTTAGGAAAGGCCTGTATTCTCCTGTTTCTTACAATCCACAACCTACCCTATTGTATTAGAAGTGTTCCCCTTTGTTCATTCATTTTACAGGACTTACATCTTAATCAGATGGCCAACTCTAGGACAAAAATGCACTGGTTTTACTTCTAAACGTAGCTTATAATTTACTATATTTCTGGCTGCCTCCCCATCTTAGTTTAGAACCATAAGCATATATCTAGCATAAGTCTATCTCAAATTTTTCAGTGTTAAATAAATTCATTTCTTTCATTGAGCTACTCAAACCTTTCTAAATTCTGTTTGACAATTGTCATCATAGCTAAACCCCCAAAACTTTAAAATCTTGTTTTTACTTCTCTCTGTACTTGCAAACGATATAACATATAAGCTTATATATTTATATATTATAATATATATGTTTTATATAACTATATTTAATCATATTTATTTATATATGTTTATATAAATATTTATATTATATATAAAATATATGCATATTAGATCATGTATATTATGTATTTTATATATTATATAATATTTGTAAATATAATTTATAAGTTTATGTATTTATATTATAATATATAATACATAATATATTATATATTATAATTATATTTAAAATTAATCATATATTATAATAGTATTAAATATTATATATTATTATGTTATATATGTTATTAATATGATTATTAATATACTATCTATTATGTATATATAAATATTATATATTAAGATATTATTATATATGTATATTTATATTATGTATATGTAATAATATATAATACATAATATGTTATATATCATATATGATTTTATATATTATATATTATAATATAATTATAAATATTATATATAATGAAAATTGTAATTTCTGAGAAAGGGTTTATATAATTTGCTTATATATGTATATATTCTATATTTAATATTATAATATATAATATTCCTCTGGGTGTATAGTGGGTGAATGGATATTGGAAAAGCACCCAACACCTCTACTACAGAAGTATTTTATATTTCTTTTTATTTAAATATAACATACTCTAAAGGTTCTATGGTTAATGGTTCTATGGTTCTATTATATTTTACATTATAATATATATTATAATATATTATATACTTTATATTATATTATAATATTATATACTTTATATTATAACATTATGTTTTAGATTATAATATATATTATATATTATATAGTACAATATGTTATATATTATAATATATAATATGTTGTACATCTTATTATGTATTATATATCACATATAATACATTATATTATATATTACATAATATATTATATTATATGAGGTTATATAATATGAGATTATATATTATGTATTATATATTATATATTATGTACAACATATTATATATTATAATATATAATATATTGTACTATATATTATGTAATATATTATAATATATAATACAATATATTATATATCATAATTAATATAATTTATATCATATAATATCATGATATATAATACAACCATAGAACCATTAGAGTATTTTATATTTAAATAAAAATAAATATAAAATATTTCTGTAGTAGAGATGTTAGGTGCTTTTCCAATATTCATTCACCCATTATACACCCAGAGGAATATTATATATTATAATATTAAATATAGAATATATACATATATAAGCAAATGATATAAAGTCTTTCTCAGAAATTACAATTTTCATTATTTTATAGCTAGGTTGTTATAGCCAGAAAGAATAAAATAAAGAATATCTTAGAAAAGAATAAAGAATATCTTAGAAGAAGAAAGGATATCTTAGAATATTCTTTCTAAGCCTCTCCATAACCAATCCTTACATTGAAAATAAGAACATTTATATTCCTTATAAATCTATAAAGCTTCTAACAACTTAGTGCATCTCCTAAGGAGCAATCATGGGTTTTAAAAATTGTTGTAACAGAGACTAAAAATAACTATTCATGAACCACTCACTCCTGCTTCCTTAGTTACAAAACTCAGACTTTATTTTGGGTGTTAAGGCAAGAAGCTAAAAAACTACACTTCTCAGATGCTCTTTTTTAAATTTTTTAATTGATACATAATAGATGTAGATATTTTCAGGGTACATGTGATAATTTAATACATTCATGTAATATATATAAAGATCAATTCAGTGAAACTAAGATATCCATTACTTTAAAATTTATCTTTATGCTAGAAACAGTTGAATTATTTTCTTCTAGATATTTTGAAATACATAATAGATTGTTGTAAACTATTGTCACTCTACAGATCTATCAAACACTAGGTTTTTCTTCTTCTACCAAACTCTATAATTGTACCCATTAATCAAACTCTCTTTTTCCTCTCCCCTCCCAGCACCCTTCCCATCCTCTGGTAACCACCAATCTACTCTTAATCTTCATGAAATCACTCTTTTAGCTCCCACATGTGAGTGAGAACATGTAATATTTGTCTTTCTGTGTTTCGCTTATTTCACTTAACATAATGACCTAAAGTTCTATCCATGTTGCTGCAAATTACAGGATTTTATTCTTTTTATGGCTGAATAATATTCCACTGTATATACATACAAACCACATTTTTTTAACCCATTCATCCATTGATTGACACGTAGGTTGACTGCATGTTTTGACTATAATAAACATGAGCGTACACATATTGCTTCAATATATTGATTTCCTTTCCTTTAAATATGTATCCGGTGATGAAATTGCTGGATCATATAGTAGTTCAATTTTTACTTTTCTGAAAAACCTCCATTTCATAGTGGCTGTGCTAATTTACACTTCTATCAATAGCATATAAAGGTTCCCCTTTCTCCACAGCCTCAGTCTTTTTGATACAAGCCATTTTAACTGAGGCGAGACGATATCTCATTGTAGTTTTGATTGGCATTTCTCCGATTTTAGTGATATGGAGCATTTTTTCATATACTTGTTTGCCATTTGAATGTCTTCCTTTTAAAAATGTCTGTTCTGGCCGGGCACGGTGGCAGCCTGTAACCCTAGCACTTTGGGAGGCCAAGGTGAGCAGATCACTTGAGGTCAGGAGCTCAAGACCAGCCTGGACAACATTTATATATATATATATATTCTTGTTATTAATCTCTCTTGTCACATGAGTAGTTTGCAAATATTTTCTCCCTCCTGTGGACTGTCTCTTCACTTTGTTGATTGATTGCTTTGCTGTGCAGAAGCTTTCCAGCTTGACATAATCCCATTTGTCTATTTTTGCTTTGGCTAATTGTCTGTGCTTTTGAGGTCTTACCCCAAAAATATCTGCCCGCACTAATGCACTGGAGCATTTCTTCAATGTTTTCTTCTAGTAGTTTCATAGTTTTGGGTCTTAAATTTAAGTCTTCAATCCATTTTGATTTGATTTTTGTGTATGCTGAGAGGTAGGAGTTCAGTCTTACTCTTCTGTATATGGTTAGCCAGATTTTCCAGCACCATTTATTGAATAAACTGTCCTTTGCCCTATCGTATGTTCTTGGCATCACTGTTGAAAGTGAGTTGGCTATAAATGTAAGGATTTTATCTGGGTTTTCCGTTCTATTCCATTGGTCTGGTCTGTGTGTCTGTTTTTATGCCAGTACCAGGTTGATTTGGTTACTATAGCTTGGTCATATATTTTGAAACCAAGTAGTATGATGCCTCTAGCTTACTGTTTTTGCTCAAGATTGCTTTGGCTATCCAGGGTCTTTTGTGGTTCCATATAATTTTTAGAATTGTTTTTGTTTTTTCTATTTCTATGAAGCATGTCATTAGTATTTTGATAGGGATTGCATTGACTCTGTAAGTTGCTTTGATTAGTATTGTCATTTTAACGATATTAATTTGACTTCCTTCTTTCCAGTTTGGATGCCCTTTATTTCTTTCTATTTCCTAATTGTTGTGGTCAGGACTTCGAGTATTATGTTGAAAAAAAGTGGTGCAAGTGGGCATGCTTATCTCGCTCCAGATCTTAGAAGAAAGGCTTTCCATTTTCCCCTTTTTGGTACTACATTAGCTGTGGGTTTGTCACATGTGGTATTTATTATTCTGAGGTATGTTTTTTCTATACCTAGTTTGTTGACGATTTTTATTCATAAGGCAATGTTGAAATTTATCAAATGTTTAGCATCTATTGAAGTGATCATATGATTTTTGTTCTTGGTTCTGTTGATGTGATGTGTTACATTTATTGATTTGCACATGTGGAAACATTCTTGTATTTCTGAGCTGAATACCACTTGGTCATGCTGAGTGACATTTTTAATGTTGTGTTGGTCTGATTTTTTGTTTTGTTTTGTTGCATTGCAATAAAGAAATACCTAAAGCTGGGTCATTTATAAGGTAAAAAGATTAATTGGATTATGGTTCTGCAGGCTGTACAGGAAGTATAACACTAGCATCTGCTCCTGTTGAGGGTCTCAGGAAGCTTCCAATCATGATGGAAGGCAAAGAGGGAGCAGGTGCCTCACATGGTGAAAGTGGAAGTGAGAGAGCGAAGTTGGAGATCCCTGACTGTTTTTAACAAACAGATATTGAGTGAACTAACTGAGCAAGAACTCACTCATCACCAAGGTGAGGGCACTAAGCCATTCAGGAGGAATCCACCCTATGATCAATACCTCCCAGTAGACCCCGCCTCCAACAATAGAGGTCACATTTCACCATGAGATTTGGGGGGAGCACATGTCCAAACATTATCAAATGTGTTGCTGGATTTGGATTGCTAGTCTTTTGTTGAGGATTTGTGCACCTGTGTTCATCATGATGCTGACATGTAGTTTTCTTTTTTTGTTTCATCTGTGTCTGGCTTTGGTATCAGGGTAATGCTCACCTTGTAGAATGATTTTGGAAATATTCCTTCCTTTTCAATTTTTTGGAAGAGTTGAGTAGAATTAGGATTAGTTCTTTAAATGCTTGATAAAATTCATCAGTGAAGCCATCAGATCTTAGACTTTTCTTTGATGGGGTGTTTTTTATTATTATGGTTTTGATCTTGTTGCTTATTTTTTTGTTGTCATTGTTGCTAAGGCTTTCTACTACTCCTTTATGGTTCAATCTTAGGTTGTACATTTACCAGAATTTACCCATTTCTTCTAGGTTTTCCCATTTGTTGGTATACAGTTCTTCATAACAGTCTCTAATGGTTCTTTGTATTTCTGTGGTCTCAGTTATTATGTCTCCTTTTTCTTCTCTGATTTTACTTACTTGGGTAATCTCTCTTTTTTTATTAATCTAGTTAAAGGTTTGTCAATTTTGTTTATCTTTTCAAAAGAACAAAACTGAGACTAAAAATTGCAGTCTAGAAGATCAACAAAAAAAGGTGGATTTTTTTTTAAGATAAACAAAATTGACAAACCTTTAGCTCGATTAAACAAAGGTAGACTCTTGTATCTACCTGGCCCATCTTCCTAGTACAGGTTGAGCATCTCTAATTTGAAATCCTATATCTGAAATGCTTCAAAATCTGAAACACTCCTAAATCCAAAATTTTTTGAGTGCCAACATGATGCCACAAGTAGAAAAGTCAACACCTGACCTCATGTGACAAATGTACAAAATTATTTAAAATACTGAATAAAATTACCTTCAAGCTTTGTGTATAAGATATATATGAAACATAAACGAATTCTGTGTTTAGACTTGGGACTCATCCCAAAGATATCCATTATATGCATATACATGCAAATGTTCCAAAATGCAAAAATTCAAAAACATTCTTCTCATTTTCTCTATTCAAATCATAATGACCATCCTTTTCTCAAAACTCTTTATATTTCATATTGTCTGTTAAGACTTTCTCCGTTAAGAATATCAAGCCCTTGCCACCCCACTTACCCAGGGACCCCTCTACCCCTCATATTGCAAGCTTCTCTCCTAGCTACTTTGTTATCACTGAGGCTTAAATGTTTCACATAATGGATCAGAATCAAAAAGCAGAGAAGACCTTGGTATAGGGCAAAAGAAAGAGGTGGAAGCAATCAGGAAAGAGGTGAGGGAATGAAGAAGACTTCAGTTGCTTCTCAATTTGCCGTAAGGAGTTTTGTTTTGTTTTGTTTTGTTTTGTTTTAACCCATGACGACTGTTTATCCCCTCAGGATCAAAAAAAAAAAAAAAAAAAAACTACAGAGGAAGAGTTTGAGGAAAGATCATTCCAATTAAAAGAGTCTAACTAGGATTAAAAGAGGCACTTTTAACACATGAAGTAGAACGGAAACTGTCCCTACAGGGCATTTTCAGTATTCCTATAAGGTTTAAAGTTGTCCTTGGGTCTGGAACATAGATTGAGCCTCAGCCCAACTCCCAGAACCAACACCCATTCTCACAAAGTCCATGGTCTATTGGAGAATATGCTTAGGCCTGTCTTTGCTCATCTTATCACCAGAGTCTTAAGAGTTTACTGAGCTCAATATGCTTTCTTTAAGTCCTACTTCTCAGGTCATCTTTAGTTTCTCAGAAAACCATGAAATACTTACCTATAGGCAATGAGAACAATGTGGCTGCCTTGCCTCTAACTTCTCTGCCCTCCCTGCCATTCTGATCCCATTATAGTAAAATCTATTACAGAAATCTCTTTCATCATCTCTTATATTTAAAAGCAGTTACTCTGTTGCCTGCCAGCCAAGTAAAATGTCATAAAGGCCACTATCAAAGAAAGTAAAATGATATAACAACATCCACAATAGAAAAGGAAAAACTAATGAGCCACTGACCTTAAAACATTTATGATCCCAGGGTTAGTTATGTGAAAATCCTTGAAACTTCCCCACTTTGAGTTATTAAAGAGACAATTTATTGGTTGAGTTATTAAGACTTTTTAAAATACTCATGGGGGGCAACATAGCTACTATGTCTTGGAATTTTATCCAGATTGTGAAAGAGCATCAGGGTTGAATATGAAAT